>NC_083691.1:41217000-41866500 GCF_033118175.1 Dama dama | reverse complement strand
GCATACATTCTAAAACTTATTTTCATACAATTTAATCTCCCTGAACCACTAAGCTTGGTTAAATCCCTGTGCAGCAGAAGCCTCCTTAGGTCATTTACTGGGTATATTATCTGGAAAGCATATTGGATGCTGCTCTAAAATAGGTCTACAATGCCCTGGTTGCACACACAAATGGCTGTTTTGAGTATAATGCAAGGCTCTATTTCCCTTTAGCCATAAGAATTAAAACAATACTTATCACCATACAGTTTGATATTACTTCCAATAAGTACAATATTTATTAAACATATCTTCAGTTGTTTTGTTACATAGTGTGCAACAAATTACAATATTCTGCAGCCACAAATTATATGCAGAGTATGAAGAAACTATTAATCAGATAGTGTAATCTTTCCGTTTATAACTCTACAAGGAAGAACTAGCAAATCAGATCTTACATATAACATCTCACTAAACTTTATGCATGGAAAGTGACAGACACTGGTTGTGCTGTTTGATACAAAATGGCTGAACTTCATCTTCAGAAGACTAAACCTGACATCTAAACATGCCAATATAAACATCAAAACAAAATATATTCTAACCAACCACGGGAAACAGTCTGGTATCAGGAAAGCAACAAGGATTACACACATTATTTTATAAACCAGCACACAAAGGTTTAAAACAGTTCTGAAAATGAAGTTAGCTGTCTTGAGTCAAGGGAATAAAAAAAAAGTCAGTATTGACCATTTACAATCTCTGACCTTTGTGGAGACGGTAAGAATCTGTTGTAGTGCAGCTACATACAGTACAATTCAGGCAATTTTGTTTTTTTCACTTGGGTTCAGATTGCAAATTCATTGCTGTGAGAAAAGGACGGAGGCAAATTTTAGCAGCAACCTCCACCTGACTGCTTGACCGGAGTGCTCTGAATTTTAACATTGGACTTCTCGGCACCACCAGCTGTTGCTCCAGGACCCATTCGCTTTTTAATCTCAGCTGCCATCGTCATGAAAGACTGTTCTACATTCGTTGCATTCTTAGCACTGGTTTCCAAAAATGGAATTCCAAGGGAATCAGCAAATTCCTAAGAGAATATGTAAGGCAAAATTAATTGAAAAATCTTTTTCAGCATCTGAAATAAGGAATGATGAATGACTAAGTTTACTGAACTCAGATAAGACAATGCACGAATTATCATTGTCAAAGTTTCTAGTGCATGTATTTTAAAAGTTAAGGTGGGGACTTCCCTGGCAGTCCAGTGGTGAAGACTTCGTGCCTCCAATATATGGGGGCATGGGTTCAATCTCTGGTTGAAAAACTCAACAATAAAAGCTAAGCTGGCTGCAGCCATTGTGTGACTCTATACCCATATAAAATTCAAATTCAGCACCTTCCAATTCAGTCTGAAAGTCAAACTTGAAACATACCTTTGCTGTTGTGTAGTCTACTACTTTCTTTGTGGTCAGATCACATTTGTTCCCTACCAACAACTTGTTGACATTTTCACTGGCATAACGATCTATTTCCTGCAGCCACTGTTTAACATTATTGAAGGACTCCTAAAAAGACAATTTAAAGAGTGATAATATAGTTCTGAACATAACTATTCGAATGAAGCAAGTGATAAACAGAAGTGTCTCTCCTGACCTAAGAAGAGCTAGTGAGACAATACAGCTATTAAAAAAGAACTCTTAATGCTGGGAAAGAAGTGAACTGACATTTTGATACATATTTATATGAATAAGAATACAGAATTTGAAAGCTTGAGGATGACAATGCCTTATTTGAGAGGGAAATACAGCTCAGAGTTAAACTATAGCTCAGGCAAATCCCATTGTTTTGGAAGATGCTATTTATATGCACGACAAAACCTAGTTTTTGCAATGTGACAAAATTCTGGCTTATGAATAAGGTAGCCTAACTGTTAACTACTAGAGATGTCAAAAGTTATTAAATAAATGGGTCCAACATAAAGATACTTGTTTTCCACAGTCATATTTAAGGGAGGAAAATTTCCATTTTAAATATTACAAGGAAATGACTTGAGATTTATAACTAGCAATGATTTCATGTTTTATCACCCAGTACTCCTAATGGTGCTGAATCTGAAGTCTTATAATTCTAGTTATCTAATTAGCTCTGATTTCATATTTGACTGGAGATTGAACATTTGCTGTAAGAATTATACATTGTAATTTTCATGAACATTTTCTACAAAAATTATACATTGTAATTTTCAAAGTTCATCTTTCACTCCTTGGCAGGCATAAGAAGGACCCTGAAATTTTCTAACTTTCTGATCAAAAGAACAATTACTGCCTTTGAACCACATTCTTACACTATTCTTCACATCCCCCTACCTTCTTTCAACAAGCTTATCTTTAGATATTCACTGTCGTCTTAAAATGTTCCTCAAAGCTCATCCCTATTTCTGAACCACATTAGGGGTCTCCATAGGCAGAGACCCCTAATCTTACTTTTGGCAATTCCAACAGGTCTAATTACCAGGCAAATTTCTGTTAACACCTATCACCAAGGACACAGTATGAGCCAAACAATCCCAGTTCCCTACAAACTCTTGACAAAATGGTTTAATTGATAATAAATATAATTTGGGTCCCTTGAAAGCAAATGTAAATCCAATTACTAAATTTTCTGTTTACTAAAGGAAAATAGGAAATTTGGGTTGACCAGTTTATTAGGTATTCAAATAATGTAGGGGAGAAAAAATAACACTGTACCTGTTCTTAAAAGATAACTGGTTTAAGATAAATGTTTTTGTATCATTCACTTCATTTGGGGTGGACAAAGTCTGCTATATAAATAATACTCATTGCTTGTATGCAAAGTAAAAATAGTGTGATATTTAATCAAATAATAACTTACTACATTGTTAGTGAAACACAATTTTCTCCTGGAACTTACCTGATCTGTTACATCATACACAACTATGATGCCATGGGCTCCTCTGTAATAACTGGAGGTGATTGTTCGAAATCTTTCTTGGCCCGCTGTGTCCCACTATCATAAAATAATCAAGAAATCCAAACAATTCCATTAAAACAAGAGTTGGGGAAAAGGAGGCAAGGAGGGAGAACAGTTTAGTTTACATAGTTGTGGATTACCAGGATTTGCTATGGGAACATTAGCTCTCTGTGCTCACACTACTAAATCACAAAGAAACTGCCAAATATCTGAAGGTTCAAAAAAGAAGGCAGAGTCTAATTTAGCTTGCAGTTAATGCTACCAATATTGTAAACTATAAGCCCTCTGATCAGCAACTATGTCATACTTTTCATATACTCAATAGCCTTTAGCACTGTGCCAAGCTTACACTATGAATGCAAAGATGGGCTGACTTGATATTAGCAAATCTACTGGTCTAGTGCCCCTGCTAACACATTACAACTCTCATCAAACGTAAGACAAAAATCTCTTGCTAGCACATTTTATCATCATGGGAAACACTGAAAGGACCTAATTCAGGTAACTATCAGTCAAGACGGCACTTTAGCCATCTCAGGAACAATTATTTTAATCCTAGGGAAAACAATGTAAGGAAGATGATTCCAAATACTTATAAGAGCAATTTACCACACTTCAACCATTTAGGCTCCAACAGTGGAAACAAATACACTGCCACATTAAAGTTCAGAGTTAAAACTATTAAAAAATATCAGGTAAACTCATTTTAAAAACTGTGATTTTAACAAGCACAATGAGAATTTTGTTTCAGTTGCTCCTAAGTAATGACCTTTCCCTTTTTAAAAAAATTTTTTTTTTTAGAAAAGCTACCTACTCCACTAACAGGCTTCCCAGCTGACACTAGTGGCGAAGAGACATAAGAGATGCAGGTTAGATCCCTCAGTTGTGTCCCCTGGAGGAGGAAATGTCAACCCACTCCAGTATTCTTGCCCAAGAATCCTATGGACAAAGAAGCCTGGCAGGCTCTAGTCCATAGGGTCACACAGAGTCAGACAAAATGGAAGCAACCTAGCACACACCCCACTAAAACTTAATACTTGATTGATGGGGAAATAACTGAACGGTTACTTAATGGTTAACCATTAAAAAAACAAAAGATAGACTTGTAGCCTAATACAAGTGGAGATTATGATGAAACAGCCTTTCGTGGGAAGAAGTTGTAAAGTTCTGGAATATATATGTGAACTTGACATTGCTCCCCACTAGTGTCCTAAATGGCAAAAAAAAAAAAAAAAAAAGGAAAAAAAAAAAGTTCAGGAGCACTGAGTGAAATCACTTCCTTTTCTAAGACCCAAACAACAGAGCTGTTAAAAGTAAGCTGCAATCCTGGGGAACTTTAAATACAGACTATTAGATAACATTAAGGCATTAATATCACTGCTGTATGTAAAATGGGTAACCAATAAGGACCTACTGTGCAGCACATGGAATTCTGCTCAGTGTCATGTGGCAGCCTGGATGGGAGTGGAGTCTGGAGGAGAACGGATACACATATATGTATGGCTGACTCCTTTTGCTGCCCACTTGAAACTACCACAACATTGTTAATTGGCCATACCCCAAAACAAAAAGTTAAAAAAAAATTTTTTTTAAGGCATTAGTGTCAGTTTTGTTAGAAGTGGTAACGGTGGTTACATAGTAAAATAGATGCATAGTTAATATTTTTGTAGTAAAATATCATGTCAACAACCACTTTAACATACTTCAAGGGGGAAAAATAATAATGAAGTAATTAAGTAATATGTTAACACTTGTTCATCTAAAACAAGCAAAAGCTACCTTTTTCATCCAAAGTACTAGCCTATTAGAATCAGAAGACCATCAGTAGGGAGCCTCAAGTCTTTCAGGATACCCTTGGAGAAGCAGATCTCTAGAGTAAAGTCAATTTGACTTCAAAACATTAAATTTAGGTTCCTGGTTATTACAGTTTCTTCATCCATAAATTCCAGATATCACTACTTCATGAAACTAAGTTTAAATGAAATAATGTTTATAAAATGCCTAGCACAATACCTCATTATAGTAGCTACTCAATAAAATGTTAGTTCCCTTCTCTTCTCCACCACTAACCAACCCCTTTCACAAGGATAGGACAAGAACAGGAAGAAACTATTTCTGAATACATGTTAAAGAATTGTAGCTAAGCAATGGCATCCAAAGAGTAAAACTTCTGCTATCTTCTTGCCACTCTGAAAACTCTCCTGACTCTACATCCTAACATTACCTTCCCTCTGTAACTGATCACCCTTTATGTTCATAATCCTCATTACCCCTCATAATCACGAGGTAAACTGATTTTCCCTGCTGTGTCTCTCCTACTGAAATGGGATCCCCTATGGGGCTATGTTTCATCCATCCCTGCAACCTTGAACCTATCTGAATGCCTGTGTAACGTGAGCATTTCCATAAAGCTTCATGAATGAATCAACATTCACAGAAAGAGGCCTTTCATGGGACTGAACTCCATACATGCCCTGCAGTGCTGAATGTTTTGTAATCACCAACTGTGATAAAGACCCTGATGGCACACTTGAACAGGAAAAGCAGAAAAAATAATTAAAATATAGATAAACCCAATCATTTTTTTAAAGACCTGGAAAACATGAAAGGGTAATTCAAGCCAGGCAAGGTGAAATGTAGCAGGGTTAAAAGTAAAATCTTGCATTTAGATTTTTAATGCCCTAGTCACAAAACGTAAGACTTAAACAAAAAACAAACCAAAACCTTAAGACCCAAACTAGTAGGTAAAATAGCTACTGAGATAGCAAATGTAGTAAACTCAGGCTTTCTTTTTATGTCCTTGTATGGGCCAATGATGAGAAAATGGCAAGAGTCCCTAAAGTCTGAGAGGAAAAAAAAGAAATTCAGAGACCAAATCAAGAGAGAATTTACCCCATGTAGTCCACACTGGCCAGATACTATCTTATATTTGATTTTAGGAATCATATTTTAATAAGTGGCAAAGGAGTAACCTAAATTGTAAAAGGTTCTGAAAACATGCTTCCAAAAAGGAATGACAGGTTGTGATAAGATCAATCTTATCACAGGCTCTCAACAGAAATGAATTTTGATTAGGCAGCTGCAAAGAGTTTTTACACAGATTAACATATATACATACACAAAACTATAGATTTGGTTCTCACAACTACTTAAACTATAGGTTTGGTTCTCACAACTACCTATTAGTAAGTCAAGTATCATCACACTCATTTTAGAGGTAAGAAACTGAGTCTCAGGAAAAAGGTTGAAGTTAAGTTAAACCCATGACTCTCCAACTAATAAACAGCAGAATGAACACAACAAATCCAAGTTTTCTGACTCCAAATTCAGAATTCCTTCCAGTTCAGGGTGTTATCAATTCCATAAAAAGAGCAGTCACTTGTTTTCCATGTTACCTCATAGTAAGAGCCAATTCTAAAAGATACCTGGGATTTTTTTTAAAAGACCTAAGGTATGTGCATCCTGGTAGTACCCAGACCTATGTTAAGTTTCTACTACAACTGCGTATTTTTAATTCAGTGTTGGGGTTTTAAGGATGGGTAAGGGGGTGAGGATGGCACAGGAACACAATATACTGAAAACAGAGCTATGGGTCACTTGGTTCTTCTACTAATGGTAGGCAAGTCATTGAATCTCTCAGCATCCATTTTCTGAGCTGTAAAATATGTAAGAAAAGCTATATTCCCTTCCAATAAAATTCTACATTTCTACAGCGTTGGAACATACTATCTAATAAATACTCAACTAAAACAAATATGAAGAACCTCTCCTAGGTTTTTCCTGGATCCACAGTATTCAGCACAATGAAAGACATATGAAAACTGCTCAGTATGCTTCTTCTATAAGACGAAGTAAACAAACATCAACTTAGACCCCGTAGACCTCACTAATAAAAGTGCAAGAAAAAGAACTAGGACCAGGTTTGACTTAAAACATGTATTTCTCAACTCTATGAACAGAATATTCAATGAAGAAGGTAATCTTAAATCACTTTCAATCTAAACAATTCTTACTCTACCATTCTGTCACAGATGAATGATTCCTAAGATACTTTCATTTTAACATATTACAAATAACAAATATTCTAAATTTACCAAAATAATTTCCAAAAAATTTCTAGTCCAAAAATTACTTACTATTTGAAGTTTGATTGTTTTCCCATCTAACTCTATAGTTCTTATTTTGAAATCCACACCAATTGTGCTGATGTAGCTTTCTGTATATGTATCATCCTAAAGGGAAAAAAGTTAACAATTAAAATGAATGCTCAATAGAGTAAATAAGAAATATGTTAACTTTTATCCAGAAAGCTGATAAAGTTTGTAAGACATAACAATCTGAGAACAGCCACTCCATCCTGCTCCTGCACTCAGTTCACATTCTGAAGACAAAGTGCTATTTAATAATGGTTTAAGATTTTTTTTCCCAATAGCTATTCTTTAGTTTTCCAATCATCTCTTGGCAAATTCTTTACATATATCATACAGACAAGGTTTTTATATTTTGAATGATTATGATTTTTCTAATTTGCTAATCAGCAGAATTCTTGCTCCTCCACCCCCACTGGTTATTCAGTTTATTCAACACAAACCTATGGATCATGTCCCTCTCCTGAAATTCTTTTAGAAGTCAATTTTCTTAGTTATGACTTTTAAAATTGAGATATAATTCATATACATAAAATCCACCCCTTTAGAATATACAACTCAGTGGTTTTTTAGTATATTCAGAAGACTGTGCAACCATCACAACTATTTTAATTCCAAAACATTTTCTTCACTCCAAAAGAAAACCCTATACCCAGCAGCAGTCAGATTTCTTCCTCTCCCCCTAGACGCTGGAAACTACTAATCTATGTTTCCACAGATTTGTCTGTTTTGGATACCTCATATGAATGGAATCATACAATGTGACCTTTTGTGTTTGGCTTCTTTCACTGAGCATAAACTTTTCAAGGTTCAGCCTTTTTTTTTTTTTAATCTGTATATATATCTATATATACAGAGAGACACACACAATTTATTTTATTTTTGGCTGTGCTGGGTCTGGTTTTTCTCTAGTTGTGGTGAGTGGTGGCTGTTCTCTAGTTCAAGTGCATGGGGGTATTCTCTTTGCAGCGGCTTCTCTTGTTGCAGAGCATAGGCTCAGTACTTGTGGCGCAATGGGCTTAGTTGCTCCACAGCATGTGGGATCTTCCTGGACCAGGGATCAAACCTGTCTCTCCTGCACTGGCAGGCAGATTCTTTGCCACAGAGCCACCAGGGAAGCCCCAGCCATGTTACAGCATGAATCAGTACTTCATTCCTTTTTATGGCTGAAAAACAGTACACTGTATAGATATACTACATCTTGTTTATCAGTTCATGGACATCTGGGTAGTTTCTACATTTTAGCTATTATCAATAATGCTGCTATGGACACTTGTGTGTAAGTTTTTGTGTGAACAACATTTAACCCAAGGCTAAACTTTTAAAATTACACCTGTTTTTTCCCTCAAGTACCTATTACAATTATTTTACTCATAATGAAAACAAAAGTGTTTTTTTCTTTAAGTGAAAAGATATGTAAATGGAGAGATCACGCTTTCACCACGTAACCCCACTGTACAATCATCAGGCATAAAGCACCACCTAGGAAGTACTTTGCTAACAAAGATGGATTTAGGCTCAATCAAGCCTAAATCTATTAAGAGTAGCACTGTTAAAAAGAACTCTTTGATGACAGAAAGGTTCTATAGGCTGTGACTGTCAATATAGTAGCCAATAGCTCCATGTGGCTAGTGAGAACAAGGAACTGAATTTTTTATTTCATTCAATTTTATTTAAATTTAAAATAATCACAAGGGACTCATAACTACGATAATGATAGATAAAGCACTGCTCTGGGGCTTACTTCCAATTACAGAAACAGGGGGACAAGTTTAAAGACACCACAGAGAAGCAAAGTGACAAACCTAAAATGTTGGACAATTTATAGGACAACTGCCCCAGTTTCTGCAAAAAGAAAGTGACACGAAAAATACATAAATAAAAAAGGAGGAGGTGGAAGTGAGAAGTTGGAAAAACTCTAAAAGACTAAGCAGCGAAACAACGAAATTAAAGTATGAACATTGCTTTACAATGTTGTGTTAATTTCTGCTATAGCGCAAAGTGATTCAGTTATACATACAAAACTGAATAATAACACACATATTCTTTTCCATTATGGTTTATCACAGGAAACTCAATACAGTTCTCTGTGCTATACAGTAGGACCTTGTTTTTCCAATCTATATATAAAAGTTTGCATTTGCTAACCCCAAACTCCCGCTCCCATCCTTCTCCATCCTCCCCTCCCCACCATTGGCAACCACAAGTCTGTTCTCTATGTGATAAGTCTGTGTGAACCATGTTTTGAATTGTGATTCAAACTAACACCACACTTTTTAAAACAACCAGGAAAATTTATTTTGTAAGTCAACAAATTTTTTTATATGATAGAGTATGTGCATTAGTTACTCAGTCGTGTCTGACTCTGCAATGCTGAGGACTATAGCCTGCCAGACTCCTCTATCCATGGGATTCTCCAGGCAAGAATACTGAAGTGGGTTGCCATTTCCTTCTTCAGGGGATCTTCCCAACCTAGGGATCGAGCCCAGACCCCCTACATTGCAGAAAGATTCTTTACCATCTGAGATCAGGGAAACCCTATATTAAATAAAGTATGTAAGGGGAAATGACACATTTGGGATTTCTATTTGTAGCACTCCAACAAAAAGAAGGAGAAAAAGGACTAAATGAAACGAGTGTGGACAAGTCTTGATAATGCTGAATCAGATGTGTATATCACACTGAGACAAAGATGGCTAAAGCAAACTGTAAAATGTGATCAGAGTTCCAAGTGGCTAGAAATAGCCATGTTGACTTATCCTCCACATATATTCACATTTTGCCATAAACAGAATCACTGGGTAAAAGGACATTTTTGAAGCACTGAATGCAATTTGACAAAATACTCATCATTAGATATTCCTTTTTTAAATTTAAATTTTCAAGTAAGTATCACATACTATAGAAAATGGATAGAGAACAACATTCAGCACTAGAACATGCCAAGTGCTTTGTCAGAAAAACTTATAAATGCTGTTATTAATAGAATTCTTATATACCCCAAAATGACCCTTACCTGCATGCCTCTGAGCCACTGCACTTCCCATTTCAACTGTCCAAATCCTTAGTATCTCTTTCTCCCCCTTTCTCCCCAAGCTTTATCCCCCTAACTCCCCAGCCCGTGGGCAAGTTGGCAATTTTTATCCATTTTTCAAATTTGAGTTCAGGCAACAGTGATTGTCCAAACATTCTTCAATTCCTTGGCCAGTAGTTAAGAGATTCTTCCCTCTGTGCTCTCAAAGCTTATTATACATTTCTTAATCATACTTGTTACAGCTTGAATCTATTTTAGGTATCTGAGAATCAGTATTTTTAAAATGCTTCCTGGCTCATTCTGTGTAGGTAATACTGAAAACCTGTGACTTAGGTCAGTAGGAATCTGGAAAGGATTTTCTTTGAAGCACAAATACCTCAGGCTACAACCATTTTCCTCAAGAGATGCTAGTTTCTTCCCACCCACCCAGACTACTGATTTAATACTAGGAATTATTCTTAATTTTAATACTTGTCACTTTAATAAATATGAAGTATTATCTAATTTTGACAGTAAAGAATCAGCCTGTAATGCAGGAGACCTGGGCTCAATCCCTAGTCAGATTCCCTGGAGAAGGGAATGGCAACCCACTCCAGTATTCTGGCCTGGAGAATTCCATGGACAGAGGAGCCTGGTGGGCTACAGTCCATGGGGTCACAAAGAGTTGGACAAAGCTGAGCAACTAAACAAAAAGAAATTTTTAAGTCCTTTAATTACAAATAAAACTGAACATTTTTTCATATTTACTGGCAATTTGTATTTCTCCTTCTGTAAACTGCCCACTCAGGCATTCATTCTTATTTCCATTAGGACAAATATCCTTTCCTTACTAGTGTATAAATGTGCTTTATATATTGAGACTATTACCTCTTCCTCCATATACTTTTTGCTAGGACCACTTGTTTTCTAACATTATGTGTCAACGTTAATTTTAATGCAATCAAATTTAACAATCCTTTCTTTCCTGATTTTTTTCCTGTTATTAAATACTTTCACATAAGATTAAAGAGCCACCTAGGTTTTATTCTGGTACTTACATGGTCTCATTTTCAAATTATTATTATATAATGAATATACATGAGACTAACATCTCATCAGAAAAGTAATATTAAATATTTGAGATGCTGTCAAGCTTGCAGTGATGGATTTAAAATTTTTAAAAATTCTAATTTTCCCTTGAAAAACTTGAAGTTATTATAGGCAACAAATACTATCAGGTATTTTCCTTGAAGTGACAATGTCTGTTCATCTGATGTATACCCAATACTCAATTCTAGATAAATATAGCCTGTTAGTTGTTCTTTCAAGTTTAAAAAAAAAAAGTTCAATGAAGAAAGCAGCTAGTTTAGCTCATAATGGAAACAACTATACAAATGCTTTTCTCTCCCTTTAGACAATCAACACATTTCAGTCTTCAGGAAAACTGTTTTATGTGTACTCATTTTTTCACACAGAATATTTAAAAAGGAAACACTCAACAAGGATCAAGATCTCTAAAAATTAATCATTTTTAGAAGCAACCTAGGTGTCCATCAACAGATGAATGGATAAAGGAGATGTATACATACATATATACATACCATGGAACACTAGTCAGGCATAAAAAATGAAAAATTGACACATGCAACAATATGGATGGACTTGAGAGGGTATTATGATAACCAAGTCAGACCGAGAAAGACAAATACTTATATGTGGATTCTTAAAAAAAAAAAAAAAACAAGCTAATAACTATAAGAAAAAAAGAGACTCACAGATTTGAGAACAAACTAGTGCTTACTGGAGGAGAGAGAAAGGAGGAGGAACAAGATAGGGGCAAGGGATTAAGAGGTACAAACTACTATGTATAATACAGAAAGTTACAAGGACATATTGTACAATACAGAGAATATAGCCAACATCCTATAATAGTAAGTGGAATATAACCTTTAAAAATTGTTAATCACTATATTGTACATCTAACACCTATATAACACTGAACATCAACTACACCTCAATTTTAAAAAGTATGAAAAAAATTAATCATTTTTACTGTTTCATCAAAGACACCCTTAAGTGATAACGGTGTTTTTTCCTCCCCTGTGAGCGAACAGAAGTAAACACCATGACTAGGAGCATAATCTGGGGCTTAGCTTTACTTCAACATGGGACTAATAAGGCACTTGCAGTTTTACCTACCATTGCTTTTGCACCATCAGGGCAAAGATCAACAGAGGGAAAAAAGACAAACGTCTTTTGTCTCAGTACAACTACTTGGTAATTATTTATACTAATGATTTAGTGTTATTAGCAAGTGGTTTTTGATCTCACGGACTCCAGGAGGGTCTTGATAATCCCCACTGGTTCACATCTTAAGAAGCAATGATCAAGACAGTGAGAAGGAAAACATGTTAAATTTGAAGGCAGTTCATAAACACTACGAACAAGACAGTGCATTTTATTTATTAAGTTGAAAGTTATTATTAAGTTACTTATCAGTTTGTAAATTTCATCCATTGTCAAATGACAACGATGCCACTGTCAAAAAAATAGTGTGTACCAGGCCCTGCTTTTTCTTTTTATTCTACTAAAGTTTTACTTGAAGATTTGTCTTCCATCAAGTCACTTTCAACACAAACCTACCATTTTTTCCCTTACTCATTATTTATGTTGGAATGAAACACTGTTTGACCTCCAAGCAGAGTATTAAGACACTTTGACTTTATAACTACAGTTTTCTTGAATTTCTTTATTTAAAGAGTCTAGATATCACTGGGGATGTGTATTTGGAGGCTTCATATATAAAATTCTGGAAGAATATCCTGAATAAAACTGTTTTATCTTTCGTCTACCCAGAAAATATACACAGCATTAATTCCTTTAAAATCACTTTGACTTCAACTTACTGCAAACCTAAGAAGAAGGCAAGACTTTCCAACCCCAGAGTCGCCAATCAGAAGTAACTTGAATAAATAATCACTGCAAAGAGAAAAAGAAAATCACATTAATAAAAAGCATATTGTATTTTAAGTTCTACAACAACAAAAATAGAGCCAAGAATAATAGCTCACTGAGGAAGACTACAGCTTCTGAAAAGCCCATGGATGCCCTAATAAGCCCAAACTCCAAAAAACAGCAGTTTGGGGCCCTTTTGATGAATCACTGAACATGACAGAATTATGCATAAATAAGACAGATAATGCCACCCATACCTCTAACATCACTGAACTTCCACGTCCAAGCAATGAATGAAAGGAAACACAAATGATATGCATTCTTAAGAGAGTCCAACAGACTTTCGCTAGAAAAATCCCACTCTTCTGCAATAGTAGAATACAGGGAGTTAAAGTTTCATTTGTTTCTGCCAGTGAAACAAATCTCTCCTTCAACTTCAAAGCTCAAATCATTATTTCATAGCAATCCTCCAACAAAGGGCTTTTATGATCCTTCCCTAGCAGCCACCTGGAATTCTCCCCTTTTATTTTAAACTGGAGATGCAATAAAATCAAGGGGGCTGTTTGTGCACAACTTAACCAACATTCTAAACTTGTATTAAAGCATACTTCAGAAAACACTGAAAAGAAAAAAAAAAACAACAACACTGAAAGCTAGGCTTTTTATGCACATTTACCATCACTGAGACTAACTCAAAAATTATCTCCAGGGAGCCTTTCATAAACTCAAGACAACAGTCTGCCCGTGGTCTCCAAAGGAACCACTCATAGATTCTATTTTTCCCAACTCTGACCAGTTTTATAAGTTCTTTTAAAGCAATTTCAAAATGACAAAAAATCCAGAATTTACAGATTTTTTTCAGAAGACATATGTGATTCTTAAATTTCTTCCCTGTGACTTAGTTTTTATAAAATGCTATCCACTTAAAATGAAACCCAAATATCACTTGCAAATGAAATGTAGATTACAAGTGTATTTACGTGTAAGCAAGATGTTTAGGTGTGATTACCTCTGGGATTATTAATCAACTGTTTACCGACATTTATAACACCAGGGGGGCTTTCCTAGCAAAGAATCTGCCTGCAATGCAGGAGACCTCGGTTCAATCCCTGGGTTAGGAAGATCCCCTGGAGAAGAAAATGGCAACCCACTCCAGTATTCTTGCCTGGAAAATTCCACTGACAGAGGAACCTGGTGGGCTACAGTCCATGGGATCTAAATAGTGGGACATGACTGAGAGACTAACACTTTCACTGTCACTGAGGTTTATAGTATTAAAACATAGCTTTCTGGGAATTCTCTGGTGGTCCAGTATTTAAGAATCCACCTTGCAATGGGGGAACATGGGTTCGATCCCTGGTTGGGGAGCTAAGATCCCACATGCTGCAGAGCAACGAAGCCAGAGTGCCACAACTACCAAAGCGCACACACCGTAACTAGAGACTGTGGGCCACAAGGAATGGTCCCGCAGGCCGCCAACTAAGACCCAATGCAGCCAACTAAAAAAAAAATATTAAAAAAAAACAAACAAAAACCACATAGCTTTCTGGTTTATCAAGTTACTGTAGTACACTTATTGTCCTTAATTATACGAAAAAGGAAAAAAAAATTTTAAATCCTGCCCTAGTAAATGGGAAAATAAAGGTCACAGAAGGAAATAAGCTTTTAAAATAAGTGATTAAGAAGGGCTGATTGAAGCACAGTATGAACGTAATAACTAACACCCTTTCCCGTTTGAGAGCCTAAAGAATAAAAGGGGATAGTAGGGACAAGTATTATAAAAATTTGCCCTTAATAAATTATTGATACCTAATACCAAACAACTTCTATTAGTCAGTACATTTGCTGACTGGCTTCAGTACTATTGATACCTTTCTCTTTAATTAGACCAAATGAATTCTTAAGAATGATGAACACTGAACATTAGCAACGAGTATCTTACAAGTTTACATTTCAGTTAGCAAGAAAAATCACAGCACCAATACTACTACAGTTACTTTGATTTTAACAGAAATTATGACACAACAAATGGCCCTGAATGTACCAACTTTCCTGAGCACAGTGCCAAGCATCCAGTAAACACTCAATAAACATGCCCTGAATCAGTAGTACTGGTAAAGGATAGCAATGGGCTACAGATGTTGCCTGTGATGTCACTAATTACCATAAGGATCAATTTCTCTCTTCCAGAATAACATAAGGCTGGAGAAAAACATGAATGCTTCCTAACTATGTTACAAGTTACATTATGGTTTCAAAGAAATTAGTAGTCAATTTTTTTAAACTACCTTTTTCAATTATCACATTCTTTTTAAATTTCACAAACAGCATTATTTTGAAACATCATTTATGTGTTTCTGATAATTTAAAGCCCAGAGCCATTATAAATAATATAAAGAGTTGAGCACTGTGCTCCGCAATGAGTCTTGCTAAAGAAGCCTATTTTGTTCTCTCCCAAACCATCAGCTTCATGACCAGACAAGACAGACATCCAACGTGACGAGACACATGGGAAAGAATGGCAAACAAAATCAACCAACAAATTTCTTGCCTTCCTGTATTCACACACCAAGCGACTATGATCAACAGCACATTACCTGCACTGGAACGTTTTAAATTACCTACTCCTGTAGTAGCTCATTTCTAAACTATTAATATACAGGATGTATTAATACAGGATAATTCAGATTTGAGATCACTTACAGATAGTTCTGTAACTAATTTACAAAAGAGAACAAGTAATAATGTTGATAGGAAATAGGCAAATCTAAAGTTAGAAAGCTCAAGATCAGTTCTGGTACAGAGCCAAGAATAATTCAGCAAATAATAAGACTTAAAATGTATTTTTCTTTTATTCTTAAGAATTTGGATTAAGTTTTCAGTCTGCAATACCATTTTAACTTATGTGAAAAACTGAATTCTATCAGTTGAGAAATTTTTGCACAAGTAAAGAAATCTTTACAGATTACAGTACAACTATAATCGCCACTCTCCTAGATTGTTTCAGTGAATTCTACCCACTGTTTTCAATCAAAACTTTCTCTAGTCTTTTTCATGTCTAATTTACAATGACAATGATACGTCATACCTTCTCCCCATAGTAGTCTGGAGTCTGTTTTTCCTCACTCTGATGTTTAACATCTCTCTCTGTGTGATGGTAAACTGACTTACTCATCCAAAATATAACATTGTGCCTTTAACAAAGTACTGTGTCAAGAGTTCAGAGAACATTTTAATTTTGTGTTTTTAATCAGGTCTCTCTCATAAGTAGTCATTCTTGAGTAACATTTTGGGCAAAATGCCAGAGAAAAAAATCTACAGGAATATAGCACGTTAAAAGGACAGCAGCAAACCTCAAACGCCAAGGCAACAATTTGAGCCCCAAAGTAAACCATCATGTACTGGATTATAACCCAAAGAATAAAATAAATATCCATGAGTCCATAAGGGTACAATGATTAACTGAAGAGGAGAGAAGAGACAACTCTTCCTTACACGAGGATTCCAAATAATACATGTAGAAGGAATAAGAGAAGTAGAAAATCACTAGTAGATTCACTGCTGCAGACAAGCTCCACTGATGAACGCTAAAATTAGTGGGTGAAACTTTGAGGAGAATTAAGATATCTGCATGACCTCAAAATATGCCCCCCACCTCAAATATTTATTACTGCAGTGGTTTTAACATATGCCCACAAATTCTTTGAATACTGCTCCCTCCAGGAGATGGAGCTTCTTTAGTTCCCTTCCCCTGAGGGTGGGTTGGTTCTTAATGACAGGTTTCTAACATTGCATGAAAAGGGAAAAATAGTTATTTTACAATGGAGAAACCTGACAGATGCCACCTTTACAAAGTGATCAAGGTGAACATCTCCAGCAATATCACATTGATATCACAGACCTTCTGACATGATGTAACGGGTAGAGTGCTTCACCTCTATGGTATCTCTCCCCAAATCTATAACCCCATCTAATCAAGAGAAAACATCAGACAAATGCAAACTGAGGGAAATTTACAAAATACGTAAGCTCTTCAAAACTGCCAAGATAATGAAAAACTACACTGAGAAACTCAGATTGAAGGAGGCTAATATGATATAATAATTAAATACAACATGGTCTCTTGGATTAGGTTCTGGAACAGAAAACGACATTAGTGGAAAAACTGGAGAAACTGAAATAAAGTCTATAGTTTAGTTCAGTTTACCCATGTTAATTTCTTAATTTTTATAAATGTACCATGGTATATAAGATGCTAACATTAGGGGAAGTCGGACAAAGGGCATACAGGAATTTTCTGTACTACTTTTATAATTCTTCTGTGAATCTAAATTTACTTCAAAATAAAAAGATTTTAGAAAAACAAACTATGAGGACATTAATGAAATAGGTGTAATCTCATTGAAAAAAGCTAGCTCCTGATATTTTTTAAATGTGAGAGAGAAATTTTGTGTTTTCTTGAGTTAAATCAACAATCATAAATCATGGTGGAATCTGTAAAATAAAAACTTTGCTTCTGAGGCACAAGTATTTTTTCAGAAAATTACTGTAAAGTGGAGATAATTCAGTGAGAAAGTAAGACAGTTAAAACTGACAAAGATTAAGACTGGATGAAAGGGGGGCAGATTCAGCCTTTTAACAAATGGATGGTGGGATGCCAAAGACAACAACAAGTGAAAAATTATTTTTGTTATCAGTTTCTCCTTAGGTCAACTCATGGTCTACTTTATCAATACTGCAGACCCTTTATTTCCATTATTTACGATCTGAACATAATCTTAATACCCATGCCATTTTTGCATGTAAGCATTAGTATTTTCCATACCTTAAAAGAAAAAATCACTATTTTAAGAACATGAAGAGTAATTTTTAAAAGTTACTTAAAACCCATTTCCATTCGAAATTCTATTTAGATAAAATGTTTTCCTTTTTATGAAGTTACCAAACTGCATACATAAAATAGGAAGTAGGAGATGAATCTGCTTGTTGCTCAATCTAATATACTACTCAGAATTCTATAATATCAAGAGACTATTACCATGATATACTATTAAGTAAAAAGATTATAGAACATCTTTGTCCAGTATAACCCATTATTGTTAAAAAAACAATTTGTACACACATAAAAGATTTGGGGAAAGAAGTGGATGGACACTTCTAAACTGTATGATACTTGTCTTTTCTTTATATTTTTTAAAATGTCTGCAATCACACTGTTATTACTTTTGTAACCAGAAAAAAAAAAAGTGCTATTTGAGAAGAGGAAAAATTTTAATCAATAGCTTATTCAGTGACTGAACAACCTAATGAGTTCTTTCAGCATACCTGCCCTAACACAAATGACATGTAAGTAGGCAGAGTAGGTCAAGGCTGGAAGCAGGTCGCATTGGCACACTCCCAATATAAGCAACAAAAATATGAATCAACTTTTTGGATTAAATAAACATTTTTTATCTTCAAATAAAATTTGGATTATCACACACAGTTCACCTGTCAATGAAAATGTTACAAAAGAAAGTTGACTGACATTAACACAACTTTTAACATACACTTTGGAAACACACCAAGGAAGACAAGACAAAAGTAAACAGTGGAGAATTATATAATTGTTTTTATCCAAACAGAAACCCCCAAAACACAAATTTCACAATGTCAGCTATAAGTATACCTTAGAAAAGACCAGCTATTTTAAAAAGTTAAACGGAACCTGTAATTTGTTCTCTTTTACCTAGAACAAGTTCACTTGTATGACATGAAACATGTAGTTGTATCTTTTTATAAAATCATACTTGAAAACAGCCTAAAACTAAGCTCATATTACAAATTTAAAACAAAAGTCATGATTATGATATAGTGGGCCAAACAAATTTTAATTCATCTTTAAACTACACATTAGCCAATTAGTGTTTGGGGTTTAAAATGATTAATAAAACTTTGGAGCTGCAATAATTGTGCATGACATCAACTCTTCTTTACTCACTTTAAGTATGATCCACAGAACACAATTCAAAATTGATCATTAGGGTAGAGAAAAGAGGTAAGAACTTTTTCATATGCTTTAACTGTATTGTTTGAATTTTATAAAGCACATACTACTTTTCTGATTAAATTAATAAAAAGAAATAAATAAACCTTCAGTAATGGCCAAAAACAACCTTAGTCAAAATAAACAATTAAGAATCTGAGAGGGCAACAGTCTTTCCTTCTTATTTAAGAAAACAGCCAAGCAATTAAAAAAACAACTCTCCCCACAATTGACCACTAAAACCACAATTAAATAAAATATATTTAGAGACAATAGATTAACTTCCGAGGCTCCATTTTAGGCACCATTTAAAAGTGTTCCAAAAACCCAAAGCTGGAATTCTGAAAATGAGAGAAACTTTGGTTGATTGGAAGTGGTAAGCCATACAAGAGGACAAAAGAATAAATGGTCTTGAAACGTATTGAACAGTAAACATTTGCTGAAAAACACACCAAGTGTCCACAACCTCCTTACCTTTCAAAGCCTGCATGGGTTTTAGAGCTGGAAAGACCTGTATTTGAATTCAGGCTCCATCAAATACTAGCTACAAAATCTTAAGGCAAGGTACTCACCTATCACTATGAGGCTCTATTTCTTCATCTGTAAAAAGACTGAATTAGCACACTACCACCCAATTAGAGGGCTTCCCAGGTGGCTCAGTGATAAAGAATCCACCTGCCAATGCAGGATACACTAAAGATGAGGGTTCGATCCCTGGGTTGGGAAGATCCCCTGGAGCAGGAAATGGCAACCTACTCCAGTATTCTTGCCTGGAAAATTCCATGGACAGAGGAGCCTGGAGGGCTACAGTATATGGGTCGCAAAGAGTCGGACACCACTGAGCACACATGCACACACTTGAACCACCTGATTAGGCTCTGGTCAAGATTATAAATACTGCCTCTAAAATATTTAGCAGTGTCTGGTACATTACAGGAACACAGTAAGTGGCAATTAATATTGTCCCTTCCTCCCTCCAATCCAGGATGTAACATGATGAAAAAATTCAAGACCAACAGACAACAACATTGAAGTTGTTTATCCAAAGTTTCTGTACAGATGATGTGTGACAAATTATCACAGGAGTTTACCAGTTTAATCTATAATATAAAGTAAAAGTGCAAAAATTACCAGCTAACAGTTGTAAGTACAATGATCACAACTAGCAACACATACAATAGTAAAATGGTCTACAGCAAATAAGCCTGCCTCTCCAGTAAAAGAAAGGCATTTTGCTTTACCTGCTTTTCTCAGAGAAAAGGCTTGCATGACTTTAAGGCACCAAGTAGTCAAGAACAGTCAAGAGGGGAAAAAAAAATAGTCATGAGGGCAGAAAAACTGAAAATGGATACAATAATTAACTTCAAGTCTAGAGAAGCTCTTAAGATCAACCGAACACAAGATGTGAAGAAAGTCAAAGGCCTATTAACAATACGTACCTCACAAACCCTTAACATTTTTTTTAATTTATTTTTTTATTGAAGGATAACTGGTTTACAGAATTTTGTTGTTTTCTGTCAAACCTCAACAAGAATCAGCCACAGAAGGGAGGGGATATATGTATACTTTAACATTTTCAAGACCTCTCCAATCAAGAATTTTAGACATAACTGACCACAAAAATACTAGTTGCCTAATTAACTGGCTTAATTTCAAATTCCTAGAAGTTAACCACACACAGTAACTGGAAACAGCGTACTTGGACTGTAAAATCATAGGCCCTTGAGTTAAAATTCCAATTCTATTGCTTACTCTGAATGCCTTGGGCAAGTCATTTAACTCTTCTCTGCCTCCGACTCCTGTAAAATTAGGACACTATTTCTTCACTGGACTAGGGGAAATAATGGACACAAGTAAAATTTCTGACTAGAGGCGGGAACTCAAGTTGTTTCCTATTGACCTTAACTCAAGACTAGCACCAGGGCTTCTGGAGAGTCCTCCTCAGTGCTCTGTTCTTCTCCAGCTAAATCAACATAACTTTCTGTCAATAACTGAAATCCTAGGCCTCTTCTCCGATTTTTTTGCACCATTATGCCAACCTATTCTTTACAAAAAATCACAAGATTTAATTTGCACTACTACTGTTAAATTGATTATACTTGCTTAAGTTTGAGTCATCTTAACTAACTGGTAAGCACCTGGGAGCAAAGTCTATGTTGTATAGTTAAAAAATAAAAACCCCTCAACTCCTAGCATAGTCTGATGACAAAAGGCTGGCTGTTTTCTTTATCAAGCTTTTTCTCCACGGAAATTAGATTTTTGCGTGTGTGTGCCTACGTGTGTGTGCAAGTGTATGCTCACGGAAAAATTTCAAATATATGTACTGAAAAAATTTTTCAAAGAGACAGGTCAGTGATCCATGTTTAATGATTAAATGTGTTAGAAAAACTTTAACAAGCTCAAAAGACATAAATGGACTGTATGAAGTAAGTGGTAGTCTGAACTTAAACCTATGGTTTTCAACTCAAAATTCTGGCTTGGTTTCTTTTTCCCCACCATTTCTCACCAATTCCCTCAATGATAATATTTTATACTCTCAGATGATAATAAAGTCAGTATGTAAGTCCTACTTTATATATAAAACCTATCAGAATGAATCAGCCATCTATGAACTAGCACACAGAACCTGAACAAATATAAAGTGTAACTCACTACTTAAATTAACTTAGAACATTTGTTTTAGTAGAGAGTAAGCTCAGCTTAAAACAGCATGGTAAATTTTGGAGTTCTGACTTCATTAGCTTTAGTAAGTGATGAACCCAATTGCTCTTTATGAGGACAAATGCCAGCCATCAACCTATAAGTTAAGCACTAAATAAATAATAATTTGACAAAGTGGCTTAAACTATCCTTTTATAAATTGAACTACTTTTATAAATCCCATATAATTCAATTGAGAATATATCACATATTACTCTGATCTAGGCATTTACCCTAATTACATCCATATAAATTTTACGGCAATAAAGATACTGCAGAGATAACACTGTTGTTTATGTGAACACTAATGCTGTTTGAACTTAGGGTATCTTTGTTTCAAGAATCTTGGAAACACTTCATATATCAATAACTCAATGAGAAACAAACAGGTAAACATTTTAATAAAAGGAGAAGAAAAGAAAAGCACAGACTAGGTCATGAAAATAAGCCATACCCAAACAAATCTCACATTTTGAAATTAGTTCAAGATCCTGGATTTAAAATTAAAATCTGTCCCCTTTGGGTTTCTACATTTCAAAAGAATGATAGTGAAAATTATCTTTTCTGTTTTCAATCTTCTACATCAGGCATTTATAACTTTGAGGTTCATGAATACGCTTAGGGAATGTGAATAGCTTGCAACTTTATGCCGAATGCTATGAGTATGTATATACACAGGCAACAGATCCACAGTGTTTATCAAATATTCCCAAGGGTACATGACCATAAATGGGTTAAGAATAACTGCCCTAAATGGGCAGAGCAGCAAGTACAAGTAATAATTCCATCTAAGTACTATTGTTATTCAAAGAAAATACAGTCAGACAAGTTAAATTCATCACTGTCCTGGAAAACTTCAATTATATAATTCACTCAATCTCATTTGTAAAGCTCACTAGTCTGAGGTACAGAGTGCATAAAATGCCCTATGTGAAGACCCTAGCCAAGTAGCTGGCACAGAGAGTAAGTACTTGTCAATTAGTAGCTATTATTATTAAAAATAATGTTTCCAAAGAGTGGTTCTTATAAGCAAAAGTAATACTACCTGTCAAAATCTATAAATACAGAACACAGCAAACTAACTGGAACCTATCAGCAACCCTGGATTTAATAAAGTGGGGTGTTCTGACCAACCGAACCATGAGTCACAAAAGTACCAAGGAAAATTTCATTTCCTACTTCTCCTTTGTACCCTATCTCTTCACATATTTAAGTAAGTAAACAAACTAACAAACATTTATTCTCTGGCTCCCTAAAGCCTCAGGATTATTTTCCCTTTAAGTATCATTACACCACTACCCTTTTATAATTTGAAACATCACAGGGTGGGTCCAAGGAAAAGCCGAGTCCTCAGTTTTCTTCCCTGAATTCTATTCCTGATATCAAAGAAGCAATCTCTCCTCAGCCCCACCTTCTACAAGAAAACGGTGGAAAAGTCTGACTGTTCTGCTCTCCTAGAGCAGGGCGGGGAGGCTGTCATTTTGTCTAACTCTTACTAAAACTTCAAAATGCAGTTCAGACGAACAGTGGTAAAAAGCAGGAAAGTCAACATATCTAAGGTATCTCAGGCACTGGCATCCTACACCTATTTTTAGTTTCTCTTCATCTTTTTTTTTTTTGCAAATTTTAAAAAATCTCAGAATCTTAAAAAGCATTTTATTTAACCCCATTTTCATACATTAGAAAAGAGACAAGAGTAGGTAACAGCAAAAGGAAGCTCTTAACTATCAAAAATGAAACTTAACTATTACAACTACAAGTGGTAAAACCATCATATATGTAGTCAGAAGTTGCCGAGAGCAAAAACACATACACAGTCAAACGATTGCTGATAGGATATGAATATAACAAAAGGTTAAGTAAGCACTTGTTACATCACTTAGATAAATCACTTATTGCTTCTAGAACAAAAATTGAAACACTAAAATAAAATCACTCACAAAGCAAAAGTCCCTTTAAAAGTCAACTAAACAGTTGGCCAAGAGAACACCTGATTCTAAAGCTCTTCTATCTTAAAAAAAAAAAAAAAAAAAAAAACCTCTGAATATATAAGACACTGTCAACATCCTATACTTTAACCTATTCGTGATAAAAAGGAGAAGAAATTTTAATGTAAAATTTCAGTTTCTTTAAATGATCCTACAAGATCTACTCACACCAAACTCTTAAGATGCATTTTGTGGAAAGTCTACATAGCTACTGGCAACTTACACTATGCAGAGAAATTACATACACTGATTCTCTACAGACATTAAATAGTCATATTCTGGACAGCGAGAATACTTCTTTAAACTTCTTTGAATTTCCCAAATCACTACTAACACCATCAAAAAGTCACCAAAGCAGCCAACAAAAATAAAACCTATTTTTAGTTGGTTTCTGCTTCTTTTCTAATAAAAAAATTCTAACTAAAAATTATGTAAAAGGCAGTAATGATGTATTTATCAATGAAATTACACTGTTAGCCAGATAATAGAACTGATTAACTTTTTACTTTCAAATCCTTAAGTTAAAAGATAGACTTATTCAAAGCATAGCACTGGCCAAAAAAAAAGAAAAAAAGTCAAATGTTCCTTGAATCTACCATGATAGAAAACAAAGTTTAGGAGACTGATTAAAACATGCCATAATTATGTTAAAACGTAATAAAACAAGGTTTAAGATTTTTTTTTTCTTTCACAAATTTTTCTGCAATGAACTAGTTGATCCAGGGACTATCTTGGTGGCACAGAGGATTAAGAATCTACCTGCCAATGCAGGAGACATGGGTTCCATCCCTGCTCCAGGAAGATTCCACATATGGTGGAGCAACTGAGCCCTCTGGACTGAAGCCTGCACATTCTAGGGCCCATGAGCCACAATGAATGAGTCCCTGTGCCACAACTCTGCAACAAGAGAAGCCACCACAATGAGAAGCAAGGGCACCCAAACTAGTGAGTAGCCGCCACTCGCTGCAACTACAGAAAGCCCTCGTGCAGCAACAAAGACTAAGAGCAGCCAAAAATATATAAATAAAGAGGTTTGTACATGTCAAAAAAAAATGTGATCTTTAAAAAAAAACCAAAAACTAGCCAATCCAAAGACACTACTACATATAGGTCTTCCGACTGGAGTTAACTGGTTGAGATAGGTACACGTATTTCATTCTTAACATGCTCCTTATAGATGAAGCAGCCAAAATGATTTTGACACTAAAAAAAAAAATCCAACAGAAGCTAGTGGATTAGGAAAAATGCTTCTGGTATGAGAATAATGTTAAGTATTTCTTAACTAGTGTGCTGAAATAATCACTGCCTACTTCACCTCCTTGCTCAGGAAAATTAAAATCTTTCTTCAAATCTCCAGGAAAAAAGAAAGAGCTTTGATGCTTTCCATCTACTTTTTCCACTGCTCAGACTCCACTCTGGTTGCATTCTGTTTGTAGTATTTGAAGTTCAAATGAGTCAGTCATTATCCTTAATTTCTGCTAATAAAGATAACCTAGGACCATTTCTCCCAAATCAGCCAAATATCATGGAAAGCAGTCAAAGAAAAACCTTCAAATTAATCATATGTCCCATGGACATATTTCTTATTCTCCTCACTCCCAAACCAAAAACTCAAAGATTACAAAATAAAAGCCTTTAGTAATAAAGCTACCAACAGGTAATCGTGTCAACCTACACAAATCTAAAATCTTGTTCACTCTGAGAACCAAACTTTTGTCAAGAACACATTTTCATTACCAAATTCAGCAGCACCCATACAGCAGATTTTAAAAGTTTCTATAAGGAGTAGGAACATGACAAACCAAAACAAGAAACATCTGGGGTGCACCTATAAATATTCCCTTGTATACTATTGTTTCAAATTAGCTTATAAAGTGTCCACTGTAATACATGTGTATTATATAATGCATATATTGTACCTGGCATATAATAAGTGGCCATAAATGTTAGCTATTAGGGTAACACTGTGGAATCATAAAAGGCACTCATCCATTAAAAGTTTTAACTTAATATAAAAAAAACCTTTGATTTTAAAGTTTAGAACACGGTTTTAAAGCAAACGGGCTTGTGTCTGGATGATTAAACTCTAAGAATTTCCTTCTTTTCTCTAGTTCCCAATTTTTTTCTAATTACTTTAATGATGCTAATAAGCTTGATTAAAGAAAGATAAGAAGAAATTGCTGAAGTCAGATTCTAAAAATCTGCTTGCTGGTTGCCTTTGTGACCTTTCATAATAAAATACCACCTGTTCTCACCTTAAGTACTTTTCACTAGTGCTTTTCCAAAGGTTTTCCCAAGCTACGAGGTTATTTTACTTAAAAGACAGCGTAGAATATAAATACAGTAGCCCAGGTACTGGCACACTCCATGCCATAAAAATATAAAAATGATTTCTGGGATTGATTCTGTTGAGGTCATTAATCTAGAACCCTCAAAATAAAGGATGGTTTGACACTCTACTTAAGAATTACTATCCCTGTCATTTATTAACCATTCTTTCTTCTTCCCTCCTGAACAATCTTTCTCACTCCCTCTGCTTCTCCAAATCGAATGCTAATAATTCCCTTACTGATTTATTCTCTATAAGGTCTTCCTGAACCGTGCCAGCCAACCACAACCCCACAACTTCTTTTAAAATCTTGTGGTTCCAATCCATGTCCCCCATCTGGAACTTGCCATGTCGACTGTTATTTAACATGTATAATATCTATTTTTTTGTATTCCATTATAAATTCCTTGAGGATAAGGGTTATATTCCTAAATTTTACCATGACTGGAAAACCTTATACAATGATGTACCCTGCTCTTACAGTTTACCAAATTCTTTTACATATACATATCCCCGATAGGAATAAACACTGTTGTCCTATTTTACAAAAGGAGAAATAAATTCCGAGTCTAAATCATTTGCCATGGTTCTGTTCAATTAATCCTCATTACAGTACTATATACATGCAGCAAATTTAAGAAACTCCCTGAACAGAAGACAAACCTCCATAAAATGGAAAATCCATGTACTTTACTGTTGCCAGGACAACTTCTAAATTAGAGACCTCAAGTTCAACTCTGTCCAACTAGGCAAAACCAACTTTGTCCTTGGAGCCCTTGATAAAAAACTGCCAGCATAGCAAATAAGACACTATTAGAACACTATCTTCAACTTCTTAAAGTATATAAAATTTTAATAAAGTACTACGGCTTCTGTTTAGAACAGAAAGGGACATTTCGGCGTCAAACCACAGTATTACAAAACTTGAAGTCAGAATGCATTTTGCAAGAGCCATGTGACACACACATGACAGTCAGCTAAACCCATGGGTGGACCTTTTAGGGGAAATATTTAGCAGTAATTGACCAAAACAGCAAATAAACTCAACATTTAGGTCAAAGACTGACCTCTGCTTTAAAAAATTCCCCATCTCCCCCCAGATCCTTCTGACACCGAGGAGGAATACCAATTAAATCTCCTTCAATTATTCATTAATTTCAAAATGCAAACTGTAGTAGGATATTTTTAAGGGCCATTAAGGAGAACCCAACAAAGTCTTCCTAAGAAACACCGGTTCCCAGGAAAGGTGACGGGTGTGCCACATCTGCTGTCGTGACTTCTTGAGGAAGCAAGAAAAAGAAATGCATTAACTTTTCATGACACGTCACGGAACCTCATTCCCTATCTGCAAGCGTTCAAGTAGGTAATTCAAAACCTACAGATCTATCTATCAAAGGGCCCATTCGTTTTTCTTGCAACTTTACGGCAAAGTCTTTTATTTGGTAATATCACAAAGATGTCCCTAGGTTTAGTGCTAGTGTTTTGTTTTGTTTTTCCCTTGACCTACACAAGGCAAAAGGACTTCAGTGTCCTCTAAAAAAAAATTCTCACGAACGCCCAGGAAGGCAATGGGCCCGCTGAGTTCGTAAAGAACTCCAGGAAATAACTAAAAAACAGAACTAAAATGTTTAAATCGCTTCTCACCATCTACTCATTCCCCTTAATCCCACGCAGCCCTGAAAAGCATCCATATTACCTGCAACCTGGAGAGGAGGGTGGAAGAGATAGCCAACAAGCTCAAGATTTACAAGTAAAGCTGGTTTCCACCCCGACGGTTCTGACAGCTCCGCAGAGCGCGGGCGCAGGGTCTGACAATGCCCTCTAAGAGAGTTCTCTCACCTCATCCCCACCCCTTAAAAAACTGGCCCTCCTTGAAAAGTCACTGCCTCCAAGAGAAGCTACCCCTTCCCACGGCCCCACCACCGACTCCCAGACGCCCCAACCCTCTTCGCGGACTGCCGCTACACACCGGCCCGGCACTCAGGCCAATACTACAAGCAAGCAGGGTCCAGGCCCAGGCGGCTCACCCCTCCGGCCCGACCCCTCCCCTCGACCGCCCCTCCTCCGTCAGACAATGGGGCCCGACTCCCGGCCGCCAACCTCTCCTGCCCCATCACCCTCACCTCACGGAAGCCGAGGCCCCTTCCTCCGCCCTCCTCGCCCCCTCTAAGCCTTCCCAAGGTGGCCCACGGACCCAGCCGACCGGTGCTCTCCTGCACTCACTATTCGGGATTCATGCTGGACATGTCACTGCAGCTGCCGCCGCCGCCACCGCCGCCCTTGCTGCTGCAGCCGCCGCCCTGACTCTCCGCGCCACGGGTAGTCGAAGGAGAGGAATGAGATAGGCTGTTCCGGGAGAGCAAACGTCTTTACCCCACTCCGTCCCCTTAGAACACAATCAGCAGCCGCCACCACTCAGCTATCGCTTCCACCCAAAATGGCCGCCGGCGAACCAGGAAATAGGAAAGCCTTAGACCGAGGGGCCTTTACACAGCCCAAAGGGCGGCCGCACCGCGTGGCATGCCGGGAAAGAGAGTTGCGAGCGCGGCTGCGGGCGCTGGGGAACCGCGGTGCAGCGCCAAGACCTGGACTCAGCTTCCCGCCAAGCCCCGCGCCTCTGGCGCACGCGTACTCGAGGGTTTGTCGCTCGCCCCATTCCCCCGTCTCTCAACTACCCCCCCGCTCCGCCCCTCCCCGCTCCCCTCCCCGCTGACTCGCTGGCTAGGACTTCGCTCGGACTCCCCCTAGCGGATTGGCTAAGGCCGAGCGGCCCTGGTGATGTCATCAGTGAGACGTGGCAGCCGGGCGAGTCAGCGCCCCACGGGGGAGGGGAAGGGGGAAGGGGAGGGGAGGGACTGAGGGCGGTGCCGGCAGCTGGCGGAAGAAGGGGGTGGGGATCCCGGGACCCTGCGGGCTGGGGAGAGAGGGGTCGGAGCCGTAGGGACCGCCTGAGAGCGTAGGCGGAGGGAAGGGGAACTAGGGCTCTCGGCTCCTGTGTGCCTTTTGCTTGTCTGACCTGCTTCAGGCTTCAGTTTCCCTGCTGGTCCCAGGATGTCTGCTCTAAAGATGGAAGAAGACTCGAGGGCCTCTGCGGAAAACTTTGGGTCTCTGGAAAACACGAAGCCTTTCTTTTCCGTTCTCTTCCTCACTCACCCAACGCCACTGGGTCTGGTCAAAGACCAGTGTTGGCACGACCATTTTATTTTTTGATTTCTTACTATTCCCTTTCTAGCCCTGCTTGATCACTTCAGCCTGGATATTGCAGCAGTCTCCGAGTGGATTATCTGCCTCTGCCTCTTCTCTGCCCCAAGCCATTTGGACTCACATCCAGATTTACCTTCCTGAAATATTTCCATCTCTAACCCCACACCTTTCACTGCCTCCGCATTGCGTGGACAGGACACAACCCTGAGCCAAACAAAAATTAGTAATCTTCCTGCCCTGGTTCCAGCCTTCCGGTTGAAATGTACTTATTTTTAGTTGCTATTTAATTCTGAACCATTCTACAAGATTGGAAAGTAGTAAGCGATAGTGCAGATCATTACTGTATAATGCCTGGAAACTCCAGAAGTAACATGAACACATTTTTTAAAAACCATATTAACAGCTCTTTTTAATCAGCTCAGGAATTTAAATCTTCCCTGAACTTTAACATTTTATCTTGAGTTACTTAATTACAAAGGGCATGGTATAACACACTGGTCAAAGTTTATCTTCCAACTTGTTCTTAGAACCAAGAAAATTATCTCCAAAGACTGATTGCAAGATCACTTCAGATTCCCATAACATCAAAATATGGAAGGAAAGCAGTTTTTGTTTCTACCTATTTACCCACTGTACCCCTTTAGCACACAAATACAACACATGTGCTTTAGTGGACCACCTCATCAAACTGTAGGCTAGAATTCCTTTTTATCATGTTGGCTTCTGAAGTGAATGTGATCAACACATCAGGAAAATACCCTGAATGGATCAATGATAGTCATCAAAAAGTGTATTTTATCCTAGACTCTCATCTCTTTCTGCTTATTGTGATTGCACAGAAGAAAAACTCAGAAAACCTCTGAAAAATTCATCTTGAGCCAAAGAAAAAAATTTAACCTGTTCCTCTCCTTGGAGGTATACCCATAATATTGTTGTTATTTAGTCTCTTAAGTCATGTCTGGCTCTTTGTGACCCTGTGGAACCCGCCAAGCTCCTCTGTCCATGGGATTTCACAGGCAAGAATACTGGAGTGGGTTACTGATTCCTGTTCCAGGGGATCTTCCAGACCCGGGGATCAAACCCACATCTCCTGATTCTTTACCACTGAGCCACGTGGCTATACTTTCTTTAATTATTTCCTTTCCCAACAAATAACCAGTAGCTTTTAACCTAAGTGAGAGAGTAGTTGTGAGAATTAAACAAAACATTATAAAGCATATAATACAGTGACTTTAAGGATACATGGTAAATAGTAACTACCTTTCTCCCTGAAAGTTTTAAATGTACCTGCTGTATACCAAAGACAGAATGCTTTATATCCTAGTTGTGATGTATTAATAGAATGCAAGGAGCTTAGAGGCAGTGGTGCGCAGATGTTTCCCACCCCATGGTGGTGGTTTACTTGCTAAGTGGAGTCCAACTCTTGCAACCCCATGGGCTATAGCCTGCCAGGCTCCTCTGTTCCTGGGATTCTCCAGGCAAGAATACTGGAGTGGGTTGCCATTTCCTCCTCCAGGGGATCTTCCCAAACCAGGAATCGAACCTGGATCTCCTTCATTGTAGGCAGGTTCTTTACCAACTGAGGTATAAGGGAAACCCATACAACACCTTGTATACCATTTACATTGACTTCCTTCCCCCAAAAGTATCAGTTTTGCTGATTCAAATCTTAACATATTTTATTTTAATATTTGATTGGTTGATTTTTGGCTGCATCGGATCTTATCCACGGCACACAGGCTTCTCTAGCTGTGACACATAGGCTCCATAGCATGTGCGCTCAGTAGTTGCAGCACTGGCCTTGGTTACCCTGTGGCACATGGGATCTTAGTTCCCTGACTGGGTATTGAACCCACGTCCCTGCATTGCAAGGCTGATTCTTAGCCCTGGACCACCAGGGGAGTCCCAATATATTCTATATGAGGTGTTTAAGAGTAGCTACTTTCATAGTTCAGATTAATAACTCAATAATTCATTAAATTAGCATGAGGCCTGTTGGTTGCCCTATTGTTAACTCTCCTAGGGCTGTATGTCCATTTGCTATTTGGCTCATTCTTTTCTTTCTTCCTTTTTTCCTTCCTTTTCCTTTTCTTCCCTTTTTCTTTTATTAAATATTTATGACCTGCCATGTAATAAATATGCTTGGAACCATAAAGAATACAAAAGTGAATGATTACAGTCCTCTGTCTGTGAGATAACAACCTATTGAGAGAAAGATGTGTATACAAACAAGACTTGGAGGGGGAAATGCAAAAATTAAATGATACATTGTGTATAGAGACAGAAATCAGATCAGTGACTGCCAGGAACTGGGAATGGGATGAGGGAATTGTTCACAAAGAGACACAAGGGAACTTTGGGGTTTGATGGAAAGACTCTATTGCTTCATTGTGGTGATGGTTAGTTACTTAACTGTATATGCCTTTTCAAAACTCGTAGAACTATACACCTAAAAGGGGTAAATTTGATAGTGTATAAATTATACCTGGATTACAAACCTGACCTTCAGAAGTGATATGGGATGGAAGTACAGAGGAGGGAAATAATTTCAACTCAAACTATTGGGAATGCTTTTATGAAGGAGGTGATATCTGAATTAAGTCTTGAAAAAGAATAAAATTTTAATCATTGGCAGAGATGGGGGAGAGGGAGCCATTTATGCCAGAATGACAAAAGAAAGTGAGCACAAGCCTAGAATGTGAAGACACCCATGTGTTTAGGGAATGGTAGTCACAGGTTCCATGGGAGATGAGGTGGGTAATATTTAAATTAAAGTGAGGTGGTGGGGAGCTCCAAATACCTGCTAAAGAGTTTCAACCTTCTTCACTAGGCAGTGGAGAACCAAGAAAGTTTCCAAGAAGGAAAATAAGGAGACTACCTCTGTATTCTAAAGGGAGCACTCTGGAGTTCCATAGAAATTGGAGGTAGGGAGATTAGTTAAAAGGTAGATTCATTTAGGCAAGAGATGTTGTGTTCTTTACAACAGAAACAGACTCAGACATAGAGAACAGACTTGTGGTTGCCAATGGGTGGGGAGTAGGGGGAGGATGGATTTGGGGATTTGGGATTAGCAGATGCAAACTATTATATATAGAATAGTCCTACTATATAGCACAGGGAACTATATTCACTATCCTGTAACAAACCACCATGGAAAAGAATATGATATATATATATATATATATATATATATATATATCTGAATCACTGTATATCTGAATTTTGCTATACAGCAGAAATTAACACAGCATTGTAAATCAACTATATTTCAATAAAACAAATTTTTAAAAGAGAGAGATGGTATGTTTTATAAAACAGAAGAGAGGGGCAATTCCAGAGAGAAGAAGGTAGAATCTGAAGGTGTGAAGGGAAATGAAGGGCTTAAAGTGGTCCAGAGATATCCAGTTTAACTGACAACTTGGGAACAAGATCCCAGCCAAGTCAGAGAACAGAAGAGGGGCTTGGAGTAGTGTAGAGAAGGAGGAAGACAGGCAGTGCTATGTGATTTGAGGTCAGAGTTAAAGCTGCCCTGGTGTGGAAGTACTAGAACTACTAGAAACTGTACCCCTTCTGAAAAGCGCACACACACATACATAGCAGATGGTAAAGAATCTGCCGGCAATGCAGGAGACACGGGTTCGAGCCCTGGATCAGGAAGATTCCCTGGAGAATGGACTGGCTACCCACTCCAGTATCCTTGTCTGATGGGCGGCAGACCACCAAAAGTGACTATGACCTTTCTGGTGTAAGTTTGGCTTTGGAAAGTACTCTGAAGCTTTTTTTCAGTCCACCCACTGAGCTAGCTGGTCATCACTGGCTGTTGTGGAAAATCCACTTTTCGTTGCATGTCACAATCCAATCAAGAAATGTTTCATTGTTATTGTGTAGAATAAAAGAAGATGACACTTCAAAATGATGATTTTTTTTTCCTAATTTGTGTTCAGTTTATGAGGCATCTACTTAATGAGTTTTTTCACCTTTCCAATTTGCTTCAAATGCCGAATGGCCGTGGAATGGTCGAACTTGAGTTCTTCAGCAACTTCTCCTGTAGTTGTAAGAGGATCAGCTTCAGTGATTACTCTCAATTGCTGGTTGTCACCCTCTGATGGCTGGCTACTTTGCTTCTCATCTTCAAGACTCGTGTCTCCTTCGCAAAACTTCTTGAACCACCACTGCACTGAACGTTCATTAGCAGCTCCTGGGCCAAATGCGTTGTTGATGTTGCGAGTTATCTCCACTGCTTTACGACCCATTTTGAACGCAAATAGTGTTTCCACAGTGTAAAAAATATATATATGCAATGAACAGAAAGTAATACATCATTAGTAAAAAATATAAAGTGAAAAATGCATGTTAAAATGATATAACCACATTTATTTAAGAATGTATCCCAATATCAAATAGCTAATTTCAACAATGCAAAAATCACAATTACTTTTGCACCAACCTAATAACTTCTTTTTCTCGTATCGGAATTCTATATATTCCTAGGACCCAACTATAACCACACCCCTTCCTGGCAGCCTTTGCTGTCAACATCAACCTAAAGGGGGTTAAACTTTGCCCTTTTGTTTACCTCAGCTCCTTTTTTTAGTGCTTTTCATAGTGCCTCATACAAAGCTGTCCAATTCCGAAGCCATGATCCACATATGGTCATTTAAAATAATTAAAAGTAAGTTGGAACTTCCTTGTTGATCGAGTATCTAAGACTCTGTGCTCCCAATGCAGGAGGACTCAGGTTCAATCTCTGCTCGGGGAACTAAATCCCACATGCCACAGCTAAGAGTTCGCATGCCACAACTACAGATCCTGCACGCACCAACAAAGATCAAGGATCATGCCACTAAGACCCAGCACAGCCAAATAAATAAATAAATATACTTTAAAAAAAGTAAGTTAGGACTTCCCTGGTGGCACTGTGCTGTGTTGTGCTTAGTCGTGCCCGACCCCATGGACTGTAGCCTGCCAGGCTCCTCTGTCCATGGGGATTTTCCAGGTTAGAATACTGGAGTGGGTTGCCAAGCCCTTCTCCAGGGGATCTTCCCAATCCAGGGATTGAACCCAGATCTCCCACATTGCAGGCGGATTCTTTACCATCTTAGCCACACAAGGAAGCCCAAGAATACTGGAGTGGGTAACCTATCCCTTCTCCAGGGGAACTTCCCAGCCTAGGAATCAAACCAGGGTCTCCTGCCTGGAAGGCAGATTCTTTTCCAGCTGAGCTACCCAGGTGGCACAGTGGATGAGAATTTGCCTGCCAATACAGGGGACATGGGTTCAATCCCTGGTCCAGGAAGATTCCACATGCCCCAGAGCAACTAAGCCTGTGCATCACAACTACTGAGCCCATGCTATGTAGAGCCCACGAGCAGCAACTACTGAGTCCTCTCACCAGGAGTCCGTGCTTGGCAAGAGAAGTCACTGCAATGAGAAGCACCTTCTCACTGCAACTAGAGAAAGTCTGCACACAGCAATGAAGACCCAGTGCAACTAAAAATAAAATAATTTAATTTAATTTTTAAAAATTAAGTAAGTTAAAAATTCACTTCAGTTGCCCTATCTACATTTCAGATGCTCAACAGCTGCATGTGACTAATGTCTACTTTATTAGACAATGCACACTGTAGAACATTTCCATTCTCATGGAAAGTTCTATTGCACAGCAATACATATCATTAGTTATAATATTTTATGTATATGTTTTGTTTTTCCAGCTAGACTATGAGCTCCATGAGAGGAGGGACCACACCTTATCAAACTCTGTATCCCTTCCCACCAGCACATAGCATAGTACTTTATACCTCATAAATATCCAACATATTCATTGATTGGGTCCTTAGGAAAGCATTGCCTTATTAGTAAGTGCTGCTGCGACTGTTTAGTTGCTCAGTCATGTTCGACTCTTTGCAACCCCAGGTACTGTAGCCCGCCAGGCTCCTCTGTCTATGGCACTTCCCAGATAAGAATGCTGGAGCGGGTTGCTATTTTCTTTTCCAAGGGATCTCCCTGACCCAGGGATAGAACCCATGTCTCCTGCTTGGCAGGCAGATTCTTTACCACTGAGCCATCAGGGAAGCCCTTAGAATCATCTAGGATTACTTAAATCTTTTTCGCTTTTTTCTTCAGCCAAAAATAAAGTTCAGTCCATCTTCCCAGAAAGAGGTACAATGCCTTGAAGCATAACAGATAAGAAACTCCTATCTACCCAGGCAAGGTCAGCAGGAAGAAAGGACAAAGGAAGAGATTGGCTACAGTGTACTATGGCTGCCATGGATATCAAACTGCAGGCCTTTGATCCTCTCAGAAGAACTCCCTCTGAATGCCTAGTCCCTTGACTTCAACCTCCTGTGAAGTTGTCTCCAATTTGCAATATTTCTGTGCTGCCAAGGCCACCACACTGTTCAGCAATCAGTAGGGCAAGTCAGAGGTGTGTTGAATAAAATCAGATTGAAAGTTCCCTAAATAGTTCTCAGAACAATACCAGATACACAAGGTACCGGATGACAAAGGGCTCTCAGCCAGTCACCTGGACCTCCAATAGAGCATACCTCCAACAGCCTGACCTTCCCCAGCTCTCAGGTATCGACCTGATCTCAGTCAGCCCGGCTTCTGGACTCAGTTACTAAAACCAGAAAAGAGTTAGTGTTAGTCACTCATGTCCAACTCTTTGGGACCCCATGGACTGTAGTCCACCAGGCTCCTCTGTCCATGGAATTCTTCAGGCAAGAATACCAGAGTGGGTAGCCATTCCTTTCTCCAGGGAATCTTCCTGATCCAGGGATCGAACCCCGGTCTCCTGCATTGCAGGCAGATTCTTCACCATCTGAGCCACCAGGGAAGCCTCAATCTATCCCGCAAATCCATTAACAAATTAAGAGCTGAACTACACTTGATTATATTCAGTCTAGTATTCTCTTCTCTAACAGCTTCTATTGTTTTCTAATTGTTTTAAGCATAAAATTTGTACCCTTGAGAGCAGAGACCTCATTGCCATCACTGTCCTCCACATTTTTTGAGGTGATTAAATGAAGACAATGTTTGTGAAAGTGCCTGCCAGAGAGGAGACCTCAAAAATGTCAACTCCCTCTCAAGTTTCCCTCTCTAGCATCTAGCCCCAGAGGTACACCTCCTTTTCCCATTCGTCTAAGTCATCCCCATTCTAATGATGCAATTTCAAGTCTCCTTTCTCTCCAGGAAGTCCCTCTTGACCATCCAGTGGAAAATGATTTCTCTCTCCTCTGAGCTTCCACTACCAACAGCACTGAGCCCTTCACAATTCTGTTGGCCTGGGTATTTTGTTAGTTTCCCTTCCATGTATGCTTCTTGAGGACTGTAAAACTTCTTTGCGTCTCTAGGGCTTAGCCTCTAACAGATTTTCTATAAATACCTAGTGTTTGACTTGTTTATAAAATCAATAAATATATTTTAACAAATGGTCAATTATACTGAACACAGGTATTGCTCATCTTTCTCCATAAAATGATGTATTCAGGACAAAGGTGTTTAATGCGTCCTTCAAAAAATATTCACGTCTCTCAAAGCACTTTCCACAGTGCCTAAGACGTTTTAAAGTGAAAGTTGCTCAGTCGTGTCCAACTCTTTGCGACTCCATGGACTACAGTGCATGGAATTCTCCAGGCCAGAATAGTGGAGTAGCCTTTCCCTTCTCCAGGGGATCTTCCCAACCCAGCGATCAAACCCAGTTCTTCCTCATTGCAGGTGGATTCTTTACCAGCTGAGCCACAAGGGAAGCCCAAGATGGTTTAATTACTGAGTAAATGCACAGTGAGTGAAGTTTCTAGATCTATAGAAAAGCAAGTCATGGTTTTCTGGCCACTTACTCTCTAATATGTATATGACAGTGTCGGGCTTTTATCAGCTACAACACTGGCTGACAAAACTCAGAGATGGCTCATCTTATGGAACATGCCCAGTGCTGCTGCCGTGGCACCACCTAAGGGCATAGCAGCATAACCTTCTGCACAGGATCAGTCGAGTTTCAGCTGACGCTCTTGCAGAGCAAAACATATCTTTTTAGGTTCATTAGCCAGTGCCCCATAAATTAGACATACAAAAGATTAATAAGAGAAGAACAAACAGAAGTTTATTAACATGTTTATTGTACATACACATGGGCATACTCAGAGATGGTAACTCAGAGTTGAGTAACTCACACAGTGTTAGCATTTTAACAAAAGAGTAACAAACTTTCAGAGAAGTTTCAAGAGGAAGGGAAAGGACTTTGAGTTTCTACCAGTGGCAAATTATGGAAAGGTATATATATGGGGTGTATCTATATGGGGTGTATATATATCTCTATATATAAAGGTGTATATATTATATATATATAATGCAAGAAAAGCACCAATTAACAATGTTTGTTATTTAGACTCCTCTGGTGCCATGTCTGGGCTGATAAGGGTCTAGAATTGTCTCTGATGATTAACTTCTATCATTCCAGGTAGAGAGGAGAGAGTGGTACAGCTTTACAAATTTATGTTCTGCTTTTAGGCAACTATGAGAGGGTAAAGAAATTTTTTTTTTTTTTTATCTGCTTCTTTTTTACTGCCTTCAGCTCAGAATAATCCTTATGCCAAGTGTCATATTTTGGGATACCATATTCTGTTCCCAGTCATTCTTCAATTAGCCAAGCCACATGATATTACTATGTGCAAGGAACTCTTTTTTTTTTTTTTTTTCAACGTGCTGGACCTCAGTTTCGATGAGGAGACGGTACAAGGAACTCATTTTTATAACTCACTTTTCAAACAATGGCACCCTGAGTGGACAACTTCTGTTTCCTCTAATGGCAATATTACATAAGTAGCTGAGCAAATAAAAATGATGATCTAGCAGATAAGCAGCTGTTAAGACACTGTGAGGTCACCATCAGCACTTCAGGCAAAGTCCTGTGTGATTGCATGATGGTGTCTGGAATTGGGTTACAGAGGAAGGGTAAGAAAGTGGAGTTACCGTTTCTGGGTCACTTTGCCACAGGACTCTTAGGTAGGAAGGTTCATCAGTAAGAGCTGCCTTTGCCCCTGAAATCCCTCTTGGCCTCTCATCTATTCTTTGATCCACTCATTGATTCAACAATTGCATGTTAAGCACCTATTTTTAAAACTTTTATTTTGTATCAAGGTATTATTGTTGTTCAGTTGCTAAGTTGTGTCCAACTCTTTGTGACTCCACGGACTGCAGCATGCCAGGCCTCCCTGTCCCACACTATTTCTCAGAGTTTGCCCAAGTTCATGTCTATTAAGTTGGTGATGCCATCCAACCATCTCATCCTCTGCCACCCTCTTCTCCTTTTGCCTTCAATCTTTCCCAGCATCACAGTCTTTACCAATGACTCAGCTCACACCAGGTGGCCAAAGTATTGGAGTTTCAGCATCAGCATCAGTCCTTCCAATGAATATTCAGGGTTGATTTCTTTTAGGATTGACTGGTTTGATCTCCTTGCTGTCCAGGGGACTCTCATGAGTCTTCTCCATCAGCTATGTTGGGGTGTAGCCAATTAATAAACAATGTTGGGATAGTTTCAGGTGAACAGCAAAGGGACTCAGCCATACAAATACATGTATCCATCCTCCCCCCAATCCCCATCCCATCCAGGCTGCCACATAACATTGAGCAGAGTTCCAAGTGCTATATAGTAGGTCCTTGTTGGTTATCCATTTTAAATATAGCAGTGTGTACTTAAATATCTATTCTGCTCTGACACAGAGATAAACCAAAGAACAAAACTGACCAGGTCTATGCCCTTATGAGGAATGTAAATTCTCATGAGAGATCTATAAGTCAATGACTGTGTTCCCTCAAAGCTAAGGCATCATTGATTTCCATCATGGATTTAATAGCAGATTTTCAAAGGGAAAAAAAGTGCTAAATATGTACATTGATTGGATGTTAGCATCAAAAATACCTCCCTGCAAACGTCACCAAGGCAACGCGTTGCTATGACAAAACTCAGTTTATTTCTTACTAAAGTAAAGAAGGACACTATCTAGACAGACTTTGTAGCATCTCAAAGAGGAGTAAGGGCAAATTGGGCTATCTATTGAGCTTTAAAAGTCTGGTTCAAGGTGGGTCTTTTACTGAGGGGTGAGGGAAGTCATGGTTAGCACTGGATAAGGATCACAATAAAATAGTCTGGATTGGTAGATACAGAAATTGAGGCAGTAGGACTTTCTTGGTGGTCCAGTGGTAAAGAGTCCACCTGCCAATGCAGGGGACAGAGGTTCGATCCCTGGTCTAGGAAGATTCCACGCGCCGTGGAGCAACTGACCCCTTGTACCACAACTGCTGAACCCACGCTCTGGTGCCTGAGAACCAAAATTTTTGAGTCCAAGTACCTAGAGCCCGTGCTCCACAACAAGAGAAGCAATAGAAACTGGCACACCGCAACTAGAGAGTAGCCTCTGCTCACTGCAACTAGAGGAAACCCATGTGAAGCAACAAAGACTCAGCACAGCCAAAAATAACTAACTAAATAAAGAAACTGAGGCAATGGGCTCCAAGAGTCTTGGAGTATAAATCTTCATTTGAGGATTTATTTCAAAGAGCTGATGATGGGTCTTTCAAAAAGGCCCTGGAATCAACAATAAAGTCATTTGTAACTTTTATCTTCTTGGTCAAAAGTTTCCTAGAATAGTAAAATTATGTTGATGACAGCAGTAGAATAGTAAAGTCATGTTAAATGTATAGAGTAAACTCTGTAAATGGCCTTTTAAACATGTGAAAAATATGCATCTTCAGAGAAATAAAGTGGTTACACAAATAATTATTAATGAATTATATAATTATAATTGCAAAACATGCTGGACAAACATAGGGTGCTAGGGGAACATGTAACTGAGGCTCCTCGCTTACTCTGCAGAGGTCAGAAAAAGCATCTTTGAGGAACTTGTGTTTGAACTGATGCACAGTTAGAAGCTAGAGGAAGAAATGGAGAGGCAGGGTTGGGAGGCTAAGATAGCATGTGCAAAGGTCCAGTGGCAGGAAGCAACATGGTGTATTTAAGGACTTGTCGAGAGATCAGCAGGGCTGGAGCACAAGGTTAAGAGGACACTGGCACATAGGTAAGCTAACTGGCTTGGGGGTGGGGTGGGGAGGAGATTGCTGCTCATTGCTATACTTCAGAGTGATTTATTTTTTCTTAAAGAAAAAACACTTTATGCCCTTGGATCCAAAGAAAGCATCCCCAGAACCTCAATCTAACATTCTCAAAGCTTTAAAAGGGGTAAGGAATGTGCCTTCATGCTAGCTTACTAGAACATCAGATTAAAATTGTTGCCCAACAATAGCAAAACCAGTTCTAGAACATCCTCCTACATGAACTCAAACTTGTGATCAAACAGGTTGTTTTGATACTGGTCTGGAGATCAGGACATGCCCAGGAAGGCAGATAAATTTAAATTAAGGAAGCAGGGTAATTCCCAAGTGCTTAATTTGTAAATGAGCTAAAATCAACATTTCTTTTTTGAAAAGTCCAGGATTTACACCTTTACAGTGGTTTTTGTTTTATATCCAATTATCCATTAATTCAGTTTTAAAAATACTTTGATAATGTCTGCTAGATACCAGCTGTTCTGCTAGATCTTGAGTAAAACCTGCTTCCTGTTTTTAAATATTCTAAGCAATTGAGGATGAGAACAATGGCAATGCTAGAACTACATGATCAAATGACATTCTCTGTTCGGGGGCCTTTTTTTTTCCAGTTCTCTATGTCTGTGTAACAAGCTACCTCCAAACAATTTATTATTATCTTTCGTGATCTTGTGGGTTGACTAAGTTCAGGTCAGCACTTCTTGCTTGGTGTCCCTGAGTCAGTTGCTGCTGTAGGTCAGCTGGAACCACAGTCACCTGAGGACTCAGCTAGATTAGACAACTCAGATGGCTCATTTACCTAGCTGGCAGTTTGATGCTGAACTTTGGTCAGGAGCACAGCTGAGGCTGCCATCTGGAGTACCTACATGGGACTTCTCCACATGGTCTGGGCTTCTCACAAAATGAAGGCTGAGTTATGAGAGGAAGCAGCCCAGGAACCATGCTTTCCAAGAGACAGCAACAGAACTGTTGGGCCAGGAAAGGAAACTGGGTGAAACTTCCCCAGTGTTACTTCTGCCATGTTCTATTGGTCAGAGAAGTAACAGGTTCCATTTCTTTCTTCTATTTGTTTTTTTAAAACTTGTTATTTTAAACTTGTATATCAGCTATCAGGAGGATAGCTGATGAACAATGTTGGAATAGTTTCAGGTGGACAGCAAAGGGACTCAGCCATATATATACATGTAACCGTTTTCCTCCAAGCTCCCCTTCCATCCAGGCTGCCCCATAACATTGAACAGAGTTCCCTGTGCTATACAGTAGGACCTTGTTGGTTATCCATTTTAAACATAGCAGTGTGGACATCAGACTCCATCTCTCGATGAGGGAAGGACAAGGTCACACTGTACAAGAGCAAGAGGGTGGGGTGGGAGATATCACTGCAGCAATCTTTGGAAAGTCAATCTACCACATTAGAATAGTGATGATATTCTGATAGAAGCTTGTGCCAAGCCTTATAAGAAGGAGGAGAGGGTGCAAAAGAATAACATGCATTGCTCTTGCCTCTGAGCTTGTTGTTGGCAATGCTAAACACTTGAGAGAATGAATTAAGATACTTCCAAAACCACATACCAGTCAGTACCGAGAAACACACAGGCAGCTCCCAGCTCATAACAGAAAAACGCTTCTGAAAAGTAGAAACTCTTTGTAAAAATCCCAACTGGGAGCCTGATTTAGACTATTTAAAGGGGGAAAAAGTATAATCAGTTATATATCAATTCCAAATTCCTGATCAATCTTCCAAAGTGAAAGTGAGTGTTAGTCGCTCAGTTGTGTCCAACTCTTTGCAACTCCATGGACTGTAACCCACCAGGCTCTTCTGTCCATGGGATTCTCCAGGCAAGAATACTGGAGTGGGTAGCCTTTCCCTTCTCCGGGGGATCAATCTTTAAATCAAAACTAAAACACTGCTGGGACTCCCTGATGGCCCAAAGCTTAAGAATCTGAGCTTCCACTGCAGGGAGCATGAGTTAAATCCCTGGCTGGGGAACTAAGATCCAGCATGCTATATAGTGCAGCCAAAAAACCAAACAAAAAAACCACTGTAATATATCTATATGTAAATGACAATCAATCATATTAGGGTGTAAAATGCTTAAAACATTTCTTCTTGGTCATCAATTAATATGAATGTTTATAAGCAGCTGCTTGTGTTAAGAACTGTGAATAATTTAAGATTCTATCCTACTTGCAAGTGAACAAGTTTGTCTGCCACAGTTTTGTGGAGGCTGACCAAAAACAAATCTCCTGGGTTAGTGACAAAGGTCAGTTTATCACTCAGAGCAAGAGCAGTAGCCAGAGAACTATCATTTTCTTACATCAGTTCTCTGACTCCAGTTCCTACAGGTGACATAGCAAGGGCCAGGTGACGCCTGAACATGCGGTGAGTTACATTCCAGGAAAGGAGCCTCAAGCTTTAGGAAACTCCAATTTTGGATAATGGACAGCAAGCAAACCCATTGCCCAAGCTTTGCCCCAGAGGAAGATGTTGTCTTTATTATACTGCACAGCAAACAAAACTTCTGTTCCTATCTCCAGCTTCCCAGACTACATTATGCTTGAAAATATAGTGTGGAACAAAAGCCTGTTGGTGCCTTTGCTCACAAGACATGAAGAAATATGAGCAACCCATGGAGAATCATCTCCTTGCATTTTGTGGGCCATCAAATGCTATTTCCTAGATCAATCGCTGAATCGTGTGCCCCTTTCATTGACATTTGGCATCTTCAAAATATCTATATGGAATTCTTCTGATGTTCTAGCACTTGCCTTAGAATATGACAAGAGACTTTCCCTGAATATCACTTTATTATTCAATTTCAAAAGAGAAATAGGATTGACAAGATACATTTTTTTTTTCAATTACCAATACACTGAAAGCTGAGGCCATGAAAGGGGATGGTGACATCATCTAAACACCTACATCTAAACATCTAAACATTCCTGAGTTCACTCATTCATTTATTCAATAAATAATTACTGAGGCTATGAGGGTTTGGGAACTAGAAAAGATAATGTTCTCTGCTATCATGGAGCTTATGTTCTAGTGGAAGAGGCAGACATTAAACAAATAATTACACAATTAATTGTTTATTAGAATTGTGGTAAGTGCTCTCAAAGAGAGAAAACTGATCTTGTCTGGGGAGCTGGGGAAGGTTTATAGTAGAGCAAAATAACAAAAAATTCCCATTAGACATGTCTGTTCTCTCTCCCAAACCATTCCTACCTCACTAACTATTCCTAATCTCCCTTCACAATCTATCCTCTGCCCTGCTCTCCATCCCCTCTATTACCCCATCAATAAACACTCAGCATCTTCCAGCATCTTCCCAAAGCTGGTTAGATGGTCCTTGGGGTGGATCTTAAGCCAGCTTATCTCATCTAGGTTATACCTTTCTGAGACTAAAAGCTAAGAACTCTGTTCCCCAAAAATGAGCAGCTTGCCAACATCTCTGGGGGCATCACTGGACTCCCATAGTCCATCCTTGACCACCCTCCCTCCCAGATTCCCAGGGCTCCCTGCATTCCTGAAAGCTGGCCATTCATCGCTGCTTGACCACATCTGGGAAATGGAGTCCTTAAGTAAATCTGTTCTCTGGAATGACAAATAACTCAAGATCCCTTCCATATCACTGCCTTTCCTATATTTAAGAACTGTCATCATAACTTGTTGGTTTTCTGATTTTTCTAGGTAGCCTTATTGTCTTCAGTTACTCTTTTTTTTTTTTTTTTTCAGTTACTCTTTTTTAAAAATATTTATTTATTTATTTGGCTGTGTCAGGTCTCAGTCGCAGCACGTGATCTTCCTACAACATGCAGGATCTTTCATTGAGGCCCACAAACTCATTAACTGTAGTGCATGGACTTAGTTGCTCCAAGGCATGTAGGATTGTTGTTCTCCGACCAGGGATGGAATCCAGGCCCTTGCATTGCAAGGTAGATTCTTAACCACTAGACCAACAGGGAAGTGTCTCCAGCTATTTCTTAAAGTGATATTCGTTCACAATTTTCATCAGCCTTCACACTTTTCACTGGATATAAGATCAGTTTTCAGAGGCTTTTTAAAATGTGATACCCCCAGTGAGATTCTACTTTACACCCATCCAACTAGGAAATCTGACAGTACTAAGTGTGGCAAATTGCTGTTGGGTAAATCAGTTGAAGGATATATCCATTCAATGGAATACTACACAGGAGTAAAAGTCAGTGAACCCAAGTTACATGTATTGATACAGATAAATCTCACAAATGTAATGTTGAGCAAAGTGGCAGAAGGATACATATGGTATGATTTCATTTATATTAAAATGCAAATACATGGAAAGCATCTTTATATATGTAGTTTAATTTTTTATAGAAATATAAAAATATGTGTGAATAACAAATACCAGATTTGGCAGAGTGAGGTCCTCTGGAAACAGGAGGAGGATGAAATGAGAACTACATACAAGAGGCTTCAACTGTTGGCACAGTTTTACTTAAGTGGGGGATACATAGGTGTTTCTGGTATTGATTGTAATGTAAAAATAAACAAAAGTGTATCTAAAATTGGTAATGTGTATTGAAAGCCTCAAAACTGTTTATACTCTTTATCTGCTCATGCTTCTTAAAAGGAATTTTCCTAAGGAAACAATAAAAATGTACACAAATATATAAATGGATGGTTTTGGTGGCTTTATTTATAACAGGGAAAAAAAATTACAATCTAAAAGTTCAACTCTAATGGTTTAGTCCAAGATTATGTTCCATCCATATGATAGATGGATACAATGTAGCCACTAAAATGTTTGTGTTAGTGGAGTATTTGGTGGCCTGGGAAAGTGCTGACCACTTATTATAGTTTTTTAAAGAAGGATGTCACAGGGACTTCCCTGGTGGTCCAGTGGCTAAGACTCTGTGCCCCCAATGGATGGGGCCTGGGTTTGTTTCCTGGTCAGGGAACTAGATCTCACATGCAGTTAAGACCCAGTGCAGCCAAATAAAATAAATTAAAAACGGATGTCACAAAGTAATACATACTATATGATTTCAGTTAAAAAAATGAAGATATATGGGCATGAGGAATGCATAAATTGTGATATATTCCTACAATGATATACAAAATAACAATTAAAAAGAAACGAATTAGCCCTCATGTATCAGCTACATAGAGCTCAAAACTATAAAGCTGAGCAAAAAGTTGACAAAAATGATGTATAAGATATGCCGCCACTTATAAAAGGATTAAAAGCATACAAAATGGTATCACATCTTGACTGTGGATTGGTACTGTTTGTAAAACACTTAGAGTAGTTCCTGGCACATAATAAGTACTTGCAGTGGGTTGTACTTTCCAAGATGGCCACAACAAGATTTCTCATCTTACATTGTGACATTTATACTCTTCCCATCAAGAAATGGGGAGTGTCTATGTTTTCCCTTCTTGAATCTGGATAGGCAGAAATAATGCCATGTGCTTCCAAACACAGGTCAAAAGAAGTGATACAACTTCTACTTGGTCCTCTTGGAATCCAGCCACCATGCTGTGAAGAAGCCCAGGCTACACGCAGAGGCTGCACGTAGGTGTTCCAGCTGATGGCCTTAGATGAGGTCTTAGCCTACAGTCAGCATCAGCCACCAGATCTGTAAGTGAGAAAGCCTTCAAGATGACTCCAGTCCCAGCTGCCATCTGACTGCAACCTTATGAGAGAACTGCCCAGTGGAGTCCAGTCAACCCTCAGACCCGTGAGAGATAATAATATAATTACTGTTGTTACTTTACTCCAGTAATTTTTGGGGTGACTTGTAATGCAGCAACAGATGACTATAAGGTGTATATAGGTGCTTATTAAAATAAATAAAATAGAAAATTATAAAAACAGGGACAGAAAGTGTCTCTGCCTTTCTGATAAGCTGCCAACTTAATGATAATAAATACATCTCGGAAAGAAAGGAAGAAGATTTAGACTGCAGAAAAATTAATGTTAGTCTTTTAAATACAAACAAAAAAAATACCTTGAAGAAATATATAATTATCATTTGTTAATTCTAGGTTTGAAAGTTTTTCTTTAAAAAATTATCCATTTTCCCCCTACCCCCCAGTACACATATACTCCTCCAAAAAAGTAGATACAGATCTATGAAAGGGTCTCTAAAGCTATCAGTTTTGATCAGATGCTGTGTCACTAGTCAGAGGAGCCCTGGAGCCTTGAAAGACTTCTCAGGGTGGGGAAGGGCGTGTGGGCTGAAAGGATAACAAAGAGGCCAGGAGGACGCCTAAATCAGCCTCCTTTACAATCCATGACAGAATGTGAGAGGGTGATTTCATCTCTCATTACAGACTACCACACATCTCAGCTAAGCTCACTCATCTCCGATACAAGAATGATAATAACATACACCCCCTCCTGGAATTCGATGAAGGAATGTGGAGGCACCTGAGAGAGGAGATATTCCTCAACACCCCTTAAACATAGGGGCCCAGCCAGCATATCACAGACACTTTACCAAGGGCACCTTTGTATTGCATGAGATATGAAATGAAATGACTCCTACAGGGAAACGATTAAGGGGGCTAGAAAAGCAGAAGTAATGGAAACTCATTCTCCATCAAAGAGCTGGTCTTTGCAGTTGAAAATGTGCATCTTCACATTTTCAAGTAGAGCAGCTCAAACGGACAGAACAGAATTATTCTGCAGCCTAAGAAAAATAGATGAATTCAATCATCCTTTGAGAAGATAGCCTAAGAAAAATACATGAATTCAATCATCCCTGGAGAAGATAGCCCAGTTGCTGAAAGAATCCCTATAACAGCATTCTCAAACTATCTTCACTGAAGAACCAGCTTTTTTTCATTTCCGATCCAACATCTATTGACACCTTCACCAAATGAAATGAAAATAAAGTACTAGAAAGAATAAACACATGCTTAGATTGCTGTGAAACTTCCTAGATGCTGACTCTCAATTCCCATGCTTATGTTGTCATGGACAAGTAACAGTTAGCCAGCTGGTCTTGGTCAGTGGATCCCACCTTGAATAGCACTGCCCTGCGAGGCTCTGTCTTAGACAGCAAACTCCCACTGTCCGTTCACAATAAATGTTGTTTAGTCGCTAAGTCACGTCTGACTCTTTCGTGACCCGATGGACTGTAACCTGCCAGGCTCCTCTGTCCATGGGATTTTCCAGGCAAGAATACTGGAGTGGGTGGCCATTTCCTTCTCCAGGGGATCTTCCCAACCTGAGGATCAAAACCACATCGCCTGCGTTTCCTGCATTGGCAGGTGGATTCTTTATCACTGAGCCACCGGGGAAGCCCTTCACAATAAATAGGTCTCTTGTAAATGAAGTACAGAAAAAAAACTTCTATAGAAAGGTGGGAATTCAACATTTATGTTTATTTTTCATTGCCACCTCGGAGGAAATTGGCTCATTCTTAGCCAATATATTTTAAATTGTTTTAGTGGAAGAAATTAGGACAGGTTGGAATTTCATAAAACTGTGTCTCAAGACTTAAATATAGAATATGACTGTCCAGAATCTCAGGAGGCAAGCTACTTGTCCTACCTGGCAATTTCTATTAATTGATCCACCAATTAAGGGAGTCGGACAGAGAGAGCACCCTGAGAGTTAATCTAGAGTGTGGATTTTCAAAATTGATGAGCATAAAATTTCACTGCTCTTCGACACACCTCACACCTGCCTAACTCTGGACCAGGTGCACCTGTTTTCCAAGACAACCTCCCAGACAATGCATCTAGTCAAGGTGGCAAGGAAAGGAGTTTCATTCAAGGACCTGCATTTGGGGCCTAATGAGGCATACAGGATTATTGTTTATAACACAGTCACAATAAGCAATTTACAAAGTGATTAAATCTTGCCCCAGAAGGGTGCACATGGATCCATGCCACGATGCCCCAATTATTTAGATTTTCTTTTCTGTCATAATTTGCTCTCCGGTGACCAATTCAACGGTAGAGAAACAAAGTCTCAGCTTAAAAAATTTTTAAAAAGAGAAAATAACCTCCTCCTGAACCCCCAGATGTGGCCATGCAGATTTTGATCTTTGGGTAGTCATCCTTGGTAACCTAATATCCTTTCATTCCATTAGACTTTACCTTTACATGATTGTTATTCTTTGAAGGTATTTTTAGTTACTGTACAGATCCTTCCCAGCCCTTTGGGGTGGGCAGTATTGTTACTACATCCACTTTCAGTGGCAATAGTAACAATAGTTGGCTTAGGTGCCATGGGTCTAAATGAGGAATGAACCAATCAGAAGTGACCCTGGCAGGGAACTCCCAGCGTAGCTGGAGCAGAGCCCAGGAGGAAAAGCGGCCCAACCCATTTGTGAGAGGAGGAAATAGATGGTTAGGAAAACTATGCCTCTTGGTCACACAGCCTATATTTTCCACTTCACTTCCAAGCCAACCCTCCTCCTCTCTCCCATCACATTTCCTACCACTTTAAAATAATGTCAGAAGTCCAGAATGAGCGTAGAAGATGGTAGATAAGTTTCTTTCATGTCATATAAAAAGAAAAGAAGGATGAAGGGGAAAAGAGAGAAACAGAAAGAAAAGGAAATATCAGAGCCCCATAGTCAGCATTCTTTATGAGAAGTGGAAATGTAGCCTCATTGTGATCAACTGTTTTCAAACATCAATTGTTCAGGTTGATTGTAATTTTTCAATATATTTTGTCTGTGTAGTGCTAGGTTTTTCAACAGTGGTGCTATTGACATTTGACATTGTGAGCCGTGTATTCTTTCTTGTGAGGGCCGCCCTGTGCATTTAGGATGTTTAGCACCATCCTGACTTCTACCTATGACATTAATAGCACCCCTGGAGTTGTGACAACTGAAACTGCCTTCAGACATTGCCAAACGTCTCGAACAGTTCTCCAGTTGAGAACCACTAGTACAGTGTGCTTGTTCTAAGCGTGGTTTCAAACTCAATTTATTTTATGCCCAAAGATCAAAAGTTGCAGCCAAGAGTAGAGAAGAAAACATAAGATTCTTTTTTTTTTTCTTGTCTTTTTTTTAAATTGGAGGATGATTGCTTTAAATGTTGTGTTGGTTTCACAACATGAATCACCCCTAAGTATACATGTATCCCCTTCCTCTCGTGCCTCCCTTTCACCCCTGTCCAAGATTCTTGCATTAAGAGAATTCTATACAAAATGGATAAACAACAAGGTCCCACGGTACACCACAGGGAACTATATTCAATCTGATGTGATAAACCATAATGGAAAAGAATGTGAAAAAGAATATATATATATATGCATAACTAAATCACTTTGCTATACAGCAGAAATTAACACAACATTTTAAACCAACTATACATCAATAAAATAAATTTTTAAAAAGAGAACTCTATAAGTTGATCAAAAATTTCCCCCAGGATCTTCTCTGACTGGATTTTTAATGCAAATTGAATCATTAAATCAGACAGGTAGCCAAGAGTGGAAACCTATCTTTGAACTGTATGTTTCACAGACCTAATTATTAATACATTCATCTAAAAAAAAATACATTCATCTACCTATTATGATGCATAGAATGCCATTTCTTGATATTTTTCTAACATTTTCAATAATTTCTTATTTGTTTTAGATATAACATTTTTCTTTCACTTTTTCTTAAGTAAAATAACGACATTATCTGAGGAATTCACACAAATTCTCTTTAACTTTTTTATACAAAAGTAATTTTCAAAGTACTTTGATAGGATTGAAAAGTGCTCAGTAAGAAGTATACCTTTCAAAAAAAAAAAGAAGTATAGCTTTCAGCTTGCCCTATGCCTACACTCATAGCGGCATTACTCATAACAGCCAAGAGGTGGGATTAACTTAAATGCTCACCCACAGTTGGACAAAATGGATAAACAAAATGTGAAATATAAATACAGTGGAATATTATCCAGCCTTAAAAAGAAAAGAAACTGACACAAGCCACACCTCTGATGAACTTGAGGACATTATGCCAAGTGAAACGAGCCCATCACAAGAGGACAAATATTGCACTATTCCACTTACATGAGGTACCTGAAATAGTCAAATTCATAGGCACATAAAGTAGAATGGCACTTGCCAGTGGCTGGAGGAAGGAGGTATTGAGAGTTTTTATTTAATGGGCACCGGGTTTCTCTCTGAGAGAATTAAAAAAGATATGGAGCTAGGTAGTGGAGATGGTTTGCACAACAATGCACCAAATGCCAACAAACAGTACGCTTACAGTGAGAAAACTGATAAACTTTGTGATGTGCATTTTGCCACAATGAAAAAATTAAATTGGAACATCAGCAATATAAAAAAACTAAAATATGTACCAAAAAATGTGCAACTGTAATACTGAATACCTCATTCACAGAAAGCACTTTTCTCTGGGGCAAAGTGCATGACATCACTGTCATATACAGGGACACACCCATTGTTCCTTGGAATTTGTTAAGTGTGTTTCCAGACATTCTGCTGGACCATCCTGTGGCCAATCCAGCTATTTCAGTTACCACTGAAATCCAATTGCTGAGGCAAGTCAACCCCACATAAACTCTCTAAGCTCATATAGGCATTTCCAAAGAAGGCTCTGCCCTCACTATGCCTTTTCCTCAGAGTGCCAGTTAAGGCTCAAAAACTATTCAGATCATTAAGAGCTGAGAATGAATCTTGTTTTTCTCATCCACTGCTGCAAGAGGGAGCAGCATCCCTTCTCTTTTTTTCATTTTAATTCATTTTTAAAACTTTATTTATTTTATCTATATTTATATTTGGCTGCACCGGGTCTTCGTTGTTGCACTCGGGTTTTCTCTAGTTGCAGTAAGTGGGGGCTGTTCTCTAGTTGCGGTGTGTGGGCTTCTCGTTGTTGTTGCGGCTTCTCGTGTTGTGGAGCACAGGCTCTAGGGTGTGTGAGTTTCAGTAGTTGCAGCATGTAGGGTACAGTTATTACAGTCTGTGGGCTCTAGAGCATGGGCTCAGTAATTGTAATGCACAGGCTTAGCTGCCCTGTGACATGTGAAATCTTTCCAGACCAGGGATCGAACTAGTGTCCCCTGCATTGGCAGGTGGATTCTTAACCACTGTACCACCAGTGAGATCCCCCACTTCTTTTCATTGCCCCAAACCCTATTATTAAATATCTGACACTGTGGAATTGATTTGTTCTGTTAATAATAGAAAAAAATTAGTGTCTATCTCTAGTAAAGTGCATTGTGGACAAAATGATACTTTATCCTGGTTAATGAAATAAAAAGTTGGAAAAGAGAGTTGTCATATGTGGGATGAAGTGCAATCACTATCCAAACATTTCTATTTAAAACAGGACACTTATTGCCTGGCTACTGTCAGCATAAACACCCTACTTCCATCACTAATCCTACATCCAGGTCTGTATCAGTTAGCATGTACACATTCCTATGCCAGAGTCTTTATTTCAGAACAGGACGTGGAGAGGAAGTCTGGGGACAGGGTGAGGCGGGAATTAAGGATGGAGAATGGAAGGAAATGGAAGGGCTTCCAGCATCCATCTAGTTCCTTGGACTGGTTTTGAGCTCACTAGTGAGAGAGGTTTACAGGCAAAATTTGATGGAACTATTCAAGAGGGGCTTTGGGAGACCTGTCAATAACAGGGAAGGAATAGGTGGAGGCTCCTTCCTCCCCCTTCTGTTTGCTTCAGCACTGTTCTTGGGCTCTGAGAACCTGGAAATGTTGGGGACCCCAGAGTCCACACCTTAGGGGTGGGAATCAGAGGGTACCACCATGAGGCTAAGACAGCAGCAGTGGATAGGGGATCAAAATCTGGAGAAGAAGATGGAGGAGGAAGTCATAACAGGCACTACTGAAACACTCCTGTTAGTAACAGTAATGCTGGGTCACTAAGAAGTGAAAACATATTTTATCCATGGAACTGAATTAGGCCTGAGGGCTTGAGTCAGGAATGACAAATAATAGCTAGCACAAAACCTATTAATTTCTCTTCTAGAGTTCCAGGGAAAGATGATACTTTTATCCATTAAAACAATAGTAATATATTATAAAGGAATTTTTTAAGGCGTAAACTCACAAGGAAAGGAAAAATGGAAGAAGAGACAACAGCATCACAATTTTGGAAGCCAGAAAGCAGGGAGCAAGCGATTTAGCAGAACAAAGAAGCCTAAAAGTAACAAGAGAAGGTCTCCCAACCAGCTGGATCGACTACAGAGAATTTCAGTCTATAAGATCCATGTACGTACTAGGAGCTTCAAATCAGATTTTCCATCTCCACACACACTCAAATAAAAGCATTATAAGATTGGGACAAGATAAGAATGCCTATTTTCACCACTTCTATTCAATATTATAACTGAAAGTTCTAGGCGGAGTCATTAGGTAAGAAGAAGAAATATATGGCATTCAAATTAGAAAGGAAGAGATAAAATTATCTCTATTTGCAGGTGACATGACACATATAGAAAATCCTACAGAAATCATAAACACACACACATTCACACATACATACACACACAGAACTATTAGTGCTAAGAAATGAATACAGCAAAGTTACAAGATATAAGATCAACACACAAAAATTAGTCATATTTCCATATACACTAGGAGTGAACAATTTAACACTGAATTAAGAAAATAATTCCATTTGCAATAAAACTAGAAAGAATAAATACTTAGGAACAAATTTAACCAAAGGAATATAAGAATTGTACACTGAAAATTTTTTTAAATGCTGAATAAACAGCATTTTAAACAGCTAAATAAACAGCATGATATCTTATGATTATGATTTGGAAAACAATACTGTTAATATGATAGTACTACCCAAAGTGATCTACAGATTCAGGATTAAGATCTCAATAGCCTTTTCCTCAAAAAGAGAAAAGCTGACCCTAAAATCCAAATAGAATTGTAAGGGAATCTGAAAAGGCAAAACAATCATGAAAAAGAAAACAAAAAGCTTGAGGACTCACACTTCCTGTTTCTAAAACTTTCTATAAAGCTATAATAATCAAGATGAGGTGGTACTGACATACTAACAGACATATAGATCAACAGAATAGAATTAAAGTCCAGAAGTACATCCATACAGCTACAGTCAACTAAATCTCAACAAATGTGACTGATTCTCAACAGTGGGGAAAAAAATAATACCTTCAACAAATAGTGCTAGGCCAACTGGACAGTCACACATAAAAGAAGAAAGTTAGATCCCTACCTCACACCATATTTTGAAAAGTAACTCAAAATGCATCAAAGACTTAAACGGGACTGCTAAAAGTATAAAATTCTTAGACAAAAACAAGAAAATTTGCACTACCATGGATTAGGGAATGGTTTCTTAGATATGACACCAAACACATTTTGCAAAATAAAAAAACAGATAAACTGGACTTTGTCAAATTTTAAAACATCTCTGCATTAAAGAACACTATCAAGAAAGTAAAAAGGCAGCCTCCAGAATGAGAGAAAATATTTGCAAATCACTTATCTCTCAAGGGTCTATTATCCATAACATTTGGGGCTTCACTGGTGGCTCAGTGGTAAAAGAATCTGCCTGTAATGCAGGAAATCCGTGTTCCATCCCTGGGTCAGGAAGATCCCTTGGAGAAGGAAATGGCAACCCACTCCAGTATTCTTGCCTAGGAAATGCCATGGACAGAGGAGCCTGGGTGGGCTGCAGTCCATGGGATTGCAAACAGTCAGACATGACTGAGCATGCACGCAGGCATCCGTAATATTTAATACAAGTCTTACAACTCAATGACAAAAAAGCAACAATCCAATTAAAAAAAAAAAAGCAGACACCTGAGGATTAACAGACATCAGAAGAAAGCTTCTAGGGTCAAGATGTGGATCAGGACAAGCAAAGAGAAAGAAGAAATTGTTGGAAACAGTGATGGTGCAGGGAGAAGATGTTATGTGAAATAAGCACAGTATGCTACTAGTGAAAAAAGAAAACAGAGAGTGGCCTTGGAAATCAAAAATAAAAAGCTCTATAGAAAGAAAAAAAAAAGCTCTATAGAAGGCTTGGAAAATGAAGTAGAGTATCAAAACTGCCATTTAAACCTGAGTTAGCCTGACCCCAAAGCCCACGAAAATAAAAGATATCTTAAATTCGTTAACATTATCTAACTTGAATTATAAACTTGTATTTCCCTGTGATGAATAACAGGGCATCTTATGTTGCTATGTTTATTAGAGTCTGCTTGAGTCTTTAGTAGTTTTTGAATCCAGCAGATCATCTGTAGAACTAGAGGCAACTTACTGCTTTTATTTGTACTGGAAATATAAAAAATAACAATTTCTTGTTTGAATCTCTCTATGAAGTCATTGTGTGCAAATTATGGGACCCCATTCATACCAATTGGCTAAAGCCTCACAGTACATATGGGGTTTTGTTGTTTTTGCTTGGAGAATCTCACTTTGGGAAAAACATGCAATGTTTTAGAATTATGGAATTTTGGAGCTAGGAAGAATCCTAGATATCATCTAGCCTTGTGCAAATACGTGAAAAAATTAAGGCAGCTGGTGACTGAATTGGTATTAGAATTCAAGTATGGTAGCTCTGAGTCCACTGCTATTTCTGATCTATAGAACTACTGGAAGTTGAAATAGCAATAGCACTAATGCTTGCATATAATTACCTCAAAATCAGGAAACAGTAAGTGGGTCATCTGCTTCAACCATGGAATAAAATGAAAATGAGGACAGAAACACATAACTTGGTCTCCAAACTATAGTGCTGATGGCAAAGAAAGAGCAAATGTAACTTCACTTTTCCTTTGTATAATCATCAACAAGTATTTATTGAATTGTCACTAAATATGTAATAAGGAATGAAGTCACTGGAATATAAACTGAAGCATAAAAATTGCTGTGTATAATCTGTCCACTATTAAAATCATTTGGTGCAACACTCATTAATTTCAATGAATAACTAACTCATGAATTTTAAATATATGTGAAATTGAATTCCCCTCACAATTAAACCAATTACACATTGTCTTTTTGCAAGGTAGTATTATATTTTATAGTGAATAAACTGTGAGAAATCATAGGGAGAGGAAGTGGAGCTGGGTCCACCCTGCTGAAGTAAAAGAAATATATTTTCTACAATTTTTAAAATGACCTCTTATTATTACAGATATATGCAGTGAAAAATTTGAAATGCAAATAAACAAAAATCAAAACCAGAGATCATCAGATTAGCACATATTTGAAATCTTTATCTCTGTAAAGATAAATAATTTAACATACAAATTAGATTATATGTTACGTACTGCTTTGTAACCTCATTCCTTTTTTTTCAGACAATGTTTGCTATCTTTTCATTTTAGCAGATTTTATCTCAATATCTGGATCCCTAATTATCTTTATCATTGATCTTATTGAGGAAGATTCAGTCTAGGTTTTCTATCTCATTTGGTTATTCTGCCCCTTACATCTCTTAATTTAGCCTAGTCTAAGCAGCACTACATTAACTTAATGAAGAGACTTGGCCAGGTTTTCCATCTTTTGGTTTTTGTCTGATTGCTTGCTTGTATATATGAGTTTGGTCCTCTATCGCCTGTATTTCCTACAAGCTATAAATTAGATGAAAATGTTTCATGTGTCCAACTGGATGTTTTTGGCTAGAATATGTCATCAGTGATTTTGGTACCTCCTTGCATTACATCAGAAGATATAATAATATCCAACTGCCTAAAAGAGTAGTAATTAATTGCCTGCTGTGTGCCTAGTCCCTAGGAGAACATTAGCAAGTGCCCTGGCAAAAAACAGGAGACATGTGCCCAGCACAGTTATCCTGGTCCTCTTTGTCTTATCTTTTCAACTTCTGGATTCTCTATGTTCTGTCTTTGTTGTTATTAAGTAGCTTGAGAGTTTAGGTGGGGTTTCTAGTGAGGGGTGATTGGGCTGTTTGTGAAAGTCAGGAAGAAAGAGTAATTATTAGAAGACAAGATGAAATAATACCCAGGTTTCTGGTGAGACTCCATTTGGCTCCATTTTCCCTTTCCTGTGTCCGCTGCATTGCAGCAATAACTTCCCTTTTGGGCTCCCTGTCACTGACCTCACCCGCCCAATGGGACATTTTTCATTCTGTCACTAAAGTGAAAGTCGCTCAGTCGTGTCTGATTCTGTGACACCATGGACTATAAAGTCTGTGGAATTCTCCAGACCAGAATACTGGAGTGGGTAGCCTTTCCCTTCTCCAGGGGATCTTCCCAACCTAGGGATCGAACCCAGATCTCCCACATTGCGGGTTTATTCTTTATCAGCTGAGCCACAAGGGAAGCCCAAGAATACTGGCGTGAATATTGGAGTGAGTGGCCTATCCCTTCTCCAGCAGATCTTCCAACAGAGGAATCGAACTGGGATATTCTGCATCACAGGTGGATTCTTTACCAACTGAGCTATCGGGGAAGCCCTCAGTCATTAAAGTCTCTGTTTAAAATATAACCTAATAGAATCATGCAACTCTTTGTAATTTATATTTTTTAATTTTAAATTTATTTATTTTTTAATTGAAGGACAATTGCTTTACAGAATTGTATTGGCTTCTGCCAAACATCAACATGAATCAGCCATAGGTATACATATATCCCCTCCCTCTTGAAACTCCCTCCCACCTTCCTCCCCATCCCACCCCTCTAGGGTGTTGTTACCGAGCCCTGGTTTGAGTTCCCTGAGTCATAGAGCAAATTCCCATTGGGTATCTATTTTACCCATTGGGTAAATACCCATTGGGTATCTATGGTAATGTAAGTTTCCATGTTACTCTCTCCATACATCCGACCCTCTCCTTCCTTCCCCCACCCGTGTCCATAAGTCTGTTCTCTATGTCTGTATTTCCTTTGCTGCCCTGCAAATAATTTCATCAGTACCATCTTTCTAGTGAATCATGCAACTTTTTTATTGGAAAGTCTCTGCAGGCTCTGTTCTATCTGCTACATGATACAACGCAAATTCCCCAACATGGTACCCAAGGCTTTTAAAGCCTGCCCCATCCTTACCCATCCATTCATTCCCCACCTTGTACCCACACACTCTTCACTACAGCCATATTCTGCTTGCAGTCAACCTCTGAACACACCACGTCCCTTCACAATCCTGCCTCAGATCATGACAATTTCTTCCATCTTCAATGTATCCCTCACTTCTGGCCTAGAAGCTCCTAGTTAACTCTCCAGACCCCAAACAAATGGCCCATTGTGTAAAGCATTCTTCACTCTCCTACATGAGGTGTTCTCTCTTTTGAGTAGCTATTACCCTTGTTACTGTCTTATGCCCTTAGTGTCACTCACTTAACTTGCCTGTTGAACCAACAGGTTGAGCAAGCATCATGCATAGATTGTAATCAAAATCCTACTTTCTTTGATTCACTCTTCTTTTTTCTTTAATTTTATATAATGGAATTTTCATCTATGTATAAGTAGAGAAAAGAGTATAATAATTCCCACGTCCCCATCACCCAGCTTCAACAATTTTCACCCCATGGCCAAAACTGTTCACCTATGCCTGTGCTAATTTTCTCTCCATAACAGTATTGGGCTTCGCTGGTGGCTCAGACCATAAAAAGTCTGCCTGCAATGCAGGAGACCCGGGTTCGATTTCTGGGTTAGGAAGATCCTCTGGAGAAGGAAACGACAACCCACTCCAGTATTTTTGCCTGGAGAATCCCATGGATGGAGGAGACTGGCAGGCTATAGTCCATGGGGTCACAGAGTTGGACACGACTGAGGAAATAACACTTATGACTTATGACAACAGTATTATTCAAAAGCAACTGCCAGACAATATCATTTTATCTATAAGCACCTCAGGATGCATCTCTAAATGATAAGAAATCTCAAAAAAACAAAACAAAACATGATAATGATATTAATGCCATTCTTTACAAAATTAACCATAGTTTCTTCTTTTTTGGCTACATCGGGTCTTAGTTGCAGAACATGGGGTCTTTAACTGGGGCATGAGAACTTAGTTGTGGCATGTGGGATCTAGTTCCCTGATCAGGGATCCAACCCAGGCTCCCTGCACTGGACTATAGGAGTGGAGTCTTAGTCACTGGATTACCAGGAAAGTCCCTATAATTTCTTGATAGTATCAATGTTCATAAAAGTGCTGTCATTTTTTATTCCATGGAGTGCCTCTTCTGGCACTAGTTGAAAATTCCAGTTGGCCTGTGAAGCCTCTGCTCAGTCTTAGAAAATAGACAGACCTATGCTTGCTTTTCCTACAGTCAACTGAAGTAGCAAATACAGTCTCATTTCAAAAACCAAAATGTCCTATTTCCTGTAATAATCAAAGCTCAGAGCCTCAAATAGGGGGTAATATCTTCCTACTGGACCAGGAAGGAGAACTTAGATCTTCTTTCTGCTCTTTTTCTTTCTCATTTCCTCTCCTACTCTGCCAGAGTTAGGGGTCTGGGGGAGAGGTATGAGTGGGCCCCTTCCTTGCCGTTTCCCTGCCAAGAGGATGCGCTGCTCCTCTGGAGAGTCACAAGTGTCTCCATCCTCAGCCTCTTGGCCTCTGGGCCCCCTCCAGCCTCTTCTGTTCTAGGCAGTCAGTCCTACGGGACAGGGTACAGAAGTGCAGGGCCATTCCAACGCAGGGCAGTCTTCTGACCCTACCTTCAAACCCTCCTCCCTCAAACCCTGTTCTGTGTTCTGTTTGAAACGTCTCAGGTCCGAGTTTTGCAACCGCCAACTGGAAGAAATACATTTTATCATACCTGCGTGGTTATATTTGAAGTGAGTTCCTTGTGACGGCATCTAGTTGGGTCATGTATTTTGTTGACTCCATCAAGCCCTGTGTTTCAATTGGTTTATTTAGACCATTTATGTTAACAGTAGGTTAGGGCTTAAGTCTGCCATTCGGGTTTTTGTTTTCTGCTTATTCTCTCTGAAAAGCACACATTTGAAAGCCCTCCACGGTATCTACTTTGAGTACCCCTCAAGCATGAGATTAAAAAGGTCGCATTTTAATTCTCTTTTCTCAAAGACTGGGCCCCCTGCCCTCGTTATAGACTTGATCTGTTTAAGGAGTCCAGGAACTGCAAAACAAGTTATGTTTCATTTCCTATGTAAATAGTGCATGGGGAAGGGGATACTTATCATCAACTGACTTTATTACACTGATCTCTATTCACTGATACCTCACTTGAAGCTGAGACAGAGATGCCCCACTTCACTATCCCATGACATTTATTTACATGTCTCTCTTCCTTTCTGGACTATGAATAATATTTAAACAAGATTTGAATGTTATTCATCTTTCTGTATTCCCCAGCAACTGCTAGATGCTTAATACATGCTGATGCCTTATTGACTAACACTTTTACCAAAGGGACCAAACTCTTTTAAGAAAAATCCTTTACTTTTAAAATTTATTTTTATTTTTTTTATTTTGGCTGCACTGGGTCTTTGCTGCAGCACACGGGCTTAGTTGCCCCGTGGCATGGGGGGTCTTAGTTCCCTGACCGGGGACTAAACCTGCATCCCCTATATTGGAAGGAGGATTTTTAACCACTGAACCACCAGGCAAGTCCCTTAAACTCTTAATTTTGAAATAATTCCAAACTTACAGAAAGGTTGGAATAATTGTGCAAAGGACTCCCAGATACCCTTTGCCCAACCAGATTCACCAACAGAATTTTGGTGGGGATTTTGCCACATTTAATGTTACCATTTTCTCTCTCAGGGATCAGATCTTTTTTTGAAATCTTTATTCAACTTACTGCTGTAAAATTAATTTCCCTTTAGTGCCTTTATTAGCTGTCTTTTCTCTATGAATTCACCAGTTTTCATGTCTTAATAGAAAGGGAAAAGATGGAGTAGAAAGGATAAGATGAGCTTTTTCTATTCAGTAACTACTGGGCTTTCATCCATTTAAAACCGTAAGATTTAGTTTGAGAAACCAAGAAAGGCATTTAAAATGTCTAGGAATATGGTTAAGCTACAAGAAAGTGAGACCATCTTCTAGAATAGACTGTTTTTAGTAGCAGAATTACTATAGAAAAGAACAATGTCACGTTACATAAATAGTCCTTTCTGGAAGCACAATGATAATTCTGTGTCTCCCATTTAAGGAATCAGCCAAGAAAGGTCGATAAAAATCTATTATGTTATCAAAAGGAAATTTTTCATAGTGGTCCAGGGGACTAATAACATTTAGGTAGAACCTGGATTGTCATTGGATGTAGAGGTGGGGGTGAGTTTTACAGAGTGTTCTCAAAGGTGCCTCTTCATATCCCACGGGACACTTCAATTTCTGACAGTTCAAAGGGAGATTATTCTTATTTTGACTTTAATTCACCCTTGATTCTGATTCTGACTTTAACTAACACTGATTCTCACACATTGAGTAGTGTCCTTTCACCTTAAGGAAGTACTAAGTGAAATCAATGAAACAGCTTGATTGATATGAGTTCCAAGAATTGCAACATACAGAAAATAAAAAGAACAATGAAATCATTCATAGAAAAGGCCATTCACAGAGAGTTTCGCACACTGTAGTAAGAAAATAACGAACAAACTGGAGTAACAGGAGAGTGTAGCTCAGGATTCTGAACTTAGAAGACTTTTGACTTGAATTTAATTCATAGCCTCTTAAAGGTCACAGTATAGGTTCTTGGCTCAAGAAATAACCACAGTATCACTGTTCACTCAACTCATTTATTCTACCAATATTTACTGCCTTCTAGGCTCCGTACTGAGCCAGGCAGGATTCCCGGCACAGGGCATTTAACAGCAGGCAAAACATCCCTATTCTCACCAAGATGACATTCAAGTAGGAGAGAAAGTAATCAGTATGGAAGTGAAACAAGAGTGTGACAGAAGGTAGTAAGTGCTGTAGAGAAATAAGCAAGATTAGATGGATCTAGCCTGTGTGGAGAGCAGGCTGCAATCACAAGGGACGGCTTTGTTAAGAAGTTACAGTAAGCAGACTTCACTGGCAGTCCAGCAGTTAAAACTCCATCTTTCCTACGCAGGGAGTCCAGGTTCCATCTTTCTTCTGGGAACTAAGATCCCACATACCTCCTCAGCTCTGGCCGCACCACCCCGCCCCTGCCCCCAAAAAGAAGTAAGCTAAGACTTGGAAAAGGTGGGAGAAGCCTTCTGGAAAAGGGTCGCAGCCAAGAAGGCAGGAGCACTTGGGCTTATTCCAGAAAGAGCGAGGGGCCCGGGGTGACCCGGGCAGAGCTGGACACGAGAGAAGTGGACAGAGACCACACAGCGCCCAGGGCTGCTGAAGGATTTCAGCTTCCACTCTTTCCTTGTCTGCTCTGGCTGAGGCTGTGCTTTTGAGCAGAGAAGAAACACAACGGGACGTCATTTTGAAAGAGTCTCCCTGGCTTTTCAGTTGAGAATAGATGGAAAGGGATAAGACAGAAACAGGGCGACCACTGGGGAGACCACTGCAGTGATCCGAGGAAGGACCGGCAGTGGTTTGGCCCGGGGTGTAGAGACGTGGTGGGGGAAGCAATGGCCTCCTGGGGTCACTCTGCAGACAGAACCAACAGGACTTCTCGCAGGTGCGATGTGGGCTGTGAGGGAAGGAGGAGTCAACCTGCCTCCGCGGTTTTTGGTCTGAACAGCTACCAAAAAATGGAGCTGTTATCAAATGAGGTGGGGAAGCTACTGATAGAGCAGCCTTGCAGGAGCACGGCAGATCTGTTCAGTTTGGGGTATATTACTTTGACCTCCTAATGCGGAAGTCACGGGGGCAGTTGTAGTCTGGAGTTTAGGAGAAAGCTCTGGGCAAGAGACATGATTTGGGAGTTGTCAGTGTATAGAGGATATTTATATACCTAGTTCCATTTTTTAAACATGTACGCTTATAAACATATGGAATTGTACATATATTTAGTACATAAGCCTTCTACTTCCATTCAATAGTTCTTAGCATTTTGCCACGTTTGCTCTATGCGTCTCTATTTGTACACGCTCAAACTCTCTTTGTTTAAAAGAACCATTTCAGAGTTCAGGGTGTCTTGCTGTTCACCTTTGCACACTCCTGCATTCCCGAGTGGAATGGCAAGTCACAAGACTGAAGGAGATAGCAGGGGAATGAAAGCAGATAGTGCCCAGGGCCAAGAAAGGAGCCTGGGGGCACCCCAAAGGTAAGAGTTCTGGGAAAGGAAGAAGAACCAGAAGAAGCCACACAGGGAAGAAAAAAAGCAGAAAGAGTGTCATGATCAGCTGTAGTATAATGGTAGTAGACCTTCTCTTCTGAATGCTGACATTTACTGAAATGTTCAGAGAGAAGAGCTACTCATGGGATCTGCTCTTCTAACTTCAGAGTTTCTCTCCTTCACACTTGTGGAACTGATCAGTTTTTCCTTGGTCTACTTAAGACAGGAGTAATTATGAGAAGAATCTGGTAACTCCCTTGGATTGTTTTAAATGAGCAACCTAATACGCCCCAGGTCACAGCCTCCATGAAGGGGTTCTGTGTATGTGTGTGTGCACATGTGTACTCTCAATGAAAGGTTGAAGGGTAGCAGATTCTGCCACCTCAAAACACTGCTTTGGTATGCTGGGTTATTTTGAGCTCAAGACACTTGAAAAATAGCAAATGCAAAAATAGACTTTTCTTATCTTCCTAAAGACAGACCCTCCAAAAACTCAGCTGTCATAAATCTGCCCCAGGAGTTTCATCAACCAGAGAAGACTGATCCTTATCACAAGACAGGAGACTAGAAGTCCATGCCACACCCAGACAGACTCTGTCACAAACCATCCTATCTCCCATCTGTTCTTCTAAGACTTGTTCATCTTCCCTAAAAATCATTTACTCTCCTTAAGAGACTTACAGCCCCTCTCCCCTTTCCCTACTAAGATGAAGCTAATCCTGAATTCTAGCCACCTCAAAGAGTCACTCATTTTTCCCCGGGTATCTCCCATGTATACATGAGATATATATGTTAATCAACTTCTGTTAACTTTTCCCTCATTATTCTGTCTGTTTTTACAGAGGTCTCAGCCAAGAACTCAGAAGAGTAGAGGAAAAATTATTTTTTCTCTTCTATAGGATCAAGAAGCCAAGTCTCAACATGGCTGTCTGAACTGGTTTAAAAAAAAAAAAATCAGTTTATAAAATAAACTCCAGTCAATCAAATTCAGAGACTAATTTGAAGGGGAAAAAAAGTTGGATGACAAGTTGATTTTTTGTTTTAATCACTTTAATCCCTTTTGTCCAAAGGTGCTATTTACTAGTGACTTCCCTGGTGGCTCAGATGGTAAAGCGTCTGCCTACAATGTGGGAGACCCGGGTTCAACCCCTGGGTCAGGAAGATCTCCTGGAGAAGGAAATGGCAACCCACTCCAGTATTCTTGCCTGGAAAATCCCACGGATGGAGAAGCCTGGTAGGCTACAGTCCATGGGGTCACAAATAGTCGGACACGACTGAGTGACTTCACTTTCACACAAAATAAACTATGGTCCAAAACTAAAAATACTTTCTTTTTCTTGAAGTACTGTTTGTAGTCTAACAACAACTGAGATAAATAGGGCATCTGGGGTAAGAGCAAACTTCTACCCTGTACCTGGTCCTTGGGTATATCACCGAAAAGATTTGCTTTTAAACAGAGTTTGCCAAGAAGTCAAGCAAACCTCATCCATCTCTTGGGCTTCCTGAACACTGGAACCCCTCCCTTCATGACTCAGGAAATAACAGCCAACCAAAACTCATCATACGTGGGTCCAAGATGAGACAGGCACTTTACAATAAATAATAAAACAACTGATGTCATCTATAGCCTAACACCCAGAGATACAAGACACTGGATTGAAGACCAGGGGAACACTTGGGTCCAGCATCATGCATTTCATTCCAGAACTAAGAGAAACTAGGTCTGGCCATCCTGGGAAGTTGGAGAGTGATTGCTCCAAAAATGAACCAATCACCTCAGGGAATGTCTTTTCCTTGGAGTCTGTTGCTTCTCTCTCCAGCTCTGATTCTTCATCTAAGAAGCTTTCTCTCTCCTTTTTCAGTCAAACACCAAGTTCAGAAAAGAAAGTACTGCTGCTTCATCCATCTGGTTCAGAACAATATCAAGTCCAGGACAATATCAGCTCCATCTGAGTCATAAGGAGAAATTCAAGGAAACAAAGAGCAACGGAAACAAAAGAGGAAAAAGAGAGACCCAGAAGAAAAGGATCAGCACAGAGAAGGGAAGAAAGTAGGAGGAAGGACTATGAAGACTATTTTTCTGCTTAGCACACTAAATACTAACTGTAGAAAGATCAAAGCAAGAAATGGATTCTATTTTGAAATGAACTGTTTATACATACTAGGAGGGCTGCCAACAGATGTATCTTATTGGAAAGTCACTGAGATGGGCTTTGTGAGGCAGAGGTAGGTCCCTGGACCAAGTCTAGAAGCAGGAAGTTGAAAAAAGAGAAATGAACTCACTCTGCATAATAACCTCAGAGGTTATTTGCAGAAGGTCCTCGCAAAAACTTTTGCAGATTTGTCCCTTTGAGGCAAACTTCCTTTTTCCATTTGGTATAAATTTAGATTATTGTCCCTAGGAGTTGTTAGGACATTGAGTATGTTGAGTTTTGCCTGAGGGCTATCCACAAAATTAAAAGACACTTGCTCCTTGGAAGAAAATCTATGACAAGCCTAGATAGTGTATTAAAGAGCAGAGACACCCCTTTGCCAACAAAGGTCCATCTAGTCAAAGTTATGATTTTTCCAGTAGTCGTGTAAGGATATGAGAGTTAGACCATAAAGAAGGCTGGGCACCAAAGAATTGATGCTTTCAAACTGTAGTGCTGGAGAAGACTCTTCAGAGTCCCTTGGACTGCAAGGAGATCAAACCAGTCAACCCTACAGGAAATCAACCTTGAATATTCATTGGAAGGACTGATGCTGAAGCTGAAGCTGCAACCATCTGATGCAAAGAGCTGACTCATTTCCCTGATGCTGGGAAAGATTGAAGGCAGGAGGAGAAGGGGACAACAGAGGATGAGATGGTTGGATAGCATCACGGATTCAATGGACATGAGTTTGAGCAAACTCCAGGAGATAGTGAATGACAGGGAACCCTGGCATGCTGCAGTCCTTGGGGTTGCAAAGAGCTGGACATGACTTAGTGACTGAACAACAACCACCCACGGCCACCGGGAATAGAGTTGCAGAGGAAGACAGAGAGCTGAGCAGGTCTACCTTGATGTCACAGTGGCAGAGGCCCCCTCAAATCATGCTTTCAGCTAACATAGAGTGTTTATTATGTTCTAGGTGCTGTTGGAATGCTTTTCCATATTATGAATACAGCCTTAGGAAATAACTATGCCTCCAGTGTTAGCAATGGAAAAACAGGTACACGTGGTTAGAGAACACGTCTGAGGTGGCTCAGGTGGCTCAGGCAGCAAGCAGAAAAGCCCAAGCTTGAACCCAGGCAACCTGGACCTCCAGACACTAGATTTTATCCATTTCACCACACTGTGCCTTTTTTAAAAATTTTATTTGTTAGGCTGTGCCAGGGTCTTAGTTACAGCATGTAGGATCTTTAGTTGCACATATGAACTCTGAGTTGTGACATGTGGGATCTAGTTCCTTGAACAGGGACCAAACCTGTGTCCCCTGCATTGGGAGTGTGGAGTATTAGCCACTGGTTCACCAGAAAAGTCCCTCCACTGTGCTTTTAAGAGGAGAGAAACTGGAAGGTTCTTCCTCCTCCTTCGCCCCCTGCCTTGTAGGCCTCCTTGCTCTGCTTCTTGCAGTCCTGCGTAACATTCCTGCCTCACCCTGACATGGTTATTTGAAAATAAATGCAGCCTGGGAAATGGACTGTTTGGGACTATTACGGTTGAGGGACTTGGAGGAAGGAAAGAGCCATGCCCTGCAGGAAGAAGACTGAGGTGCAGGCCTCAGAGAATTAAAGAGGACAGAGCAGGCAGGTGCAGAGGAACACAGCCTTCTCAGTCCCACCGATCCACTGAATGGCAGCACCCAACTAAGGGAGCACCCAGCTGGGGAGGTGGTTTGCATGAGGAGTTCCGTGCCACGTTCAGAGCTATATTCTTGACTCCCTGCATGATGCCTGGACCTTATGCTTGTTGAGTGATTGAGTAAATGAATGATACATGCTCTGTGATACATGCTCTCCTACAAGTTGTTTTTTTCCCCCCTTCATTGCATAGACATCTTTCCCTTTTTCTCAAGCTTTTTCCCAGTAACAAAGCATCTAGAGCAGAGGTGAAAGTATCTGGTTGGTTGGTGGGTTTGTTGTAAAAGCCACATGTCCATTCAATGAGCATCCCTGCAAGGACTGGCATCCAACCTTGACTGTGTCCCACCCCGCTTTGCTCCATTCCTACCAACCTCACTAGCATTTCCTACCTTGGTATCACAATCCTGGTGAATTGGATGACTTTTCAGTTCCCTTGATCAGTGAGTTTTGTACTGTTAGCTCTTTAGAAATAATCAGCCATCATTAAATATTCTTTTAAAATTGTTTTTAAAAATTTAATGTTGGAGATCTTCAACCCTAACAAGCCAATTAAGTCTAAAATGCCTTTATTAAAGCAGCATAAGGTTGCCTGCCACTTGATCTATTAATAAATGTTCAATAAGTATTTCTTGAATGAAAAATGAGGCAAATGGATCACCACACATGGAATTAAAACAGTTATGTCCTCTCTTGCTCTGTCATTTACTTGCTGTATGATCTTAAAGCTCATCATACTGTGAAGGAAAACTATCAAAAAACATTTGTATTATGATTCAAAGTTTGTGATGGGAATGTGGTAGACAGAATAATGGTCTCCCATCCTCGAGAAAAGATGTCTGCATCCTAACTGTCAGAACCTGTGAATAAATTAGCAAAGGGGAATTAAGGCTGCAGATGGAATTAAGGTTACTATTTAGATGACCTTAAAATAAGATTATTCTGGAGTATCCAAGTGGGTCAATGTAATTACAAGGGTCCTTAAATATGGAAGCGGGGGCAGAAGAGAACCAGAAGGAGATATGCCGACAGAGTGGTCAAAGAGATGCAATCCCGCTGGTTTTGAAGGAGAAGGAAGGGGTGAGCAAGGAATATAGGCAAAAAGCTGCCCAGAGAAACAGATTCTCCCCTAGAACTTCCAGAAAAGAATTCAGGCCTGTTCACCCTTTGATTTAAACCTAGTGAGACCAATGTCAGATTTAAAACCTACAGATACATAAGATAATAAATTGCTTTTGTGTTAAATCACTGAGTTAGTGGCAATTTGTTTCAGCAGCTAAAGAAAACTAATACGAGGATTAGTAAAATTTAAAACAATAAAATCCCCAGAGAACACTCACTACTTCGATGTTACATGACTAAATTCAATCAAATATATTTTTAAAATTAGTTAATTTTTTAAAATTACCTAGACAGCAGTCAAGACATGTGCTACTGGCATAAGGACAAACCTGTAGATCAATGGAGAATCACTGAAATAAGCCTATACAATCATATAGAAACCAAAACAATTCAATATGGGGGAAAGAATAGACTTTTCAATAAATGAAGGGAGAACTGGATATTCACATGCAAAAGAATGAAGGTAAACTCCTATTTCACCCCATGCACAGAAATTAACTAAAAATGGATTCAAGATCAATATTTAAGAGAGAAAATTATAAAACTCTTAGAAAACTTAGGTGTATAGTTTTAGGACCTTAGACTAGACAATGATTTCTTAAATATCACATCAAAAGCACAAGCAATCAAAGAAAAAATAGGCAAATTTAACTTCATAAAAAATAAAATATTTTATGCTTTAAAGGACACTAATCAAGAAAACGAAAAGAAACCCACAAAATGGGAGAAAATATTTGCAAATGATATATCTGACAAGAGACTTCAGAATATACAGAGAACTCTTAAAATTCAACAACAGAAAGTCAACTAAATTGAAAATAGGCAAAGGATTTGAATATACACTTTTTTTAAAGAAGGTATACACATGGTCAATAAGCCCATGAAAAGATGTTCAACATCATTAGTCATCAAGGAAAATCAAATCGAGACAAACATGATACACTTTATACTCAACAGAATGGCTGTAATAAAAAACACAAATAGTAACAAGTGTCATAGATGATGTGGAAAAATTAGTACCCTCATACATGGATAGTAGAAAAGTAGAATGATGCAGCTGCTTTAAAAAGTGGTCTGAAATTCCTCAAAAGGTTAAATGCAGGTTTACTGTGAAACTGTTAGTCACTCAGTCGTGTCCAGCTCTTTGTGACCCCATGGGCTGAAGCCCACCAGGCTCCTCTCCATGGAATTCTCCAGGCAAGAATACTGGAGTGGCTTGCCATTTCCTTCTCCAGGGGATCTTTCCAACTCAGGGATCAAATCTGGGTCTCCCACATTGCAGGCAGACTCTTTACCAACTGAGCCATCAGGGAAGCTTAAGGGTTAGTGATGGCCCAAAAATTCCATCCCTAGGTATATACCTAAGAAAATTGGAAACCTGTGTCCACATAAAAACTTGTACACAATGTTCATGATGGTATTATTCATAAGAGGCAAAAAGTAGAAACAATATAATCACCTGGTGAATGGATTAAAAAAAGTTGGAACATTATTCAGCCATAAGGAGGAATGAAGTATTGATATATGCTACATCATGGTTGAGGATTCCCTGGTGACTTGGTGGTAGAGAATCTCCCTGCCAGTGCAGGAAACACAGGATACACGGGTTCAATCCCTGGGTCAGGAAGATTCCCTGGAAGAGGAAATGGCAACCCACTCCAGTATTCTTGCCTGAAAAATCCCACTGACAGAGGAGCCTGGCTGGCTACAGTCCATGGGGCTGCAAAAGAGTCGGACTTGACTGAGAGTTGGAGCACACACACACACACACACACACACACACACACACACATACACAACATGGCTGAACTTAAGAAACATTATGCTAGGTGAAAGGAATCAGGCATGAAAAGGCACATACACATATGATTCCACTTATATGAAATGTACAGAATGGGCAATTCAAGGAGACAGAAAGTAGTTCAGTAGTTTTGAGAGCTGAGAGGCAGGAGGAATACAGAGTAACTCTTAATGGGTATAGCATTTGGGGGGTAGGGATTCACAGAGTGATTAAAATGTTCTGGAAGTAAATAGTGGTGATGTTTGTGCAACTTTGTGAATATACTAAAAATAGCTGAATTATATACTTTCAAATGGTGAATTTTATCATATGTGAATTATTCTCAATTAAAAATAACTAGAAACAATTCTGGTAACAACCTGACCAAAAAGTGAGCAGAAAAACTTTCCCTGCCGGTCCAATGGTTAAAAATCTGCCTGCCAATGCAGGGGACACAAGTTCGATCCCTGGTCCAGGAAGACTGCACAAGCCATGGAGCAACTAAGTCCATGCTCCACAACAAGAGAAGCCACTGCAGTGAGAAGGCCACATTCCACAACTGGAGAGTAGTCCCTGCTCACCGAAAACAGAGAAAGCCTGCTCGCAGCAGTGAAGACTTGGTGGAGCAAATCAATAAAAACATAATGAGCAGAAGACCCAGACAGACATTTTTACAGGGAAAACAGAGACAGCCAACAGGCACATGAAAAGATGCTCAACATCATCAATCATCAGAAATGCCAATTAAAAGCACGATGAGGTATCACCCCCACACCTGTCAGAGTGGCCATCATCAAAAAGAACACAGATAACAAATGTTGTCAGGGATGTGGAGTAAAGGGAACAGTCATACACTGTTGGTGGGAATGTAAATAGGTGCAGCCATTAGGGAAAACAGTAGAGAGGTTTCTCAAAAAACTAAAAATAGAACTACCAAAAGACCCAGCAATCCCAATCCTGGGTAACACACCTGAAAAAAATGAAGATACTAATTCAGAAAGATACATGCACCCCAATGTTCATAGCACCATTATTTATAATTGCCAAGCTATGGAAGCAACCTAAGTGTCCATCAGCAGCTGATTGGATAAAGATGTGCTATATATACATAAACAATAGAATACTATTCAGCCATTAAAAAAGAATAAAATGTTGCCACTTGCAACAACATGGAATTGGAGGGTAAGTGAAGTAAGTCACAGAGAAAAAGACAAATATTGTGTATCACTTATAAGTGGAATCAAAAAAATAAAACTAATTAGCAAATATAAGAAAAAGGAAACAGACTCACAGATATAGAGAACAAACTAGTAGTTACCAGAGGGGTGAGGGAAGGGAGGAGGGGCAAGATAGGGGTAGGGTTTTAAGAGGGACAAACTATAATAAATCAAATAAAACCTACAAGGATATATAGTAGAACATAGAGAGTATAGCCAATTTCTAAAAATAATTATAGATGGAATGTAACCTTTAAAAATTGTGAATCACTATGCTGTATACTCTGAAACTTTTATAATATTATATAGCTCAATAAAAATAGCAACAAGGCATTCTAAATATGCAAAGAGGGCTGACATACCTTTGTGAAAATACATTTGAGAATATAAACTAACTCAGCAAGAGATGATGTCCTGGATCAAAGAGTTAAGTAAAATCTTAAACCTTAAAGGAAAAAAAAGAAGTATAAAAAAATACCTAGAAACTATTCTGGTTTTAGCAAGCCAGATCATATAAAGCTGACTATGACACCACCTTTATGGCAGAGAGTGAAAAGGAACTGAAAAGCCTCTTGATGAAAGTGAAAGAGGAGAGTGAAAAAATTGGCTTAAAGCTTAGCATTCAGAAAACTAAGATTATGGCATCTGGTCCCATCACCTCATGGGAAATAGATGGGGAGACAGTGGAAACAGTGTCAGACTTTATTTTTTGGAGCTCCAAAATCAGTGTGGATGATGACTGCAGCCATGAAATTAAAAGATGCTTACTCCTTGGAAGAAAAGTTATGACCAACCTGGATAGCATATTAAAAAGCACAGACATTACTTTGCCAACAAAGGTCCGTCTGGTCAAGGCTATGGGTTTTCCAGTAGTCATGTATGGATGTGAGAGTTGGACTGTGAAGAAAGCTGAGCACTGAAAAATTGATGCTTTTGAACTGTGGTGTTGGAGAAGACTCTTGAGAGTCCCTTGGACTGCAAGGAGATCCAACCAGTCCATCCTAAAGGAGATCAGTCCTGGGTGTTCATTGGAAGGACTGATGCTAAAGCTGAAACTCCAATACTTTGGCCACCTCATGTGAAGAGTGGACTCATTGGAAAAGACCCTGATGCTGGGAGGGACTGGGGGCAGGAGGAGAAGGGGACGACAGAGGATGAGATGGCTGGATGGCATCACTGACTCGATGGGCATGAGTTTGAGTAGACTCCGGGAGTTTGTGATGGACAGGGAGGCCTGGTGTGCTGCGATTCATGGGGTCGCAAAGAGTTGGATATGACTGAGCGCCTGAACTGAACTGAACTGAACTGAAAGAAAAGCTAATTATCTTTCTTCTCATTCCTCTTTTAATTGTGCCCTTCCATAATAAAATGTAAATATATTTATTCACAATCTTTTCTTCTTGATTTTACACACAGAAAAGCACATTAAAGGAATTTTTGTTTTTTATCTTTACAAAAATGAGGTCAGTCTATACTCAGCTTGCTTTCTTCACTTAGCTTCTCAGGGACATCCCACCAATTCAGCATACATAGATTTTATTTGTATAAAGGTCATATCTTCGATATATATAATTTGCTTTCCCCCTCATCTGATTTTTTTTATTTTTATTGGATCACAGTTGCTTTGCAATGTTGTATTAGCTTCCACTGTACACTGAAGTGAATCAGCATATGCATCCAGGTATCTCCGCAGAGCAGAGCTTCCTGTGCTATACAGTAGGTCCTCTAATCATTTAAAAATGGTATCACACACACAAAAATGGTATCATAATATATCAAGACATCAAGTTGTACACCTTAAATGTATACAATTTTTATATGTCAAAGTTATCTCGGTAAAGTTGTTAAACTTTACTTTTTGTTGTTCTTGTTTAACTTTTTATCAAAGTGTACACATCAGTATATCTCTCAGTGAATTTTCATAATCTGATCACACCCTGTAACCAACACCTCAGATTGAGAAACAGGACATTACTAGAACATATGCATTTCCTATGACCCAGCAATTCTTCTCCTAGGTGTATACCTAAAGAAATGCAAACACATGTTCACCAACAGACATAACTCAAGTTTGATAACTGTTACTTTCTTGTCACATTTCCCTTAAATCTTAACATATTTTAATAAAAGAAAGAAGGCATTGCAGTTCAAGTTGAAATCCTTTTTGCCATCAAATCCCAGATCTACTACCCTCCCCTAGGCCTCTGGTCCCTGAGGCAACCACTTACAGATTGGCTATTTTTATGCCTTTCTTGTACATATTTCTATTCATGAATTCACAGCATTTTCCTGACTCCCAGTGCAACTGAGCATCTTCTCCTAGCTCCTCCTATATGAAGTGCTTTTTCATATACTGGCTCATTTTTGTATTGTGTTCTCTTTTGTTTATCAATTTGCAGGAAGTTTAGTTTATGAAGATATTTACCATTTTCTGTTATTTTTACTGCAGACATTTTCCCTCACTTTTTCTTTTCTTTTTATTTACAGTATCTTTTGCCTTGCAAAGAAATATTAGTTTTTATGTAGTCAAACATGCCTAGTTTTTCTTTAATTTCTCTCAATTTCCTGTCCTGCTTAGGAAGACCTCCCTATCCACAAGGTTATACAAATATACTCTCATATTTGTTTCTAATGTTCATTATTTTATTTTTTTCTATTGCTATTTATTTGCAAGCACCATTGTTTCAGACAACAAATGGGACACATATGGATACCCTGGATTGGACAGGGAGACAGTTTGAAAAACTTTTGAAAAGCTAAACTGGAACCACTTTTGTCTTCAAATCTTTCCTATACAATTAAGGAAGCAATGTATATACAACTAAAAATAATTAGTCCAGCAGCTAGCCTAGCATTTGATATTTTGCTAGCAGGAAGTTGAAAGTCGCTCAGTCGTGACCAACTCTGCAACCCCAACGACTGTAGCCCGTCAGGCTCTTATGTCCATGGAATTCTCCAGGCAAGAATACTGGAGGAGGTAGTCGTTTCCTTCTCCAGGGGATCTTCCCAACTCAGGGATCAAACCCAGATCGCCCGCATTGCAGGCGGATTCTTTACCATCTGAGCTACCAGGAAGTTAAGAAATATTAACCATTTGATAAGATGAAATCAGATGAGGACTTCTTAATTGTGAGTTTTTTCCAGTGGTACTTGAAAAATGTGGTAGTCCTAAAACTATCGTAGTTTCTTTACAGGTAATCACAAGACCCAGGTTTGAATACTGAGAATAGCTGAAAACAATTACTTATATTTAAATACCAGAGAAAGCATTTTTTGGCGTTCGCTATTTCTTTACCAGTGCTGGCTCTCTGCTCTGTTCTCCCTCAAGAGCAATGCCTTTTTAACACCGAAACGGGATGGAGGAAGTAAGGTGGCTGAACAAAATTGTTATTGCTCCCACTACTCAGACGCCTACAATATACCGTGTTTGATTTCATACTTTCCCAACAAGGACAGAAATACACCAACACCTTTCGCTGAAACAGTCACCTTGAACGAACTTTGAAGAATACAGAGTTTGGGCTTACTTTGTTAAGTGGTGGCGAACTGTTCCAAGTTTTTGAGGCAGTTTTGTCCTGGCTTACTTAATCTGGCAGCCACAGTGGGATTTTAAATAAACAGAAACTATTTGATTCCGTTCAAATCGTCCCGTAACGTTCCTGCGCGCCCCCCACCGGCTGAGTAAGCACACATCCCTGCATGATCCGTATTCCTTGCAGCTGCTGCTCAGCCGGAAGTTGACACAGAACTGCTTTCTGAAAGGGAGGGGGAAGTTAGTTCTGGGAAAAGGTAAATCATTTAAGCTTTCCTTAGGTTATTTTTCAGTCTTTGGCAGTAGATAAATCAACAACCCATTCAACTCTCCCAGGAAGTTTCCCATGAATTTATTGAGGCGGGGAAGGGATATTTTGTTTGGACTTTCCTTTTACATCCTTTAAAAAATCTTTCTTTCTTTTTCTTTTTTACTTTAATTTTTTATTGAGCGTAGTTGATTTACAATGTTGTGCCAATGTCTCCTCTGCAGCAGAGTGACTCAGTTATATTAATGCACATAGATATACCTTTTGAAATATTCTTTTCCATTATGGTTTATCAAAGATATCAAGTATTGTCCCCTGTGTTATACAGCAGGATCTAAAAATCTTTCTTGAAGGTGTTTTTTTCCCTTACAGATTAGAGGGAAGCAAATTTAGTGAGAGAACCAACAACTGGACTGAGACACCAGGTGCTTGGAATGCCTTGCAAACTTAGTTCTCTTCTCTGGTTTCTTGAGACAGAAAGATGGCCACAGCGTTCTAACTTGTGCCGCCTGACTTAATTTGCAAGGTTAGTCAAATACCCTGTACCACAGAGCGCCCGGGTTAATGATTTACCTAACTAGCGTAGATACCATATGCCACCTCTATACTGCATTTTTTTTTTTTTTTTTGCTTTTCTAAACTAGTCAGCTTTTATACATTGATGACTGGCTTAATGGCTTAATGTTGTGTCCCTAGACTGTTCTAGAAAACACGTGTGTATTATGCTCACAGTGCCGCAAGGAGCAAAAGAACTTCGCTTTTTGATAGTACTGTTTCTGATAACCTTGAAAGGAAAAACTAGTGACCCAGAGAGACAAGATAGCATGTGAGTAAGGTTAGATCATATTGGATCTCAGATCTGAGGGCCTTTTTAAAGTCAGTTTTTATTGATGTGTAATATACATACAGAAAAGTACACAGAACAGACCATTAATGCTTAGCTTGGTGAATTTTGAAAACTTCACATTCTTGTGTAATGTTCATAGACCATAAAACAGAACATTATTACAACCCCAAGAGCCCTCGTGTCTGCTACCAATCACAAAGCCCCCTAAGTTAATCATATCCTCCCTCTGACATCATAGATTAGTTTCACCTATTTTTGACCTTCTGTAGATGGAATCCTATGTTTTGATATCTGGATTCTCAACTTTTAAGTTTGTGAAGTTCACCTATGTTGTTGCATGCAACTGGAGTTTGTTCATTCTCATTGATGCATAGTGTTGGGTGGTAGGAGCATACCACAATTTATCTTTTCTATCATTGATGGGTATTGGGGTGATTTCCAGCTTTGGATTATTATGGATACTGCTGCTTTGGACATTTCTTAAAATATATATTTCGTTTGAGCATGTATTCCTAGGAATGGAAGTGCAGGGTAATATACATACAGTTGCATATACACACAAGTATACATATTTTTAAAGTTAGTAAATACCACCAGTTTTCCAAAGGGGATTGTATGACTACTTTTATTGCTGTATATCTTTGTGAACTTAGTATTTTCTGCCTTTTTAATTTTAGCCATTCTGGTGGGTATGTGATGGCATTGGGTTGTGGTCTCTTTGTTTTTTTTAAATTTTTATTTAATTATACTATGTATACAGGCATAACTTGTTTTACTTCACTTCACTTTGTTGTACATTGCAGATATTGTGTTTTTTACAAATTGAAGGTTTGTGTCAAGCAGGTCTATTGGGGCTATTTTTTCAGATCTATTGGGACTATTCGCTTACTTTGTGTCTCTGTGTCACATTTGGTAATTCTTGCAGTATTTCATACTTTTTCTTTATTAATTTATTTATTATGGTGATCAACAATCTTTGATGTTACTACTATGATTTGCTGAAGGGTCAAATAATAATTAGCATTTTTAGCAATAAATTGTTTTTAAATTAAGGTATATATATTGTTTTTCTAGGCATAATTCTATTGCACACTTAATAGACTTCAGTATAAGTTTTGCATGCACTGAGAAACCACAAAAAATCATGTTACACACTTTTTATTTTGATGTTCGCTGTATTGCAGGAGTCTGGAACCAGATCTGTAATATCTCCAAAAAAAATGCATGTATAGTAAGTGTAGAGTTCATTGAATTTTCTTGAACTAAACCACTATTCCAAAAGTGTCCTCGTGTTCCCTTGCAGTCACTACCATAACTCACACAGAGGGATAATTTCTATGCTGACTTCAAACTCATAGATTAGTTTTGACTGGTTTTGTACTTTGTGTAAATAAAATCATAAAGAAAGCACCTTTGTGTGTCTGATTTTTGTCACTCAACACTAGTAGTCTATGCAAGTTCTTTCTAGTCATTCCATCTGCTCACTAATACTTGGTATTTTCCATCTTTTTACTTTAGTCACTGTGGTAATGCATTTTAAACTGCTTTCCTGTGATAACTGATATTTTCATATATTTATTGACTATTAGGATCTCTTCTTTTGTAAAATTTGCTCAAGTCTTTCTACTATTCTTCTACATGTTTGTCTTTTTCTTATTTGTCAGAGTTAATCACTTTCTCATAAAGTAAACAGCCTGATCCACTGCCCAACTATTTCTGCTTCTAGGAATTGACTTAAAAGAGATAAAAACATGTCTACAAATTAGTTGTCTATGAATATTCAAAGTAGCTTTATTTATAATAGTGGAACATTGGAAATAACCTAAATATCTATTAATGGGGGCTTCTCTAGTGGCTCCATGGCAAAGAATCCACCTGCCAATGCAGGTTTGATCCTTGATCAAGCATGTCTTGGAGCAACTAAGCCTGTGCACTACAACCATTGAGCCTGTGCTTTAGAGCCCAGAAGCCACAACTACTGAAGCTCCCAAGCCCTAGAGCCCATGATCAGCAACAAGGGAAGTCACTGCAATAAGAAGCCCATGAGCTGCAATTAGAAAGTAGCCCCGACTCTCCACAACTAGAGAAAGCCTGTGTGTGCAGCAATGAAGACCCAGCATAGCCAAAAATAAATAAATAAAATTACTTTAAAAAATATCTAGTAACAGAAGAATGGATAAACAAAGTAAAGTATATTCATAAAGTATATTGCTGGGTGAAATACTACCCAGCAATGAAAACAAATGGAATACTGATAACATACAACAATATGAATGAATTTCAAAAAGATGCTGAGCCAAAGAGACAAACACAAGTGTACATACTGAATGACTGTATTTATGTAAAGTTCTACAACCTACAAAGTTAATCCATGATGAAAGACATCAGAACAGATTGTTTCTGGAGAGGATTGACTAGAAGAAGGCACCAGTAGCTCTCTGGGTTTTGGGGTGTGGTTTATGCAGGTTTATGTGCTTGTCAAAACTGATTAAAATATACACTTCATATCTGTGCATTTTGTGCATGTGTGCATACACACAAAATGCACTCTTCATATCTGTGCATTTTTCTTTGTGATAATTACACTTCAATTAAAAAGTAATATAGACTATTTCTTATGTATAATGAATCTTCTTTATATAACCCCAAAATGTAAAGGGATGAATTAGGATACAAAACTGGTTATTTGGGGAGAAAGAATTCTAATATTTTTATAAAATGAAGCTAGGAGAAGGAAGGTGAGCTGTTAAATTGAATCATTAGAGACTTACCTGTTGGTCCAGTGGTTAAGAATCCACCTTCCCAATTCAGGGGACATGGGTTTGACCCCTGGTGGGAGAACTAAGATCCCACACATCGCAGGGCAACTAAGACCTTGCACTGCAACTAGACAAGCCCACATGCCACAACTACTGAGACTGCCCTCTGTACCCCAAGAAAGAGCCAGCACAGCTAAAAAAAAAAAAAGAAAGAAATCATTAATGTTTTTATTTCTAAAGAAAAGATATATTTTACAAAATTGGTGTCCTTGCTGCCCACTTGCTGAATATGTCAAGTGATTTTTAATAATATTTTTAGCAAGAGTCTCAAAGAAAGAAGAAAATTTACAATTTATCAGTTAATTACTTTCTGAAGTTTTTTTTTTTTTTTTACCTTTAACACTTCGGCAAATGAGAATCCCTGTTTTTTGTTACCGTTATATCTGCTTTTCAAGGGTTGACTTTCAGATTCATATGTGTGTACAATGCTTTTAAAGGAGTCTAGATAGGCATTTTGAAATAGATAAGAAGTTATTACCTAATTTTTATATTGCGTCCAAGATGTAGTGATAGAACCCTTTTGGAAGCAGTAAGACCACAGAAAGCAAAAGTAGAAGCTCCTACCATTTTATGGTAATTTGGTTATTGACTGGGGTTCATGGGCTCTCTAGTCAATAGAAATTGATAAGAGGCCTGATGAGGAATTCAGGCAAGATTTTATTAGGACTGCAGCAGGAGCAAGGGAAAAACAAGTAACAGGTTCCCTTGCTCGCTCCCTGAGGCGGGGTGCGGGTGGGGTGAGGAGCGGAGCTGAGCGGGCTCCTGGAGGGAACTGAGATCTCTGAAGGCCAGTGAGATCAGTGGGGGCGGGAGGGTGGCTTAGGTGGTCTGCCCACCCCTTTGTGGTGCCGTGTGCAGGGGTCATGTGCGGTACCCTGCTCCTGCTCCTGGCACCATGGAAGTGGCAGTTGGGTTTTGGCCTTTTTGTATCTTGTTGTCATAATCTGCCCCAACTGAGAGCATGCATGAAGTTAGTTTTAGTCGCTTGTAGTTTCTTTTTCTGTTATTTTGAAGAAACGGTTGTCTAGGTATGAGCCCTGAAGTTTTAAAAGGTCCCAGGTCCCAGCCTGTCTCAATTTGACTTGTAAAAATTCATCCCAAAGAAAATGTTTCATCAAAGCAAAAAACAATCACTGATACAGCTTTTCCTTATAGCACTGACTGTGATAAATTTTAAAAACTGAAAATAGCCTAAATATCCAGTGTTATGGCTTCCCAGGTCGTGTAGTGGTGAAGAATCCACCTGCCAATGCAGGAGACTCAAGAGATGTGGGTTCAATCCCTGGATTGGGAAGATCCCCTGGAGGAGGAAATGGCAACCCACTCCAGTATTCCTGCCTAGAAAATTCCATGGAATTTTCCTGTGGAAAATTCTGAAAGAGATGGGCATACCAGACCACCTGACCTGCCTCTTGAGAAACCTGTATTTTACTGTGATTCATAACCCCAGGGAGCTAGGTAAAAATGTTAATCAATGGGGACTTCCTTAGCGGTTTATTAGTTAGGGCTCTGGGCTTCCACAACAGGGGATGTGGGTTCAATCCCTGGTTCGGAACGAAGATTCTGCATGCCATGCAGTGCAACCAAAATTAATAAAAAAAAAATTTTTTTAAGTGCCAGCAGATCTCTTGTCTGGTGAGGTTTTTTGTTTTTTTAAAAAGAAAGATTCACTGTGAAAAATGTTAATGAACCATGACAAAGATAGAGAGGAAGAGGCATTATCATACATAATTAAACAAAACATGTTAGTCTGTCCTAACAGATTGCAGCCCATTAGTCATTTGTGTTAGTTTTACAGGAAATGTCCATTTAAATTTTCACTGGTGTGTCTCACAAGGTTCATTCATTATGGGCTATTATTCCTATATATTTATATTAAAAACTGCAGCTGACAAAAATATTACAGCACTACATATTTTTAAAAGGATCAACCAAATTAAATCAAATGCCATGACCTTTGCTTCTCTCCTATAGGCTTATTTTTAAACTATCACTTTATCCTGCCTAAAGCAATTTTTCAAATGGCATGTGGCCTTTCTAATAAGCTTCTTTAGAATACCATCATAAAGAGAACTGAGCTACCTACCTTGCATCCTACTCTATAATTTTCTAGCCAATCCTATGAGGGGTGGGGAGGGTGAAGACTACCCCATTTGCTCAATGCATTGTTAGGTCAATTCACAGTAGCTGCCATGGCTGTGGTATATAACCCATTCCAAAATAAAGGGGGTTTGAAGAGGCAAGTTGTATTAGATAAACTCTTTCAAAGAAAGACAAGAAAATGGACTTTAAAATAACTGAACTAAGAGAAAACAGGCATCTAGAAGTCTGCTTCTAATTATCAGGTCTTTTTAAAGGGTATGCACTTGGAAGTGGCCAAACCAAGAGTTTGGTTACACATATAACACTTTTTTTATTCCTCAAAGGCAACAGTATTCAGAGATAGGGGTAAATTTAAGAAAACAAATCCCAATGTTGTCAGAAGTTCATGTCAAACATTTGAATTAAATATCACTTTAAAAGGCTTTGTACTCCATGTTAGTTACCAAGAAGTACGAAACATAATCATTATTCTCAAAAGACTTTCACAAATAATGGCTTTGCTTGAATGCTTCCCACATTCCATGTTCAGCACTACGTGTGTGTACCTTATACATATATATGAAAACCTCAACACAACTTCCTCGGATAGATATCGCTGTTTCCGTTTTAGAAATGGAGAAATGGAAGCTCAGGGAAGTTAAGTAACTTGCCCACAGTCACACAGCAGGTTCAGTATTGAATATAGGTTTGGAACCTTAACAACTTATGCTTAGAGCCTGAAAATTTAACTATTAAGGCTACCTTCTCCACTGCAAGTTTGATTGAGAATCAAAACATTTATGTACACAGAGTTGAGATGTACAGATGGGTAAGTTAGAGATTTTGGTTTTAGTACTTACTCTGATTTTAGTCGCTTCCATTGCAACTCATTTTCTTCGTCTATCAAATGAGAATTATAACACATCCAACTTGTATAACCTATCTTATGCAATTATTATAATAATTAATGTGAGTGCTTTAAAGGACAAAGTATTATACAAATAATAAAGTGCTATTTTTTTCCCCTAAAGCAACAGAGGACCTCCATCTGTCCCTGTCTTTGTGGGGTCAAGGTCTGGACTGATATTCTAATTCAACAAATTGAGCATCTTCTGTGGACCCAACAAAAGCTTGGCACTGCTTCTCTAAAAGATGTAAACCAGATATGGTCACTACCTTTGTTGGGTAAACAGTCTCAAGTCAAAGACAAACATCAAATAAGTACACAAATATGGGTATAATTTTTAAATTGTATTTTAAAGGAAATAAATACCTTGTCAGAGAATGGATTTGAAGGAAATGTCTTTCATATTGGTTGAGGGAAGAAATGAAAGTATGGTTGACTAAATGGAAAAAGAATTTGAAAAAGAATAGTTGCATGTATACATATAACTGAATCACTTTGCTGTATATCTGAAACTAACACAACATTGTTAATCAACTATGCTCCAGAATAAATTTGTTTTTAAACCTGGAGAAAGTATGGTTGATGGTTGATGGTTGAGAGAGTGTGGTGGGTGATTCAGGTAGTGGAGATACCAGCCCAGGGCTGGAGCGTTAGGGCTCTGTAGTGGGTTTTGTGTTTTATTTCAAGTGCAATGGGAAATCATTATTGGGTTAAAAGCAGGGGTCTGGCATCATGAAAGAGTTGAAGCTGTTTGCAAAAGTGATTACAATGATGACACGTGATTTCAGAGCTGGATGAGGTGTCAAAGAGAGGATGGGACAGCAGGTTGGAGAGAAGATGACTGGTCACTGAAGTACAGGACTTGACAAGGCGAAAGGAGTATTCCTAGAGTTAGTTGAGAGAGAGGAAGGATAGGATAGCGTGTTTGAATGAGTGAGGAAGCAGTGAAGCTTCTAGTCCATGTTATATTCATGGGAGCGGGTAGATGACAGAGTAAAGTGTGGCTGAAGAGTGAAGCAAGAGAACTAAAAGGCCAGGACAACTTGACTGACCTGGGAAGAAGTTTCAACTCAGAGAAGTGTCAAGCTCGAGGGTTTTGTATAGTGCTGACCCCTGCTGGTCAATTCTTGCAGAAGCCCTGAAGCCCGCTGCTGGCTGAGTGAAACCAGGAGAAACTGTAGCTGCAGGACCACTGACCTTACAGAAATTTTAAAAATTTCAAATGAATACTGTGAACTGTATGCCAATAAATTAGATAATAACCGAAACCAACAAACTCCCAGAAAGACGCAAATGACTGAAATTGATTCAAGAAGAAATAGAAAATGGGAATAGACATAAAGAGATTAAATTAGTAGCCAAAACCTATCCACAAAAAATCCTGGGCCCAGCTGGCTTCACTGGTGAATTGTACCAAACATTTAAAGAAGAATTAACGCAAATTCTTAAAAACTCTTCAAGAAAATAGAAAAGGAGGGAACATTTCCCAATTCACCCTGTGAGGCGAATATTACCTTGATATGAAAACCAAAGATATCACAAGAAAGAAAACTACAGACCAATATCTGTTATTAATATATACACTAAAAATTCTCAACAAAATATTAGCAAATTAAGTTCAGCAATTTGTAGGAAGAATTGATTTTACACCAGGACCAGAGGGTCTTAGCCCAAGAATGCAAGGTTGATTTATTATCCAAAAATCAGTTAGTATAGTATAATGTATCAGTAGAACAGAGAACAAAAACCACCACATGAACATCTCAATAGATGCAGAAAAGCATTTCGTAAAATTGAACACATTTGTTATAAAAAATTCAACAAACTAGGAATAGAATGGAACTTCCTTGACTTGACAAAGGACATCTATAAAAAATCTACTAACATCAAACTTAATGATGAAATCATGGACTCAATGGATATGAGTTTGAGCAAACTCCAGGAGAAAGTGAAGGACAGGGAAGCCTGACATGCTGCAGTCCATGCGGTTGCAGAGTCAGACACGACTTCAATTGACTGAACAACAGCAACAGTGAGAGACTGAATGCTTTTCCCTAATATCAGGAAAAAGACAAAATGATGTCACCAGTTTTATTCAACATTGTACTGGAAGTTGTAGTCAGGGCAATTAGACAAGAAAATAAAATATAAAGTGCATCTAAATTGGAACAGGAGAAGTAAAATTATATCTATTTCTAGATAATGTACTCTTGTATGCAGAAAATGCTACGGAATCCACTAAAAGTTATTAGAAGCAGAAAATAAGTTGAAAAAGATCGTATAATGTAAGATCAACATATGGAAATCAATTCTATTTCTATACTTTAGCAATGAGTAAGCCAAAAATGAAATTAAAATCATTCCGTCTACAATAGCATCAAATAATAAAATATAATCAGTTCTTGTTATTCACAGTAATTATGTTCTGTAAAGTCACAATGAACACATAATTAGCATATACTGAACCATTGCTTCTAGGGGAAATACACTGTAAGATTCCTATGAGTCTCTGGTCACAATATTTTCATCAATTGATCAATGCATAATCTTATTTATGTGTGTTTCTGTTTAAAGACACCTGATTTAGTGTATATTGTTGATTCATTAACATTGAACTCATAGCCAACAGCACTGTAACTCATGCTTGAATGAAGTTTATCTAACATGTCTTTTTCCCATTAGGCACATAAACAGCTTTCTGTGCTCAGAAGCACTAGACAGTACTTCTGCCCTATGATTGGAGACAAGTTAACAATGTGAAATCAAGAGCAAAAAGAACAAAAAATGTGGGAAATGTGGCATTAAGGAGACCATGAAAAAGACACTTGTTTATAGCAGGAGAGCTGAAAATAAGGCAGGATGTTGCCTTATTTGACTTCAGCTGGGGATGTTCATATCAGGCAATTCAAATGTGTTGCTGCTATATGCATGTCTACAAAAGACTGTTAAAGTGCTATGAGTACTGATTTAGGGATTATAAATAAATTTTAGTGAACAGAAAAATTAACAGATATATAATCCATGATTAATGAGAATAAATTTACCTAAGAATAAATTTAACAACAGAAGAACAAATCCATACTCTGAAAACTACAAAACATTGTTGAAAGAACATTTAATAAATGAAAAAACACTTCAAGAGGGAGGTGGGAGCGGGGATTGGGATGGGGAAGACGTGTAAACCCATGGCTGATTCATATCAATGTATGACAAAACCCCCCCAAAAAAAAAAACACTTCAGAGCCATGGATCAGGAGACTTAATGTTGATAACAAATCAATTCTTCTCAAAATGATCTACAGGTTTAACATAATTTATTTCAAAATCTCAGCTTGGTTCTCTGCAAAAACTGACAAACTGATCCTAAAATTCATATGGAAATTCAGAGGACCCAGAATAGTCAAAACAACCTTGAAAAAGAATAACAAATTTGGAGGACTCATGTTTTCAAATTTCAAAATTTACTGCAAAGCTATAATAATCAAGACAGTGTGGTCCTGGCATAAAGATAGATATGTTAATCAATGGAATTTAATTGAGAGTCCAGAAAGAAACGCTCACACTGATGATCAGTTGATTTTCAACATGAATGGTAAGACAATTCAGTGGGGAAGGAACAGTTTTTTGGCAAATGGTGCTGGGACAACTGGATGTCCACACGGAAAAGAATGAAGTTCATTCTCTACCACAAATCACATGCAGAAATCAACTCAAAATCAGACTATAAAACTCTAAGAAGAAAACACAGGCCTAACTCCTTGTGATCTTATATTAGGCAATAGTTTCTTAGATAGGACATTTAACACACAAACAAGAAAAGATAAAAGAGAGGCTTATATCTAGAATATATTAGAAGCTATTCCGTTCAATTCAGTTCAGTTCAGTCACTCAGTCATGTCCGACTCTTTGCGACCCCATGAATCACAGCACACCGGGCCTCTCTGTTCATCACAAACTCCCGGAGCTTACTCAAACCCATGTCCATCGAGTCGGTGATGCCATCCAGCCATCTCATCCTCTGTTGTCCCCTTCTCCTCCTGCCCCCAATCCCTCCCAGCATCAGGGTCTTTTTCAATGAGTCAACTTTTCGCATGAGGTGGCCAAAGTACTGGAGTTTCAGCTTCAGCATCAGTCCTTCCAATGAACACCCAGTCTCCTTTAGGATGGACTGGTTGGATCTCCTTGCAGTCCAAAGGACTCTCAAGAGTCATCTCCAATATTACAGTTCAAAAGCATCAATTTTTCAGCACTCAGCTTTCTTCACAGTCCAACTCTCACATCCATACATGACCACTGGAAAAACCATAGCCTTGACCAGACGGACCTTTGTTGGCAAAGTAATGTCTGTGCTTTTTAATATGCTATCCAGGTTGGTCATAACTTTTCTTCCAAGGAGTAAGTGTCTTTTAATTTCATGGCTGCAATCACCATCTGCAGTGATGTTGGAGCCCAAAAAATTAAAGTCAGCCACTGTTTCCACTGTTTCCCCATCTATTTCCTATGAAGTGATGGGACCAGATGCCATGATCTTAGTTTTCTGAATGTTGAGCTTTAAGCCAACTTTTTCACTCTCCTCTTTCACTTTTTCAAGAGGCTTTTTAGTTCCTCTTCACTCTCTGCCATAAGGGTGGTGTCATCTGCATATCTGAGGTTATTGATATTTCTCCCAGCAATCTTGATTCCAGCTTGTGCTTCTTCCAGCCCAGTGTTTCTCATGATGTACTCTGCATATAAGTTAAATAAGCAGGGTGAAATATACAGCCTTGAGGTACTCCTTTTCCTATTTGGAACCAGTCTGTTGTTCCATGTCCAGTTCTAACTGTTGCTTCCTGACCTGCATACAGGTTTCTCAAGAGGCAGGTCAGGTGGTCTGGTATTCCCATCTCTTTCAGAATTTTCCACAGTTTATTGTGATCCACACAGTCGAAGGCTTTGGAGTAGTCAATAAAGCAGAAATAGATGTTTTTCTGGAACTCTCTTGCTTTTTCGATGATCCAGCGGATCAATTTGATCTTTGGTTCCTCTGCCTTTTCTAAAACCAGCTTGAACATCTGGAATTTCACAGTTCATGTATTGCTGAAGCCTGGCTTGGAGAATTTTGAGCATTACTTTACTAGCATGTGAGATGAGTGAAATTGTGCGATAGTTTGAGCATTCTTTGGGATTGCCTTACAACTTAATAATTAAAGATAAGTAGCCCAATTAAAGGACTTCCCAGGTGGCACTAGTGGTAAAGAACCTGCCTGCCAACGCAGGTTGGACATAAGAGACCCAGGTTCGATCCCTGGATCGGGAAGATTCCCTGGAGGAGGGCATAGCAACCAACTGCAGTATTCTTGCCTGAAAAATCCCTTGGAGAGAGGAGCCTGGTGGGCTGTAATCCATGGGATTACAAGGAGTCGACATAACTGAAGCAGTTTAGCATGCAGGCAGCCCAATTAAAGGGCTTCCCAGATAGTGTTAGTGGTAAAGAATCTGCCTGCCAGGTAGAAGATTGGGGCTCAATTGCTAGGTTGGGAAGATCCCCTGGAGGAGGGCATGGCAACCCACTCCAGTATTCTTGCCTGGAAAATCTCAGGCAAGGGAGCCTTGCCAGGATCACTTGGACAGAGGAGCTTGGTGGGCTACAGTCCATGGGGTCACAAAGAGTTGGACATGGTTGAAGCATCTGGACACAGGACAGCACAGACCAATTAAAATGAGCAAAAGATCTAAATGGACAGCTCTCCAAAGAAAATGCACAAATGGCCGATAAACACATGAAAAGATACTCAACATCATTAGTGAAGTCATTCAGTCATATTCGACTCTTTGCGACCCCATGGACTGTAGTCTACCAGGCTCCTCTGTTCATGGGATTTCCCAGGCAAGAGTACTGGAGTGAGTTGCCGTTTCCTTCTCCAGGGGATCTTCCCGACCCAGGGATCAAACCTGGGTCTCCAGCATTGCAGACAGAAGCCTTACCGTCTGAGACACCAGGGAAGGCCTTCAACATCGTTAGCTATCAGATAAATGTAAATAAAAATCATAATGAGATATGCTGTGATAAAAAAAGACAAATAATAAAAAATATTGTCAAGAATGTGGAGAAATGGGAGCCCTCATACATTGCTGGTGGAAGTGTAAAATGGAATCTTACTTTAAAAAAGTCTTGCAGTTCCTTAAAGCTTATACATGAAGTTGCTGTGTGATACACCAATTCCACTCTTAAGTATTTATTAATACATAAAAGAAATGAGAAATAAAAATATATGTTTACCAAACTTGTACTTATATACAAAAACTTGTATGTAAATGTTTATAACAATGTTATTCATAGTAGTCAAAAAGCTGAAATGACTCAAATTTCCAGCAAGTGATGAATGGATAAGCAAAATGTGGTATACCCATACAGTAGAATTATTTAACAATAAAAAGAAATGAAGCTTTGGTATGTGCTACAACATGGATGAAATTTGAAAGCATGCAAAATGAAGGAACTTAGTCACAAAGGGTCATATAACATATGATTTTGTTTATATGAAATGTGCAGAAGAGGTAAAAACTATAGAGACAGGAAGTATATTAGTAGTTGCCTAGTTCTGGGGGGAAATGGTCGAATTGGGGGTTACACATAAAGGGTATAGGGTTTCTTTTGGAGATAATAAAATATTCTAAAATTAATTTTGATGGTGGTTGCACAACTTGCTGAAAGACTAAAAGCCATAGAATCATACCTTTTATTTATTTGAATTGTACATTTTAAAGAGGTAGATAGCATATTATGCAAATTATATCTCAACAAAGCTGTTTAAAGAAAAAGCAAATGAGTTACAATTTTCTAAAAGGAAATTGATTAAAGGATAATTTAAAATAACAAAGGTAAAAAAAAATAAAATAAAATAACAAAGGTAATTTTACCTAAAAGACTGTGGAAAAATTTAAACTATCATTTAATCCTGTAAGATGTTTGAACAATGAGGATATTAAAAATATTGATAATGATATTTTCTGCTTAATTATTTTTATTTTCTCCTCTCACTTTTTCCTTCTCCCAACAAATCATGTTTTTATGTCTTTGAATGTCTCATACTACATTGATTTCAAAGTTCTTTTTACTTCAACAAAAACTCTATGAAAAATGGACATAGAAGCAAAAGAAAACATAGTTATTTCATTATATACACATATATAATCTTAAATTGTTATACTAGGTCTCCATCATTTAATTCTACAACCTATGATGTATACAAAAGTCTGTTTTATCACTTGTTTTGTTTCTAAATTGGTTTTTTTGTTTGTTTGTTTGTTTGTTTTGTTTTTTTCCTAAATTGGTTTCTTAAGGAAAATGAGAACCCTAGATAGTCTGTTGAAGTAGAGGAAATTATTTTTTAAAACCCATTGTACTGTCTGAGAATTAAGTATTTGTCTGCTTTGTTAGACCTAAATTCTCTAGCTAAATTATGTCTTTTTTTATTTCTAAACTGTCAGTAGTAATTGTCACAATTCCAGAGTTGTTAATAATTTGGCTGTGCTTTAAGTAAGCCTTTTTATTTTAAGTTTATTTATATCTCTTCCTCTGGATCTAATAACACTTGAGAATTTATGTATACTTTCTTTTATAATGTGCTCTAGAAACCAAAACTGAGACTAGGAAAAACTTATGAAGCAAATAATGTTTTTTCTGTGCTTAAACCTTCTGTAGTTATTACATGTCATATTCTCAATTCACCCCCACCACTGAGGTTTAGGTCTCTGTGATTTTGGCCAGGACCTTCAGGCATTAGGAACAGTTGCAGCATCTATTAATACAAGGAAGGAATGGAAAGGAAGAAAGGCAGTGATGAAAAGCACCTTCATCACTTGGAGGTTGGAAAGCATGTTCTTGATGGACTCTGAAAAGACAATTATTGAAAATGACAGAAAGGCATGCTCTCAGCAACATGAAGTACTATCTCTTCACACAGGAACTAAAAGCATCAACCCGAGCGACAGGAAACATAATAAAAGAAGAAAAGCCAACCAAGGGAAGAGAGAGTGTGCTAAGCAGTAGAAACACAGAAGATTAGAAATGGCCAGACAAAAATGCAGAATCCAGAGGGCTACCAATGGAGAACAGAGGCACGCAGAATCAGGTAGAGAGGGATGTGAACAAGTGAGGGGGCAGGAGAGGAAAAGGGGCAGGGGACCCTAGACAGCAGGTGGACAAGCCCATGGCTCTGGGGAGGATGCGGAGATGAATGGGATGGGGAGGATTATTGCATATTCTCTGATGCTTTCAGCTCCAAAAAGGGGTAACTCCACAGTTTGGGTCATGTGGGGAAAAGCAGGTGAGGGAAAGGTTTATAGAGAGTTGTGAAGCACTGAATTGCTCATTCCTAATTCTAACATTTCCTTTATCATACAATTCCTACTCCCTGTCCTGCAGGGGATGGGAACAGCATAAACAGATGTACAAAGACCGGAAATTGCAAGGTGTACTGGGGGAGAGGGAGTAGATGACTTTAGTTATAATGGATGATTCATATAGGGGAGCCGTGGCAGAAAAGTCTAGAAATCGGGGCAGAGTCAGATTGTGAAAGTCCTCAGATATCGGGATAAGGAACTGGGCCCCAGCAAGGGGAAAACATGGATTTTCTGGAAGGATCTAAAATAATAAACATAATATTTTAGAAAGATACTTTTATCAGTGAAAGGCAGAAAGGAGGGAGAGATCAGAGGTAAGAACATAAGTTAGAAAACTAAGGTGCTTGTAGTTCAGAACAAGGTCTCAGAGATGTGTGTATAAAGCAATTCTGCTTCTGGGTATTTACATTCTAAGGAGATAAGTATGTGTACAAGGAGTTAACTACTAAAGATGCTTATTACAATGTTCTTATACAAGATGTATGAAAAAAGTGAAAGTGAAAGTCGCTCAGGCGTGTCCGACTCTTTTCTATCCCAGGGACTCTACAGTCCAGGGAATTCTCCAGACCAAAATACTGGAGTGGGTAGCCATTCCTTCTCCAGGGGATCTTCCCAACCCAGGGATTGAACCCAGGGCTCCCGCATTGCAGGCTGATTCTTTACCAACTTAGCCACCAGGGAAACCCACAAGATGTTTCAAAAACTTTTTTTTTTAAGGCTGTACAATGCAGCATGTGGAGTCTTAGTTCTGGGACCAGGTATCGAACCTGTGCCCTCTATGTTGGGCGTGCAGCATCTTAAGCACTGCATGGCCAGGGAAGTCCTTCTGAAAGTACTTTGCTAAAAAAATAAAAATAAAAGTACTTTGTTGTTGCTGTTTAGTTGCTCAGTCGTGTCTGACTCTTTTGCAACCCCATGGATAGTAGCCTGCCAGGCTCCCTTGTCCATGGGATTTCCAAGGCAAGAACACTGGAGTGGGTTGCCATTTCCTTCTCCATAAGTACTTTAAAGAGCGTCTTTTTGCAGCTAAATCTGTGCATACATTCTTCATTATTTAGTAAAGTTCTATCTATAGATTAAAAGGGGCTTCCCTCATAGCTCAGTTAGTAAAGAATCTGCCTGCAATACAGGAGATCCAGGTTTGATCCCTGGGTCGGGAAGATACCCTGGAGAAGGAAATGGCAACCTACTCCAGTATTCTCGCCCAGAGAATCCCATGGACAGAGGAGCCTGGCAGGTTGCAGTCCATGCGGTCGTAAGAGTCGGACACGACTTAGTGACTAAACCACACCACATAGATTAAAAACCTCCAACTTTGCTAATGAAAATGAATCGCTATGATTTTTCTTAGATCCACACTCCTAAAATGACTTACAAAGATATAGCTATATAGACACACACACACACACACACACACACACACACATTCAGAGGAGGGTGAGAATTTGCCCTCCTCTGAGGGCAAATTACATCCCCTCCTCCTCAGATGGGATGTAAGGGACAGTTACCTAACTATTCATATCTATATCTCATCTCTACACTGCACTATAACTTCAGTGAAAGTAGAGAGACAATACTATCCAAATGAGAAATTTTTAAAGTCTTCAAAAATTTTTTTCACTCATTAGGCCAATTCTGACCCAATTTCAGTGATCACCCAGTCCCATGCAACTGGCTTCTAGTTAGGCTACCTAAACCAATGATGCTGCAAACAAGAGAGAATTACACTAATCGAATTAAACCCATCTGAGTGCTACCTCGGTGACAGAGGATGAGATGGTTGGATGGCATCGCTGACTCAATGGACTGGAGTTTGAGCAAAGTCTGGGAGTTAGTGAAGGACAGGGAAGCCTGGCGTGCTGCAGTCCATGGGGTTACAAAGAGTCACACATGACTGAGAGACTGAACAATGAGCGCTCCCTAGAAACTGGGGATGGGGATCCACCCATACACCCTCTCAGGTCTTGTAGCTGCTACATTATTTATAAGGAGTGGATGGATGTTGGTAGAATGAATATCCTAAAGATGAAATTGAAGTCTATGACAGCAGAATTCAAATGTCAAGAGAAATTGCATCGTATTGCAATGAAAGGCTTTGCAGACATGATCACAGAACTGCTAACAGTCATCTGAAAAATCTTAAAGAAAAGATGAAATACCCAAAGACTAGACATATGTAGACAGTATTATAAGATGATAGGGGATGTGAGGGGTAGGTGGGGGATCAATTCTTGTCAACTAATATAGCAACTTTAAGACAGAGTCCTGAGTGTCAGTGAGACATTTTTAAATACTACAGTTCTGTGCTCGCTTCGACAGCACGTATACTAAATACTACAGTTCTCGATGACACAAGTGACTGGATTGACAGACTCCAAGTTACACTAAACAAGTCAGCAGTAATTACAAGGTAAGTGCATAGTGAACAGCTGTTGCTTTGGTTTCCCCAGCATTCATTCCCCATTCTTCTGGGAAAACACGACGCCAGAACATCCCTGGAGAGCCACCTCTTGGTTCTCAATCATGTGGTTGGAGCACTGGGCATGCTCCCTAAGTCAACAAGCAATGACCATCTCTCTGGTCCAGCAACTGGTACAAATCTGGCCAATCAGAATGAAGATCAAGAATTTTTCCTTTGGCTCTTGGAGTAAAGAAGCTCTTTCTTTCCTTCAGGATTTGAAGCAGAAAAGATATTGGAAAGAGATGCAGCCCTCTTTTGGGCATCACCGATCTAGGGGTGGAGAAGGCAGCAGGGGAGTCTGAAACTGCCTAGAGACTCCTGGAACCTGAGTTCCAGGAACCTGAGCATGATACAGAGATGATGTTGTATGTGTCATATCTAGCTATGTCGGGAAATTTATTTCTTTGAATTTTTCAGTTATAGGAGCTATGTTGACTCTACTTTCTTATTTTTTGTATTCTTGATGCTCTGGCATTTGGGGCCTTGATCCTGGAGAGACTTTCTCTCCCAGGGCTAGCTAATTCTTACAGATAGCAAATGATTCTCCTCCCCTCTCCCATACCCAGAGCGTGCCTTTGACATGCAAACCAAGGAGTCCAGAACCAACCTCTCCAATTATTCTCTTTATCAAACTCTCATGCATGAAACCAGTATTCCCCCTGCCCTAAATCAATCCAGGGCCAGGACCAGCTAAAGACCATCCCAGAGCCCAGAGCCTGGGCTGGTCTGCAGATTCATTCACTGCAATGAATCAAACTCTATAATCCTAAACTGACTCAGGTACCTACCCTATTTCACTCATTCTTTCCTATCAAAACCCCTTTAAAGGCTCCGGACCACACTCTCCTGCCTTGATCCTCTCTGCCCCCTGACCAGCCCTGGTCCTTCCCCAATTGGCCCTGTGTGATAGGCTGGCCCTCATGTTTCTAAGGATCTATGAGTATAAACTTCTTTTATGACAATCATTTCCATGTGGGTATGTCTTAGCATACCTGATTAAAACAAGTCCAGGGTACATTTTTAAACAGAAGCCAATAAATCCTTTATTTTTAAAAAGGCAATTCAAGTTAGATTGCTTTTGTTACCAGTGTTGGTGGAAAATCGAATAACAATCAAGCTAAGAAGAAAAAAAGAATTTTATTTGCGCTAAAATGAGGCTTCTAACTCTGGAACAGATTCTCAGGAACTCTGAGAACTGGCCACTGGTCAGCAATTAAATATGCAGTTTTATACATTTTTGAGACAAATAATTTATGCAACATATTGACATTGTACATAAAGTTCATTAAAAAATGTTTTGGTCGGTTGTACAGGTACAGAGCAAGCCTTTGGTCAATGTGACCCCAGTATGGGATAAAAAAGAAATTTTAACCTTAAAATAATAATGCTGATGTCAGAGGAAAGAGACCATTTTTCTCAAAGGTTGATTACATCCTTCTGTTTTGAGGTGGTCTGGTTAATGTAAAATGCCGATTCATGCTATATGTTGGGAAAGGCCTACCACAAAGGGGGCATGTTATTTATTTTTTTCTTTCTGTCTTAGTTTGATTGCCCTACCACAGACAAATCTGTGATTTTACTTCAGCACTGTGTCAGAAAAAGTCCTAACTGATACAAATAATTTTATTGTACTGTGGAAGCCTCCTGTGACTTTTTGGTTGTCCAACATACACCCATTTCCCTTTCTTTTGGTAACCTCACTCTGGTATCCTGTTAGAAATTCTTCCTGCTTTTAGTCCATGTGCAGCAAATGGGTACCTTCCCTCCATCAGGAGTTTAACATGTGATCAGGACCAGCCAAGTGTTGGAATTCCATTCCCTGGTCATAGTGACTGGTTCAGAGGAGGTAATTTGGCCAAAATTGCCTTCACAATGAGTCATGGGAAAGGACTTCTTTTCAACTGACTCTGAACCCAGAATAATATAAGATGGAGAACTGTTGACACTGTCTTACCACCTCAAGGTAAAAGCTTGCCTGATATAAAGCCAACACAACAGAAATGTAACCAAAAGATGGGAAAAGAGGAGTTGAGTCCTGATGTCACTATCTGAGTTCCTGTCACATGTGCTTGAAGTTCACCCCTACACTTTCAGTTACATGAGTCACCTAATTCCAAATTCTTTAGGGACACCTTTGTCACTCTCAGCAGAGGAAATTCCAAAGGCTTTAGGCGCTCCAAATATATGTTTTTATAAATCACAATTGCTGTTCTTCATCGTTCAGTCACTCAGTCATGTCCGACTCTGTGACCCCATGGACTGCAGCACGCCAAGCTTCCCTGTCCTTCACTATCTCCTGGAGTTTGCTCAAACTCATGTCCATTGAGTCGCTGATGCCATCCAACCATCTCATCCTCTGTCGTCCCCTTCTCCTCCTGCCCTCAATCTTTCCCAGCATCAGGGTCTTTTCCAACGAGTCAGCTCTTTGCATCAGGTGACCAAAGTATTGGAGCTTCGGCTTTAGTATCAGTCCTTCCAATGAATATTCAGGGTTGTCAGGACTGACTACTGATCTCCTTGCTGTCCAAGGGACTCTCAAGAGTCTTCACCAGCAGCACAGTTTGAAAGAACCGATTCTCCAGTGCTCAGCATTCTTTGTGGTCTAATACTCACATCCATACATGACTACTGGGAAAAACACAGCTTTGACTATCCAAACCTTTGCTTAAAGTGTATCTGTAGTGCCTTACATTTTAAAAGAAAGAATGAATTCATATATTGTTTGTGTAGTTAATTATTAACTAAAACCAAAATACCACGAAATAAAAAGCATCAGTAGTATTTAATCATGGAAAGAACTCAGACTTCAAATCAGACTTGGGTCTGAATCCTGATGTTCCTATCAAGTACGAAACTTTAAATAGTTGATTTTAACCCCGTTTAGTCTCATTCCTCTCTCTTTTTAACCCTAAAGTAAACGTTTTATTTTTATTAATTTTTAGTGGAGTGTAGTTGATTTACAGTGTTGTGTTAGTCTCTGTTATCAGTTATAACAGTGAATCGGTTATACATTCACATATAATCACTCTTTTTTATTTTTATTTTTAATTAGTTAATTTTTTTTAGTCTCACCATGCAGCATGGGGAATCTTAGTCCCCCAACCAGGGAATTGAAACCATACCTCCTGCAGTGGAAGTGTGAAGTCTTAACACTGGACAGTCAGGGAAGTCACATCTGTGCTTTTTTAGACTTTAATCCCATAACATAAAGATAGTCTCACTTCTCTTGACTGTAAAATAGGTGATTATAGTAGCTATCTCATAAGACTGTTATGAAGATTTAGTTAAATTAGATAATGTATTAAAAGGCTAAGTATAATGTATAGCAGAAAAGAGCTGCTCAATAAATAGTAGTAAGCTACTGTTCCTACAAAGAATGAAATTTTTAGTATTTAATGTATTTAGACCTTCGATTCCGAGAGGAAATTGAGAAACTTCCAATAAATGGACTAGTGTTCATTTTCAGATAAAGTATCATGCTGTAACATGCTTAGTGATCTCATTCCATGCTTCCTAACTGAGTAATAGGTTACGCTTTGGGGTTGTACAAAGTTGACACTCACAAATCCTTAGTAAACTCTGTTCCTTGAGGTCCTCGAAATTTACAAAAATATCTATAATGCTTAACAAAGCCTTTTTCTACATCAGTGTCATTGTTAGACCAAATCAACACAGGAAAGCATCCTTGTACCAAATCTTACCCACAGAGCAATGATCAGGTCTTAAGAATGCCAAAACAGGTTTGAACAGGTCTGTTTCTCTGTGGCAACTTTATGTTCCAAGATGAAATCTCACACAGATTTTCAAAAGAAACTCAAACTTTCTGTACTGTGTGATAAATGAAGGTGCCATATCATGAAAATTAAGTCAGAGGTCTCCAAGACAAGTTAGTCCACTTTAACACACTTGGTTTTTCTGCCATTTTTGATGTCTGATCTATCATCAATGCCAACATTCTTCCAGGTGCCAACATGTCGAATTTCAGTTTTGTCGTTACAGTGCAAATTTGATTCAAGAGTAAATTACACTTATCTGTGTGTCAAGTATCTATGTTTACCTGAACACATATAGAATGATCACACTTCTAGAAATGTCATTAAAGGTTGTGGGGTGAACATGATGAATCTTATTCTGATAATAAAGGAGAAAAAAGAAACATGGGAAGGAGAATAAGGAACAAATATATGACATGAGCCTATCTGACCATCTTAATGCTCACTCAATGAAAAAACAAAGGGAAGATGAATTTCACTATTATAACTGTGATTTGTAAAAGCTACTACTAATAATGCCTTCTATAAATTAACAGAGTAGTACATTTATTGGGGGCAAAAAAACAAATTGAACTCTATAAAATGAGAATAATTTGAAAAGTCTGATCAGGATCACAAAATTAAACCTTCTGAGTGAAGACAAGAGCCCAGATATTCTCATTCATGGTTCAGGATGCTTTCCAGTAGATTCATTATTCCATGATATAACTATATCCATTATTCCATCATTTAACTTCTCTGCACCTCTGTCTATTCATCTTTAAAAGAAGAGAGTGGGACTTCCCTGCTGGTCTAGTAGTTAAGAATCCACCTGCCAGTGCAGAGGACACAGGTTGGATCCCTGGTTGGGGAAGATTCCACATACCTCAGAGCAACTAGGCCGGTGAGCCACAACTACGGAGCCAGCGCTCAACTACTGAAGCCCCAGAGCTGTAAAGCCTTGCTCCCCAACAAGAGAAGCCATCACGATGAGAAGCCTGCAAACTGCAACCAGAGAGTAATCCCCACTCGCTGCAACTAGAGAAAGCCAGCATGCAGCAAAAGAAGGGCGTGGTAACGTTTGAAGGTAATCATGGGCATCTGAAGGGTGTTTTCAATGTTCTGCCAAAAACCAGCAATATCATTATTTTGTATAATAGTGACACTGGTTATTTCAGGGTGTGCCACAACAGTTATTGGAACATGTGTCAGACAGTCACCAAACCGAACACATAGAGGATGTGCTCTGTCTGGCAACAGCTCAGAGCAATAGCCAAAATTTAAGCAACAAAGTGTACTCCCTGGGCTCCATGTGCCGGGAAGGTTGCGAACCACTGGGCTAGACCACGATGTCGCTTTAACAGTGGCAGAAAGAGAGTTACCTCCCTGTTCTCTCCTCTCGCTATCTACACCTTCTCTAAAAGCCAGGACTAGCACATGAGTCAGGGGATGAGCCCGGATGAGTCAGGGCTCATGGCTTCTTCTGAAGGTTGTAGGCAAAGACCTCAGCTGGACTCATAAAGACCAGAATTCAGATAAGATGAGATCCCAGGAGGGTAGAAGCAACAGCCCTTAGGCCTCCAGGCCAACAGAAGAGGCAGAGCTCGAGCTTTGTCTTAGTAAGTCCTATTTTTATTTCCATAAAGTCACTTATTTTTTATTGCAGACTAGTTTGTTAAGCTTCAAGGCCCGAGCAGCTTGTGACTAAAGCTCATACTGTTCTACAGCTGCTGTTGGGGGATTTGGCCACGGAACCTATTCCTTTTTCATCCTTCATTAGAAATTTAAATCTATCACTGCCTCCACAAGCTTTGTGTTTCTTCTCTTTTCACTAGCAAATTATTAACATAAGATTTTAATCACAGTATGGCGGTAACAGAATATATATTAAAATATTTAGGTTCAAGATATGTAAATTCTAAATTTAGTCAGATTTAATACATTTTATGTAGATAATTCAAATGATTCTGGAATTGAAACTTGCCATTCTGAGAGTTTTCTGTCAGTGATGATGGATCATTTGGAGGTTGGGAGCTTACATTTTGATGTTGGATTCTAATGTCAGGCACTCTTTTCCCCCTAAATCATGTGAACAGAGAAATTCAATCCTACTTGGTTATTTTAAAAACTTTTTAGTGGTGCTGGACCCTTTTTAAAAAGTCATCTATTAATAGTTTAATTCTGAGAGCAATGACAACCTCAAGCAACTACATGAAGGAATGACCCTCACAAACATAATGTTGAGCAAAAGAAACAAGGCAAAAGAATATACATTGTAATCATTCCATTTATACAAAGTCAAAAGTAAGTGTGTGCTGTGTGCTCAGTCCTGGCAGATTCTTTTGCGACCCTATGGACAGTAGTCTGTCAGGCTCCTCTGTGGAATTTTCTAGGTAAGAATATGGAGCGGGTTGTCATTTCCTACTCCAGGCGATTTTCCCAACTCGGGGAACGAAACTGGGTCTCTTGCGTTTCCTGCATAGGCAGGCAGATTCTTTACCACTGAGCCACCAGGAGAACACCCCCCCGCAAACAGGCAAAATTAATCTATAAAAGCTTAGTAAGGTTTTCCTTTGGAGTGGGGAAGTGGGGCAGTGATGGAGAGGAAGTGTAGGGGCATTTTCCGGGGTTCCTGCGATAGTGTAATTCCTGACCTTGATGTGGTTACGTAGCTGTGTTTACTTAGTGATAGTCTTGAGCCAGAAAAGTCCCATTTGTGCACTTTTCCTTTTTTTGGCTGAACCAGAGATGGAACTTGAGCCCACTGGAATGGAAGCACAGAGTCCTAACCATCAGCACCAGGGAAGTCCTGTGCCCTTTTCTATCTGTGTATTATATATAGCTCAGTAGAATTTAGAATTTATTTTAAAGTCTACACATTTATTTAAATATTAATTTTTAATTTCATGGGAAATACATGAAAATATCCTCTGTAAAAACAACAACAACAACAACAACAACAAAAAACTAGAATATTTTAGTTAGAGTAAGTCCTTTTTGGTCCCTTTCAAATCTTATATTCTCCCCAAGAGGATATTGGTTTATCCTTTTTACATACATTATCTAAGTAAGGACATATAGAAAATATATAGTATCATTGTATGTGTCTATAAGTTCTGTGCTCCATTTAAAACTGTCTGGATTAATAGACTTCACATTGCCTCTTTCAGTAGTACAGAGTATCAACAATATCTCTAAGAAACTTCTAATAATTGTCATTAAAATTATATACCATTTTGTACTACACTGTATAAACAGAAGTTTTTTATCATATATGTATGCTTACTTTTATATGTGTTCTATATGTGATATGTATGTTATTATAGTATAGATCTATTATACAACGTGTAGTAAAACCTATACAACAAAAGAGTCATTGTGTACCTGTCAGTTAGCAAGCCTCATGGACAGAATTAAACCTGGAGATAGAAGCATATAAGAATCAACAGTAAGTGGCTAGCATAACTTTCAAGGTAAGCAGAGAAAAGTTTGAACAGAAGTTTTACCATTTACAGAAAAGTAAACTTGACTAGTTAATTTACTGAGCTTTAGTTTCCTCATTTGTAAAAATGGGACTAACAATACCTGTATATCAAGAGTGATGTGAGGACCACCAGGTGAGAAAACGCATTCAAGAGATTGAGCGGTTTGCTCAGGGAGAGAGCCTGGAAGCAGGGGGACCAGGTTTTAAATCCAAGTCTTTTTGATGCTGGATCATTAGACCTTAACTTCTATATTATCCTGCCACTAAAATGGCCCCCATGGCTAACTTCCTCAGTCTTATAGTCTTAATATGTTAGAATATCCTCTTCCTAACTTAGGAAGAATACAAACATTTATTCATCCATCCATCCATTCATTCACTATTTTATTCATGTATGCCAGAAATCTCAGCTTTAATTGGTGACGCAAGACTCACCGTTTAGGGCCTGGAGTTTGCTCAGTGACAGAATTAGAATATTTGATAGAAAGAATAGCCTGTGGATTGGAAGGAAGACTGACAGAATGGATGAGTTCAAGTTTTAGTCCACCGTGAACAGTAGGACAGTTCGCCCCTCAGTGAACTGCTCTAATTTTTATCCTGGAAGTTAAAAAACCCTCACAAACGTTTATTGAGATACACAGGTACCATACAATTCACTTGTTTAAAGTATATAATACTATACTGTATTATAGTCAATTATACGTCAATGAGGGCTTCCCTGGTAGCTCAGCTGGTAAAGAATCTGCCTGCAATGTAGGAAACCCTGGTTTGATTTCTGGGTCAGGAAGATCCCCTGGAGAAGGGTTAGGCTACCCACTTCAGTATTCTTGGGCTTCCCTGGTGGCTCAGATGGTAAAGAATCCATCCGCAATGCAGGAGACACGGGTTCAATCTCTGGGTTGGGAAGATCCCCTGAAGGAGGGCATGGCAACCCACTCCAGTATTCTTGCCTGGAGAATCCCCATGGACAGAGGAGCCTGGTGCGCTACAGTCCATGGGGTCACAAAGAGTCAGACACGACTGAGTGACTAAGCAGCACAGCATATCTCAATGAAATTAGAAAAAAACACTATAATAGTAGAGTTGTATAACCATCACCACAAGCAATATCAGAACATTTCATTATCTCAGAAAGAAACCCCATACCCATTAACTCACTCCCCATTTCTCTACTTCTCCCCCACAAGCCACTAAGCTTATTTAATCTATCTTCTGTGTCTAAAGATTTGCCTATTTTGGATATTTCATATCAGTGGAATCACACAATATGTGACTTTTTGTCTCTGGTTGCTTTTTTTAGTGTAATGTTTTCAAAGTTCACCCATGTTGTGGCATGTAGCAGTACTACCCTGCTTTTTTGGCCGAATAATAATCTATTATATGGACTTACACTGCAGGGGCATGGGTTTGATCCCTGGTGGGAGAGTTAGGATCCCATATCTCACGGGGCTTGGCCAAAAGAAAGAAAGAATGTTAAAAAAAAATTAAAAAATAAATAAAATGTCAAGTAAAACTGTAAGTCATACACACGTAATGCCTGTGAGAAGCTTCCCTGATGGCTCAGTTGGTAAAGAGTCTGCCTGCAGTGTGGGAGACCCATGATTGATCCCTGGGTGGGGAAGATCTGCTGGAGAAGGAACTGGCAACCCACTCCAGAATTCTCACCTGGAGAATTCCATGGATGGAAGAGCCTGGTAGACTGCAGCCTGTGGGGTCACAGAGTCGGACACAACTGACACTTTCACTTTCACAATGCCTATGAGATTGGTTTTCTTGATTTAAAGAAACACTTAAGTAGTCTAGTTTCAAAACTATAACTGTTTAACTTGAAAGCAAATGCAGTGGCTAATTAGGTAAAAACCTCTTAGCTTTGAACATGAGAAATAGTGGGTCAGGCAAACTGTACTTGATTGTTTTTTGGTCCAATCTGGCAACAATCACTGATGGCTGCTTAAACTCCCATCTGATGGCTGCTTAAGTGACAAGTTCCTGGGGAAATTCTGTAATAGGTCATTTGGGACCCCCAAAATCCAGTCAATATTCTTAACATCACTAAATATGGGGCACCCAGACATATTTCTTCAAATGTGACACAAGAGGAAGTACATACTACTGCCTATGAAATACTCTTGCCAAAATAACTGAATCTTAATCTAATCATGCTTCTAGATCTAACTACCAGTTTACAAAAATATGGAGGCTAACAGAACAAGAAAAACAATGCCACATATCAGCCAAATCTAGAATGTTGGAAAATCTAGAAGACAAAATGGTCCAGTTTATTCACCCAAAATAGAGTATAGAAAGGAGATGGGGAAGTAGTATAGACCAAAATAATCTTAAGAGACATATGAACCAAATAAATGATATGGATGTCCTCTTCCTGAGTTCTTCAGATACAGAATAAGATGTAATAGATGTGGTAAGACTATCAGTTTCCTAAATGAGAGGACACCTCTGGAATGAATTAAAGTGTTACTCAAAACATTCCCAAAGTGACTTTGTGCTCATTAAATTAGAAACTGCAGATATAAATCACTGCACTTATAAGAGAATCCAAGGAAATCATTCCTATCCATAAATTCTGGAGAGAAAATAGTTAATAAACTATAATTATTTTACTTTAATTACTAGGAGACAGTATTTTCCTTCTCAGCTCAAGTAGGATACACATCAGTGAGTAGGAGTGTATTTTAACAGTTACTGTATTACTCTATAACCATAAAAACATACTGACTCACTTTCATTTAAGCACAGAAGCTAAATAAGATCCAAGTGAAATGCTAGGAAAGTCATCTCCAACTGAGATGACAACTAGAGGTTTAGGTTTTCATGGCAGTTCCAAAGTTCCCCTAAATCCTGAATGAATGGAACTTTGGAGTCAGTCACACCTGTAACTGTTCCTGGTTCTGATACAGTTTGGTGAATTTGGGCAGGTAACAACTATTAAAAACAACTCTGTGGAATTTACAAGGTATAATTTACAATTCTCAAGTGCACAGTTTCATGATTTTAGTGAATTATGCCATTGACCAATTATCACCAATTTCCATCACCCCATAAAGTTCTCTCCTGCCTATATTCAGTCAAACCTGACTCCCAGCCTGAGTGAACACTGATATGCTTCCTATATCTACACATCTGCTTTTTCTAGACATTTTATATAATTGGAATCATATGACACAGTCTTTTGCAGCTGGTATATTTTGAAGTCTCATCCATGTTGTAGCATGTAGTTTCCTTTTAACTGCCAAACATGATTCCATTGTATGGATATACCACTTAGTTTACTCATTCACAAATTCAAGGACATTTGAATTGTTTCTACTGTTCACCTGTTATGAGTAATGCCACTACAAACATTGGTGAACAAGTCTGTGAATGTAATTTTTCATATTTCTTGGGTATAATATCTAGGAGTGGTATTGCTAGGTATAGTGACTTTAGGTTTAACTTTTTGAAAAACTGCCAGACTGCTTTCCAAAGTTGCTGCACCATTGTACATTCCTACCAGTGATGTTTGAGGGTTCCAGTTTCTCCACTTCTTTGCCAATAGGTGTTCTTTTCTCCTTTTGATTATAGACATTCTAGTGAGTATAAAGTGGTATCTCATAATCATTTCCCTAATGACTAATGACATTGAGCATCTTTTTACATGCATATCTCCATCAGTGAAATGTTTACTCAAATCTTTTGTCCACTTTTTGATTAGATAATGTATCTTCTCATTGTTATAACTATTTTTAAATTTTTTTAAAAAGTTTATTTTTGGCTGTGCTGAATCTTCATTGCTGCATGGGTTTTTCTCTTTTCTCTGCATGGGTTTTTCTGGAGAGTGGGGGCTACTCTCTAGTTGGGTTGCAGTGCATGGGCTTCTCATTGAGGTGGCTTCTCTTGTTGTGGAGCACAGGCTGTAGGCACTCAGGCTTCCATAGTTGCAGCATGTGGGCTTAGCAGTTGCAGCTCCTGGGCTCTAGAGCACAGGCCCAATGGTTGTGGCACATGGGTTTAGTTGGTCCTCAGCTTGTGGGATCATTTCTGATCAGGGATCGATCCCATGTCTGCTGCATTGGCAGGCAGATTCTTTATCATTGAGCCACTAGGGAAGTCCCTAAGTGTTCTTAATTTATTCTGGATACAAGTACTTTGGTGGCTATGTGATTTACATATATTTTCTTCTAGTGTGTGGCTAGTCTTTTTCTTTTCTTAATACATGACTTAAAAGTGTTACATTTCTATTAAGTATATCAGCTTTTTCTTTTATGGATCATGATTTTGGTGTCATATCTAGGTCATTTTTAACTCAACATCAAAAGATTTTTCCCCTTGGACTTCCCTGGGGAAGTCCTCCCAATGTAAGGGGCCTGGGTTTGATCCCTGTTTAGGGAACTAGATAGTGCGTGCATGTTGTAACAAAGATCCCAAGAGCCACAACTAAGACCCAGCACAGCCAAAATAAAGAATTTTTTAAAAAAGATTTTTCTCCTGTTTTCTTCGAGAAATTGTGTAGTTTTAACTGTTTTACATTTTGGCCTATGATTCATTTGAATTAATTTTTATGTATTGTGTGAGGTAAGGATCAAAGTTCTTTTCCCACTACACATGGAAATTTGGGGCTTCCAGGTGTAAAGAATCCACCTGCCAATGCAGGAGACACAAGAAATGTCGGTTTAAGCCCTGGGTCTGGAGGATCCCCTGGAGTCAGACATGCAACCCACTCTGGTATTCTTGCCTGGAAAATCCCATGGACAGGGGAGCCTGGTGGGTTACAGTCCGTGGGGTCGCAAAGAGTTGGACACAACTGAGTGACTGAGTAGCAGCAGCATACGTGTATATTCCATTATCTCAGCACTACTTGTGTAAAAAAAAAATTACTGTTTCCCCATTGAATTGTCTTAGCACATTTGTTGAAAATCAAATGACCATAAATGTTAGAGTTTATTTCTGGGCTGTCTCTTCTGTTCCATTGATCTATACATTTATCCTTGTGCCAATACCACACTGTATTCATTACTGTAGCTTCACAGTAAGTTTTGAAATCAGATAGTGGAAGTCTCGGAGAAGGAAATGGCAACCCATTCCAGTATTCTTGCCTGGAGAATCCCAGGGACAGAGGAGCCTGGTGGGCTGCCATCTGTGGGGTTGCCCAGAGTCGGACACGACTGAAGCGACTTAGCAGCAGCAGCAGCAGCAGTGGAAGTCTGCCTCTTTCACTTTTCTTTTTCAAAACTGCTTTGGATATTCTGGTTCCTTTGCATTTCCACATAAACTTTAGAATCAAACTTGTCAATTCTAAAAAGAGAAAGGACTGTTGGGGTTTTGATAGAGATTATATTGAATCTGTAGATCAATTTGAAGAGCACTGTCATCTTAACAAGTGTTCAATTTATGACAATGGTATATTTATTTACCTGGATCTTTCATTTCTCTCAACAATGTTGTGTAGTTTTCAGTGTATAGGTCTTGAATTACTTTCATTATATTTATTTGGATTTTTCTTATACTCTTGTAAATAAAATTGTTCTCTTTAATTTTCAGATTGTTTGTTGATGGCATATCTAAATATATTTATTTCTGTATGTAGATCTTGGTAGACTTAATTTTTTTTAACGCTCCCATTTTGTCATATGTAAAAAGGAAATACCTGCCTAGCAAGATTTTGTGCAGAATAATATACATAAAATTTCATCAGAAAGCTAGAAATGAAACTCTCTTCCACACACACATGCACACACACACACACACACACACACACACACACACACACAATTCAATCACCTAAAATGTGAGGTCACATTATTTTGAGGAAAGTGAAATGATCAGGATGAGGCTGGTACAGAAGACAGGAGCCAGTCACCAAGAGCATTATATCTGAATTTGCATAATCAAGGGGTTTTACTGCATTTTCATTAGTGTAGCAAATAGATGTTTGTTGATATTTTTTAACATCTGCATGTACTGATTTTGTAATCAGAACAATAAATGCTACTTCTTAAAGAGTAAAAATTAGTAATCCATTAAATTTCATAAAGAGGAAAAGTAAAAGGACACAGAAATGCTTGAATTCAATTTGCTGAGACCAATTAAATACACTTTCAGAAAAAAATGCACAGTACTAGCACTCAGGCCACAAAAATTGTTGGTTTTCTGTCGCTCAGTCATATCTGACTCTTTGGGACCCCATGGACTGCAGCACACCTGACCACAAAAGTAAGATGTGTAATTTATGAACTACTGCAAAGTTCAGCAGGCTGAGGTACCTCAGTGACTACAGAAGCAGATGCAGGGAAGACAGATTTCCCTGTGGCCTTAACCCATCCTAAATTTTCAAATTTCCAACAACTATGGCAGTTTTATTTTGATTTTCTTCCCCCCTCAAATTTTGGCTGTTCGGCTTGTGGGATCTCAGTTCCCCGACCAGGGACTGAACCCCAGGCCACCACAGTCAAAGCACAGAATCCTAGCCACTAGACTACCACAGAACTCCCATATTTTGATCTATTTTAATATACTGGGTTTCCATTTAAGATTAAATTTAAATAAAGCATTCTTCATCTTTATAAAGTTCAAAAACTACTGATAAAAGAACAGAGTGAAACTGAGAAGCAGTCTAGTATTATAATACCGAACTGGGGGTTCATCATCCAAGTTTTATTCTTGTCAATACACATGTACAGCAAGTGAAAGGCACAGTCCTAGTTCTCACCTCTCAAATATGATGGCATTTTTAACAGATTAATGTCATTCATACAATAAATACTTGTTGAGTGTAACAAGCACAATATTCAAACACCCATGGTAAAATAATAGCAAGGAACGAGAATAAAGAGCATCCTGGAGATTATGGGCAAAGTCTTCAAAGGTGTGACAACCGGCTCTGAGAGCTTAAGTCTCCTGATTGATTAAAAAGAAAAAAGGCAGGAGCACTATAGAGAGATCTACAAGTTTAAGAGGGCTTCCCAAGAGGCTCAGTGGTAGAGAATCCACCTGCTAATGAATGTGAGTGGGATTCCACCCCTGGGTTGGGAAGATCCCCACTCCAGTGTTCTTGCCTTTAAAAGCCCAAGGAACAGAGCGGCCTGGCCCGCTACAGTCCGTGAGATCACAAACTGTCGGACACGACTGAGCACGCATACTCGAGCTTAAGAATATGGAATTAACAGTAAATAGTGTCCACTGAATGGATTGCTTACTTTGCTGTGTAGTTATTAAGTCCTGTCCCACTCTCTGCGACCCAAGGACCCCCTGCCAGGCTCCTCTGTCCATGGGATTTTCCAGGCAAGAATACTGGAGCGGGTTGCCATTTCCTTTAAGCATACAACCCATGGAAGAGAGGCTGCTATCCCCGTAAATAGACGGGGGTAGGCCCAGATCACATAAGTCTTCGTTGGCAGGGCCGTATTTGAAAGTAGGGTTGCCCGATTTCAAAGTTGAGAGCCTGGGTTCAAACAGGTACAATAGAGGTGTGAAGCGATATGGTGCTGCTGGAAGGGAAGTGATGAGCAGTGAGGCTCACCTAACTAACGGCAAACCCGTACGAGATGGGTTGGACTGGAAACGGAGGGATCGGTATAAATGCACGATTTCATGTGTCTATACCGATCCCAGCTCCGCCCGCTGAAAAGGCCTAGAAGGAATGACACAACAAGTCTCATTCAATGGTGGGGTTAGCAAGGGTGTCTTCCGTTTCGGCCCTGCCGGCAGGCTTCTGTTACATTTCAGTGCCCTCTTGCCACAGACCCACTGTCCTTCATCTGCCTGCAGCCGGGAAACCCCCAACTCCTGCGAAGCCTTAGAAAGCAGGGCAAACCGCCTGGCAGCTCGGCTACCATTATAGCCCACCAAAGGGTCGGGAACAAGACGCCTACAGGAAGAACCCGGAAGGGCGGCGACCCTAAAGGCGGAGCAGGCGCGGGAGCCGGACTGGCGTCGTAGGCGGGGTCTTGGGCTCCTTTTTTTTCTTATTGGAGTTCACTACTGCCAGTCTCGGCCTCCTTCCTCCCATTCCCGCCTCTTCCGTGCAGGCAGTTAGTTAGGTGGCGGGTGGGACCCGGCGATCACTTCCGGTTGGGGGAGAAAAGTTAGACCGAAGGCGGGGCCGGGAAGAGGGAGGAGGAGGAAGAGGAACGAGACGGACGGTGGGTGCTCTAGGTTGTTCGGCAGCAGCTCCGGCTCCGGCTCTCTTCCGGGAGGACGATGGACAGCCAGGGCAGGAAGGTGGTAGTGTGCGACAACGGCACCGGGGTAAGCGCTCGGCGGGGAGGCTGCAGCGGCCCCGGGCCGGGGCGCGGATGCGCGGGGGGCGCTCGGGCCTAAAGCGACCGGGGCTGCACCCCCGGCCCTCTGCCGCCCGGGCCGAGGGGCGCTGGCCCGCGCTTTCCGCCCGCGTGGGTGTGGGGCTCGAGCGGGCTGGACCCCTTTAAGTAGCCCCGAGCCGGGCACTTCCGCAACTCCGGGTCAGGACGGCGGGCGAGGCCGGCGATGGATGGGGTTCCCACCTGCTACCGGACCGGGGCCGGCCCAGCGCTCTAGCCGCAGGAATTTGGCTAGAGGGCTGGAGGGGTAAAAGACTGGGCTTGTACGTTGCGAAAGGGCTTCACTCTCCAGGGTCGCCAGTGTGTAAAAAGGAAAAAGATCTAGAGGCCTCCCTCTTCCTGTAGAGTTGAAGATACGGAACAGGAGGGCAGGAAACGGGTTTAAAGAAAAAAGGGAAGTGCTGTCTTGCAATGAACCTCAGTCCTTTCGCAGTGTTTGAAGCTTTTGTTGTTTTGTTTCTTGTTTTCTGAGAGGAGGGAAGGCCAGATCGGCTGTGCATCATTTACTTTTTGTTCTCCGTGCTGGAAATTTGGCCCAGGTGCAGCCCCGCAGAGACCAGTATGTTTCCGTGGTTGGTCTTGATCCTTTAAGGCCCAAGTGTTAATTCCATTAACCTTAGGGAAGTTAATCAGTTTGGGTACTCCTCCTCATTTTTTTCCTTATTGGCAGACAGTTAATGCTAGTATTTAAGATCCTAAGAATGCAAATAATAGTAAAAATCAGAGTAAAACACTGATTTAGACATTATTTGAAAGTTGTTTAGTCGCCCCTCCCCCCAATTAAAAAAAATGTATTTTAGGCAGCGAAGTCATCAAGTTAGAATACAGAACTGTTACTTATTTTGGGTGAGTTCTGTAGTGATCACTTCCCCCTGCGTTACAGCAATTTCTAACCATTTTGAAGCTGCAGTATTTTGTCACTTTATCCCCTTCCTTCCATAAATGTAATATATGAATTAAAATAGATTTTGTATGAACTTCAAGTCACTTTGGAAACTGGATCGTTGAGGGGAAAAAAGACCTGATATTTACCGCCATAATACTGCCCTTGATTGAATTTTTACAAGCAATGATTATACTAGCTTTATCTGAACTAAGTTGAAAATGGATGAGAGTAAGAAGAGTGTTATCATTTAATGCGGCGTTCATACAAAACAGCATAGTACTTAAAAAGAGGCAGGTTCATCACTACAGAAACATTTAAAAATTTTATTTCCGTTTATGTGCGTGTTCTTTATTAAAGTTATTTATGTGTCCACAAATGTGTATGTGTATGTGAAAGTTTTGAAGGGATTTCTGAGAAATTTAAGTTTATAGTGGTTATCTGTGAGACTAGGGATAAGAGTGAGGTCAGGTGGGAAGGACTTCATGACTCAATTATTGAGAAAATGTTCTTTGTTTTTTAACCATGTAATGTTAAACTGTCTTTAAATGAAATTATAAATGTGTTCCTTTTACAGTTAAAACTCAGTTTAAAGGTGCTTTTTAAAAAAAAATTGGCCTAATTCCCCCCTGTAGTCTCAAATTGACATCTAAATAAATGTAAATCTTTAAAAAATTGATAATGTATTTTTTGTGACTATGCCAGTTTGAAGGACAGTGAAACCAGTTTTTGTAGCGTATGTTTTTTCATAATATTTAATTAAAAAATTTTTTTTTCTCTTTCTTAAATTTTTTTTTGTTTTTTTGGCTGTGTGGCATGTGGGGATCTTAGTTCCCTGGCCAGGGATGGAACCCACGCACCCTATAGTGGAAGCACTGGACTGGCAGGGAAGTCCCATAATTAGTTTTATGTTACTGTTTCATTAGCTTGTTAGAAAACTCATTGTATATTTGATTAGCCTTATGCCTAATCTATAATTTAAGAACCTTGTTATTTAAGACAAAAGATCAGTTACTGTGACCTAAGTAGAAAAGTGTAGTTAATTCAAACAAAACCTTGTGTAATATTTGGCATTGTATTTCTAATTACTTTAAATATCCAGATTTTCTGTAGGACATGATTGACTTCATGAAGAAATGTCATGAAGAAAGCTCTGATGTAGTATGTAGTCAAGAATGCTACGATATTTCTGAAAATTTAGAGAATTAGGAGCCACTTAGAGTCTGTATTTCTTATACTTCATGGTCCTCTTGATTTTATTTAGGTCCCTGAAGGTCTAATGATTCCTCTATGATTAAGGAGATACTAAAATTTAGTTTCTAAAAATTTATGAGAGTAGTTGTTACTCTAAAGCAACTTGCCTCTTAACACATTTTAGGTTTTAAAATTATAGGCCATTTGAGAAGTTGATTTTTTTTTTTTAAGCCTCTCTGGCAGGCCCGAAATTGAAAGCCCTAAGGGTAGATGAGTTCTTATGATCACATGCCAGGTTGTGGTCCCGCTCCTTGACCTCTCCAACTCCCAAGCTGACCAGTGCCTCTGCAGGGCCTCCTAGAGGAGGAAAGCTCATCCGATTCCAATACCTTATGCACTTCATCCTCATCACCACCCAAACCTAAAATGGAGCCTGTGTAAACCGCCACCTAAAATAAAGCTTCGAAAAGTGGCCCGATAGGTGAAGATGTGGAGATCATGCTTGGGTTTAGGTGCCTTTCAAGGGTTGGGCCCAGGCCCCTGATACTGTGTATTCTTTTGCCAAACTTGGGTGATTTCATCAACATTGAGTTAGTTTACCAACAGTGAAGACTTCACTCCTTCTCACAGCAGGAGTGCCTACTGTGTGACTGGTATAATTTTTAGGGTCCAGTGATACAAAGTAGCTTGTAGTGTTAAGATAGTTACACTTTTTTTTTTTAATTGTACTTTTACAATTTACATTTGTAGTTGATTACAGCTTGCTTTATCAGGCTTAAACAAATTTGTATGTTGGATTTAGGGGTGTTTGAAGTAGAACCAAATCAACAGTAGATTTGGTTTAACCCTAGAAAATGCTTTGGAATAAACAATAAATATTTTGGTGGTCTAAGATCAGAGTCATTACTATGCAATTAAATCATTATATCAGTGCCATTTGTTTAAAATAATAAAGGAAAAATACAAATTAAATAAGCCCAAATGAAGCTTTATAAATCCCAGTTGGTTTTTTGAGGGGAGAAAAATACCTTTAGAGCAAATGTATGTGGGCTTTTTTTTTTTTCTTGAAAGAAAATTATATTGTTCATGTTCTTACCATTTGATGACTCAGTGGGAAGTAAGGGAGCCTGTTTAAACCACAGTGCTATGAAGAGGAAACTATATATGGTAAAGTCTGTTTCTTAAACACAGCCTTATTGCACACAGTGAGAGAACTAAGTCACGAAGTCTTAAAATGATTGAAGTGGGGGAAGGTATTTCAAGAATTAAAGTTATGCCAAACAGTTTAGAAAAGAATACTTTCTTTGTATTTTATTACATTATGGTTTAGATCTTAAAAAAAAAATTCTGGCTTTTTTGCAAGAAAGGAAATGCCAGATTGTCTGTTGGTTATATATTATTGAGAAGTAGATCATTGTAATTATATTCTTGTTATTTTAACTGCTAATGCATTGACATTTGAACCAATGTGATGTAGTGCAGCTATTGCTATTTTGACCAAACACTAGTTCCCTGTAGGAATGCTAGCATTGGATTACTGTGGCAGCATCTACTTCCAATAAGCTACTGCTTAATCAGAGTAAATAATTTCATTAATTAGTGATTGCTATCTTTAATTTGAACTAAAAGCCAACTTTCCATTTTTTAAATAATTTTTTAAAATATTTATTTTAATTAATGTATTTATTTGGTGGCACCAGGTTAGTTATGGCACATGGGATCTTTAGTTGTGGCATGTGGGATCTAGTTCCCTCATCCCTGGTCTCCCTGCATTGGGAATGCGGAGTCTTAGCCACTGGGCCTCCAGAGACGTTCCTTCATCTTTTAATAAAGCACAGGAATAGTAGTTCAGAGTTATTTTTATAGTTTTAGGAATTCTTAATTTTTGTCTTCTTACCTTAGGCACTTGGCAAATATGTTGTCCTGTGAAATACGTTAGAACAAGAGTTTTACCTCCCCAGCCTCCTGACTGCCTGGGGGTGGGCGGGTGGGGATGGGACGGACACGACTTGACTTAGGCTCCATCCCACGCTCCTCCTCCCATCTTCACCTAGTGTTAAGATTTCTCAGTTAAATCATTGGTTTACATTTAATATGCTGAAGATTGCCTTTACAAATGTGTAGATTCTTTTCTTCATTCATTTTATAATTTTCTTTAAGAACGTTTATACCCATGGACACTTTTGACCCACCTAGTGTGTTTATCTGTTCATCATGTCACTACATAAAAATTTAATGTGTACATTGTATTTGCTGCCTATATTTGGAATATATGTATAAATTATGACTAAAGCTGATACTTGTCTGGTGGTCATGACAGGTTTTATTTATGTAGAAATTTAAATATAGTGGCATAATGAGAAGAGATTCTCTGGTCTTACATCTGATTTCAATTCCCATCAAGTGAGCTGGCTTTTGGCTTAAGGACTAGAGAGTTTGATTTAGAAGAGATGAGTGTGAGAGGTTTTTTTCTTTTAATTTGAATAGACTAGAAAATACTAAGTAGTATTCTTTTCCTCTTCGGCAGTTGTCACTCCAACTCTTTCTGGGTCAGATGGATCAACTATTTGGGAAGATATTGTGGAAAAATGACCTAACACTTCTGAATTCTGTTAAACACTTTTTTTTAGGGTGGGAAGTATATTGTTCTTTACTATCAACCACTATTCAAGTAGATGTAGGTATGAGCAAGCAGGATATCTATTGCATATGCCATCATATATCACACTAACTTTTCAGCTTTGGAGGGTAATCCAGAAAGAATTGTATCACAGTTTTAGGTTTTAGAAAACTAGGTTCAGTGGCAATCTGAGCAGGACTAGGTTTTGTGGGTTTGGAAGAAAACCTATTTGAATGGTGTATTTTATGTAAATTCTAAAATGTGAACTTGAATGAGGGGATATGAATTCAGGTGGTATTGGAAATGTGCAATTTTTAAATTTTAGACAGATTTTTTTCAGACTAGTAGCTTCAGTCTGCTGAAGACATGATTTTAACATATTTTTTTAAAGCACTATTTTTAAAAGACTTGCAGTTATGCATGGCAGAATCTTCTAGGCTATTTATAATTAAATGTGGTTCATCAATATCATTTCCAACAAAGTTGTCTTTGAAATAGAAAAATTTTGTATTTTAGAGAGTTAGAAGTCAATGAGTTTCAGGTTGTTGCTAGCTTTTCCCACCATCAAACAAAACAGTTCCTTGTATGTAACAGCTTTCTGTCCACTTTTGTGTTATTTCTGTCATATGTCACATGCAGGTATTGTTTTTCTCCTTAATTCTTCTAAGAGAATGTGGTGCCAAATCCATGGAACAATAGATTGTCTCAATATTGAACATATTCTCTCTATTAAAATAATCATGGTATTGTACTCTTGAGTCAGCAGCAAAACTTTTCATTTTTATTGATCAGTTAAATAATATGTACCTAGTATGTGTCAGACACTGTTCTGGGTGCTTGGGATTCATCAGTAGACACAAAAGTGTTTGTACAGTGTACTGTACATTGCACAAAATCTTGTTAAGGGAATGGTAGAGGTTGATGACAGCTCCTCTCTTATATAGCTTCTTCCTCCCACCCTGAAGTTTTTAACTGCCTTTTCCTTGTAATGGCTGCTCTTAAAAATAAGGCTAAACAGACTGTATTATTGATGTAAGCATTAAAAACCCTTGGTTCTATTTTCAGTTTTACTGTAGTCGTTAAATCTCCTAGTGTATCTGTTTCTCATTCATAAAGTGGAAGTATTATTAGAATCAATGCTACATCCTCATTGGCGAAGTACCCTATCTGAATATGAACTTATGTCACCTGGTATTACTAAATGTTGCTCTAAATATAAAAATGTAAATAGCCAAAAATGCCTAATAAATGTTTATTTTAACTTGATGCTAGTCCAGATGCCATTTGATTTTCCCATTTTGGAAAATGGTGTTACTTAAGTGAATTGCCAGACACGAATGAAAGCCTGCTTTCGTTCTGTTCATTTTCTGACCTTTCTTTTAAAAATCCTTGGCATTCATTGAATGAATTTGTCCCTTCCTTGCTGTGAGTCAGGGCAGCAGGTTCCAGCATGCGCTGCTCAGCTTAGCCCCCTTGAGGCTTTCCCTCAGTAAGGGTTAACCAGTCCAGAAACGGGAACTCCAGTAGCCGAGCCATGAAGGAAACAAATGGAGGATGTGATAGACGGGGTGATTACTTTGGGCAACTTCAAAGCACCAAAAGTTTAGAATATTACATAAATGCAAAGCAGTACTTTTCAGATACAGTTTTTAAATGGATAATAGTGTAAATACTTTGACACTAACCCACTTTTACTGTTCTTTTTCAGTTTGTGAAGTGTGGATATGCAGGCTCTAATTTTCCAGAACATATCTTCCCAGCTTTGGTTGGAAGACCTATTATCAGATCGACCACCAAAGTGGGAAACATTGAAATCAAGGTAATATTTTATTTATTGATAAATGAGGAGCAAAACCTACTGAAGTGTTCTTTGAATTAAGTAGTTTTAAAATGTGATGCCTTGAAAAGCAAAGGAGGAGGGCCGAATTTCTTATATTTAAAATTTTTACAACACGTGAAGAAAGGCAGAGAAACTGAAAGTAATCTCGTCTGACTTTAAGTATAGCTTGATCCCATTACTCTCTGAATACAATAAAAATAAAGATTTTTATGTTGATGTGAATGCTGTATTAGTGACTTAAAGTCCTATAATATAATTTTAAAAGAAATCAGCCTGGTATTTTTATGTCTTTCAATTCCATATATTTGTCATTCAGTGTTAGTGTCTCTTTGGGAGCTGAAACTCCTCCTTCCATGTTCTCATGGCCTGATACCCCTACATTTTTATATAGCTAGTCAGGAAAAATAGAGTGTGCATCTTATTGGTTCCTTTTTTCACCAATATAATAACTGATTTCCGCAGTGTGCAGGAGGAAGCTGTGCAGGTCGACTTGATCTTGCATCATTTATCTTAGGACAAGGAGAAGGGAGGGAATGTTGTCATTGCCTACGTACCGTCCTTAACATGAGATTGGACCTTAATAGATTTTCGTCTTCTATTAAAGGAGGTGGAAATCAAAAGGGAGTTACAATATTTTAGAAGGAAAAAAAAAAAGAACAATCAAAAGTCAGTGGTTACCACTTGACTTAAAATCTTCAGATAGCATAGGGATCAGGTTAGGTTATACGAAATGTAGTAGAATTTTGAAGCCGTTTTATGAATCATTTGTGAACAGACTAGCGTCGTTGGTCCTGTCTGGATAGTCCTTGACAAGACTTCAGAGAGTTTGTTAGGTTGTAAGTTAAGGTACCCATCTTTGGGACGTTTGTCTGAGGTGTCTAGAAAGCTGGTAACAGATAGTAGACATTTGCTGCTTGAGAGCTGTCTGCTGTTGGAACTGGAGGATTGAGTTACACGATGAATAAAAATACAAACTGAAACTTAGGTTCTGTGATCATTTTTTTAAAGACTTAAAAGAGTGAATGATTCTGGCCTCTGTTTTATTACAATCAGAAGGGATACTCAATATGAGAGTTTTTTGGTTTGGGTTTTTTTTTTTAGGGTCTTTTGGAAATTTTATAGAATCCCATATTCTCTTTGTTAACTCCTTTCGTTCTGATTGAATTCCATCTTAAATGAACTTCAGCGTAAAATTTAGCTAGTAATAGTGATAAGGGTAAAGTTTTTTTTTTTTAATAATGTTGAAAGTCACTTTTATTCAGTAACAGCCTTTTAAAGAAGAATGGCTTTTTAATATACTTTATGGATAACATTTTTGAGGTATTAAACTACATCACTTATAGCTGTTTTTCTTGTCCAGCATAGTCACATATAATTAGTTATATTTTTCACTCCCACTTTTCTTGCTTTTTAAGGGCAAGTGATAGAAATGAGACTAGATGATACTGAAATAAGACATTTTTGCTAAGGAATTCCCCAGTAGCATTTGCTTGTATGGTTTGTCAGTTGGTTTACTTCTGTTCAATCTGCTTAATCTTTTAAGTCTTTAAAGTTAATTTGTTCTTCCAGTAGAAAACAGTGAAAGAAAAGAGAACTGTGTCAAATTTAACTTGACTACTAGAGCTTGGAAAATCACCCTAAACACCCTTTACCTACTCAGCTAGACCTTTTCTGCTGTTTATTTTCCTTAATTAAGGTTCTTAAATTCAGTAACAAATGAAAGAAATTTGACTTTTTTGGAATACCTATGCCTAGTGGATTGATTTATACTTTTTGTGTCTTGTTACCTAAAATGTGGTAGACTGAAAATTGGAAATTTAAATTGTTTAATGAGTTAACTTTCATTCAGGAGTAATAACTGTCCGTGTTAATTTGGCCCTAATTATTAACTCCGTAAACTGTAGTAGTACTGCATCTGCCTCAACCTAATTTGTCTCTATTGCTTGTATGTTTAAAAATTTCAGTGAGGATTTTATTTAGGCCTTTTCTGACTCTTACTTCTACCTTCTCTCTCTTCACCTTTCTTGACCTGTTGAAGTAGAATAACAAAAAGATGGTAAGTGAGGTTACACACATGCTCTCTGTTCGTTTTTCCACTTTTGCTTGGTGGGACAGTAGTTGTTGTTTTGTGTCCCTTTAGTATTGGGGAGGGGGGTGATTCCATATTTTAATTTCTAAGTACTTTGCTTTTTAACCTTTTCCATTGCTTCAATTTGGTAGCAACTAATTAAGTCCTATACTCTCCTGATTGCATACAATGGACCAAACCAGAACTAATTACTAACATAGTTTTGAATTGTTTTCCTTGTGTTTTTTGTAGATGAATGTTACGATTAAAATGGAATGTAGTGTGCATTATGTTAGAAACCAAGTGGCTTTCTTTAGGATATGTGTGATCCAGAAAAGTGGGGTGAAGTTGTTGCATTTGGATCAATTCATTTACTGACCACTGTTAAATTGGACATTGCCTGTCATAGCCTGTATATGTATTTATTTGCATCTGGTACAGTATCATATGTGTATTTAATAAACTAGGTAAGATTGTAATGTGCAAATGAACTATAAATAGTAAAGGAGAGGAAAAGAGATTGATTTGTTTTCTGTATTATCCTTATTTATGAGCAGATTTTACATTATCTGATTATAAATAAGAAAAAGGTAGAAGTCTTGTAAGACTTTTCCATTGACAGTGGATTTTCCCTCTAAATAAATACCATTGTGCCTTTTTCATTTGAACTAGAACTAGACACATCCCAGTAATTGAGTCTTATTATATTTTTCTGTGATAGTCTTAAGTTTTTCTATAGTAGATCTTCTCAAGTTTGTTTTTAATATTATTTGTAAGTAACTTTGACAGATAAATATCATGCCTTTCTAGTGATGAGTATTTTAGCTAGTAACAGTAACTAGTTAAATCAGTGGCAAGTTTTCTTTTGAATAAACAAAAACATGGAAAACTGGAAATTACTATATTCTAAATTAAAGATCATGCATTTGTCTTAAAATCCTAAGGAGATTAAGAAAAGAGAGTACTTGCAGAGAACTCTTCACTGTTTTTTATGAAATTTCTTTCTAGGAATTTAATTGTGGTTTTAGAATATATTTGCTCTAATTTCCAATTTGAGGTGACATTGTTCAGAATGATTCTTGGTGTATCTAATCTACACTGCTTGCTTTTCATAAAATATAAATGCCTTTAAAACAGCATCTTAGCCAACTACTGTTAACTTTTCATTTTTTCAGGTAATAGGTGATGGTTTAGGCTTGAGGTCCAATGATGAGGTGGGTGGTAAAAAAAAAACAGAAAACTAAGGCCTGATCTGACCACTTGTAATTTTGATCTTGGAGATGAAGGCAAGTTCCATAAAACTTAGCATTTTGAAGTTTTGGAAGTTGAAATGTTCTAGAGAAAACTATCTTTTAGGATTTTTTGAAATAAAATTTTAGATAAATTTTTGAATTAGGTAGCTTGAGTTACTCAAGAGTGTTTGCACTAATTTGACAAGTTAATACTGGTTTTCTTCCATTTTAAATGTCCTCTTTGTTCAGAGGGATGGTAAGATACTCGATGCCGATGTTTCTTTCAGTTAATTCTTCATAGTATGTGTGCCCTAGAAGTAGACACATGACACTTTTATTTTGAGTTGGTATTCAGTCAGACATATGTAGGCCCCTATTCTTGCATGGAATAAGAACTAAATAGTCAGATGTAATTAGACCAGATTTATACTGAATTTGTTGAAATACAGTTGTGAATATGTATCAGTGATATAAACCATCTTAATTATCTAATCTGTTATTACCTTGTATAACACAAAGAAAGATACATTCCAGAAAAAAGTAACTAACATTATATATTAAATTATATTGATGACCAGAAGTCATATGGGTATTTGGAGATATAGATTCCTCCCCCTGACATTTTATTATGAAGTGTTTGGAATACACAGCAAAGTTAAAGGAATTTTACCATGAAACCCATACATCCATCACCTAGATTCTGACATTAATGTTTACTATGCTGAAACATCACATATCTATCCATTTGTCAGTCCATCAGTGTATCTTGTCTTTCAATGTATTTGAAATTAACAGTATTCTTCTCCCTAAGTAATTCAACAAATGCATGTCATTTACTAGAGTTCTCTAATATAAGATTTTTAGTTTTTCATTTTTGTATCAGATAATTCTAAATAGTTAATATTTAAGAAGTTTGAGTATTAAGGCACGGTACATTAATTTTATATGAAATTTAGTTGCAACAGAAACATTTTAGTGAATATTTCTAGCATCTGCTTTAGCTTTGTTTTTCCTTTTTGTTGCTTTCAGTGGATTTTCCAGTGGGGGGTTTTTTTTGTTTTTTTTTTTTTTTTTGGTTGTTGTCGTCTTTAAATAGAGTCCTTACCCTGGTTTCTTTCTTATCTCTTTTTTTTTAAATCATTATTTTAAAAAATTTTAAAGTCATATATTTATTTAAACTGCTGTTTTGAAACATCTTAAGATCTTACAGCAAATAGTAGCTATTTTTGATACTAGGATTTTTTTTTTAATTCATCAGTATATGTTTAAATCAGGATTATCTAGTATTTTGACTAGCCAATTTTTAAAGTAAGTTTTAATTCTGAGACATCATTAGCCCTATACACATAAAATTTGACTTTTGAAATGTGAGTCATCTTAAGTATGTGCTCGTTGGAGACAAGACTTGTGAGTATTCTGCTTCTTGGGTGATAGCATAGTTTTCCAGTGTTATACTTAAGATTGGAAATGTTGCTTATGAGATAGTTTTAAAGAAGAATTTCTTCTCTGTATCTTAATTTTTTGTATCTACAAATTATCTTTCATCTTGGTGAGGCACATATTGAAGCTTAATTTCAGTTTTAATTGAAGCATATTTAGGTAGACATTTGTGAAACTTACAAGTTTGTGGTGTGTATATCCATTATTACAGTATAATCAAAATCATTTTATTTTTTGCTTCTCATTATGCTGTATAGTACTGCACTTATCATTTTGATATTTAGTACAAAGAAATGTGCTGCATGCATTGAGCATTTTTCTACAAGTTTTTTTTTCCCCTGATGTGCTATCTCACATATCACAGGCCTTATTTTTTGAACATTTGAGCAAAAGAAAGAGATGAAACCTCATACAAACCCCTCCAAAATATGAAAATGTGGGGTTTATTTGTGCTAATGCTCTTCTTTTGGAAACATATTTATTAAAGGTAAGGTCAATTTATTGATTTAAACCACATTGTACATAAAAACTTACTATTCATGATTAAGATTTGCGAGACATTGTTCATGAAAGGAAAGATCTTTTTAACTTGTGGAATGAAGAAATTTATCTGAAAGTGCCAGAAATATTAAAATTAATTATTCCCCAGTTTTCCAAAATATGAGAGGATAATTTTCTGATGGTATTTTATGCAAAAATTTGGTCTAAAGCTTTGATATTATAATTTTCTAGGATCTTATGGTTGGTGATGAGGCAAGTGAATTACGCTCGATGTTAGAAGTTAATTACCCTATGGAAAATGGCATAGTACGAAATTGGGATGACATGAAACACCTATGGGACTACACATTTGGACCAGAAAAACTTAACATAGATACCAGGAATTGTAAAATTTTACTCACAGAACCTCCTATGAACCCAACCAAAAACAGAGAGAAGATTGTAGAGGTAAGTTTTTAGATGGGTTGTGCATATATGTGTTTCCGTGATGTGATATTAAAGCAAAATTTTTGTTTTATCTTACCTCTGTTGTTGAGAATAAAGGAAATAAGAATAATTGTTACTTTCTCCCATATCCTGTTTATTGAGCACCTAAGTTAGTCATTATAAGTAGAATATACCAGTAAACAAAGTCAAAATCCTGCTGCTATGAAATTTACCATCTAGCAGGGGAAAATAGACCAAAAAAAGTGAGTTAATTGAATGGTTTGTTAGAAGATTCTAGATGCTAAAGGAGGGATGGGAAAGAGTAAGGGAGATCGGGCATGTAGAAAGGCTGCATTTTTCATAGGTTGTGGTAGTACGTGTCTGTAAGGTGATATTTAAACGGAGGGAGTTAGCCAGTAACTAACCGGGGGAAAAGCATTCCAGGCAAAGGGAGTAACCAGTGTAAAGGTCTTGAAATGGGAGCAAGCGTTGCATATTAGTCAGCAAGGAAGCCAGTGTGGGCGAGCAACAGGAGAGGAGGTGGGAGAAATAATGGGGCCAAATCATCTGGGTCCCTGTAGGCTCTTATAGGAAGTTAGATTTAAACTCCGAGTGAAGTGTAGGGCTGTTACAAGGAAGAGCTATTACAGATTGAGGTTTCTATGGCTGCTGTGTTGAATGTAGAACATAAGGAGGCAAGGGTAGAAGAAAGACAAGTTTGGAGACTTTCAGTTATCTAGACACCAGATAATGATGGTTAGGATTAGGGGTAATAGCAGAGAGGGTAATGAGAAGTGGCCAGATTGTGGCTCTGTTTTGAAGGTAGGACCAGAAATATATCCTCATTTCTTAAATACATGTGATAGAGAGGTAACCCTGAAAGTTTCACTGGAGCAAAGACTTGAGAGTAGGACAGGATTTGGGAGGGAAATGAATCAGGAGTTCAGTTTTGGACATGTTAGGTTTTCTTTAGACATCCAAGCAAAAATGGTTACATATATAAGGTCAAGTTCAGGAGAAAAGTCTGAGACTGGAGGTATAAACTTGGGAGTCACGAGGATATAGATAATATATAGTTAACCAAAGAAGTGATAGCAGACAGTGGGGAGAATGCTGAGGGCCAGGGAGATGGGAGGGCTCAGGAAAGGAGGTAGAAACAGTAATGAGGTAGGCAGTTAAAGAAAGCAAAAAGTCTACATTCTTAATACTTTAGATAGGTAACTTTTCAACAGTTACCTTTAATTTGTTATATATGAGGTAGAAAAATTTAATTACTTTGTATTTTATTAGCTTTCCAGATACTGCTTGATGCAAGTAAATATTTTGTTTTACTCATTGACTATGTTGAGATGTTGATGGAAATTTTAGAAGAGATTTAAATTTTTTGTATTTTCAAATTTTGAGATCATGGTTTTAGCTACAGAATCATATAATTTCTTATGGTTCATATTTTTATTTACTTTTTTTCTCCTAGCTACCCCTGAAACTATGAAAAATGGGCTTTATTGTATTTATATTTTAATTGTGCTTTATACTTTCTAAATGATTTATAGTCAGTAATAGTTTGTAATGGATAAGTGGTCATTTATAATTGCTGTTTATTTTTAGCAATGCATTGCAAACAGAGTGCAGAGATATTTTTGTATTATATCAAGAGGTTACCAGACAAGGAAACCCCTTTCAAAAAAATAATACAGTAGCAGAATGGAAACCAAGTTTTCTTTCAAGTGAAAATTCAGGGAGATGGCATTTGCTATTTAGTGGATAACATCATATCTGTCCTCCACTAACTAACTATTTGACTAGGACAGATTTTTTTTAATCTGCAGAAATGGCAAGAATTAGTCTCACTATACACTCTTAGGTCTCTTCTTAGTTTAATGCTCTTTTTTACTTGTAAATACAAATTTGACTATGACTGATAATGCCCCATTTTAATCTCATTCAGGAAGTTGTTTCTGAACTACAAATACTTAATGATCTTGTGAATAAAAACAAATTTTGACAGACTGCCAAGTTGATAAATGCAAATACAGTTGATAAATGCAAATGACCTTTGAACAACACAAGGTTAAGGGTGCCAATCCCCCTCAGTCAAAATTTGTGTAAAACTTTATAATTTGCTCTCTGTATCCCAGGTTCTGCATCCCTGGATTCAGCTGATCTCGGATCATGTAATGTTGTAGTATTTATTTATTGAAAAAAAATCTGCAATTAAATGAACCTGCACAATTCAGAACGACCTGTGTTTTTCAAGGGTCAGCTGTAGAGCATCACTCTTCCATTTTCATCCCTGTAGCAGGGGGTAAAGGATGATGGAATAGAATACTAGTCAGAAAATTTAGGTGCTTAATTGATGAGTTTGTGTTTCAGAGTTGTAAAATTTATTTATTAGGATTAAAAATTTTTTTAATTTAGTTTTATTGAAGTATGATTGATCTACAGTGCTGTGTTAAGCTTCAGGCATACAGCATAGTGATTTAGAGGTTGTTTTGTTTTGTTTTGGCTATGGCATGTGGGATCTTGGTTCCCTGACCAGGGATTGTGCCCCCAGCAGTAGAAACACAGAGTTTTAACCACTGGACCACTGTGGAATTCCCCAGAGTTGTAAAAATTTAAATTGTATGTAATTCTCATTGTGGTCAGTTGTAAAATTTCTAAATCAGATATTCATAGCAGTAGTCTGCACTGCCAGTGAGTGAATGCTAACTGTGGATGACAGAGAACCCTACGGAATATTCCCGGCCAACCTGCGATACAGACGATGAGCAGCATTGCGAGCAGAGAGGAGGTGACGGAGCCCCTCCTCCCTGCAGTGGCCCTCCGCACAGCGTGGAGCGCAGCCTTGCTCCATGGGGAGCGCAGACAGCAGCTGAGCAGCTTCTGGATCTGCCAGCTTTCAAGAATTGTTTAGTTTTGTTTCTCTGCCATACCGTTTATTACCTGGAGGTAGAGCCACAGTCTTGCTTGGCCCAGGTTGAGGGAAACGGATGGGAACATTGGCAGTTAAGTAGTTTGTATAGTTTGTCTTTAAATTAAAAGACATTTCCCTTAAGGGACATGAGTTGAGAAAGTCTTGTTCAAAAACAGAACACTTTCTTTCACTCTGATCTGCCATTAGCTAAAAACTCTCAGAAATCTTTGCTTTGTAGCATTTAAGAAATGCTTGGGGACTCAGTGTGTATTAAAAAAAAATCCATCCTCAAAATTGGGGCACTCTGACAGCAGGACTTTTAATAGAGGCAAGAAACAGCTGAAGAGAATGGAAGATTCTTGTGGGTCTTTTGATTCTATTTTCATCAGCTAATCCACTCTGGCCATCAAGATAGAGTATATTAATATATATAATACATAATGTAATTTCTAAATACTAATGTTTTCCCTTTCCTTTTGCACTTTCAGGTAATGTTTGAAACTTACCAGTTTTCTGGTGTGTATGTAGCCATCCAGGCAGTCCTGACTTTGTATGCTCAAGGTGGGTGAAGCTTAACTTTCAGTATCATTAATTCAGCAAACATTTGTCCAGTTCAGTTCAGTTCAGTTGCTCAGTCGTGTTTGACTCTTTGCGACCCCAGGAACCGCAGCACGCCAGGCCTACCTCCCCATTTGTTACATGTATTTTATGTTGGAGGAATTTGATTTCTCAGGAAGTTTTAAGTCCCAGAAAGTGCAGTTTTATATATTTATATTTATTAAAATATTCCACAGTTTGTCAAATAAAATATACACATTTTTATTTTCTTTACTAAACAATGAAGGACTTAAGAAGAAACTTCTCAGTTTTTTATAAGTAGGAAGTTCCTTCTTTTAGGTTATTTAAAGTAAGAAAATTTTTGAAGGGAAGAATGAACATGGAATCTGTCCTCAGAATTTGTCAGAAGAGTTTAAAAAAGCCAGAAAGGTTCATATAAAACTATGTTTGTCAAATATATAGTAGATTAAATGTAAAGGAAAAGGCAGACATTTGAGAGTACCTTCCCAACTTTTGAAATTTATTTAATGGAGGGGACCTACTTTTACTTTGTTTTCTTGATCCTGTCATTAGTAACTGCCTCGGTATCTACTGGGAATAAAATAGTAGCCATGTAGGGAGAACTCTGTATCCTGGTGGTCTTGTGGAGAACTTAAGAGGCCATCAGATACATGCACAGAGCCTGTTGGGCACTTAAAATGTAAAGATCCCTCAAGAAGTTAGACTCTTCATGGGGAGAAGATATAGAAATTGATTTAGCATGTCAGAGAAGGTTTCTGAAGGAGGTGACAACTAAATGTCAAGCCTTAGTACTTAAGCAGTGTATGACAGTACAGTCGACCCTTGAACAGTGCTGATTTGAACTGTATGACTCCATTTATACGTGGATATTTTTCAGTAGTAAATACTACAGTACTACATGGTCCATAGTTGGTTGAATAGAGATGCAAAGGGCCAGCTATAAGTTATATGCAGATTAACCCCCACATTGTTCAAAGGTCAGTTGTGTTAGGAAACAAATTTTAACATTATGGTGATCCATCTGATTCTACACATGGAGGAGTAAAAGTCACTTTGTCAATATACGTACTAGGTTTTAAAACTGTCTTTACTACTTCATGCAGATACTAAGAAGATACTTGGGGAGAATTAAATTTCTAAAGAGGCTTTATTCATTCACCAAGTGTGGCATGAGCTTGGCGTTCTGTTTAGGACAGAGGATACGGCAGTGAGTCAGCTACTCAATAAGCTACATACGGTCTCCTTGCCCTTTAGTCCATTATAGGCAGGCTCTGAGGAACTAATGCTTGTCTGCATCTAGGAAATTGTGTTTCATTTTTTTAAAGTAAATTTCAGAATTTATTTTAGAAAATACTTTGGAAAAATAGATATTAAAAATTTTGAATCTAAACTTTGAAACGGGTGATTCCATTTAGGGGGTGGAGATGGAACACTTCTGCTAAAATGAATTTTAACTTTAATTGTACTTGAATAAAATTGACCTTAACAGATATTTCTAGCAATATTCATAAATTTATTTCTTCCAAGGAGAAGATATCCTCTCTTAACTCCTGTTATTTAGCTGCTTTTGTTTAAACATTGAATTCTTAATTTTGAGAAATGATAATCCAGTAATTCTAATCAAAAGAACTCTTCAGCTGAGGAAAAATTCTGCATAAAAACAAGGTGGCTAAAAGCTACCAGTTAAATCAAAAAAGTAAGAAGCTACATTTGGAGCCAGGAAAGGTTTTTGAATAAGAGAGGTGACACGATGATTCAAGAAAGTATGTTTGACTGCATTTTGTGTACAGGGTTGAGGGGAATAACTGAAATTATGGAGTTTGAGCTAGAGGTTAAAGTGGTCAGGGAGGGTATGAATGAAAAGTTAAGAACTACATTGAGCTTTAAAGAATCCTTCAGAATTGAAATAGAAAGAGTGAGTAATCTAGTGCTTTAGTTGGTATTACTGGGAGCATTTTTGAATTAATGATACTGTGGATTCTTTTTTTTTTTTTTGCAATAGAAAGTCTCTTGTTTAAAAGAAAGCAACCTTAAGAGGCAGTGTATGATTTTTTTTATGAAACTTGCAATATCAGTCAAGGAAAAACAAATTATATGAACTTCAGTAGGAGATGGTTTGAATAAATGTGATCAGAGATAAATTAGATGTTTTGTGCATAATAAGAAAGAGGGAGAGAGTCTATTCAGGGATGGGACAGTGATAAAATAATAAGCTTAAGCAACTGTAGATAATGCATATTCTGGTTAAAAGTATCATTAGACTTAAAAACTGCTAGAAAATGTGATTTAGAAAAAAGTGTTTTTTTTCCCCCTGAATTAACTCTGGCACAAAAGGTGAAATACTAACTTTCAGCCATTTGTACTTTATTATATATATATTTTTTAAATCTCATTTTATTATCATTATTTTTGTTTTTGGCCATACTGCACAGCATGTGGGATCTTAATTCCACAACCCCCTGACCAGGGATCAAACCCACGTGTCCCCTACCTTGGAAGCATATAGTCTTAACCACTGCACCATCAGGGAAGTCCCCATTTATACTGTTAAGTAGCACATAATGAGGAACAAAGAGACTTTCCAGGTGGCACTAGTGGTAAAGAACCCATCTGCCAGTGCAGAAGATGTAACAGACGTGAGTTCCATCCCTGAGTCAGGAAGATCCCCTGGAGGAGGGCATGGCAACCCACTCCAGTATTCTTGCCTGAAGAATCCCATGGACAGAGGAACCTGGTGGGCTACAGTCCATAGGGTCACAGAGTCAGACACGACTGAAGCGACTTAGAATGCATGTACTCAGAAGAAAGAAGATGGCTTCTTTGCTGTTCTTTTATTAAAAAGTTTAACTAACACTGTCTTCTTGATTTCTGGTTAATAAATGAAATGATTCTTTGGCTAGTCAAGATGAATTATTCTCAGATTTCTGGCTATTTTGTATCAACAGAAATTTTCCAAACAGCAGAGTTTTGAATATACTATATGACAAAAATAATAATAAAGAACTAGATTATTTCAGCAGATTCACTGTTAACTTGTGTAATATTTACCCTTCACAGTGGTTTTCATAAAAGTTATCCATGATACTTTAGAGAATTTGACGTCAGGGGAATTCAGGGATCGAGATTAAAGTTGGGATTAAAGACCATGTTGTATTTTTCAGTCCTCAGTCTGAGGGTCTGTTTCTTCCATCCCTGGAGGAGCGCATGATTAGACTAAAGGTCTCACAGGAGGCATGTGAGAGAACACCGACTTCAGTGTCTGTGTGTTAGAAATAAACTGCAAAATAAGCAAATAATAAAGAAATGCTTTTAGACCATTTTGGTTGGTTATGTTTCTTATCAATTAGTAAAGAAGCCAGCATTTTTGAATATTGAAATACTTGAAATTTGTTGGCTTTGATTTCTGATTTGGCTTTTTGTTTACAACTTCATGATTCTTTCACAGGTTTATTAACTGGAGTCGTGGTGGACTCTGGAGATGGTGTGACTCACATTTGCCCGGTGTATGAAGGCTTTTCTCTCCCTCATCTTACCAGGAGACTGGATATTGCTGGGAGGGATATTACCAGATATCTTATCAAGGTAAGCAAAAGAGAATATCATAGAATTAGATTTTGTAAGTTTGTATATATCTACTTAAAACAAAATTGGATGTATCACCTCAGGGTTCTAGTGAATCTGCACCACCAGAGAAGTGGCCCAGTACTTTATACATATAAAAATCTATATGAGATTCACACACATAATCTCTTGTGTACAAATGAGAGCTCATGATTACATAATTATAATTACGTAATGCCTTTCCTGAGGAATGGGAAGAGAGGTATGTCAAAGATGGAAGAAGACTCTTAAGGCTTCCTTGAACAACTTGGGCAGCCCTTCAGCCATAAAACCCTCTTTGAACAAGATGTATGTTAAAATTTATTTGTCAGTGTAATTAGTGATGATATTCTTTAAAATATTGGCCGATATTTAATATATAAGGCCACTCTTTGGAAGCATGTGTGGTTTTTGTAATGTAGGGGAAAAAAGATTTAGAATATTGTCTATACCAGAACTCTGTAGTTAGTACATTCTCTCCAGGTCAGTGGTTCTCAATCAGGGATGATGCTACTACTCCAGGGACACTTTGAAATGTCTGGAGACATTTTTTGGTTGTTACATCTTTGCAGGAAGGCTGCTAAACAAATCCTATAATGAACAGGGCATCCCCCACAACAAAGAATTATAAGGTCCAATATGTCACTGGTACTACTGTGGGGAGAGTGTTCTGGGTTGCGTTAAGTCTTCATATTGACATTGGGTTAGTAATAAGATTGGTAATGAGAATTATAATATCATTCTAAGACAGAATTCTATTTGAGGGTGACTACCAAAGGATTGCCCAAGAGTTTTCTTTTGAATGTAAACTCAAAGATTAGAGGATTTTTAGTTTTTTATGTGAAAAGTCTAATTTGTTTATGACGCATATTGTGTATGTTTTTGTTTTTCCTGTCAGGTTGAATTCTTGTTTATGTTTGTTCATTTATTTAACAAATACTATTGCCCCACTAATATGTGTCACACATATTTCATGATTATGGCATTGACTGAGTAAATTAAATTGCAGATTATAGGAATCCAGTGCTGAAATATTATTTATTAATATTTTGTCCATTTATTATTCATGAACTGTTAATTCTGTCACTCCCTATGAAACTTTTTTTGTGAAAGTGAAATGTAAAGTCTTTCATGGTAAGTAATATTCTCCTTTCTGAAATAGTAAGAGCTAAGGTTCTGCTGTTCATTGTATTTGGTATTGATGTCACATACTTAGCATTAATCTCTTTTGTGGAGTTGAACTCATTCAGATTAATTGTGGACTTACTGCTGTTTTTTTGTACCAGCTGCTTCTGTTGCGGGGATATGCCTTCAACCATTCTGCTGATTTTGAAACGGTTCGCATGATTAAAGAAAAATTGTGTTATGTGGGATATAATATTGAGCAAGAGCAGAAACTGGCCTTAGAAACCACAGTATTGGTTGAATCTTACACAGTAAGTGTATCTGATGTATGATATATATATGGTTTTAAAGTGGGCGACAGTGACTGTTGGTGTGTGCTTAAGGAGGTTTTCTTGGAATCTAGTACTTTGGGTTTGGGTTGTTATAATTTGTATATGTAAGACCTTTAATGTCTTTTCTACATTATGATACTATGATTTAGTTATTTTAATAAGGCAAGAATCATATATTGCTTTTCTACTTTAGGATACAGTTAGATATGAAATGTTATTTTGAGATTCTGGTACCTGGAGTAGCATTTTTCAGCATGGGTTTCACATAATGTTATTTCTCTGAGATGTTAGTAGGTATTGACAAAAATTTAAAATGTAGCGTTACATTGTCAGATGAGTTTGCGAGAGAGTCAGTTTCACTTTATTAAAGGACTTCTCAGAACCTTTGATATGCTGATTTGTACATGATTATGGTATTCTTCAGCATTTCATGGGACTGGTATTCTAAGATACTTTGGAAAATGGTCATCCTATAGGATTGCTTTAACAATTCAGTAGGTGACAGTCTTCCTGACTTAGTATTTTCTAAATGAGATGTTCAGAACAAATGTTGACTTGAAATTGTAACTAATGATACTTAGAACCAAGTTATAGTTTATATCAGGGGAGTTGAATTTTCAGTGTATTGCTGCCTTAAGTCTCATTTTCATCTGGGTAGAAAGTACTTCCATGCTGTGTCTTTGATCTGCTGCTGTTGTTTAGTTGCTAAGTCATATCTAACTCTTTGCGACCCCATGGACGCCTGCCAGGCTCCTCTGTCCATGTGATTTCCCAGGCAAGAATACTGGAGTGGGTTGCCATTTCCTTCTCCAGGGGATCTTCCCAACCCAGGGATTGAACCCTTGGAAGGCAGATTCTTTACCACTGAGCCACCAAAACTGGAATTGAGTGATAGGCAATAAAGCAAGTATTCTTCCACCATTTAATTCATATAGACAGAGCATATCACAAATATGTACAAAATAGTCACTTTAAAGATAATTTTAAATTTTTATAAGTTATATTTCATTTCAGAAGATACTGATCCAAATATTCAGTAAATCAGTACTTTGCAACTCAGTTATCTACAGATTTGCCCTAGGGATTCTTTCATGAGGCCTTCTTGATAGTTCCCCTAGATTTATAATTTATCGTCTACCTGACTTTGGAAGAAAGTGTCATGAGACAGAGGATAAGGGAACTAGAAATATAAAACATATTTTATCTCTTCCCTCCTTTCTCAGAATTTGAGGCAGGTTACAAAAGTATATGTGACAAATAAACCGGGAACTGATGAAGAGGGAAAATAGTGGACAAATAGAGGATAGGATAAGGTTTGGTGCAGAGAAATTGGGAGGCATACAGTTTTAACAGTTCTGAGAGGTAAGTAGTTCCTAGGGTAGGTGGCCCCAGGCTGATCTCCAACCAGAGCTTTGAGAAGAGCCACATTGTCCAGGTACAGATGTTTTATGCTAATGATAGTCTGCCACGTGAAGTTTCTCTATATATCTTGGGTGATTTCATGTGGTTTTTTAAAGTCACTGGATGGTTGTGTTTATTTAGTTAAGGGTAAATTTTTTTACAGAAAGAAATTTGGTACAATTTATAAAAAGATAATTCTGAAGTTTTTGAAAGATGTGATTGCGTTGCACATACTGTATACAGTTAGAGCAGACATGGAGTAAATGTCTTTAAGAACTTGCTTTGAGATACTTTGTCATGTTGGGAAGTGAGTTTGGGAATCTAAATATAGTTATTATAATTATGTTATTTTAAACTGATATACTGTTAGAAATGTTAATGTAAAACTAATTCTGGTCTTTCATATAGAAATGTGTCAAATGCCAGTATATACCAGCATGCTTGTTGCTTAGGTCAATTCTATTAATTGTGAGGGAGTTTTTGTTTAACATTTCTCATTTAATTAAACATAAACACGATGTAACTTAAAGGTTTTCTGCACAGGGTCATATGATAGTGGTATCTTACCAGTTGCTTAAATCTTATTTTCTTAAAATTATATTTATCTATTTAAAAATTTAATAGGACCTAGTAAGTAGGATACAACAGAATTGCCTAATAAAAAATAGGTTAGCATCCTTAAGCTCTTTTGATCATAAGATTTTCCTTGGATTAAATGATTTAATAGAAGTTTCACACGTGATACAGTGTTTGATGCCAAAAAAATAGTTCCCCAGAATAATTATTTGGTGAAAGAAATTTAAAATTTTTAATTGAATGTGTCTGTGCTACGTGGTAAAAATCTCCGTAAACTCAAAAATGTGTTAAAATGATAAAGAGAAACAGCATTGCTGTGGGTGATGAGCACTACCTGTAGTGCTCACTTGCACACACCAGTAGACATCACACATTTGTGTATTGGTGACTCCTTCAAGAAATTCCTGCTATTTGGGGGCAGGACATGTCATTTCAAAAGCAGGACAGAGCATGATAATAAAAACAATTATTTTAATGTATTTTACTTTGTCTTTTTTCAAAAATGTATTTTGGGGAAAATATATTGCTAATGATTTTGGTTATAAAACAGGCGTCCTAGCCCCTGAAGAACACTGGAAGCTTTTTAAATCTTTTGCTGATGCCTGATTGTTCTTGGTCTCTAGCTCCCAGATGGCCGCATTATCAAAGTCGGGGGAGAGAGGTTTGAAGCCCCGGAAGCTCTGTTTCAGCCTCACTTGATCAATGTCGAGGGAGTAGGTGTTGCTGAATTGCTTTTTAACACAATCCAGGCGGCTGACATTGATACCAGGTACTTTAGAAATTGTTGTTTCAAAGTTGCTTATCAGAAATAGATGGAATATAAATAGCTAGAGTGACCAAGTTGTCTGTTATCTCACCCAAGTTTTTGATGGGATGACACTGGTTGTTGAATGGCATATATCATTGTGTCTCAGATGCCCATTTAAATTTATTTTGAAATACTTTAAACATTGCAAGTTGCCAGAATAGAACAGAGAACTCCTGTACACTGCCCCGTTTTCCATTTCACTGATTTTAGCATTCTGCATGTTTGTGTGCTCCCCCCTCCCCTCCCTCCTGGTCTTGAGTCACTTGAGAGTAGGTTGAATATGTAAGTCCTCTTTACTCCTTGATGTTTACTTTGTGTTTCTCAGGAATGAGGCTGCTCTCTTACAGCCGCATTGCAGTTACTGAGTTCAGGGCATTGATTGCTGATGTACTTTTATCTGCCATCTGTACTTCAGTTTCGTTCTCTGTCCCAGTAATGCCCTTTATACAGTTTTTCTTTTCTCCAGTAAAGGGTCAGAACTAAGAGCACACATTGTGTTTAGTTGTCATGTCTCTTAGTTACCTTTTATCTGTTATAATCCCTCAGTCTTTCATGACATTGATATTTTTGCAGACTACAACTTGGGTTTGAATGTTTTCTCATGATTAAATTTAGATTTTGCATTTTCGGCTGGAACACTCCTTAAGTGATGTGTCCTTCTTAGGTTATCACATCCAGAAGTGATATCGGTTTGCTCCTATTTGGTGATGTTAGTGTTAAGCTCTTAGTGAAGTTTCCTGTTTTCTCCATTGTATCAGTTCAGTTCAGTCGCTCAGTCATGTCTGACTCTTTGCAACCCCACGGACTGCAGCACGCCAGGCCTCCCTGTCCATCACCAACTCCTGGGGTTTACTCAAACTCATGTCCATTGAGTCGGTAATGCCATCCAACCATCTCATCCTCTCTTGTCTTGTCCCCTTCTCCTCCTCCCTTCAATCTTTGCCAGCATCAGGGTCTTTTCAGATGAGTCAGTTCTTCGCATCAGGTGGCCAAAGTATTGGAGTTTCAGCTTCAACATCAGTCCTTCCAATGAACATTCAGGACTGATTTCCTTTAGGATGGACTAGTTGGATCTCCTTGCAGTCCAAGGGACTCTCAAGAGTCTTCTCCAACACCACAGTGCAAAAGCATCAATTCTTTAATTCTTCGGCATTCAGCTTTCTTTATAGTCCAACTCTCACATTCATACACGACTACTGGAAAAACCATAGCCAACAAACCACTGGTTTGTTGGCAGAGTAATGTCTCTGCTTTTTTTTTTTTTTTTCCTTCTTTTTTTTTTCTCTTTTTTCGTCACCAAACAGTGCCATGTAGCACAGAAAGTGAAGTCACTCAGTCGTGTCCGACTCTTTGCGACCCCATGGACTGTAGCCTACCAGGATCCTCAGTCCATGGGACTTTCCAGGCAAGAGTACTGGAGTGGGTTGCCATTTCCTTCTCCAGGATGTCTCTGCTTTTTAATATGCTGTCTAGGTTGGTCATAACTTTTCTTCCAAGGAGCAAGCGTCTTTTTATTTCATGGCTGCAGTCACCATCTACAGTGATTTTGGAGTCCAAAAAAATAAAGTCTGTCATTGTTTCCCCATCTATTTGCCATGAAGTGATGGGACCAGATGCCATGGTCTTAGTTTTCTGAATGTTGAGCTTTAAGACAACTTTTTCACTGTCCTCTTTCACTTTCGTCAAGAGGCTCTTTAGTTCTTCTTCACTTTCTGCCATAAAAGTGGTGTCATCTGCATACCTGAGGTTATTGATATTTCTCCCAGCAATTTTGATTCCAGCTTGTGCTTCATCCAGCCCAGCATTTCTCATGATGTACTCTACATATAAGTTAAATAAGCAGGGTGACAGTATACAGCCTTGATGTACTCCTTTTCCTATTTGGAAGCAGTCTGTTATTCCATGTCCAGTTTTAACTGTTGCTTCCTGACCTGCATACAGATTTCTCAGGAGGCAGGTCAGGTGGTCTGGTATTGCCATCTCTTGAAGAATTTTCCACAGTTTGTTGTGATTCACACAGGCAAAGACTTTGGCATAGTCAATAAAGCAGAAATAGATGTTTTTCTGGAACTCTCTTGCTTTTTCGATGATCCAGCGAATGTTGGCAATTTGATCTCTGGTTCCTCTGCCTTTTCTAAAACCAGCTTGAACATCTGGAAGCTCACGGTTCACCTATTGTTGAAGCCTGGCTTGGAGAATTTTGAACACTACTTTGCTAGCGTGTGAGATGAGTGCAATTGTGCAGTAGTCTGAGCATTCTTTGGCATTGCCTTTCTTAGGGATTGGAATGAAAACCGACCTTTTCCAGTCCTATGGCCATTGCTGAGTTTTCCAAATTTGCTGACATATTAAGTGCAGCACTTTCACAGCATCATCTTAGGATTTGAAATAGCTCAACTGGAATTCCATTACCTGCACTAGCTTTGTTCGTAGTGATACTTCTTAAGGCCCACTTGACTTCACATTCCAGGATGTCTGGCTCTAGGTGAGTGATCACACCATCGTGATTATCTGGGTTGTGAAGATCTTTTTTGTGCAGTTCTTCTGTGTATTCTTGCCACCTCTTCTTAATATCTTCTGCTTCTGTTAGGTCCATACCATTTCTGTCCTTTATTGAGCCCATCTTTGCATGAAATGTTCCCTTGGTATCTGTAATTTTCTTGAAGAGATCTCTAGTCTTTCCCATTCTATTATTTTCATCTGTTTCTTTGAACTGGTCACTGAGGAAGGCTTTCTTATCTCTCCTTGCTATTCTTTAGAACTCTGCATTCAAGTGGGTATTTCTTTTCTCCTTTGCTTTTCGCTTTGCTTCTACTCACAGCTATTTGTAAGGCCTCCTCAGACAGCCATTTTACTTTTTTTGCATTTCTTTTTCTTGGGGATGGTCTTGCTCCCTGTCTCCTGTACAGTGTCACGAACCTCAGTCCATAGTTCATCAGGCACTCTGTCTATCAGATCTAGTCCCTTAAATCTATTTCTCACTTCCACTGTATAATTGTTAGGGATTTGATTTAGGTCATACCTGAATGGTCTAGTGGTTTTCCCTACTTTCTTCAATTTCAGTCTGAATTTGGCAAGAAGGAGTTCATGATCTGAACCACAGTCAGCTCCTAATCTTGTTTTTGCTGACTGTATAAAGCTTCTCCATCTTTGGCTGTAAAGTATATAATCAGTCTGATTTCAGTGTTGACCGTCTGGTGATGTCCATGTGTAGAGTCTTCTCTTGTGTTGTTGGAAAAAGGTGTTTGCTATGACCAGTGCATTCTCTTGGCAGAACTCTATTAGCTGTTGCCCTGCTTCATTCTGTACTCCAGGGCCAAATTTGCCTGTTACTGCAGGTGTTTCTTGACTTCCTACTTTTGCATTCCAGTCCCCTCTAATGAAAAGGCCATCTTTTTTGGGTGTTAATTCTAGAAGGTCTTGTAGGTCTTCATAGAACTGTGCAGCTTCTTCAGCATTACTGGTCAGGGCATAGACTTGGATTACCGTGATATTGAATGGTTTGCCTTGGAAATTAGATCATTCTGTCGTCTTTGAGACTGCATCCAAGTACTGCAGTTTGAACTCTCTTGACTATGATGACTACTCCATTTCTCCAAAGGATTCTTGCCGAGAGTAGTAGATACGGTCATCTGAGTTAAATTCAGCCATTCCAGTCCATTTTATTTCTCTGATTCCTAAAATGTTGACGTTCACACTTGCCATCTCCTGTTTGATCACTTCCAATTTGCCTTGATTCATGGACCTAACATTCCAGGTTCCTGTGCAATATTGCTCTTTACAGCATCGGATCTTGCCTCCATCACCAGTCACATCCACAACTCAGTGTTGATTTTGCTTAGTCTCCGTCTCTTCAGTCTTGCTGGAGTTATTTCTCCACTGATCTCCAGTAGCATATTGGGCACCTACCAACCTGGGGAGTTCATCTCTCAGTCCTATCTTTTTGTCTTTTCATACTGTTCAGGGGGTTCTCAAGGCGGGAATACTGAAGTGGTTTGCCATTTCCTTCTCCAGTGGACCACATTTTGTCAGAACTTTCCACCATGACCGGTCCGTCTTGGGTGGCCCTAGACGCACAGTTTCATTGAGTTAGACAAGGCTGTGGTCCATGTGATTAGATTGGTTAGTTTTCTGTGATTGTGGTTTTTGGTCTGTCTGCCCTCTGATGGAAAAGGATAAAAGGATAAGAGGCTTATGAAAGCTTCCTGATGGGATGGATAGACTGAGGGGGATACTGAGTTTTGTTCTGGTGGGTGGGGCCATGCTCAGTAAATCTTTAATCCAATTTTCTATTGATGGGTGGAGCTGTGTTCCCTCCCTGCTGTTTACCTGGGGCCAAACTGTGGTGGAGCTTCCCTCCTGGCTCAGATGGTAAAAGCATCTGCTTGCAATGTGGGAGACCCGGGTTAGATCCCTAGGTGGGGAAGATCCTCTGGAGAAGGAAATGGCAACCCACTCCAGTACTCTTGCCTGGAAAATTCCATGGATGGAGGAGCCTGGTGGGCAACAGTCAGTGGAGTCACAAAGAGTCAGACACGACTGAGCGACTTCACTTTAAACTGTGGTGGAGGTAATGAAGATAATGGTGACCTCCCTCAAAAGATCCCATGCATGTACTGCCACAGTCCGTGCCCCCAGCCCTGCAGCAGGCCACCACCGACCCACGCCTTCGCCGGAGGCTCCTGGACCCCCGTAGGCAAGTCTCCTGTGGGGTCACTGTTCCTTTCTCCTGGGTCCTGGTGCACAAGGTTCTGTTGTACGTTCAGGAGTCTATTTCCCAGTCCTGTGTAAGTTCTGGCAGCTTTATGGTGGGGTTAATGGCGACCTCCTCCAAGAGGACTTACGCCGTATCCATACCCAGAGCCCCTGTCCCTGCGGCAGAGCACTGGCGACCCGCACCTCCACAGGAGACGCTCAGACGCAGCTCTGTCTCAGTCTCTGTGAGGTCCCTGGGTCCTGGTACACACAAGGTTTGTTTGAGCCCTCTGAGCGTCCTCTCCATTGTATAAGTTTTCTTTTTGTTCCTGATTTATAAGTAATTTGTGGGAAAGTACTTTCAGTAGTGTCCAACTCTCTGCAAACCCGTGAACTGTAGCCCGCCAAGCTCCTCTGTCCATGGAATTCTCTAGGCAAGAATACTGGAGTGGGTGGCCATCCTCTTCTCCAAGAGATCTTCCTAACCCAGTGAATGAATCTGAGTCTCCTGCATTGCAGGCAGATTCTTTACTGTCTGAGCCACCAGAGAAGCCCCAAAATACTTTTGAGACTGTGTAAATCTCCTTTTCTTCATCAGTTTCTGACTTGCACCCCTTTTATCATCAATTGATGATTTTTGCCTCAATCCATTTTTATTGTGATGGTTGCAAAAAGATGATTTATCTCACTCTGTCATTCCTTCTGTATTTATTGGCATTCTAGCATAAGGAGCTGCCTTTCCTTCTTCCTTGTTTTTGTTAATTATCAGTATGGACTTGTGGTTTTATTCAATGGATTATAATTTCTTATCTCTGCCTTATTTAATTTTGGTGCTGAATTGTCCTGATTTGGCCTGTGAGAGCCCCTTCAAGCAGGCTCCTGTGTCCTTTGTTGTTTAGTCTCTAAGGCATGTCAGACTCTCTGGGACCCCATGGACTGTAGCCTGCCAGGCTCCTCTGGCGATTCTCCAGGCAAGAACATTGGAGTAGGTTGTTGTTACCTTCTCCAGGGGTTCTTCTTTGCACCCTCATCTCTTTTGAGCATGTTCTATTTCATTCTCTTTTGTGGCACAAGATATTCCCAGCTCATCTTTAATTTTGGTTTCTGAAGAGGCTATCAAAACTATACAAAGAAAGGGTCCTCAGAAGTATTAGTGTCCCCACCTGTTGTCTTCCACCTTAGTGCTACTCCCTGTATTTCTTATTTTCTTACACAAGAGGTAGCATCCTGAAAATACTCTTTTGAACTTTGTTTTTTTCTCTTAATATATCCTAAACAGTCTTATACCACTTCCTGTGTGTTGCTGTTGTTCTTTTTTCCACTGTGTACACATAATGGCTTCTTCAGTGAATCCTGGTTATCTAGGTAGGGTCCAGTATTTGTGCTGACAGATAATGCTGCAGTTAATAACCTTGCGCACAGTGTATCTTTGTATTGTTGGGATATATGTCCTGAAAAAACGCCTGAGTGGGGAATAGTTGGGTCAAAAGGCAAATGCGTGTGGTTTTGTAATTGCTCAATTCCCTTCTTTTAAGGTTGTACCCTTTCTCTTTCCTACAGTCATGTCTGAGGACACTACAATTGTTCACAGAGTTTGTCAGCATTTTATTTGCATGTCAGTCTAATGAATGAGAAATGATATCTCAGTGTAATTCTAACTTGCATTTCTCTTAAGATTGAAGTTGCGTATATTTTTCTATGAGTTGTGTGCTAAGTTGCTTCAGTTGTGTCCACCTCTTTGCAACCCTCTGGCTGTAGCCTCTCTGGCTCCTCTCTCCATGGGGATTTTCCAGGCAAAAATACTGGAGTGGGTTACCAATGGCCTCCTCCAGGGGATCTTCCCAACCCAGGGATTGAACCCAAGTCTCTTACATCTCCCGCATTGACAGGCAGGGTCTTCACCGAAGGAGCCAACTGGGAAGCCCTAAGGACCATTTTTATATCTTTTCTTGATGAATTATCTATTTGTGGCTTTTGCCTGTTATCTGTAAAATTTTTGTAATTTTTTTTTCCTCTCAATTTTTAAAGAAGTTCTTTTTATTTGAGCTCTGTGATCCATTTGTAGATATTTTGTAATTTTTCATTTGTCTTTTCTGGTGTTTCTGGCCACACACAATTTTGGTTTTATTTAGTTATATAAGAAGATTTATAATCTTTTATTGCAGCTTGAGTTTGAGTCACAGAAAGCTCTCCTCTTCACCCAAGTTGAGAAATTCACTCAGAAACATTTTATTAAGCAAGTGTTTGCTTACTTCTTTATTTAACCCTAATGAAATAACCACCTAATTTTTGTGGGAGGCTGGGGAACAGGATAATAATGATAATTAGTAAAAATAGCAATTGTCTAGAACAAGCTATAAATCTAATGGAAGATGTTCAGAAGTCTAATCTAGACTTCATAATTATGATATATTCTCATAGTGGGGATTGATTGGGTAGATGCTTTTGTCCCTTGATGTAATGATCATTAATAGCAAGATTATATATAAAAGTGCATACCTGTTGGTGGTGATTGAAGTTTTGGTGATGCTAAAGCACTGGAGTCAGGTTCAGTACCCTTTCCACATTGCTAGCATTGGAAAGTTGCAGCACTCAGATTTTGTTCTGCATGTTCAGTGTATTGAAAGCATACATGTAAATGCTCATGGGCATATACCACATGTAGCTATACCTCAGCTGCTTAGTTTGTTACATTCATGCATGCATCTGCAATTAAATGCAATACAAAACTTCTTCTAGAAGCTAGAATTACAATAGCCTGAGCCCTTCAGAACCTGAAAGGAAGTAAAACCTGGAAGCCAGTTTGAATGAAGCCAAAATGGATACAACTTAGCTCCTGAGCTTTACTAAAAAAAAAAGTTTCTTCGACCCTCACATAGATTATACTGTTAATACTTTTACTCCATATGCACTTATTTTAGATTTGATTATCTGGTATCATGACCAACAGCATATTAAGGAAGAAAGAGAGGACTGCTATTAGACGCAAGCACATCAATCTAACCAAAAATAATAGCCAGTGGCCTCAAAGCAGGGGAACAAAAGGGAAAACTACAAAAGGCAAATGGAAAAATTCAAAAGCTAGAAGTGGAGTCATGGTGGAATATGGTTTATTATAGTACACTACCACATCGAAGTGGCTCCGTGGAAGCACTGTTAAAGCATAACCCAAATACCTCTCCTTTGTGATGAGAACTAGTCGTTACTGAAAGACTTAATTACATTTGCAAGAAAATGTGTTATGTGCTTTAGGAGTATTGTCATCAAAATGATGATAAATTATATATTAGTTTATATATTAATTATATATATAATTAATATATAATTAAAATTATATATTAAGAGTTTGTTATCTGTTTACAGTAGTAATAGCAAGCTTTCAGCCCTGCGGTTTACATGTTGAATTTTATTTAATTCTCCCAGCAACCACCTGAGGCTAATTAAATAAAAGCAACTCCTGAGATACTGTTTTCCTAATATGAAACCCCTAATGAATACCTGTTGTGTCTTCCTAGATCCGAGTTCTATAAGCACATTGTGCTTTCAGGAGGGTCTACTATGTACCCTGGTCTGCCATCCCGGTTGGAACGAGAGCTTAAACAGCTTTACTTAGAACGAGTATTGAAGGGTGATGTGGAAAAACTTTCTGTAAGTATCAATCAATACTCCAACTGTTAGCATACTGTTAAAACCCTGTTAAATAGCTTGTGAATTTTGACAACCACCAGAGGGAGCAAGAAGTCTTCCTAAACAAATGTCTAATGCAGTCTAGTGCAGCCTTGAAAAAAGTAGGAAGAAGTAAATGGTTCAAGATGAGCTTTGTCTCAGCGGTCCTAGTGCCAGCTCACCTTTCTACTCAGTGAACTGAGACAGCTGGGTCCAGTGACAAATGTTTTGGTTCATCTGTAACAAATAGCCTGGAACCAGGGTGCCTGTACATGGGTGGGAAGAACCTCCTATACTGTGGAGAGAGGCCCGTTGGTTTTGTTTTGGTTTTTTAATATGTCATCAACATTCGGTGCTACTCTTGGACTGTCTCGTATTTCTGATTTAAAATGATTTTCTGGCTGTTTCTTGCATATGTCTTTTATCTCCCCAATCAGATAGTCTCCAGTTCTTCAGCATCCCTGTCAGCTATCATAGCTCTTAAAACAGACTTGAAATGATAGTTGTTGATACATAGAGTGGAAAGAAATTTTTAAACTAGGGTGTAACAGTTGATGGTTATTTGACATTGATTTTTCTCTACAAACCCTGGACTGTGTGAAGTACACTATACATACTATGTGCTCAACTAGGAGTCATTTAATTCTAAGTTAATCTCTGAGGTTTGTCTCACCAACTTTGATCAGCTGTTTTAGATAATGAGAGTGCATCATACAGAGGGCTTTATTATATTGGAGACACTATATTACATCTTTCATTTGTGACTCAAGTTACTGAAATTAAATTCTGTATGGACTCATACATGAAACAGATCAAAAGACTTAAAGGAGGCGTGTTGTCTAAACTTCACTCATTTGTCTGATTTTATTGAGTTATACATATAATTTAAATCAGTCTTAGATGATTATTCAGCAGATACTTCTTGAACTCCTGTGTGCCAAACACTTGTTTAGGTGCTGGGAGAAACAAAACAGTGGTGAACAAAACTGTAATACTTTGGTTAGTAAAAAGCACTATGAGGAAAAGTCAGGTTAGGGGCTCGAAAGTGATAGTGATTGGGGGAGATGGTGTGCTTCTTCATGTAGAGTGATCAGAGAAGGGGCCCAATGAGATAACTTTTGAACAAAGACTGAAGGGAATGAGGAGCCTGACCCTCTGGGGGGAAGAGTCTTCCAGGCAGTAACAGTCCTGAGTTACAGGGAGTGTGTAGGAGTGGCTGGAGCAGAGAAGCAAGGGAGGGGACTGGGAGGTGAGCGCAGAAAGGTAGTCAGGGGACCTCCGTGGCGACCCAGTAGTTAAGACTCCACACTTCACTGCAGGGGGTATGGGTCCGAACCCTGGTGGGGGGAACTAATCCCACATGCCACATGTACGACCAAAAAAGAAAGGTAGTCAGGACACAAGTCTTGTTCAGCTGTGGTAAAGATTTTGACTTTCCTTCTATTGAGATAGAAAGTCTTGGGAGGATCTTGAGCAGAGAAAGTATTATCTGATCTGTTTAAAGGATCATTAAGTCTGATGTGGTGAATACATGGTTGAGAAAAGGGAGGAAGAACGGATGTCACAGGTTGGGTTAGGAGGCTCTCAGAGGAGGGAGGAGCTGGTAGATGTTTGTGAAATAAACGAGGAGGTGTGAAGTGGTGTCTTAGAGAGTGGAATAGAGAAGAGAAATGTCATGGGGTTGCTGAGCATCTCTGAGGGGCTCAGTTGAGGTAAAGCTTAAAGTGGATGTTGAGTTTTTCTCACCCCACGCTCAGTAACTTGAGGGCAGGGGCAGAGCAGAGTTGACCACCCGAAATGGGGTTCTGCCAAGCAAGGCAGAGAAGGACAGGGTCACTGAGGATGGTGTCAGGACGTGGTGGAGAGAGTGCGCACACGCGCCACAGAACAGGTCTGAGAATTCCTCTTCATGGGGCTGTGACCCATGGGCCCAGAGAGTGGTGGCTGGGATGGCCCAGAAGTTTCTGGGGGTCTCTGGAATGGCAGTAGTGAGAAACAGTGGCCCGTTGCAAAAGCTGCAGGGGCAGCGGTGTCCTCAAGGGCTAGCCAGGTTTCCCCAGGAGCAGGGTGGCCAGAACACAGCCCCAGACCAGACCTGGCTGTTTTATAAATGAAGTTTTTAGGAACATGGCCAAGCAGACTCTTTTGTCACCTAATATGTTACCTGTTGTCACACACTGTCTCTGGCTGCCTTTAGGTATTGCCAGAGTAGACCCTGCAGAGCTTCAAGTATTTACCCTGTGATCCCTGTAGAAAAAGTTTGCTGACCCCTGCCTGAGAGTGAAAAAGTAACTAGAATAGTTAGAACAGTAGGTTAGCCTCAGAATTAATCAGTTAACAGGTGTTTTTCTATGTCATATATTATGACAGATCCTACAGTTCATGTATGTGACATAAAGACAGTTAAGATGACATAGTTATTTTGAGTCTTTTTGCACGATTTGTGACTTTGTAAATAAAACTGCTACTTCATTTTAATGTTTCTCTTTCATGTATTGACTTACCATACAGAAGGAGGTCTCTCCTTGTTAGACAGCTAAGAGTGGCTACAAAGTGTAAAGCTTTTCCTGCTTGTGTTTAATTTTCTTTACTGTGTTCATTTTTTCCAACATCCTCATAATTTAACTTGACCATATTTGGCCTTGTTTATTCAAACATTCTTTTGGATTTGAGACAATAGAAAGTGAGCTTTGCTTATAAGAACTTAAATCTTACTTTTTTGCCTGGGACTACGATCATAAGGGCATGAGACCTTGAAGAAAGTAGAAGTCCTCTTATCCCAACTCTTCACTTGGTAGCTGGCTGGCTGATTTGCCCATCAGTGAGACGCCTGTCACAGTCAGGGCTTCGGTACTTGGGCCTTTAGCCCGGTGACCGTGGAATTCATTGTTCACATCAGGACGCTTTTGAGAGTGACAAGGGGTGCAGTTAACGATGGGGCCACAGGTGTAAGTAGGGAGTGTTCTAAACACACTGGGATGGATTTGCGATCTCCTGGCTGTGAGTTTGGGCAAGTTACACAAGGTGTCTCTCTACTTCACATGTATACATCACAGGACCTTTGTGAGAATTTAAGAAAAAGTCATTTTCATAGGATAGAAAACATCATTGTACGTGTGACATTTTACCGTCTCCTCTTTTTTCCTTTAGAAATTCAAGATCCGCATTGAAGACCCCCCCCGCAGGAAGCACATGGTTTTCCTGGGCGGTGCAGTTCTAGCAGACATCATGAAGGACAAAGACAACTTCTGGATGACCCGACAGGAATACCAAGAAAAGGGTGTTCGTGTGCTGGAGAAACTCGGGGTGACGGTTCGATAAACTGTGAAGCTGGTTCCCATCATGCCCCTAATGTGCTTTCTTTTTTTCCTTTACTGCCAGTCTTTGAACTCATTCAGCTCCAGGACCTGGAAGAGGCCTCTCTGTCTGTGCCCTTTGACTGGAAAGGTCAGGTTGTGTTAAATTTGTGTTAATGTGGGTAAATCTGCCTGTTTAATTCCACCGCTTCCCTGCGAGCACAGGGAGAGGGCAGGGGTCCTGTCTGCTGCATTGTTTGTCCTCAGCAGGCATTTGGATCGTTCCTGTGGGCTTCCTATTTTCACTTTACTGCTCTAACGCTGCTGGTCTTAGTCTTTAGCACACTAGGTGGTATGCCTGTATTAGCATAAGAAAACAACTTCAGCCGGAGCTTTTACCTATTACTGGGGTGGGGGTGGTCGGGACTGGGTGGGCGGCTGCTGAACCCTTTCTGGCGTCTCCTCTGTAGCGTGGCGCTTTCTGCAGTGACCGCTGCAGCTTTAAGTACCTTAAAGCTTCTGGTATTAACATTTTAGGGAAAGGGTAGGCTCAGAACGAAACTGGGTGGGTTTTTGCGTGGAGGACAGGGGTAGTCTTTTGATACTCATTTTGTGATTTTTGAGCTTTTCTGCTCTAGGGTACGGGAGCTGAACTTTATTTACAATACTCTGATTTGGCAGGTTTTCTTCTACTTTTGGTCTGCCTGGAACTGTTTCCAATATGATGTAAAAAGCAGGTGTAGTGTCCCATTATTATGTAGTTTGGGGATTTTTTAATTTGTTTTTTAATATTAACCATGTCAACTGGAATTAGACTCCCTAGAATCTATCAGTGGAAAAGTAACATTGAAAAAATGCTTTTGGAAATTCAAATTTCAGACAAAAAGTGCTTAAGAGCTGGTATTTTTTCTAAGTGCTTCTGTTTATACCAGAAGCATTAAGGTAACCCAGTGCCAAGTACCATTCTTGAAAAAATTCTTTTATATAACCGACCAGTGCTTATTTAATAAAAACAAGTAGATACATATAAATAATTACTGGCAGTAGGTTATAATTATTGGGTTAAAAAGAACATTGAAAACTGGGACTTTCTGCCAGCTGGGTAATTTTCACTAGTTTTTTTTGTTGGTGGTATGTTTTGATTTAAAACCTGGAAGTGGAGTAAAATATGACTATTTAAAATGTTGGCCCCCAAAAATCAAGATATAAATACATATTTGAACTGAAAAAACTTAATCATAACTACTAAATCGTAGCCATCTTAGGCTTGAAAGAAAAGTTGTTGGTATTTTGTAAATGATAGCAGACTTTCCTGTCAGAAAATCATATTTATGAATCCTGTCGGTATTGCTTGGTATCTGAAAAAAATATCAAATAGTACCCAGACTTGAATTCCTTCTAAATTGAAAAATAAAGTAATAAGAGATTGTATCACTTCTGTTAATATTATGTATCTTTTGTCTCTTTTACCTCAATTTGAACAAATAAAAGAAGTTTGCCTGCATGCTGGACATGCTTCAGTACACATGAATAAGCCTATGAATAATGTCTGTAAGATTTTAGGGATGTGGGTGTCAGAGTCACTTTGGAATTCTAAAATGTTCCTAAATTATGTACTTACCAATCCCCCCAGACTTTTGACTACTGAGTTGTTAAAGGACATAAATGCAGAACTAGTATCTACCAGTTGTTTATTTCAGGTAAATGGATTGACTCCTAACCTTTGATCATGATTTTAAAATATGGAGATAGAAAACAACAAAGAATGGAATAGACTCTTAAATAAAACAATGAAGACATTTGTCCCTTGAATGTAGAATTTGGTTTTAATTTTGTAATTTTGCTATCAAACATGACAGTTAAAATGTATTAATATATAGAGAGTGTAATTTTTAAATTACATTTTTAAATTTTCCTATTCTAAGGTGAAATAATGCATTTAGTATAGTGATTTGGGGGGTGGGGTGGGGAAGTAACATTAATTGGAGTTGTCAGTTATGAGCCCTTCAGAAATGAAAATGTTTTCTGTTTTAAAAGAGATGTGATTTATAGCTCTTGAAAACCATTGTCACTTAAATTCCCAATGATGTTTAAAATTCTTTTCTTTTAAAATTAGAATTGCCAATGCCTTGACCTTCGAGAAGGGTTTCTTAGAAATAAGTCCTACATTTGAACTTTTTTCCTTAAAATGGTATTGGATGTTAACTTTTACACAGTTCTGAGCACTGTCAACAATATCTGGAAGGTATTTTGAGAGATCAACGGAAAGTCAAACATTCTGATTTTAACATAAATACACTTCTTTTTGAGGAAAAAAATCAGATTTTTCAAAGTACATTTGAATTTTGTCTTTGTTTTTCCTCTCGATAGTATTTCTCTTTGGTTTCATTTTCTTATTTTTATTCATGTTTTCATTTTTGCTAACACAGGACAGATTGACAACTTTATGCTAGTTGTTAGGCCAAGTTCAGTTCACTGTCAAATTATTTAACAAAAAAGAACTTAGCTTTTGGTATGTTCTTTATTTCCGAAATGATTTTAAATACATAAGAAAAAAATAGAATAAGAGCAAGTCACAGCTAAAGCTCTATTAAAGACATTTTTCCCTCTAGGAGACTGTTTTGTCTCCTGGAAGATTTAAGGAGGCTTTGTCAGGGTTAGAAATGCTGTAGAGACCTATATGAACATGCCTCTTCTCAAGGACATTTTAGCTCATATCTGCAGACTTTTAGGCATGTTATTTTTAACAAAACAGCTAAAGACAGATGAAAATTTATTAAGCCAACGCTTTCTTACTTTTATATGAGCCTTTGAGGAGTAGATGCAGGTATTTTTGTTTTTCCTTCTCCATGAACTTGAATGCTAGTACCTCATGGCTCCCTTCACTACTAGAATTCCCAGGACATCCTCTGATGTCTCATATGCAGTCTCTTCCTGGTCACCTAAATTGTCATGTGACCGCTCTTTCTGTGTTACAGAGGAAGAAAATCTAAGGCCCTGTATTACGTGTCATTGTGAATACAGTGAATGTCTTGGTGCTCTTCACAGTTTTTTTTCCACCCACAAACTTTGACCGCAAACTTTGTACAATTGAGTGTGGTGATTACTGCTAATTTTAGAACTTTTGAGGAGGGTACCCAGCTAAAAGTGAACCAGAAACTCAAGGATTGATTTTATCTCAATATTTAACATGCTTTCTAACCTTGGACTTGTCCAGCCACACACAGTACCTGGGGTATTTGTAGGATCACTTTTTTCCTCCAGTTAAAATTCCTTGAACTATTAGAAGATTGAAAATGCTACATCGGTGGGAGAAGGACCTGGGAAAGTGTTACGTACTTTGTAAAGGCCAAATTACGGGCTTTTTAACCCCACCACATTGCAGTAACCTTAGCTATAGAATAAAAGTAGAATTGGGATGTAAATAAGGCAGCTCTTAGCATCAGCAGGGAATTGGTTCCAGGACACTACCCATGTGTCCCCCCAAGGATACCAAAATCCAAGGCCGCCAGAGCCCCTTATATAAAACGGCATGGTATTTATGTGTAACCTACATACATCCTTCTGTGTTCTGTAAATCATTCCTAGATTTTGTCTGATAATACAATGTGAAGGCTGTGTAAACAGCTGCTAGGGCATGCAGCAAACTCAAGTTTTGCTTGTTGGATTTTTCTGGAATTTTTTTTCCTGAATATTTTCAATCTGCAGTTGATTGAATCCTCAGATGTGGAACCCGTTTTTTAGAGGGCCAAATGTAAGTTCCAGTGATTTTTTTCACATTAAACTTAAGATTTTAAAAGCATCCTTAAGCATCTTGCTCTTTGTTGGTTAAATAATATACAAAGTTAAGGGGAAAAGCTATTATATTTTCATTTAAGTCATCTTCACTGTAGCAATGACAAAAAACTAAATCTTATACCTACTATATCTCAATTTTTGTTATGTGCAGATGTAAAATATCTTAACTGGGTAAAGTGAAAGTGTTAGTCAGTCAGTCTGACTCTTTGTGACCCTGTGGACTGTAGCCTGTGAGGCTCCTCTGTCTATGGAATTCTCAAGGCAAAAGTACAGGAGTGCCATCAGAAATCTTCCTGACCCAGGGATCAAACCCTGGTCTGCATTGCAGGCAGATTCTTTACCATCTGAGCCACTAGGGAAGCCCCATCTAACTGGTGGAATCCAAATCCTGTTTCTCAAAAAAAAAAAAAAATCCTCTTTCTCTTCCTTGGGCAGAACAGAGTTCCTGTCCTGTCTTTCTCATACCTACACTCAACTCCTCCTACCCACTAGAGGAAAAGAGAAAGACTGGAAAGACTGCAAATAATTTCCCTTGAAATAGATGAATTAGTATTTTAACAAGGCTTGCATGAACTAGAAAGGTTTGGGAAACCAATCACAAGGAGAAGGTACAGTTTTCAAGGCTAAGGTAGACCCCTGAGAACACTGCTTTTTGCCATTAACATCAAGTTGAGCTTTTACCTGTTGAATGCTATTTTTTTAAGATTAGTAAAAAGGAAACTAGTCAGCTGCTTTGTACTTCCTTGAACAGAGGTTTGAAACAGGGCCCCAACTCTAAAGAGTAAGAACTCCATGCATAAAAAAGTAATCACAAATATTCAAATGTAAAGGTATTCAGTTCAGTTTAGTTGCTCAGTCATGTCCGACTCTGTGACCCCATGAACTGCAGCGCGCCAGGCCTCCTTGTCCATCACCAACTCTCAAGAGTCCACCCAAACCCATGTCCATCGAGTTGGTGATGCCATCCAACCATCTCATCCTCTGTCATCCCCTTCTCCTCCTGCCCTCAACCTTTCCCAGCATCAGGGTCTTTTCAAATGAGTCAGTTCTTCGCATCAGGTGGCCAAACTATTGGAGTTTCAGCTTCAACATCAGTCCTTCTAGTGAACACCCAGGACTGACCTCCTTTTAGGATGGACTGGTTAGATTTCCTTGCAGTCCAAGGGACTCTCAAGAGTCCTCCAACACCACAGTTCAAAAGCATCAATTCTTTGGCGTTCAGCTTTCTTTATAGTCCCAACTCTCACATCCATACATGACCACTGGAAAAACCACAGCCTTTACTAGATGGACCTTTGTTGACAAAGTAATGTCTCTGCTCTTTAATATGCTGTCTAGGTTGGTCATAACTTTCCTTCCAAGGAGTAAGTGTCTTTTGATATCATGGCTGCAGTCACCATCTGCAGTGATTTTGGAGCCCAGAAAAATAAAGTCAGCCACTATTTCCACTGTTTCGCCATTTATCTGCCATGAAGTGATGGGACCGGATGCCATGATCATAGTTTTATGAATGTTGAGCTTTAAGCCAACTTTTTCACTCTCCTCTTTCACTTTCATCAAGAGGCTTTAGTTCTTCACTTTCTGCCATAAGGGTGGTGTCATCTGCATATCTGAGGTTATTGATATTTCTGGCAATCTTGATTCCAGCTTGTGCTTCATCCAGCCCAGCGTTTCTCATGATGTACTCTGCATATAAGTTAAATAAGCAGGGTGACAATATACAGCCTTGATGTACTCCTTTTCCTATTTGGAACCAGTCTGTTATTCCATGTCCAGTTCTAACTGTTGCTTCCTGACCTACCTACAGATTTCTCAGGAGGCAGGTCAGGTGGTCTGGTAGTCCCATCTCTTTCAGAATTTTCCACCAACTGAATGTTGACATTTTAATTTGATCGTTTTTGTTAAATGAGTACCTTGATGTACAGGGGTTCTTGGAATTTTTATTATAGGTCTGTCCTGCACACGAAAATTTCCTGTCTATGGGAAATAAAATCAAAGGATTTCCTGAGTGAGAATTCTGTTAACTTTTTATGTTTTCATATTTCATGCCATCTTAGTGTTTGAAGTGTAAGAAATTTGGGCCTTCATTTGTAGCTATGTGGATATCATATGATATCACTTATATGTAGAATCTTTTTTTAAAAAGATACAAGTGAACTTATTTACAAAACAGAAACAGACTTAGAGACTCTGAGGACAATTTAGGGTTACAGGGGATGGGGGGAAGTGGGAGGAGGCAGGATACATTGAGAATTTGAAATTGACATGTACACACTGCTATGTTTAAAATAGATAACCAATGAGGACCTACTGGATTGCACAGGGACGGCTGCTTGATATTCTGTATTAACCTAAATGGGAAAAGAATTTGAAATAGATAAGCTGTATATGTATAACTGAATTGCTTTGCTGTATGTCTGAAACTAGTACAACATTGTTAATCGATTATACTCCAATATAAAATTTTTTAAAAAAATTTGGGCCTTAACTGAGGTTCAGATATTGAAAATAAGTTGATAATACACATTTGGCCCCTTAATATGAAATCTTTGATATACCCCCAAATGTGTGTATGTGCTTGTATTTGTTTTCTTAGATCTATCTACATGTGAAAGCATCTGACATTAGTTAAATTTAATAACTATTGACAAGGATTATAGGTTTAGAACCTAAAACTATTGTCTAGGTACAATTCAAAAATCTTAACCAGTTAGGGAGGCCATTTTGCTTGTTTTTACCTAGCAGCTTAGGTGGAATTTAATGTTTAAGTGTCCTGTAGAAAATGATGTAGCTAGGGTGTATTTACCTAAAATTTTTAAATACTCAAATTATTTGCCCCTTGATATCTTTCCGAATTCAGAATCACATGAAGTATTTAAAAGTGCAGGTTTCTGGGCCCCACTGACATACTAAATTTGACCTTGGGGTCTGAATATTTGCTTGTTTCCCGGCTGTGCTGGTGGTTCGGAGCCCTGCCAAAGCTCTCGCTCCCCTGTTGTATGATATTAACAGGATAATTAACTCCCCGGGGCCCACACCTGCGTGCCCTTGTCCTGCTCTTCTGAAAAATTCTAGCACTTTCCGCAAACAGGTTCAAAAGTGAACAAGCCCTAGAAACCAACTGCCCTCCGCCCCACTGCCCCAAACATATCCTCAATTTAGGTGGTGATAATATGTTTCGCTCAAAATGCAAATACTTCTGGGCCAGTTAAAGCACATTTACACATTTGTGAGAGTTAAAAGGGAGTCCAGTAACTCAACAGATGCCTAATGAAGATTAGCAGCTCTTTGTGATTTAAGTGGAGGGAAGGTCTGTAAGTTTGGCCTGAGTCTGTTGGTGAAAACAGGCAGGCTCCTAAGAAGTAAAAAAGTCACAAGGGCAAGCTTGCTTTCCTGGTGCCTAGGTAGACAGATGCTAGACTTGGGTGCTGGAAGTGGTCCAGTCAGGGAGCCCACCTATTACAGACTTAGTTTTACTCTGAAGAAGAAATTAGTTTCAAGTTCCACGCAACTAACACACAAGGGAAGGTGGAGGCAATGTGGAGACCAGGTACACAGTTCATGGAATTCTCCAGGACGGAATACTGGAGTGGGGAGCTTATCTCTTCTCCAGGGGATCTTCCCAACCCAGGAATCGAACTGGGGTGTCCTGCATTGCAGGTGGATTCTTCACCACCTGAGCTACCAGGGAAGCCCTATTTATAGTTGTTTTGAGTTTTAATTTTCTTCTTTTTCAAATATAAGCTCAGTGCGTTACAAAATTTTGAAGTTTGCGAGATTTTAATATGTTAATTCATAGCTACTAGAGAGAGAAACAAAAACTTAGGCTTGCATTTGCTCCTTTTGACGAGAACAGTTTTAGCCAGAGATTTGAATGGAGAGGAGACGGGTGCCATGTAGCTACTCTATATCAGAATTAAGTAACCAGCTGCAGGTGAGTACCATGAACCAGAGACTAACCAGCTGCAGGTGAGCAGGTGGTTAGTTTTCAGCGCAGGAACTGTCTTTAAGGAGTTTGGTGGACCCTCTGGTTGAGTAGGAAGTGACTTTTATCTTCTGAACCTAATTCTTACATAGCCCATTTTGGTAAGTAAATTTTAGCCATTTCTGTGGATGGAGAGTGTGTGGTTGATGCTGGATGCATTTTCTTGTTTGCCTGCATATCTCATTCCTACTGTTTTCACCATAATAGCTACTCTTAAATTTTCCATTTCACCCAAGAGCATGCAGCAAATATCGTTCAACCTTTTAAGCACCACGTCTGATAGTACAGTTAGCTGGAAATGCATATCAGATGTTTGGAAGCCTTGTTTGTTCTCAGTGTTGACCCAAAGGTTGTCCAAAAGTGGAAGTGTTTGTTTATAAATGTCCAATAGTCATTTTAATGACTGCTGTCAGTACATTTTCTTGGGATGTAAAAACTGATTGCAAAATTACAAGGTTCCCCAAAGCAGAGTGCTTGCTGTTCACAATGTGGATTTGCTGTTTGCCTTTTCTTGAACACAAGTGGAGGCGGTGCTTGGAAAACAGTCTTACGACTTTATGCTACTATTCTTTTAAAATGATGTGGCAGTTTCATGGTTGTCTTTTTTTAAAGTTTTGAATAATTCTATTCTCAGAAAAGAGTTGGCTAAAAATTATCTTTCTTTTCCATTTTATATATGTAGCATCCTTAGGCCTTAAACATGTTTCTGTTCGTCCCATTCAAAAGAAGCCAAGATTTGTGGTGTCAGCCAATGGAACTCTGCAATGTCTTTTAAAAAAAATAAGAAAGTCTTTCTTGAGCATTCTAAGTGAAGGTTCTATTTTGTTGCATTTGTGGGTCTTTTGAAAAAATATATGACAGGAAAGATTTATGTAATGAAATTCCCATGTGTTTAGAGAGGCTGAGATTTATGGCCCTCCCACCCCCATGTCTGCCGTCAAATCATTGAGATTGGAAAACGTTTGAATACGGTTCCAATCACAAAAAACCTTTGCTGTTCCCACATTCTGTGAAGTGACACCTTAAACTCTTAGAGCTCAAGCCTTGTTAACTGCCACACGAAACTAAGTGCTGCTTCACTAGCTGATTTTATTCAAAAGCTGGGGCCTTTCCCCACTCCATTTCAGTACAGTAATTACTTCCAAGAATATATCCTGTTTTCTTCAGGCTCGGAGCTTGTCTGCTGGAACAATTAGTTGTGAAGCAGACAGGGAAAGAGTTACATCTGCAAAAGGTAGGCCAGGGTTAGGAGACGAAGAGGAGATAAGACCAAGAGGAGATAACTCACAGCTGCCCACCCTGCAAGGAGGGGCTGGCCCAGAACATCCATGCTGATTTACAAGGAGAAATGAGGAAACCTTTTACCCCAGATCTCCCAGATTTGTGACAGTGTTGGTGTAAAATGATTCCATTCAGACCAAGAGAGAATTCCAAGTCTCTGAGGTGTTCCCTTCCCCACACCTTCACTCTTCCTCTCCTAGCCTTTCTGGCGACATTCAGACTGGTGCTTCTCAAACTTCTGGGTGCCTGAGATCCCCTTGGGGAGCTAATGATGGCACAGATACCTGACCCTCCTTCCAGAAAATGAGGTGACCCTCTCAGAAGGGCACATTTGCACTTGGAAAAACATGAATCAGAAACCTGGGAAGTTTTGTTCAGAATTAAGCTACACCCTCAATGATAAAAATCTGGGCATTTCCCCCCCCCCCCCCAAAGCTTTCATTTAATCGGGAGTTTTCTAACAGAATGAAGTTAAGGGCTGTCCAGTCTAGAACTTCGCCAACAGGGACTCTTGGATTCCTGATTAATCTCTGTCTCTCTCCTCTCCCTCCGATATGCCTTGAGAAACCTGGCTTCCTTTATTATTATACCTTAATTTTACTTGGAAAGCGTTGCCAGTCTCATCTGTTTCAAATGGCATTTGTTTGAAATCCCTTTTGGAAAAGGATCATGGCTTGCAGCCTTTCAGAGAACAAGAATACATCTTTTAAATTTTTGGGCCACACTGTGCAGTATGCAGGATTTTAGTTCCCCTACCAGGGATTGAACCTCTGCCCCCTGCATTGGAAGCATGGAGTCTTAGCCACTGGACCACCAGGGAAGTCTCTAAGAATGTATCTTACATAAGCGTCCTTTGAACTTTTAAAGGTCTTTGATTTTCTGTGAGCTGAGCCAACAGGGGTCTTCAGGCCCTACATTCATTAATGGAGTCACACAGGAAGCATTAGCAATAAGGATGAAGTGGCCACACAAAGCTGTAATGGTCATCACCCTTTCCTCAGCGCACACTAGGAACCATGCGCCGTCCCTCAGGCCCTTTACTAGCATTCTCTTGTAATTTAAGTCAGATTTATTACCTTCACTTTGTAGATAGGAAAACAGATAACAGATAAAGTCACCGGAACAGGAGCTCAGAGCTAGGAAACTCAGAGGCAGAGCTGAACCCAAGCATCTGTCTGACTTCAAGACCTTGGCTTCAACACTGTCCTGCAGCAGTTCCGCGTGATGGTCATCAAGTCAGTCTGTCTCTCCAAGCCTTGATGACCCAACCCTCAGAGACCTTGGGAAAAAGCACTTGTCTCTTGCTGCCTTTATTTAACCCAGGCGGATGAGTAAAGTGCCCCAGCCCGGATGGAGTGGTTGACATCCCAAGTGCCATTTAAAAAGTGCTTTGATATGAAGTGCTCCGTAAGAACTTGTTCTTCTGTTTATAGCAAACCATTCCCATGAAGAAAATTAAGTGGAGACTGGGAGTGAACGAGTGAGTGAGTGGTCGGCTGGGCAAAGGCATTTAGATCCGGAGGGGCTTGTCACACACACTTTGAGGATTTATCAAGCTCAAACTTTTTTGTTGGGTGGGTGGGAAGCGGGGGAGTCTTTGCCTAACAGGTGTTCGTTCTGGCCCTGAATTTAGATCAGAACTTGACAAATTCATCCATGGAGTTTTCAAAATCTCCACTCCCAACAGGAAGGCAAGAAATGGAAAGAATGTCAGTCATTATGGTTAGCGGTGGCCCCTGGAATCCAAATGGCCCTTGAAAAGAACACTTGGGGAGGGGAAACATTTGGATCACTTAAATCTGCTGAGAACTTGCCGTGTGTGGAATGCTCGGGAGCGTGGCGTGCATGAGCAAGCTCTCAGAGTGACTGTCGTCCATGGGGAACGACCTCATGGGAGGCCAGCCGTCTGTGGAAACCATAGAAAAGATACTGCCTTCTGGAGGCAGTGACTCTGCTCCCATTCAGGGCTGCTGTGTGTCACTTAAATTCGATTGCTCCCTGTGTTCAAGGATGTCTCCCAGAGATCCCTGCAGTGCTGTTTAAGATGGCCATTACTGTTTTCATCCCCCTTTGGCCAGGAGCAGAGGGAGGAGTCTGGCTCTTGGTCTCACCCGCTGCTGCAGGAAGACTGCAGGAGGACGTGATTAGTGGTTAGCCTATCTCTAAAAGCCCTGGGGAGCCAGGGGTAGGAAGGAAGGAAGGAAGTTGTGTAGGATAAACAAAACAAAGCCAAACCAAAAAAAGCTGCAGGCAGAGTATTTCAGATGTGCAAGGATCTGTAATTCACATACTCATGGGACAGTTGAGGGTTAGGACCTGGGTTAAATGTTTTCATATGAAATGGAAATACCAGGAAAAAAGCAATGCAGAGGGTGGAGGGCCTGGCTTGGTTTTATTAAAGAGGTCCTGGAGATTCCTCTTATGCTTCTGAATCTTTAGATGTATCAAATCCTATACAAAAACTGTTTAAAAGTATCTAGCAGGTTTTATCACAAGGCCGTTTATAATGCTGGTCTGCCTTCAGTTGTCCATGACAGGATGAAATATACATTATTTGATTTAGTTGAAAATAACTGATCACTTTTTAAAAAAAACTATGGTTTAAAAGAAGTGAATATATGAATAAAAAGTATGAAATGATCTCTCGAGTGCTCATCAAAACCCATTCCAAATGAAGGAGTCTCCAGCAGAAACTATTTTAGAGGAAGGGGACTGTTGCCTGGTGACCTTCAGGATTCAGTACTTTTCTAATCAAAGAGACTCTTCAGGATTGATGCTGTGGGCAACACCTCAGAGATGGGTTTTTTTGACATCTTAATGGTCCTTTGGATAGAACCAAATAAACACCTTTAAAAAGTCAGAGTGATGGGCATTTTAATAGGCTACTAAATTATCTCAATATAAAGGGTGCCAAGGATTATTAAGCCAAATGGTATGTTGCAATTGCAAATATCAGCCTAGTGCAGCTGTTCTGGTGAGAGGCTTGAGGGCCAGCTCACATGGGAGCCAAAGTTTTTGCAAGTTTTGTACATGTATGTGTTGAATTAATTTGAAGATCTGTCAAGTTGAACTTGACAGTGAACCAAAACAAGAGAACAGCAAAACCAAAATCAACTCATGACGATGTTTGTTTCCGTTTGTGCAATATAAGCACATTTGAAAGTTCCTATATATTGACTTTGTAGGAAACATCCTTTTTCCTCACTGGATAACATTATTTTACCCTGTGTTAGTTACAGCCATTTAATCGTAAAGTTTGCATGTAATGTTAGGAGTCTCATTGTTGAAAACCCTCAAGCAGCATTTCCTAAATCAAACAGTGGAGGACATAAAGAAACTTCCCAAGGCATTCAAGAGAACTTGAAAGGAACTAAGTGTCTGCAGGTGTCATCCTTTCTTCCCTTTTTAAGTAGCCCTCAAAACAGGTCTGAAGCCAATAACATTTAAATTCACTTGTATTTGCATGAAAGTCGCTGAGTTTTGAATTGGAAGAAGTCAAGTGTTCTGCAAGGGCTCTAACCTGGGTAAGAGACAGCCTAGGGTATTTCCCTAAGAGTTATTTGGTGAAACCCAAGTCCCCACAAGATACCTTAAGGCCCAGGTGTTCTGTGTGGTCCAGTGAGTTAGGGCATCACTGCCTGAACCTCCCTTGCAGCATATTAGAGTCTCAGGGAAGTCTAACAGGAAGGAAATGGGGGTGGACATTTATCTACCCAGTGCAAAGTACCTCTCATAATCATTGCCTCCTTCCTCTCACCTCCTCTCTCTGACCGCCCCCTCCCCCCCTTCAATTAATACTATGCAAAGCGCATTCTGGAAAACCCTGGTCATAGCCAGTAGCACAGACACAGTAGCAATAGTTTAGTCACTCAGTCGTGTCCTACTCTTTGTGACCCCAAGGACTATGGCCTGCCGGGTTCCTCTGTCCATGGAATTCTCCAGGCAAGCATACTGGAGTGGGTTGCCATTTCCTTCTCCAGAGGCTCTTCCTGACCCAAGGATCAAACCTGTGTCTCCTGCATTGCAGACAGATTCTTTACTGACTGAGCAACCGGGGAAGCAGCACAGACACAGTAGTTGTGGCCAAACCCCACATTTCTGGGCCCCTTTTTCTCATCTGGAAGCAACAGATTTCCAGGTGCTTGAAACAGTTATTACTTCCAGTCTCCTCCAAAAGTTCACTTTAGAACTAAGATTTGAGGAGTTTCCAGATTTTATTGTTCTTATTCAAAATAAGCCTTGGAATGCCAGAACCACAGAGAGAAGGCAGTGACTGCAAAAGCAAACACAGTAGACTAGTAAGCGTGAAGAAAACCTAGCAGCTGGGCATTTTTCCTGGGTTGACTGTAGCCTCCTTGGTGCTGTATTCAAAGATGTTGGCCATGATGCTTGTGGCCACCAAGCATCTTTGGAACTCTCTTCCCATATTTATTGGCTTTTCTACATTGTAAGTGCTGCCTCCTTGAGACAGAGGTCACTAATGCCTCCCAGCCTTTCTTGCAGGGAGGGTCTGTCTATCAAGTCTACTAAGTCTATCACTCCTTCTTAGTAAACAGACCCCAGAGGAATAGTTTTTTGCCCAGGGGGTTGGATGCAGCACGGGACTGCACCACAGCAACTCAAGGCACCTGGTGTCCAGGGCCCAGGGTCATAGATGTGGGCAGCAGAGGCTGTGTCCGGAAGGGGAGGTGGCAGGGGTCCCCTTAGTAATAGAGTGAGCTCCCAAGTATCCCTTAGTAATTTCTGCTTAAACCATCCAGGGCAGGTTATGTTGTGTGCAGTTAAGGCCCTAAGTAACATAGGTATGTACAGGCGTGCTCAGTTGCTCAGTCATGTCCAACTCTTTGTGACCCCAGGGACTGTAGCCCACCCGGCTCCTCTGTCCATGGAATTTTCCAAGCAAAGGATACTGGAGTGGGTTGCCATTTCCTCCTCCAGGGAGTCTTCTGGACCCAGGAGTTGAACCCATGTCTCTTGCATTGGCAGGTGGATTCTTTACCACTGAGCCACTTGAGAAGCCCATAGTATAGGTACTCCCTGTCCCAAATGGTCAGGATGCAATTCTGTCTTAAACTGGTACCTTGCACTGAAGGACATGGAGGTATTTCTGAAACATTTATTTCAGTAGAATAGGATGTGTTTATTCTTTCAAATGTCTGGTACAAGAGCTCTGTGTACCATGCAGAGTAGAGGCTGGCTCAGAATTTGTCAAAGTAAAGATGGCTTTCTTTTTCAAGTGAGAGGCCCCACTCAGTCCTTCTGCATCTGGTAGAGTGAGCATTGGACTTAACGATTCTCATAGGAACGGAAGGTCAGAAGGAGAGCCGAGAGTGTACTCAGCTATGTCCCGCTGAGTTTGTTTTTTTCAGCCTACTAATATGGTGAGAGTAATAAAATCCCAAATAAATGTCCAGGAAATGTGGAGGAATTTATAAAAGAACATAAAGTAAGACAAGTTCATAGTGGGGTTTTCCCCCTTTCCTAGAAAAGCTGTGAGTCGAGTGAGGAGGCGGACGGTGAAGGATCAGAATTTTATTTGTGTCTCCTCTGAAATCAAGCAGAAATATTAGAAACTAAGAATGCCACACTGCAAAATATTTTCCTTGATGTCAGAGGACTGTAGAATTATTTAATCAAATAAAACAAAGATTCGAAATACATTCTCTACTTATATAGAGAATTCTCTATATATTAGAGAATTCTCTACTCTATATAGGCTTGGCTGTCTGCTGGCTACCATAAGAAATACTGTTGTTCAGTCACTAAGTTGTGTCTAACTCTTTGTGACCCCCATGGACGTAGACGCCAGGCTCCTCTGTCCTCCTCTATCTCTGGGGAGTTTGCTCAAATTCATGTCCTTTGAGTGCTCTCTGGCCATCTCATCCTCTGCCGCCCTCTTCTCCTTTTGCCTTCAATCTTTCCCAGCATCAGGGTCTTTTCCAATGAGTCAGCTCTTCACATCAGGTGGCCAAAGTATTCGAGCTTCCACATCAGTCCTTCCTTGAATACTCAGGGTTGATTTCCTTTAGGATTGACTGGTTAGATCTCCTTGCAATCCAAGGAACTCTCAAGAGTCTTCTCCAGCACCACAATTCAAAAGCATTGTGGTAATATTTACTTTTTTCTGAACCATTTGAGAGGCATCGTGCCCTTTATCTCTTACTATCTCAGTGTGTATTTCCTAAGAACAGGATATTCTCCTACAGAGCCACTGTACGGCAATCAAACTCAAGAAATCTAACGCTGTTACAGTAATTTTTTCCCTTCTACACTGCATATTTCAATTTTGTCAACTGGCCCAACAAGCTTTCAGGGCACGTCCCTCACCCCAGTGCAGAATCAAATCCCGCACCACCTACAGCATTTAGATGTCTTCTCTCTTTTTTTTTCCTTTACTCTGGAACCATTCCTCAGCTTTGACGTGGACAATGAAATGTCTGAAGAACAGAAGCCAGTGATTTTCTACAATGTTCCTCAATTCGGGTTCATGAGATGTCCACTTGTGACTAGGTTCAAGTTGTGTAACCTTGGCCAAGTGACATAAGTCATGTTGGGTGATGTCCATCTGCTATGGTTCCTTTTGTTCACCTGATCGTTGCATGGGCAGGCTTCTCTATTGCAGAGTGACCATTTTTGCCTTTTAACCAATAAGCCGTCTGTGGGGCGATATACGTTGTCTTCTAAGGGACTGGGACACTGCACTGATGGAGGAGGCTGCAGAGGGCAATTTTGAAAAGTGGCTTAAATTCTGACTCTACCATTCACTAGCCGTGTGATCTTGGGCAAATCACCTAGCCATTCAGATTCACCTTTCATCATCTGTAGAATGGAGTAAAAATATTTCCCTTCCAGTGTCATCAAGAAGATAAATATGTAAAGTGCTTGGTGCTCAGGAGGCCTTGCATGAACATTAGTGCACTTCTCATTTCCTACCTCCACCTTTTAAAGGTTACTGTAGAGCAGGTGGTTTGTTGATCCCACTATTGTTTCCAATGCTATGAAGGGACATGTCAAGGACCAGCAAGTCATACAGTGGGATGCCTATGGCAAGAAGCAGGAAATACCTTGCAGTAGAGGCCCAATGGGAAACACTGGAGCTCTCTTTGGAAATGCCAGGAGCAGGGAGTGGAAAGGAAAGGAAAATGAAGTCGCTCAGTCATGTCTGACTCTTTGCAAATCTATGGACTGTAGCCTAGCAGTCTCCTCCGTCCATGGAATTTTCCAGGCAAGAATACTGGAGTGGGTTGCCATTTCTTTCTTCAGGGGATCTTCCCAACCCAGAGATTGAACCCAGGTCTCCAGCATTGCAGGCAGATGTTTTACCCTCTGAGTCACCAGGGACGCCTCTAAAGCTAATGTTGGTTAAAGTGAAGTGAAAGTCACTCAGTCATGTCTGACTCTTTGTGACCCCATGGACTCTATAGTCCATGGAATTCTCCAGGCCAGAATACTGGAGTGGGTAGTCTTTCCCTTCTTCAGGGGATCTTCTCAACCCAGGGATCCACTGCAGGGGGTGGAGGCAGCAACAGAACTGCTGTCTTGAGCTTGTGATCACACTTGGCTGGAGAGGTGGCTGTCAGGAAAAGGGCCAATGGGACTTAGGTTATGAGACTGACTTGGGCTCTAGGACTGCAGCTCTGCAACCTCAAGGACCCCAGGGTTCACCGCACACCCAGACCAGAATCTGTTCTGCCCCCACCCCAGCTGCATCCCCAGGAAAACCAATCATCTCCTCTCAGCCTTTCATTTCCTTATCTGTAGGATGAGGGGTTTGACCAGATCTGTTGCTCTCTGTCCAGGTTGGGTATTAGAACCAGGAGGGAAATTTTAAGAAAATGCCAGTTCCTGGGGCTATTCCTAGACCAATGAAATCAGAACCCAGACACATTGGAATTTTTCAAAAGTTGCCAGGTGATTCCACTATAAGCCAAATTTGAGAACCACAGTCCTCAAGAATCTCACATGTCCTTCCTTGCCTTCAGCATCTAGGAGGCTGAAGATGGAAGCCTCTTCCATGGAATGGAATGGATGGAATATTCCATGAATGGAATATTCTAAGGAAATGAATTTTCTGGTGAACTTAGAATTCATCACTGAAAATTCTTTCTTGTTTCTATTTCTTCTTTTGCAAATATTTCTAAAGTCAGTAAGTCTAACTAATCGTGAAGGTCCTTCTTACCTTGATAATTCTATGGCTACATGAGAAGGATATTCTGAAAAACTGGAGTTTTCTGGTTAACTTAAGAGTTGCACCAAAAATTTCTATTCTATTTTTTAAAACTTTCCGAAGTGTACGGTTTCCTGCCTAGGGAAGCAGGGACAATAACCTCCTGACATGGGGCTACTGCCTGCCCTTTCCCTAGCCAAGGCAGACATTACTAATTGATGACACCTCCAACGTGACTTAAAGGTCCTTCTCAACCTTAGGCAGCCACAATCAATCAATTTGCTGACTTGAGATGAAACCTGTCTGCCATTCTGGGTATGGTGAATTTAGCTCAATATTTCTTTCATAATGGGGTATCTTTTCGGGCTTCAAAGGTCACTTTCCAAATAGCCCTTCCTCCATTCCAGTTCTTCCAAGTACATAGGACTGTTGAACAGGTAATGTAGGGGACTATGCTGAGGGTATACTGTGTCTCACTCAATAAACTTTGGGTATAAACACATACAAATTTTTATAAAAGTATGCTTTGCTGCTATTTACTTCTTTTTTTTTCTTTTTAAATTGAAATGTAGTTGATTTATAATGTTTTATTACTTTATGACATATAGCAAATTGAATAAGATATATTCTTTTTCAGATTCTTTTCCATTATGGTTTATTACAGGATATTGAATATAATTCTTCGTGCTATACAGTAGGACCTTGTTGTTTCTCTGTTTTATAAATTTGCATTTGCTTATCTCAAGCTTCTAATTTATCCCACCCACACCAGTTTCCCCTTTGGTAAATGTAAGTTTGATTTCTATTTCTGTGCATTTGTTTCTGTTTTGTAAATAAGTTCATTTGTATCATATTTTAGATTCTACATATAAGTGATATCCTGTGATATTTGTCTTTCTTGGTCTGACTTTACTTAGCATGATAATCTCTGGGTTCATCCATGTTGCTGCAAATGGCATGATTTCATTCATTCTTATGGCTGAGTAATATTCCATTATATATCATCTGATATATGGAATATATCATATTCCATTATATATCATCTTCTTTATGTACTTATATGTCTGGACATTTATGTTGCTTTCATGTCTTGGCTATTGTGAATAGTGCTGCAATGAACATTGTGGTGTTTATTTTAGAATGAGAGTTTTTGTCTTTTCTAGATATCCAGGAGTAGGGTTGCTGGATCATCTGGTAACTTTAGTTTTAGTTTTTTAAGGAACCTCCATTCTGTTCTTAATAGTGTCTACAACAATTTACATTCCTACCAACAGTGCAGGAGGATTCTCTTTTCTCCACATCTTCTCCAGCATTTATTATTTGTACACTTTTTAATGAAGGCTATTCTTGACTGGTGTGAGGTGATATCTTGTTGTAGTTTTGATTTGCATTTGGTAATGAAGTTGCTCAGTCGTGTCCGACTCTTTGCGACCCCATGGACTAGCCTACCAGGCTCCTCCGTCCATGGGATTTTCCAGGCAAGAGTACTGGAGTGGGTTGCCATTTCCTTCTCCAGGGGATCTTCCCAACCTATGGATTGAACGCGGGTTTCCCGCATTGTAGGCAGATGCTTTTACCTTCTGAGCCACCAGGGAAGATTTGCATTTATCTAATAATTAACAGTGTTGAGCACTTTTTCATGTGCCTATTGGCCATCCATATGTCTTCTTTGGAGAAATGTCTATTTAGATCTGCTACCCTTTTTAAATTGGGTTGTTTGGTTTATTTTGTTATTGAGTTATATGAGCTGTTTGTACATTTTGGGAATTAAGCCCTTGTTGGTTGCATCATTTGCAAATATTTTCTCTCAGTCTGTAGGTTGTCTTTTCATTTTGTTTATGGTTTCCTTTGCTGTGCAAAAGCTTATACAAACGTAAAGTTTGATTAGGTCTCATGGTCGGGAAGATCCACTGGAGAAGGAAATGGCAACCCACTCCAGTACTCTTGCCTAGAAAATCCCATGGGCAGAGGAGCCTGGTAGGCTACAGTCCATGGGGTTGCAAAGAGTCGGACATGACTGAGCAACTTCACTTTCTTTCTTTCTTGTTTATTTTTGCTTTTATTTCTATTGCTTTGGGAAACTGACCTAAGAAAACATTGGTACGATTTATGTTAATGTTTTTGCCTATGTTCTCTTCTGAGAATTTTATGGTATCGTGTCTTATATTTAAGTCTTTAAGGCATTTTGATTTTATTTTTGTGTATGGTGTTAGAGTGTGTTCTAACTTCATTGATTTACATGCAGCCGTCCAGCTTTCCCAAAAGCACTTGCCAAAGAGACTGTCTTTTCTCCATTGTATATTCTTGTCTCCTTTTTTGAAGATGAATTGACCATAGGTATAATTTTGCCATTTTACTTAAATTGAATACAGAGAAGATAGTTCTGGGGAAATGGTATAACAAATAGAGTAAGATCCAGGGTCCAAATTCTAATTTTGCCACTCATTAGTCAGGTCACTTTGGACCAGTTACCAAACCTGTCCTCTATAAAATGTGGCTAATAATAGTATTCACCTCATAGGGTTATTGTGAAGCTTGAATGAAGTAGCAAAACTAACACATCCAGGGTCTGACATATAGGGAACACTCAACAAATGTTACCTATTTACCTTTGTTAGTACCATTCATGGAGGGTTTCAGTGAGTGAGTCATGATTAATAAAAATTGTGTAGAAGTATTTTAGGTAGTAAAGATATTAGCAGTGGAGATAATAGAAGTACCCATGTTATGTCCCCAACACTAGCTGGTGGGAAGGACATGTGAATCTGTGTCCATGAAATGGATGCTTGTCGGTGAGGTCTTGGGCGGCAGTGACCCACATCTGGGATGTGGTCTCATAAGTCTGGGATAATCAGCAGAAGCTGTGGTGCTCCAAAGGTGGCATTTTTGGAAACTGGTGGATGTAGTCTTTGGTTGACCTGCCCATTGGCATCTGGGGATGGGGAGGAAGCTGGATGTCCCACAGTGTTTGGGAGTCTCAAACAAGAAGAATTGTTTCATGTCCTATGTGACTTTTGAATATTCTCCCATATTAAACACTGCAAAGGTAAATCAGCAATACATAGAACATGATAATTCTGAAAATAAGTTCTAAAAAGTTACTGAAAAGTCCAGTAATTTAGAAGACCATTCCATAGAGAGAAACTTAAATGGAAGCAAAACCTTGTCTGGCAATGATGGTGCAACTTATGTGTTACAGGTTGCTGACTCAATGCACTAAGCATTTCTCTTTTTTTTAGATTTTCAGTATTTTCCCTTGTTTTAATTGGTTAATTTTTGGCAGAGTTGGGTCTTTGTTGCTGCACAGGCTTTTCTCTAGTTTCGGTGAGTGGGGGCTACTCTTTGGCTGTGATGCACAGGCTTCTCACCGCTGTGCCTTCTCCTTTTGCTGAGCGCAGGCTCTAGTGCACAAGGGCTTCAGCAGTTGTGACCTGTGGGCTCAGTAGTTGCGGCTCCCAGACTCTAGAGTATGGGCTCAATAGTTACAGTGCACAGGCTTTGTTGCTCGATGGCATGTGGGATTTTCCCTGACCAGGGCTTGAACCTGTGACTGCTGCATTTGCAGGTGAATTCTTTACCACTGAGCCACCAGGGCAGCCCTCTTTTTTTTTCTAATTTAATTTTTTAAAAATTTTCAATAAATTGGTATTTATTTGGCTGCCTTGTATCTTCATTGTCTCATGTGAGGTCTTCTGTTGTGGCACGCAAACTCTCTAGTTATGACGTGTGGGCTTAGTTGCTCTGTGACATGAGATCTCAGTTCCCCAACCAGTGATCAAACCCATGTCCCTTGCATTGCAAGGCTAATTCTTAATCCTTGGACCACCAGGAAAGTCCCTGCATTAAGTGTTTTTAACTACAAATTTTCCTGAAGAGGGTTTCAATGCAGTAAGGCAGTACTATGCAGTGAAATGAACTGAAAACATGTAACAGAGATTTGAGATTTCTTTGAAAAGACCTTGAACCATATAGAAATTAGCAGACTCCTGAAATGAAGCTCATGAATTTCATTGTTGCTCTGAAAATATTGTTATAATATTGCCATATATATATACACATATGTATACACACACACACACACACACACAGGTACACGATAAGAAATCTAGGTTGTAAGAATTTCACTTTCAAATTACTTTTCAGTTGGTCTGTTCTTCTTCAACATCATTCTCATCCCTTCCCCAGAGGTCTTCCTATCACTTGGCCTTTTTTCAGTCCATCCTCTCATGGGATACAACCCCAAGTTCTTGTTAAATACTGGAGATTCTATCACTATAGTGATATCCCCAGTCATAAGGTAGGGAACCACTCTGATGCTGTACTGATAAAATAAGTCCCAGCTCATTTATGACTGAGTCTATAGCTGATCTTAGTATACTGTCTCCATTTTTAATTATAGTTATTTTATTCTTTCACTTATATACAGTTAAGTGTTCTCTGTTATTACATAGCCTAACAATCATTTTCCTTCTAATGTCCATCGATGCCACTACCATTACATTTTCCTGTTTTTCTTACAGAAAGAACTTATGATCTCCTTACTTCTCTTAAATCCAAGCCCCTTCCTATCGCTAGGTACGAGAAAACAGCTGCTTTATCGTGTGCCCCAGTTGAGCCATATTTGAGCATGTATATTTTGAAATACATATTACTTGATTGTACGTAATCTCCTGTTTATATCAGAGGAGTGGTTCTTGATGGAAGATGACTTTCCCCTCAGGGGACACTTGGCAATATCTGGAGAGTTTTTGGTTTCAGGATTGGGGGTGGAAGCCTGGGATGCTGCTGAACATCTACAAGTGTACATGACAGCACCTCAAAGGTTACCTGACCCCATGTCAGTAATTCTCACCTTAAAAACTGTGTTACAGTTAAGGTATTACGTTAATATTTTTTTAATGTGTATAGTTGGCTTATGGACTTTACTGGTGGCTCGGTGGTAAAGAACCTGCCTGCTAATGCAGAAGATGTGGGTCTGATCCCTGGGTTGGGAAGATATCCTGGAGAAGGGAATGGCCACCCACTCCAGTATTCTTGCCTGGGAAACCCCATGGACAGAGGAGCCTGGCAGGCTGCAGTCCGTGGGGTTGCAAAAGAGTTGGATTTGACTTAGTGACTAAACAACAACAATAGTTGGCTTATATAAACCATGAATTTCATTTGGGATATTAAAAAGAGTTTACAAAATATTTGGTAAACAAGCACTAAACCACTGACCTAAATCAAAAAAAGTAGTAATCTAGGTAGACTTTGGATTCGCCATGTCCACCATTGCCCTTGAACTAGTAATGTAAATAATAAATGACTTTGAAAAGTTTTCTGTCCCTTAATCGCGTGTAGAAGTCAGAGGTCAAATGTGAAACTCTTGTGTGTCTAAATGGCTGGGCACCCACCCCCTAGCCGTGTTCCTCAAGCTACTGTCAGCAAGCACCTGACCATTTCCTCATGTCAGGAAACGTTAGTTCAGCACTTGGTAGATCTCATCTTCTCCCCTCCCGTCTGACAATGAGTTTTGAGGGAACACTGAGGAGGGTCCACGTCACCCACAGGGTTTGGTAGAAACACTTCAGTCAGCATCCAGCTCCAGCTCGCTATAACAGTCCCTAACCTAGAGCAGCACAGCTGCCAGCAGGCAATAACAGCTTCTGCCCGGTGCCACAAATACCCTGAGAAGAATGTTTCAGAATTACTTAAAGGTGTGGCATTTCGTGTGGCTAAGATGTGGGAGAAGCGAGTTTGTATATAGTACCATTAGCACATTCCTTCCCAAGATGCATTGAGACGCCTTTGCTACAAATGGCGTAAAACAAATGGCATGGAAAATTCCAGAATCTGCAAAACAAAATAGGGGTGAGCAGACTTCCGGTGGAGTAACTCAGCAGCACTTGGTCCCCATGCCACCACTTATCGTGCTGTGTATCTCTGGACATAGTCTATTCGTCTGCACCCTGACGGATGTCCTCCCTATGCAAGGGATGTGGAATACCTAGCAGATGTCTGGCACACAGAAAAGTGTACCACAGACAGTTCTTGCTTCATCAGTACACTCAGGGCTATACAGCACAGGAGGAAGATGGGGCCCCCAGTGTCAATACTGGATCTTGCTTTAAATGAGTTACATCCACAGCAGCTTGGATAGCCCCGGGGAGGGCTCCTAGGCAGTAAGCCAGCCCTGAATGCTAAGCCACCTAGAGGCTACTTTCTCATTTAGGACTAGCTTTGGACCCTCAAACCATCTTTTTTTTTTTTTTTTTCGGTGTAGACCATTTTTAAAGTTTTTTATTGAATTTGTTACAATATTGTATTATTGCTTCTGTTTTATGTTTTGGTGTTTGGGCTGTGAGGCATGCGGGATCTTAGATCCCCAACCAGGGATGGAACCTACAACCCCTGAATTGGAAGGCAAAGTCTTAAGGACCACCAAGGAAGTCTCTCAAACCATTTTAAGAGATACCACTTGATCATTATAAGCACTCACTCTGTGCTAGATTATACATCCATAATCTCATTTAATTCTCATGATAATCCAAATCATAGGTGCTATTGTCCCTTTTCATGGATGGGGAAAGTGAGGCCTGAGCAGTAATAGGAGTTGTCCTGGCTCACAGTGGTGGGGACCACAGGATGAGGCAGAGCTGAATCCAGGTATGACTCTTACCTGCTGCCTTTGCACCTGGTCAGGGCCTCATTCCTTCTTTCTGGGGAAATCACTGCCAAAAGCCAACTCTCACACCTCCTGGGAGGGGAATTTGTGGAGCTGGCCAGTCCTTCCCTGGGACTCCCAACTCACAGGGCCTCAGTCCATCACTCCAGCCTTGGCTCCCGGCGACCACATCTGCTTGGTGGAGAAACGGGTGGAGCCCAGAGAGCAGATTTATTGCGTCTCCCGCGCCTTGGGCTCCATCCCAGCCGCCCAGAATTGGAGAGGTGACAAGGATAAATGTGTTTGGCTCCGGGCTCCGTCACTGAGGATTTATTTAGCACCTGCAGTAATAAAAAATCACAACGCTGCAGCGTGCAAGGCATTCACGGGCCTGCGGGGGGACGCTGAGGTGGGACACAGAGGAGCCCGCTTGCTCTCCAGCTGCTTGCAATCTAGTGACAGAACAGAGGTGGTTCCCGGAGAACCTCAGAGAGGGAGCGAGGTGGGGCGTCTGAGATGAGGAACTCAAGAGGCTGCGTGCTCTGAGGTCACGCCGTGACTGAGGAACGGGATGACAGCTGTAGAGTCTGTGACACTTACGTGAGATTTTTTTCCCTTTAAAACACACATGGAAGAATTTAAGAATATAGCTAACCTAAAAAGGAGGGAAAAACTACCCCAAAGCCCACCCTCTGCCCAGAGATAACTACCATCACCCTTGTGAAGAACAGACATCTGCCAGTCTCCTCTTTCTCTGTGTAGAGGGATGAGAACTTGCCAGCAATGTGTCCATATTTTACATACTCTTCAGGAACCTGCTTGTCTCCTTTAAGAGGCTCACCAGCTATTTTAATGCTTCCCTGCAAGGTGGCTACCTGCAGGGCATGGCAGAGGCGCCCTTCCGGGAGTCTCTCCCAGCCGGGCTTCAGGAGATAGGCGGGAGGCAGGTGGTGAAGGCGATGCTTGGAAGAGGGAAAGATGAGCCTGGTGAGATGTGGAGAGCTCAGAGATGCTGAAGGGAGCTTGTTCAGGTCTAAGGGACCTCGAAGGAGGCAGAAAGAATGCAGAAAGCAGTGTGCTTTGGGGTTCCTCCAAGAGATAGAGGATGCTGGCGAGCCTGGCTTTGTGGCAAAGAAAAGTCCAATGTCTGGGTTCTTTAGGTAAGCAAAGCAACCAGCAGTCCTATAGCCTCTCACACACCTTCAGATGGCACTTTGGGAGGAAGAAAGCATGAGACCAATGTTTTCCAAGTTGTGTTCCAGAGTACACAAATCCCACAAAAACAGCTCTCCAGAAAAGGGTTAAAATAAGTTTGTGACAAGAATCTAAAGTCACCCCATCTGGGAAAATCACAAGGCACAGATGCTTACCTAGGCCCTGGGAGGTAAGGAAACTGGCCTTAGCCAGGATTTCCCAAATGTATTTTCTCCGAACGGCGCTCACCATCTATGGGATTTCCCTCTTGCTCTGAGCCTAGTGATGGTGGAGAAGACACACCACAGAGCACTGGGCTGGGACTCTCTCTTCATCAAGGTGGCTTCCTTACCATCGGCAGAAAGTTCCAGGCCTCATCCAGGTGTTGGGTGTCCACACCCTGGCCCCTGCAGGGCCCTACAAGGGCAGAAATCAACCATCTCAAAAGATCCCCTCTGGCTCTGACATTCTGTTTCTGAAATTTATACCAATCAAATCTCACTTGGAGAGAATACATAGGAGGTGTGGTAGCCTAGGCCATCAAATTTGTTGGTTAACTTCACTCTTTTAATCAACAAATAATTCTTGAGTTTCTGCTATGTGCCAGGAACTGTTCTAAGCATTGGAGATTCAAGAGGGAATCAGATAAGATCTTTTCCCTTATTGCTCTCAGGAGGAAACATGCTACAAATAAATAACAGCATCATCTAAATGTTATGAAGATAAAGTAGTGTAAGCATTGAATGTGAGACAGGGAGATGGAGAGGGGCCACTGTGTTAGATAAAGTGACCTGGGAAGGCTTTTCTAAAGCAGAAGTATAGAGTAGAGACCTGCAGGAAGTCAAGGATGAAGCCAGGCATAGATCTCAAGGCAGAGCATTTCAGGCGGATGGAATAGCAAGTGCAAAGGTCCTGAGGCAGAAGCATGTTTGGGGAACAACAAGGAGGCCAGTGTGGCTTAAGGGAGTAAAAGAGGGGAAGGGTGGTAGGAGATGAGGTCAGAGAGACAGTGGGGGCAATACCTTGTAGGACTGTGAAGGTCACAGTGAGAATTCTGATTTTCTTCAGAGTGAGATGGGAAGCCATAGGAGGGATGGAGCAGGGGAGTAGTATGTGATACAAGGAAGAATTTCTAATTTCTCATGGGAGTGAACAATTTTCTAAATGGTGAGAGCCCACTCTCTACTTCTGAAAGTAGTAGAACTTATGAAAAGGCAATGAATTTTCATCTGATGACCGAAGGTCTCACAAGGATTGGTTATTCATGCATTATACATCTACTGTATGCCAAGGGCCCTGCTGGGCCCCAGGGATACAAATGTAGTTGATACGACTTTTAGTTCCTGGCTATTGATACAGAGCCATCACAATTATTGTTCCCCTTATTAAGTAGAACTCTGAGCTTCCACTGGCTATGGCAGCGAGGAGTTCACTTTCAGTCCTAGTTCAGGAGGCAGATGTTCTCCGTTTCCTCCATGGTTCCGTATGAATCCAGTAGCTCACAGCTGCCCGGGAGGGGAAGGGCCTCTGGTCTCTACTCTGTTGTGGATGATGCCAAGATGCTCACAGTCCAAGCCCAGTGGTCTTTTCAAAGGCAAGCAGCCTATCCCTCGGTGCCAACCAGGGCTTCCAAGAGCATTCCCTTGGTTCCAGGATCTCAGCTTGTAAAAACACAGTCTCCCTGGGATGCACTTCCTACTCTCAGCAGTCAGGTCATGAATGGATGCTTGATGGGTGCGTAAGGCACAGTTCCTTTCCTCAAGCCTTTTATAACCTTTGGCACAATAGACAAGCAAAGCAGTTGTGGCTGGGCTCTGTCGAGCAGTAGGATAGACTAGACTAGAACTATTTTGCTTACAAAAAGAGTAAGACAAAGTAGACTATACAACCCATGTTCTTAAGTTGTTGCTTTTTTTATTTAATGTAATGTTCAGTTTTTAATGTGACTGATAAACAAATGGACTTCCCTGGTGGCTCAGATGGTAAAGAATCTTTCTGCAATGCGGGAGATCTGGGTTTGATCCCTGGGTCAGGAAGATCCCCTGGCAAAGGGATTGGCAACCCACTCCAGTATTCTTGCCTGGAGAATCCCATGGACAGAGAAGCCTGGCAGGCTACAGTCCATGGGGCTGGAAAGAGTCAGACACAACTGAGCCACTAGCACTTTCACTTTCAGTACAAAAATTATTCACTTATAATTTTGTGCAGCAAAGGAAGGCGTACAACAGGCTGCTTCTGTTCCTGGAAAAGGTGCTGAATTTCTTAAGACTGCAGAACAGAAACAGAAGTTTATCTTTTAGTTTTATTTTTTTAAATTTTATTTGTTTATAAATAAATAATATCTATTATTTAAAATAAACAGAAGTAATTTTTTAGTTTGCTTTTTATTTTTTAAAGTACTTATGTACTGGGTCTTCGTTGCAGTATGCAGGATCTTAAGTTGTGGCATGTGAACTCTTAGTTGGGACATGTGGAATCTAGTTCGCTGACCAGAGATTGAACCCGGGCATCCTGTATTAGGAGCATGGAGTCTAAGCCACTGGACCATCAGGGAGGTCCCCCAGAAACAGAAGTTTATATTTTTACTTTTTCTTGGAGGAAGGACTTTCAGGGATCATTTTGATCAGATGAGAAAACTGTGTTTGTCACTTAACCTTGTCAAATTACTTGACCTCTCTAAGCCTCAGTTTCCTCCTCTTTTGGTTTTACTCCAGAGCGTATTTATCACAAATCACAGTCAGTCTTTTACTAGAAACAATAATTAGCTGAATAGAATTTCCTCTGTGTCTTCGTGTATGTTCTGCTTTTGCTTCTTTACCTAATTATTTAGGGAACATTTGTCTCTCCATCTTTGACCCTCCTTTTTTCTTTCTTTATGCCCTCTTAATTTACCAGTTTATCATAAAGGATACAGATGAACCACCAAGGTGCAGTCTGAAAGGGTCCCAAAGGCAGGAGCTTCTGTCCCCTGGGAACTGGGGTGGCCCACCCTCCCCGCATGTAGATGTATTCACTTACCTGGGAGCACCAAGGTTGTTTCTAAGATCGCTTGAAACTCTGAGTGACGGGAAGCAGGCTGGGGTAGGGTTGTATTGGGCCGCCCAACCTCACGTGGGCCCTCCTTTCAGCCCAGGAGGCCCCTTTTGGTCAGGAAATAGGAATGCTGCAGTGACCTATCGCAATGGAGTTTGTCCTCTGTGGTGCAGGGCTTTCAGAGAAGGGTGGCTGGGAGCAGTGCTGCAGCACTAATGAAGCTGAGGAAGTGCTGAGGTGCACAGGCCACGGACCGGGTAATTGAATTGGTGTCAGACACATAATGGCTTCAAGAGTCTTTTCTCTCTATTTGGTAAGAAGAGCCCTTCCCCTCACATCCTCTGTAAAAGCTCAAGGAGAAAAGGATGTCCACCCAGCTATACATCAACCCTGCCTATTGAGTAGGAGTTTTGGGAAACCATGTGGAGAAGCACACTTTTAAAGAAGGCTTTGGAGACTGTTAACAGCAGGCTGGGCAGGGCACAGGAAGAGGCAAATGAGTGTTTTCCAGAAGATGCTGCCAGGTGATAAAATATTAAAACCAATACCAACACTCTCTCTTCAAGGAATGGTCTTAATGATTCTGTCAGATAGCTGGGCCCTGTGGTCAAATGGACAATGAGCTTTGTGCTTGATCAAAAATAGCTTTAATGGGTGTCATGAATGGATGCCAAGAATGCTTAATGGGTGCCAGGGCCTGGGCTAAGCAACTCTTATGCATGATCTCATTTAATTCTCACAACAATCCAGTGAGGGAGGCACTACAGTTATCCCCATTTTACAGATGAGGAAACTGAGGTTTGCCTGAGATCACCAGCTATGATGACATGAAGCTTGGCTTGAAATCTAGGATTGCAATCCAAAGCCAGTGTTTCCTTTCTTCTTTGACAAAAAACTATAAGGAAAACCAAATATATCCATATATGGTAAAAGATGGGCTTCCCTGGTGGCTCAGATGGTAAGGGATCTGCCTGCAACGTAGGAGACCGGGGTTTGATCCCTGAGTCGGGAAGATCCCCTAGAGAAGGGAATGGCAACCCACTCCAGTATTCTTCCCTGGAGAATCCTATGGACAGAGGAGCCTGGCAGGCTACAGTCCATGGGGTTGCAAAGAGTCGGACACGACTGACAACTAGCACTTTCACTTTCACATGGTGAAGGATAGGATGAGAGAGTTTACAATTAAAATTAATTCTGTCTCAGCAGATCCCAGTCCACTGCAGACACCACTACTGATTGGTTGTGTTGCCTTCCAGCTGTGCAGAGTACACACAAAGACGTGTACATGCTTGTGTGTCTAAATGTCTGCGTGTACAGTGGCTGTGTGTTCTCCCTACTGCATGCACTGGGCTTGCTTTCATTCAATGTGGTGTTGGACGGCTCTATTGTTAGTATGGAGACAGCTGCCTGGCCTTTAAATGGTTGCATAGTAGTTCATAACACGGATATATCAAAATTTAACCCATCTGCTCTTTAGAGACATTTAGGGCTTTCTAGATTTTTCTTGGTCTTTCTCAGGTAAATGCCCCTGCTTGTGTGTGAGAGCAACGTTGTGCTTTTGATCACGAGAGCAAGATGACATCCTGGGATAGTTGGGGTCATTTTCAGATCACTGATGTGACAAGTGCACTTATCTCTAGGGTGTTGCGGATGGCACCCAGGGGACACGCAGGCTCTTGGCTTTGGGACATCCCCTCTGTACTGCCCTCGGTTCGATAGTAACAGACTTCAGCACTTCAGGTGCCCCAGGGACCTCTCTGCATGAGAACAAGAGTGCTGAGTGCAGGGGTTCCTCTCTCCAGCCACCATCTCATCCCGTCACCCTTAGGCAGTAGAGGTCATCTGTTCCGCTGCCACCCCAGGCTGGTGGGGACCTGTCACACCTAAGGGGGTGTAGGCTGAGGTACAGAGAGGTGGAGCAGCTTGCCCAAGGTCACATAGCAAACACGGTGGGGAGGCCTGAGAGGCAGGGCCAGAGCAGGGTCTTCATCGCCTCGTCCCCCGCCCCCTCCACCGCCTCCTCATGAATCAGGAAAGGCTGCTCAACAGAGTTTTGCCTCTTCTCTAGGCTGTGCTGAGACTTGAGAAGCCCCTGAAGCCCCTCTGGAGACCAGGGGAGGATGTGCCAGAGCCATTAGAAGGGGGAGGGGTCATCCTCTGATCACCTTTTTGCCTTCCTTTCACTAGAGTGAAGCTGACTTTTTGTCTCATTTGAAAGTTTCTCATGGAAACTGCTGCTGTCTTTGTATTAGTCAGAACAGTCTTTGGTGTTAAAAAAAAAAATCCAAAATTATATTGGCCAAATACCAAGATTTATCTTTTCTTATTCATCCAGTTTCTGACTCAGGCTCTTCCCCAAGTCAGCTGTTCATTTTGTAGTGACTCAGTGACCCAACCTGCTTTCACCTCATGGTTCTTCACCTTGGTGGGTGGCCTCTATGATTGCCCTGAATGAGGGCTGTGCAGTGCTGTGGGTGTGTGGAGAGAACACAGGAGGGTCACACTAAGAGCTGACTCTTAAATGTCTCTCTAGGTCATTTCCACTCATTGTCCATTGGCCAGATATAGGCAGGTGGCCACACCTAATTGCAAGACAAGGCAGTGGGGGGAGGGTGTTTCATGGGTCACCCTGACCAGTACATGTGTCTGTCAAGCCACAGCCTAGTGGGGCCAGATGAATGGGGGTTGCATGAATAGGCCTGTGGTAACTATTGTTAATAACAGTAGAGTTGGTTAAGAATCTGTCTGTGATGCAGGAGACCCTGGTTCAATTCCTGTGTTGGGAAGATCCACTGGAAAAAGGGATAGGCTACCCATTCCAGTATTCTTGGGCTTCCCTTGTGTGGCCCATATGGTAAAGAATCTGCCTGCAATGCAGGAGACCTGGGTTCAAACCCTGGGTTGGGAAGATCCCCTGGAGAAGGGAAAGGCTGCCCACTTCAGTATTCTGGCCTGGAGAATTCTATGGACTGTATGGTTCATGAGGTCTCAAAGAGTCGGACACAACTCAGCGAGTTTCATTTCACTTGGGAACCAATATTAGCTTTTAGGGGCTACTCAATTGCTAGTTCTTCTGCAGAGGACTTTTATTTTTCTTAACTATCTTATTACCAAATAAAATACCCATACAGAAAACCCCACACAACAAATTAACCTTAGAATATTATTATAAGGCAAATATTTTTTTCCTATATAAATTGAAATTTATTGTCAATTTTATGCCTTCAATATGGATATTTCCTTTAAAAAATTTTTATCAATGTATTTATTTTTGGCTGTAGTGAGTCTTCATTGCTGCTTGGGGGCATTCTCTAGTTGCTGTGAGCAGGGGCTACTCTTCATTGCAGCATGCAGGCTTCTCACTGCAGTGGCTTCTCTTGTTGCAGGGCATCGGTCCTAGAGCCTGTCGGCTTCAGTAGTTGTGGCTCATGGGTCTAGAGCACAGGCTCAGTAGTTGTGGTACACGGACTTGGTTGCTCAGTGGCATGTGGGATCTTCTTGGATCAAGGATTGAACCTGTGTCCCTTGCATTGGCAGGCTGATTCTTCACCTTTGGACCACCAGGAAAATCCTCGGATTGTGTTTATTTTCAATTGTGGTACACTAGCACATTTTCAAGGCTTAATACAATATCAGGTTGTGTTTTATATGTTAAGAGAAGCAAAGATAATGTCATATTTTATGACATAAATACATTTTTAATCTTAATAATTCTTAATTGAAGTTAATTAAATAATGTTGATTATAATGTTGTACTAATTTCTGCTGTACAACAAAGTGACTCAGTTATGTATGTACATACATTCTTTTTTAAATATTCTTTTTCATTATGGTTTATCCCAGGAGATTGGATGTAGTTCCCTATACTATACAGTAGGACCTTCTTGTTTATCCATTCTAAATGTAATAGTTTGCATCTACTAACCCCAAATTCATAGTTCATCCTTCTCCCTCCCCCTCTCCCTCTTGGTAACCACAAGTCTGATCTCTATGTCTGTTAGTCTGTTTCTACTTTGTAGCTAAGTTAATTTATGACATATTTTAGATTTTACATATAAGTGATATCATATGGTATCTGTCTTTTTCTGACTTACTTCACTTGGTATGATAATCCCTAGTTGTATCCATGTTTCTGCAAATGGCATTATTTTATTTTTTATAGCTGAATAGTATTCCATTGTGGGCTTCCCAGGTGTCACTAGTGGTAAAGAACTTGTCATCAATGCAGGAGACATAAGAAATGTGGGTTTGATCCCTGGGTTGGGAAGATCCCCTGGAGGAGGACATGACAACCCACTCTAGTATTCTTGCCTGGAGAATCCCATGGACAGAGGAGTCTCTGTCCATGGTGGTCTACGGTCCACGGGGTCTCAAAGAGTTGGACATGACTGAAGTGACTGGGCATGCACACATGCAGTATCCCATTGTGTATATGCACCACATCTTCTTTACCCATTCATCTGTTGATGGACATTTAGTTTGTTTCCATGTTTTGGCTACTGTGGGGATAGTGCTGCTATGAACATTGGGGTGTATGTATCTTTTTGAATTATAGCTTTGTCCAGGTATATGCTCAGGAGTAGGATTGCTGGGTCATAGGATAGTTCTATTTTTAGTTTTTTGAGGAACCTCCATATTGTTTTCCATGAACTTGGCTTCATGAACTTACATTTCCACCAACAGTGTAGGTTTCCCTTTTTTTCCACACCCTCTCCAGTATTTGTTTGTAGACTTTTTAATGATGGCCATTCTGACTGGTGTGAAGTGGTACCTCACTGTAGTTTTTATTTGCATTTGTCTAAAAATGAGTGAGGTTGAACATCTTTTCATGTACCTACTGGTCATCTGTATGTCTCCTTTGGACAAATGTCTATTAAGATTTTCTGATAAAGCAAATACTCTTGAAACTGCCTCTCAAGGTAAGAAATAGAAATTAACAGTAGAGTTAATTATTTTAACTTTTGGACTCAGCTCTCTGTTTTGTCCAACTTGAGTCTAACGCAGACTTGGAAAAGTGCAGTTCTGAATTTCCGAAGTATGAGGCTCCGAGGGCTGCCTAATCTTGGCAGTGAACTTGCAGTGTGCCTGTGACAGAGGCCGTGAAGAGGTCCTCCCTCCTCATAGTGAATGTGAGGGTGGGGGTGTGGGGTGCCTGGACCTGCTGCTGCCAGACTCTCCCCCAGTGCCCTAACTGTGCCCTTGGTCCCAGGGTCAGACTGCTTCTTGTGGCCCCAGTTGTCCAAGGCCGTGCATCTGTCCAGAGAGGCCACCCTAACCATCCACTCTTCAGCCCTTCCTCCTCTGGGCCAAACTGCAGCCTGAAGGTCAGTCTGACCCTGGGGACTCCCAGTTCTGGGCAGAAGCCCCATCGCCCCTGCCAAAGTATGTGTCAGCCTCAGTGCAGCACACCATGGTTTGGTGACTTTGCAAAGGCCGAATCCTAGAAAGACTGCATGCTCCTGGTTGCCAGCTGCTCCGCCTTGGCGATGCTCGGCTGCCTCCAGGGAGCCTAACGCACCTGCTGGGAGACAGCAAGGGCAGGGCGCTCCCATCTCGCACTGTCAACACATACTTCTAAGCTCAAGTCAGACCGGGAAAGCCTGGCTTTCTCCCATCCCCACACCCTAGTCCCCTTGCACCCATTGTGCAGCTGACCCAGTTTTTGATAGGAAAATGAGAATCTCTGTAGTTGGACTAGAGGAGCAGAAGCAAAGCCTCGCTGCCCTAACCTAGCCCAGAAACGGCCCTCCTTCTGAGGAAGGGGTGAGGAACCTCTTCTCCCTGTCTTTTCAGAGCATTTGGAACAAACTCCCGAAATACCATGGGGCTGAGTGCAAACCTTGTTTGCTATCATCAGGAGGAGTGATGAATCATGCAAAACACGCAGTTTCTCTCGTCCAAAATACAGCATATACACTTACATTTAGTGTCATTTTACATGTGCAGGATGTTTTTTTTTTTTTTTTAATTCTTTTCTTTCTCTCTCTCTCTTTTTTCCCCAAACCAAAAACACCAGCTGTAAAACCCACTGCTTCCTTCTCTGCCAAGTCTGCAGTGGTAGGAGGTGGCGGCAGCAGACAGCCGGGCCCCCGTGCTCTGAGTCAGGCCTCCCTCTCAGTGGCTCGCTGCCTGCAAAACAAACTTAAAAGCTGGTGAATGGCACTTAGGGGCCCGCAAGCATGCAGGGAGGCCTAAAATATTTGCAGAGGTGCACACTGTTCGTAGAATGAAAGGCCACTATGTAAATACCTGGGCCCCATCGAGTCGAGGCATCTTCAAAGTGGCTTCTGCTCCTCGCATCGAGCCAGCAAAGAAGCAAAGACATTCATTCAAAAGCAGCATGCAGGAACCACGCCACAACTTCCCGGCCCCAGAGGGGAGACTCAGAAAGGGACCACAGCGGCGGGTCCCGTGTTCTCCTCCACTGCACACTGCACAGGATGGTTTTGTGATGGCCTACAATATCAGCTTTCAGGCTGAGCAGACATGATCAGTTTTCTCCCTGTTGGCAAGGAAAGGCTCTTTTGGAAGATGCTCAAAAGGCAACCACAGTTAGTAATGGAGCATGGTGAGCATGAGACAGAGGTAGCTATTACCCAGGCTTGACAAAAGAAGACAAAAACATGAGATGGTTTTTGCGTCAAGCCACAAATATAACTCCCAAAGACGCCCAGGTGAGCGCAGGAGCAGACCAGACACACCTGATACCCTGCACACCATCCCTTAAGATTCCCAGAAAGTCCCACACAAATATGAAACCTGGCAACGGCCCTATGACCAAAGAGGAGGCTGGGAGCCAAACTCCAGGCAGATTTTTCACTAACCACATTGTCTGCTGGGATGCATTTAGAACATTCTTGGATTTCATACCACTTGGGTTGCCCCCTCTGAGCCAGAATGGGATGGGCAGCCCCCAGGCAGGAAGGAAACAGTTTTGTTTTACTCAAAATATTTGTTAGTGGTGATCTTTTACCTGGGCACGCAGGAATTATCTTCAAGGTCAGAGCCTAGTTTCATCCTCCTTTACTGCCTCCCTCTAAATGGCAAGACGGCAGCAAAGTGAGAGAGAAGGATGGCTGAAGGTGTGCGTCATCTTCAGAGGTTTAATTGCTAGAGGAAGTATCATCAATAGTGGTAAAACAAACAAACAAAGCCAGGAAGGGTGCTAGGAATGGTATCTCCCTTCTGCAAGCTGCATTTGATTCTCCAGCTAAACCTAATCAGAGATCCTGAGAGCTGAGCAGACGAGTAGCCCTAGTGTGGCTCAGAGAGACCCCAGATAAGGCCCACCAGCATGAGTGTTTGAGTAAAGCAGGCTTTGATTCTCCAGAGAAAACTGCCAGCACCCAAGTGGGAGGCTGAGGACACTGCATTTACCTCGTCGGATGGCCAAGACTGAATCGGAATAAAGGGCTCTCTTATGTGATGGAAAAGTTCCAAGGGACCAATGGAAAGACATAGAACCTGAAGGAGAGAAAAACTGTTCTCAAGACCCGAAGGCAGCAGACCTCTCTGAACATGACTGTTCTTGACTTTTCTACAAGAAACAGATGCTGATCTTAGATAAGGGCTACACTGTGTCCTCTGAGAGATGCAAGAAGATATGGTCTCAATGGAACTGGCCGAAGAAGGAAACAGAAGGAACAAAACAGTCTGAGATATAAGAAGAGATACAATGAGAGCTGGCAAAAATAAGAAGATAATATAAAGTCCCCAAAAGAGCCAGAGTCAAAACTGCATTTGAAGAGGAAAAGGGCAGAATTAAGAAATAGCCTATTAACCAAAGAGAGGAAAAGACCACAAACTTTTTGTTCTCAGGATCCCATTATAAACATTATTGAGGACTTCAAAGAGCCTCAGTTTGACTAGGGTATAGTTTGATATGATTACATTAGAAACTGAAATTGAGAAATTAAAAGTATTTATTAAAACTTTATTTTAGATAATAAACCCTTTGCATGTTGACATAAATAACATTTTTAAAGAAAAATACTTTCCAAATTAAAAAAATATTTTAGTGAGAAGAGAGTCATTTGCAAGTCTCTTTAACGTCTGACTTAATGGAAGAAATCTGTATTCTCATAGTTTTTAAGAAATTGAGCTATAATTGACATATAACATTATACTAGTTTCAGATGTACAACATGTGATTAAGTGTTTGTATATATTGTGAAAGGATCAATACAGTAAGTCCATCACCACATGTAGTTAAAAAATTTTTTTCTTGTGATGATGAGAACTGTTACAGTTTACTTTCTTAGCAACATTCAAATATACAGTATAAATTATTAACTGTAGTCACCATACTATACATTATTCCCAGGACTTATTTTATTATTGGAAGTTTGTATCTTTTGACTCCCTTCACTCATTTGGCCCTCTACGCACTCCCTCCCTCTAGAAACCACCAATATGTTCTCTGTATTTATGAGATCATTTTTTTTCTTCCTTTCAGAAACCACATAGAAGTGAAATTATATGTGCTTATCTTTCTCTGACTTATTTCAGTTAGCATAACACCCTCAAGATTCATCCATGTAGTCGCAAATGGCAAGCTTTCGGTCTTTTAAATTATATTGAGTGATATTCTAGTATGTGTGTGTGTGTGTGTAGTTGGCTACCATAAATACTGTTTATAGAATGAACACTGGGATGCATACATCTTTCTGAGTTAGTGTTTTTGCTTCTCTTGGACAAACACCCAGAAGTGGAATTGCTGGATCTTATATTCTATTTTTAAGTTTTTGAGGAACCTCCATACTGTTTTCCATAGCAACTACATCAATTTACATTTCCATAGTGCACAAGGGTTCCCTTTTCTCCATATCCTTGCTAACACTTGTTATTTCTCGTCTGATTCATAGCCCGTGCTGTGATAGCCATTCTAACCAGGGTGAGGTGATATCTCATTGTGGTTTTGATTTGCAACTCCCTGATGATTAATGTACTGTTAATATAATAAGCTCTGTTTCACGCACCTATTGGCCATCTGTATGTCTTCTTCGGAAAGATGTCTATTCATTTCCTTTGTCCATTTTTAATAAATCAGATTGTGATTTTACTATTGATTTGTATAAGTTCTTCATATACTTTGGATATTAACCCCTTATCAGATATATGATCTGTAAGTATTTTCTCCCATTCCATAGGTTTCCTGTTCACTTTGTTGATGGTTTCCTTTGTAGTGCAAAAGGTTTTTAGTTTGATGTAGTCCCACTTATTTATTTTTGCTGCCTTTGCTTTTGGTGTCAAATCCAAAAAATTATCACCAAGACCAATGCCAAAGAAAATTTCACCCACATTTTCTTCTAGAATTTTTATGGTTTCATGTCTTATGTTCAAGTTTTTAGTCCATTTTGACTTAACGTTTGTGTGTGGTATAAGCTAGTGGTCCAGCTTTATTCTTATCCATCTGGTTATCCAGTTTTCCCACCACCATTTGTTAAAGAGACAGTTCTTTCCCCATTCTACATTCTTGGCTCCCTTTCTGTAAATAAATTGACCATGTAAGTATGGGATTATTTTGGGGTTCTCTGTTATATTCCATTGATCCATGTGTCTGACTTTATGCTGATGCCATGCTGTTTTTATTACTATAACATTGTAAGACAGTTTGAAATCAGGGAGCCTACAGTTTTGTTCTTCTTTCTCAAAACTGCTTTAGCTATTCAGGGTCTTTTGTGTTTCTACACAAATTTTATGATTGCTTGTTCCATATCTATGAAAAAAGCCATTGGAATTTTGATAGGAATTTATTGGGTCTTTAGATTGCTTTGGGTATTATGGACATTTTAACAATGTTAATTTTTCCAATCCATGAGCACAGAGTATCTTTCCGTTTATTTGCATCTTCTCCGATTTATTTCCTCAATGTCTTACAGTTTTCAGTGTATAGGTCTTTCACCTCCTCGGATAAATTTTATTCCTAGGCAGTTTATTCTTTTCACTGTGACTGTAAATGGGATTATTTTCTTAATTTGTCTTCCTGATAATTCATTATCAATGTCTAGAAATGCAGCAGTCACTTGTATACTGATTTTGTCGGGAATTTTTGCATCTATGTTTATCAGGCTTATTGTCCTGGAATTTTCTTGTGGTGTCCTTGTCTGGTTTCAGTATTAGAGCACTGCTGATCTTATAAAATGAGTTTGTGTTTCCTTCCCTTTTATTTATAATTTTATTTAGGTTGTGCTGGGTCTCTATCACTGTGCAAGCTTTCTCTAGTTGTGGTGAGTTGGAGCCACTCTCTAGTTGAGGTCTATGAGCTTCTCATCACTCTGGCCCCTCTTGCTACAGAGCACAAGTTCTAGGCCTGTGGATTCAGTAGTTCCAGTGCATGGGCTCAGTTGCTCTGCAGCATGTAAGATCCTCCTGGACCAGGGATCAAACCCATGCCTCCTGCATTGCCCAGGCAGATTCTTTACTGCTGAGCTACTGGGGAAGCCTATTTTTTATTTTTTAGGGGAAGAATTAAAGAAGGATTAGTATTAATTTTTATTTCTCCTTCTTCCTTCCTTGCTGTGTATGTAGCACAGCTTGTGGGATCTTTGTTCCTTGAACAGGGATTGAACCCAGGCCATGGCACTGAAAGCGCCAAGTCCTAACTACTAGACCACTAATGAATTCCCAATTCCATCTTGATAGGTTGCATGCTTCTAGAAATTTAACTTTTTTTTCTAGGTTATACAATGTGTTGGTGCATAATTATCCATAGTAGTTGCTTAAGACCCTTGGTGTTTATGTGCTATTAGTTGTAAAGTCTCCTCTTTTATTTCTGATTTTACTTACTTGAGTCTACTCTTGTGGTGAGTGTACCTAAAGGCTTGGCAGCTCCATCATTTTAAAGAACTTTAAAACTTTTAGCTTTCTTAATTTTTTCTATTGCCTTTTAAGTCTTTGTTTCATTTATTTCCACTCTGATCTTTACTATGTCCTTCCTTCTGCCAGCTTTGGGCCTCATTTGCTCTTCTTTTTGTAGTTTCTTTTTTAAATTTTTATTTATTTTATTTATGGCTTCACTGGGTCTTTGTTGCTGTGTGTGGGCTTTCTTTAGTTGTGGTAAGCAGGGGCTGCTCTGCTATGGTGCTTTGACTTCTCATTGCTGTGGCTTCTCTTGTTGCAGAGCATGAGGTCTAGGTGAACAGTCTTCAGTAGTTGCAGTGCACAGGTTTAGTTGCCCCATGGCATGTGAGATCTTCCTGGACCAGGGATTGAACCCATGTCTCCTGCATTGGCAGGCAGATTCTTTTTTTTTTTTTTGGCAGGTGGATTCTTTACCACTGAGCCACCAGGGAAGCCCTTGTAGTTTCTTGAAGTATAAATTAAGGTTGTCTATTTGAACTATTTCTTGTTTCTTGATGTAGGCATTATTGCCATAAACTTCCCTCTTAGGACTGCTCTTGCTGCACCCCATACATTTTGGTTGGAGAAGGAAATGACAACCCACTCCAGTATTCTTGCCTGGAGAATCCTATGGACAGAGGAGCCTGGCATGCTACAGTCCACAGGGTTGCAAAGATCTGGACATGAATGATGTGATTTAGCATGCATGAACCCTTGGTGGCTCAGCTGGTAAAGAACCCATCTGCCACTGCAGGAGACACAAGAGACATGGGTTCGATCCTTAGGTCAGGAAGATCCCTTGGAGAAGAAAATGGCAACCAACTCCAGTATTCTTGCCTGGGAAATTCCATGGATGAAGGAGCCTGGTGGGCTACTGTCCATGGGGTTGCAAAGGGTCAGACATGACTGAGCACGTATGCGCGCGCGCACACACACACACACACACACACACACACACACACACTTGATGCAAAAATATTTACAAATGTTATATCATCTTATAGGATCGACCCCTTTGTCATTATATAATGCTCTTCTTTGTTTATTACTACCATCTTTGTTTTATTTATTTATTTATCTATATCGGGTCTTAGTTGTGGCAGGCAGGATCTTCATTGCATCAGGTGGTGGTGGCGGGCTCAGTGCTTGTGTTTCATGGGCTCTCAAGTTGTGGCACCTGGGCTCCAGAATGTGCGGGCTCAGCAGTTGCAGCACGTGGGCTTTGCTGCTCCATGGCCTGTGGGGTCTCAGTTTCTTGATCAGGGATGGAAGCCGGGTCCCCTGCCCTACAAGGTGGATCCTTAACCCCTGAGCCACCAGGGGGTCCCCTATAGTCTTTGTTTTAAAGTCTATTTTATCTGATATAAGAATAGATTATCCTAGCCTTTGACTTCCATATCATGGAATATACCCTTCTCCATTATTTCACTTTCAAGTCTCTGTGTGTCCTTATATAAGAAGTGAATTTCTTATAGGCAGCACATAAGATGGGTCTACAGAGACACATTATAATTAAAATGTAAAAAGTTGAAGACAAGAAGAGAATCTTAAAAGCAGCAAGAGGAAAACAACTTGTTACACACAAGGAACTACTACACAACTATCAGCTGATCTTCAGCAGAAACTTTGTGGCCCAGAAGGCAGTGGCAGTGATATATTTAAAGTGCTTAAAGAAAAAATTTCCAACCAAGAATACTCCATGCCCAGCAAAGGTGTCCTTCAGATTTGAAGGAGAGATAAAGTTTTTCAGACCAGCAAAAATTAAAGGAGTTCATTGTCACTAAACCAGCACTACAAGAAATGTTAAAGAAAGGGCACTAATTAGTAAAGAAAAACATATGAAACTATAAATCTCACTGGTAAAGATATATATATAGTAAAATTTAGAATAATTGAATGCTGTAAAGATGGTGGATTAATCACTTATAAAGCTAGTATGGAAAAAAAAAGCTAATATGAATGTTAAAAGACAAAAGTAGTAAAAATAACCATAATTACAATAATTAGTTGAGGAATACATAAGATAAGGAGTAAAATATGACAGCAAAAACAGAAAACATAGTGGGGGGAGATTAAAAATGTCGACTTTCAGAATATGTTCAAACTTAAATTGTAATCACCTTAAGACAGACTGTTATAAGTGGTTATGTGTGTCATGGTAACCACAAAGCAAAAACCCATAATAGACACACAAAAGATAAAGTAATCTAACCATACCATTAAAGAAAATTATCAAGTCACAAAGGAAGAGAGCAAGAGATGAAAAAAGGGACAGAGAAACTACAAAACAGTCAGAAAACAACAAAATGGCAATATACATATCAAATAATTACTTGAGATGGAAATGGACTAAATTAATTCTCCAATCAGAAGGCACAGCATGGCTTTAGAGCAGTGTAGGTAGATGCATAGCTGTATTTTTGTTCCTCTCCAAAAAGAAATATATGTGCACATACACACATCTGTATACAAATATATAGAAAAATCTAGAAGGATGCACAGAGCTTATTTTGGGTGGGACAGAGGAATGTTATGGGTTGAATTGTGTCTCTTCCAAATTCATATGGAGCCCTGATCTCTTTCCTCAGAAAGTGAACTTATTTGGGGATAGGCCCTTACAAAGATAATCAAGTTAAAATTAGGCCACAGAGCGGATCGTAATCCATTATGGCTGATACCCTTAGACGTGCACGCGTGCTATGTCACTTTAGTTGTATCTGACTCTTTGTGACCCTATGGACTGTAGCGCACCAGGCTCATCTGTCTATGGGATTCTCCAGGCAAGACTACTGGAGTGGATTGCCATGCCTTCTTCCAGGGGATCTTCCCAATCCAGGGATTGAACCTGCATCTCTTAAATTTCCTGCATTGGCAGGTGTGTTCTTTACCACTAGCACCACCTGGGAAGCCTCGATACCCTTATAAACAGGGGGAAATTTGGACACAGAGATACACAGAGAGGGAAGATGACATGAACAGGCCCACAGAAGATGCCCATTTTTATACTTCTGTGGTCTATGACATTTTTATAACCGTATTAATTACTTTTATAATAATCAGAGCCCTCCCCCAAAACTAGGGGGAATAAAGAGATAAGACATAGTGGGAAGAAAAGCATATGAAGCGTGACTGTCACATAACTGGCTTGATTCCTCTTAATAAATTTACAGAGACTGTCACCTACTCTCCACCCTCCAATCCCACCTGCACCCTGGTTCTAACGCTGCCCTTGAAGGGGTCAGCTTGCCTGGAAGGAACTGCTAACACTAGTGGCTTCTTTAGCTGAGGACATGGCAGGGCCCTGATTTGCAAGATCACCTGGTATCTGGTGGTGTAAGATGTCACCAGGGTCCTCTCCTTTCAATCCACCCATCTGGTTTGCGCCTGAAGAGGTGGCTCAGACAGTAAAGGATCACCTGCAATGCAGGAAATCTGGGTTTGAACTCTTGAGTTGGGGAGGTTCCCTGGAGAAGGGAATGGGAACCCACTCCAGTATTCTTGCCTGCAGAATTCCACAGATAGAGGAGCCTGGTGGGCTGCAGTCCATGGGGTTGCAAAGAGTCGGGACACGACTGACTGACCAACACATGCACACAAAGTGTGATATTTCTAACCAGCTAACCCCACAAATCAGAAAGCCCAATGGGCCTGCAGTCAGAACGCCTGCAGGCAGTTGCACACTTTTATAAGCTCTGGCCACTCTTTCACAAGGATGTACTGTGACAGCCTGCTCGAAAGCTGTGCTCAAATAACAAACCACCTCTAGTCCCTGGGCATCAGAATTCTTCAACAACATTCTCTCCCCTGGGAAGATCTGATTTTCTGGGGGGTGCCTACCATGAAGAGTGAGTGGTAACTAGCAATGGGAGAGCAGTAGGAGAAACAGAGGCCCAGAAGATGAGGCCACTGACTCACACCCCAAATGCCACGGAAAGGGTCGGGGGTTCAGGAGGCAGATCGGAAAGGCAAGTTGTGTGCTCTGGATCCTGAGCAATCAGCCAGCTCAGAGCCCTTCTGCAGCCATCACGAGGGCTGTGAAGGGGTCTGGGAGGGCCAGCAAGGAATCGAAACCTAGTTTACTATTGCAGAGAGGTTAAGAAAAGGAAATCTCAGCACACATATTTTGTAGGTCTAAATACTCACAAAATTCCATAATGGCTTCAGCCTCCTGTGCTTCAAAAGATGGTGTCCTCTCCAGTTCTTGGGGTTTCATAGAGTTCCAGAATAGAGAAGCTGAGGAAGGAAGGAGTACCCTGTATGCCCAGCATACAGGGGCACCTTCTGTATGCTGCACTGTAATGACAGGTGAACTGTAATCGCTGAGTCTCACGACATGCTTTGGATGTGTATTATCTCACTTGCTACACCTGTGGAGGCCAAGGCTCAGAAGGGTGATATCACTTGCCCAAAAGTTAATGGCTAGTAATGGCAGAAAGACTGTCCAGTGACCAGGTTCACAGGGTTTCTCTGTCCCCACATCCTCACCTGTGAAGTAGAAACGCTATTCCATAGAGGGTTGAGGGAGATGGTGGATAAAGTGTGCCCAGCTCCTGGCTGAGCATGTAGGGCACCAAACTAATCCTGTAGCAGCCTGATGGGCCCCCAGAAACAGGGAGGAGTAGGCAAGGCTCTTGCCTGGTGCCCACTTTTTAAGCCCACAAATGGGGAGGGGGTGAGTAGAGCCCAGGGCAAGGACCTGGGCTCTGCAGTCAGTCAACCAACCTGGTTGGGTCACTGCTTCTTATGACTGCACGTTACTTTAGTTCCTTACCCTTTTTTTTTTCTTTTTTTAAAGAAAACAGCTATTTTTTCTCAGCTGCACTGTGGGACACGTAGGATCTTAGTTCCCCAACCAGGGATCAAACCCATGCCCCCTGCTTTGGGAGCACAGAGTCTTAACCACTGGACCGCCAGGGAAGTCCCAGTTACTTACCTTTTCTAAACCTCCATTCCTCAGCTCCAAACAGAGATGCCGGGAGGGACATGCCTTGGGGGGTGGCATGAGGGCCAGGTGATCTTGGGCCCCCTCTGGATGTGTCTTCCAAGTTCTCTTTTTAAATCAGAGCAATTTATTCAGATTGTTATGAGTAAATGTATACATATTGTCTCAGCAGATATTATTTTTCTTCTTGTCCGTCAGAGCATTCCCACTATTCTTTACCATCAAACTTCTTGAAAACATGTTTTACATTTGACGTCCATGTTTACATGTCCTTTATGTTGACTCTTCACCCCCTATAGTCTGGTTTGTGTGCCTCCTAGTTTATGTACGAACTCTCATGAAGTTCTCTAATGATCTCTTAATTACCAATCTTCATGGCTTCTTTCTCTCCCCTCACTTTCTAATTTCCAGCATCTCCTGTTGCTTTTCATCTTTGCCAGCAGTTTGGAAATGTCACCCCTTTTAGGAAGAGTTGAAACTAGGATGAAGGGACCCCTCTACACATCTCTTTTTAAGGCCCCTACTTGGCTTTCCAGAGAAGAAGCTGAAACGTTCTTCCGTGACCCTTAAAAGACCCCACACTTCATTTCCTCCAAGGGGTTGTCACTGCATGTAACGTTTGAGCATCCAAAGAGCCCATTTGGAACTGAAAGTGGGCCAAATATCACTAAAATCGAACCACTCTGAGGAGACTAAGGATCTTGTAGTTTTAGCAATTGAGTTCTGTGAGAAACTGTGTTCCAAACTTCACACACACACACGCATACACACTCTAAAGGTTCAGCAGGAACCAGTTGAAAACAACTCAGAGGAAGTACAGCTGTTCCCTCTGAGGAGCACGCGTGTGGGGGAAGCCAAGCGAGGAAGAGGGGGTGTTCCCCGGGTGGTGACATACAGCATTCTTTTCACTTGAGGCATCCGAGCCCGAGGAGCTGCTGTCTCCCCTGGGGAATATGACATAACCAGAGGCGGGAAGGGCCTCACAAAAACAGACCGGTGTCCACACATCCTTCTCCAAAGGAAGCCCCTTCCCATCCTGTGTGCGAGAGCTCCCACGTCCGCAGAGATTCAAACACCACCCTGTCTCTAGCCAGCCAAACAGCCCAAAGCCAGCGATCTGATAGGATGTGTTTATATTTACATGGTACATTTTAAAGCAATGGCTACATTGGTCATACATATTAGAAACCATAAAAAAAAGTTAAGAACTAAAATGTACATCATACACTTGTATATATATTTTTTTACACAGAGGTAAAAAGGCTTATTATAAAAAAATCAATACAACGGGGTTTTTAGTATACAGGTAAAGAATGAATTATGCTTCAGGCACTTTTAATTTGTTAATGTGAGCAAATAGCTTCATAGTTGGGGGCAGGGGGGTCAGGGGAAGCTTCCAAACAGAAAATCTTTTGGTTAATGTTTTGTTACCACAGATACAAAAATAAAATCTGAATAATTTCTCTCAGATGACTGACGTTAAGTATGGCAAAGCTGACTGGGAAAATACTACACACTGTGGCTGCAGTGTGGCAATTAGAGAGACGTATTTACATAAAATGTCCCCACAGCTGTCCTTGTGCCCTTAACCGCTGCCTTCTTCACAAACCAAAAAGGATACGCGGCCTAAGATTCACTAGCATTAACTCTTCAAAGGGGTGGAAAAGGACAAGGGGTGAAGGAAGATAGATGATGGCTAGACAGACATGGCAAACAAGAAGCGGCTGGAATAGGTGTGTTCTTACTGAAATAAATAGGGACACTTGAACTGAGGACTAACAGAACATACATTAGTGTTGTGCTTTGTAGAGAGGAGACCTTGAGAAAGACCCTGAGGAGATGCCTCAGGATGGGGGTTGAGGTGGGGGAGAAGATGGTCTCGCAACAGCATCTGGAGGCTGGCTGAAGGCTTTCTAGATGTTCTCCAGGCTGGGAAGTGGTTCTTGTCTTGCACCACCAGAATAATAGATCTCTGCTCCCTTCCCAGACCGGAAGACCCAAACCAGTCACTCCAACAAACAAAAATACCTATCAAACAAACTCATAAGCACACTGGGTATTTACATGGATAATCTGAGGAAGAAATGCAAAGCACTCTCAGGTAAGCTGAGAACATTCCCGGGAAGGTAAGCGTAGCCAGCACTTTCCCAATATGATTGGCAGACTGGGAAAAAAGTCCCTTTCCTTGGAGACTGATGTCCTCTGTGCAACAGAGAAGGGATGGTTGAGGGGCCGGGGAGTGGGGAGAGAGGAATGAGGCTGTGTGCTCAGCTGGCAACAACCACAGGAAGATCATGGCGGGAAGAACAGCTGGCGCAGACAAGCCTGTCCCCTATGCTCCCCACGGTGTTCTGATTGTACAATGCTAGGTATAGGTAACCACTCGTCACTTTTTTTTCCCTTTCTGCAGAAAGATTTGGCTATTCCTTGCAATATATTAGAAAAATACTCTTTTCCAGCTAATTAGAAGCCTCCTACGTGGCAAGGCGACAGGCGGACCCAGACTGCTGAACTAACCATCTGTGCACTCAAAGTGGCAAGTCTGAGTTTGGGGTTGCAGGGGAAAGACACTTAGGCATTGGAAGGGTTTTTTATATATGGCCTTGTTTTTTCCCAAGTATAAACGAAGAATTTGGTGACGTGAAATTGAGTCCAAGATGAAAACAAAACGACAAACCCATGAACAGAATGCAACCCACCACTCTTCAAATTGATGACATTTAAAATCTCCCCCAGTTAATAGAAAATAGCCACTGGGGGGAAAGAAAGCTCCTTTAAAGTTTTACTTACCACAGCCTTGGTGTTTCTTAACCAGACCATGTTTGGTAGAACACCGGTTTGTTTGAAAGAGACTATTTGGTTTGCAAAACAATGAGCAAAATTTCTTACCTCATTAGCATTTTCTTCTGGTATTGCTAAATTTTTACAAGTGGTGGTGACATTAATTTTAAAAAGATCTACTTTAGGGTCACTGGGGAGGCTCAGAGAAACCTGAAATCCCCTTTCTAGCCCTGGTCTGAGAGGATACAATGCAGTTTAAAGGATTTTCCTGATTCTCACAAGTTAATCTGAAGTTAAGGCTCAATTCTCAGTCATTTTAGGAGTGAATGTTTTGCATCAGTGAGTAACTGACAGATTTTGGGGGTGGTGGTTGAGAGAGACAATATGATGGGCTCTAGACAGAAACCGCAGCTTACATGGGAAGTTTGGCTTTAGAAACGTTAAAGCGATCTCGCTTTGTGGTAGAATTTTGTTAACTAGCTCACCTCCTATATATAGTAACTGACTGCAGGTTCAAAGATACATCTGGTAGGGTTTCACCATTATGACAATCCATTACCACAGGAACCTGAGGAAGCAAGCTCGTTAGCAACAGGCAAGCTAGAACCAAGAGGAAGATGGCCTTTGGAGCTCTTGGAAAAAAAACGACAAAACCCACCAAAAAAATCAGCAGTTCCTGCTGCAGGCGCCTTGAAACTGGACGAGGTGGGCAGGAAGGACATGAAATCAACACCTGGATGAGATAGTTAGCTTGATTACAGATTGTTAATAATACAGGAGCATCTAGGCAGAGGGTCCTTTCCTTAGAACACTGTGCGCGCGTGCCTGGGTGCAGCCGATGCAGAGTGGGTGGCGGGGGTGCAGAGTCCTCCAGGCAGGCTCCCCAGGCTGGAAAGGCGCCTTGGGTACCCGGGAGCGGCGGGAGAGATGAGAGGATGTAGAAGACGAGTCCCCTTGGGGCTGTGGACCGGAGGGGGTCGGGAGGGAAACCGAGTCACACGGCCGCTTTGTGCTTCCCCCCGCAGCACCTGCACATCACTCCGCAGTGGTAGCAGGCTCGCAGGGGCAGGTAACAGCACATACAGGGGGCCAAGAAAGACAAGGCAATAAGAGCCATCCACCGGAGGCAAAACTTCTCGTCGCTGGTATCGCACGAGCACGGGTCTGTATAGTCCCCCTCGGGGTCCGACATACAGTGATAGAGCATGCTGTCTGCGCACCACATACAGCTCACCCGGCGGATGCAAGTTCTCACGGAGTCGGGGGCGTCCTGACAGTGGCCCCTCCGGTTCTCCTCGTGGTTGAACATGTCCCGGCAGTACTCACACCGGGAGCGCTCCCCGTCCTCTTTCCGCCTCCGGGACTTGCCCCGGGAGGGCTGGGTCTTGATCACGCTGCCCCCACGCCCTTTGGGGTCTTCGCCGAGGCCAAAGTCTGACGAGTCCATGTAGGGGTAGTTGTAGTCGTGCTTGGGCACCTCGCCCTTGGCGAAGCGCACGTAGGAGTCCGCGTCCTCCGTGGGGTCCAGGTATTTGCCCCTCACCGGGGCGTGCCGGTAATCCTCGTAGCCGGTCATCCAGATCTTCTCCCGGGGGTTGATGCGCACGATCTCCTCGTCGTCGTCCGGGAAGCTCACCTGGCGGTAGGGCCTTGGCATCGGCTGCCCCCGGAAAAAGGAGACGTTACTTTATCGCAGCAGCTAAACAAACCAATCTTCAAATAATGCATCCTTCACCTTGGCAAAGGGCATTTCTTGAAGAAACGGACCTATCCTGTACTTAACAGCTTGTGGGTCAAAGATGTATTTCAAATTGTGAGTCTCAATCCCTTCCTGGGTCAGGAAGTCATGTGAATGGGTTGACTGGCATTTCCCCCCTTTCTGTTGCAGTTTTGCCATAGATGTGGGGAGGTATACACACTGTGAGAATAAAGTTTGAAATTCCAGAAGTTGAACATGCCCAGATCAAAAGCAGACCTGAGATGTCCCTAGAATATCCTTATCTCCCTTCTGTGACCTCCCCCCACTAAGGTGACCAGTGACTGGCATCATGATTTCTAACAGCTTAGATTAGTTTCACCTGTTTTTGTAGGCCATCCTCTCTTTAGACTTCTCTTTTTCCAGAGAAGCAGAAGAACTCTGGAGTGCACTGACCATTAGGAGGTAAGTACATTTGTGTGTACTTAACAAGTGCATACTAGTCCATGATACAGAATGTGTGTCTCACTGTGGGTCATGTTCAAAAAAGCAAAAGTGGAGACCAGGGACTATGAAGGCTCACAGGTACCTTGTAATCTGGTTGGGGAGATAAAATGCTCAAATACACAGAGGGTAAGAGTACAAGTTCCAGAGGCCAATGGTGTTTAAATCCTGCCAGGATCTCCCAGGTGGTGAGTGGCAGAGTGGAATCTGAACCTGGGATGGCTGGACCCAGGGCCATGCTGTCTAGACTTCAAACCTAACCTGCATTCTCCCTTAGGATGAAACTGTTATCCCTGTGGTTGTCCTCTTATAATTCACATCAGTGCCTTGTCCAGAGTAGCAGATGCTGAATACAGTTATTGAGTGGATCCAGGTAAGCCTGCCTTGCACGGGGTATCCCAGTTGTGGCAGACAATGAGATTTCCCACCTTAGAAGCCCTTTGAGCATGAAGGCTTTTTAAGGAATGAGAAGCATGGCTTTGACTGGAATTCAGACTATAGAATTTATTAGCAAGTTGCTAAGCCTCGGACTTCACTTCCGTAATGGTCAAACTGCATAGGGCTATTGTGAGAACAAAGAGAAAGCATCTATATGGTGTAAGCACAGGCTCTGTCACACAGGATGCACATGATAACTGTTGCCAATACTGTCATTATAATATTATCCTAGAATTTAGCACACACTAATTAAATTTACCCATCACTTCCCACCAGACTGTGAGCTCCTTGAGGGCAAGGGCCACGTCTCACAGGCTTTGTCCTAATTCCTGCCAGATTCTTGATGTCAGAGTTTCCCCAACTTTGGAAAAAATACAATCCTGCAATATTTCAAAACAAATTTTGGGAGCTGACACAGTCTTTGCTATTAATTTATTTCGAAAGAGAGGCAAAAAGTCAATTCCCATCTATTGCTACCATACTGTGATTTTAAAAAGAACATTTTCATGCCAAAGTATTAGGAAGCACACACCCAATAAAACAATTTTGAAAAAAAGAGTCATATAAATCTAGCTTTATGTTATAAAACCTCAGTGCCTCGTGCTTTTTCTCTTTTCAAAGCAGACTGGTGGCCACATCACCCACATGGGCACCAGTCCACGCCCCCCAGTTTGCGAACTTGCTCCAAAAAACAGCCACTGGGTAAATATTTGTTGTATTACTAAATTCCAGCTACAGCTCCCCAAGGAAGCCGGGGCCTGGAGCCCATGATGCCAGGCCTTTGGTCCAAACATACAGTGTTCTGTGGTACCAATCATGGTTCTGTGCTTTCACACCCTTTGGACAGAGGAATGCAGGAGGCAGGGTAGCATCCTGGGTGAGCAGAGTCTGCCATCTAAATCTTATTCCACTAGGGACCTTCTTCCTAAGCCTCAGCCTCCTCATCTATCAACTGGGGATGCAGAAGATCTGCTTATGGGTAATTTGTGAGGATTAAAGGAGATAAATCACATGAAGGGTTTGGCAAGGTGCCTGGCACACAGAAAACTCTTGAGTGAGGGTGAGTTGCCTGTACCACCTCCAATATGGGGTGGGGGAACAGAGTAGGCCTAGGCTAGGGCATGCGGCTGGAGGGCAAGGCAGCTGTTTCAGATTGTGAGGTCACCCCTGTGACCTCCAAGGAACAGGATCCCCGCTCACCTGCTCGAGGTGATAGTGGTCCGTGGGGTATGGGTCGTGGAGGTGACCCAGGGTATAAACCTTCCGGTGCTCACAGGATGTGGGGGAGGAGATTGTGCGAGTAGGTTGTTCCCTCTTCTGAGACGAATTAGAAGAACTGTCTGTAGCTGTCTGTGTAGAAGGAGGTAACCATGAGTTAATTAAAAACAAAACAAAAACCAAGTCCCCCAAAAAACTAACACACCGTCTACCCCCACTTGTGGCGTCTCGCTGGACTTCCCGAAATCTTAAGTTTATCCTGGCTGTGGGAGGCAGGAGGACCCCTGAAGGGCCTGGTTGTCTAAACACGACAGGCAGAGAAACCCAGCTACCAGCCCCTGGAAAGCTGGGTTTGTTTTCTCAACTGTGGGAGCAGCGACCGGCTTTGGGGCAGGGCTCACCACACCAGGCCACTCGCGGGTGCATTCCAGTTTGATCAAGAATGGTCACTCGTTTGTGGCCCTGGTTGTAAGGTCCTTGGGCAAGCAGAGGAAATGCAAACAAGCAAAAAATCAAACCCATATGTTTCTTTGTGGGGTTAAGCCCAGCCTGGGAAAGTCTCAGGAGATAAGGATACCTCAGGGGTATCATGGGTACTGGCTTTCCAGGAAGAAATTTTGTAATCTTTGGCGTGGAGGCAAGCCTGAGGGTCACTGTCTCTGGAGGGTGAGAACAGAGCCGTTTCCCCAGTAGAGGTGACTAGAAGCCTCCTAGGAAGGTGATCAGATATCAGAATAGACTGTGGCTGTGGGCAGAGCACGGGCCCCCTGGTCTCTCAGAACACCTCGGGTGCTTCACACCCCCAGGTGATCCCAGGTGTGATGGTCACTTTCCACAACCTTGGGGCCCAGCAGCCACATGCTCATAAAAGGCTTTGTCAAATGCAGCTAGCAGTTGCCTTGAAAACCAGGGCCCCTCTGAATCCTATCCTCACTTCACCTTCTACTTCCTTAGAGTAATGGACCCTTCTTCTCCTTTTATTTATTTTTTTTTCACAAATGAAAAGATTTTCCTTGATATCGAAGTGTCCTATTTCTGGTAAATATCTAGAAACTCCTTAGTTGTTGCTTCTCATTCTTATATCCCCCTTACCCCATATGCTTATTTATATCCTTTTATTTTACTGTTTTTTGTTAGTGTCATCGATCCTTTCCAGGGCAAGGCAAGGTTAAGACAAATAAGACTTATAAGAGTTACCCTCCACCCCTCCACTACGTTCACTTATAAAGTAATAAATGCTCAGGAAAATAGGAGTACAAGTATTCAGGAAAAAGAAAAGACACTCAGGGACTTCTCTGGTGGTTCGGTGGTTAAGATTCTGTGCTTTCACTGCAGAGGGTGTGGGTTCGATCCCTGGTTGGGGAACTAAGATCCCACATGCTGTACGGTGTGGCCAAAAAAGAAAAGACACCCGTATTTCCACTATGCAGCACAACTGATGTTAATTTTTAAAGCTTGGTGGACATGTGCAGCATCCTTTTGGAAACCCAACCCTCCTGGATTTTTAATTGTTTGGTTTGTGTGATGTGGGGGTGATGCCTGTTTCCAATCCCACAATCTAGTGGCTAATTCAGATATGGACACACACTTCTCCCTGAGGCAATCCAGAGAGATTTCTGATGGCCAGGTCAGAGAAGATGCTTGACTCTATCTCCTTAAGAGCTAAGGGTCCTGTAGTCTAGAATCCTGGTGAAGGTGCAGGGAAAGAATCTGAGGATGGAGTGAAGCAAAAAAACCAAGGGAAGAAGGATCCCACAGATACCACTTGAGCTTCCCGATCCAGCCAAGCCTGAATCCTGATCCACCCTAGGATGTCCCAAAGAGAGGAGCCAATTCCCTTTGGTAATTTAACCCAGAATGCACTGGGTTCATCCGTTGGGTGCACTTTCTTTTTTGTTACTGCTGATTCCTTCTCTGTGGCAGCCTTCCACCTGCACCACACTCCTGGCCTCTCTCTTGTCCCTTTCACTCCTCTCCACAGCAGGTAGAGTGGAACAGGGTGTTCAGAGCCTGCTACCTCTCTCCTCTGCCTCTTGGGAGCCACCCAACTGGCAAATAGGATGTGCTGGCAACCTTTCTTGGGACTGTGTGGTCTACTTGGAAGGTTGACGGCCCACCCACTGTGGGGAGGGTATGGAGACCCAGCGCACGCGTGCCTGGTAGGGCAGGTCTGTCTGATCTCAGGGTCCAGTCCTGGGATGTCCACTTCCTGCAGATGTAAGCTGGGACTCACATCATCAGTAATAAAGGGTCTCTTCACTTTTTTTCTCAATTGGTTCAGGGCCCTGATAGGAAAGAGTTGCTACTTACCCCTCAAATCCCAGGAGCGGAAAGAGACCAAGCCAAGACACACAGAATTTTTACTTCCTTTCAAACTCAGGTCCGTCCTCTAGCTCTCACCCACCATCTTTCCTGACGTCTCTGGAGGTACTGCCGCTCTCTTTAACACATGAGTGGTTGCAAGTTGACAGTACAACAAAGCATACAACCCTTCACAGTCTCATACTGTGTGAAGGCTTATGATGTGCCAGGCACTGGCTACACGTGAATACACCACTGCAGGTAAAAGATCGTCTCCACGTCATACACAGGAACACAGACACCTGAAGAAATTCGGGATCCTGCCAACTGTGGCAAGCAACCACTGGCACAGTGGGACTGAAATGCGGCCCCCATCTGCCAAGCCCAGTGGGATCTCAGTGTAGCACGCTGCGGCTTATCAAGCCCAGGAGAGCCACCTGTTCTGGGCTCATCTTGATGAGATTAACACAAGTACAACTCTTCCAAGTAAGACGATGTGCCCCACTTTATACAGACCCAGGTGGTAAGGGGTGGTGTCTCAGAATACAAAGGTTTCTAGAGATCTCAGTAAATACTTTCTGAATGAGTAGATAAGGGCCTTTCTGTATGATTCAAATCCAAGGGTTAAACTCTTATCTAATACCCATGTGACAGTCACATCTTAGGTTAGAAGCTACCTCGGCATTAAACACTGTAATATGCACTTGGCGTTTAGTTCTCAGAAACCCAGTTCACACATCACAGTCAGCTCTGTGTTAGTCATCTGTTTATGCCAATCCACCCTGTTTTCTGTGACCTGTGTCCAGATTAACAACGTATGGAAAAATCATTCTGAGAAATGAGGCACACCCGGTACCTCCTAGTCATCCTCAGCCAATCAGACGCCCCCTTCTGATGCTCCCAGCCTTCCTCCCCAGCCTGCACCAGCCTTTTCCCATCGCAGAGTCAAGTGCAAAGTTTCCTGGGCCATTTTCTGACAATTCAGAGAACGTGAGACTGAGAAAGGTCTTTCGACATCTCCTAATCTGATGACAAATCTCTACAGAGGAGCAAGGAGGCAAGAAGACTGAGGCGGGCTATCAGTTCACTGCCTCCCTCCCCGACTGCTCTGGGCTAAAGCATGCAGAAGAGGCTCCATCGGAAGCTGAGGCTTATTCCATATCTGTGATATCAGATAAATCTTGTCAAGAGGCAAGTGTCTACCAGCAAAAGGAATGTACTATCAGGGTATTTCCAAGAAGAGGCAAGAGGAAAAACCTTTCATCACACGCACCTCTGGACGAATGCCCCTGTTCTCTGCTTGTGGAAGAAAGCAGCCATTGGACTGTGCACAAATGCACCTCAACAAGCAAGATTCTAGAACATGCCTGCCACTTGTGCGCACAAGCTTATGACACCCACCCACCTACTAATCCGAGAGCTTCACCTTCAACCTGGAAATACTGGCTGCCGTTTTCAAGTCGCCTTCCTGGTGGGGCGGGGGAAATCTCTGAAGTGCTGTAGGTGTGAGCTCAAGAAGAACAAAAGCAGAGGTCCTCTGTGCTTGGGGACCTCAGACTGCTTAGTGGGTTGGCTTCGGTGCAGGCTTCCTGAGTCAGAGAGAGCAGTCAGAGACGGCCTTTGATGTCACCCACTGTGAACAAGGCCAGGCACTGCCATGGGGTGCCGCCTACTTGTGGGAGGTCCCGTGCGACATGAAAGCGTGAGCACAACCACTGTTACCTTCGTGTGTGCTGCCAGAAAGCCTTGCCTCTGGGTCTGACTCCAGCTCACTGTCAATGCCTGCTATTAAAGAGATGCCCAATTAAGAGGCCTGGAACCTAATATGAAGCACCGAACAACAGAAACGCAAGGGAATGTCATAATGCTAAATATCATGGTCTCAATCCAGGCAGGCTAGATTTGAATCAGTTCTCTGCTAATTGTAAGTTGTCTGATTTTGGACAAGGTGACCTCTAACTCCAGTTTTCACATCTGTAAAATGGAGCTAAAATTGTCCTCAGGGTAACTGTAAAAACAAAACGAGATTAATCATTTCCATTTTCTAAACAGTTACTACTGATTTTATAAAAAAGTTACTGATCCTGTGATCCGGTCCCCTTGCTTAACTCCTTATAAAAGTTCAAATGTTTTATCCAGTGATTCTCTGGCTTTTTCTAAGCAAATCCCATCACCCACAAAAGATAGTCTGGTCTCCTTTCCAATATTTGTAACTTCCTGTCTTACTGTATCTTTGCCAATGTTTCCAGCATGATGTGGAAAAACAGAATGGCTCTTGCTGTCTTGAACTTGACTTTGATGGGACAACTTCTAACAATTCTCTATTGTATACAATGTTTCCAGATAACTGGAGTGGCTATAAAGTTCCAATGTCTCCTTGTATTCTAGATTGCAAAGTGTGTGTGCTCAGTCGTGTCCAATTCTTTGTGACCCTATGGACTGTAGCCCACCAGACTCCTTTGTACATGGAATTCTCTTTTCAACCCAGGGATCGAACCTGCGTCTCCCTGCACTGGCAGGTAGATTCTTTATTATTGGGCCACTGAAGAAGCCCAGATTGCTATGGACTGTCACCAAAAAATACTGGTAACCAGATGGTTCTTCTGTGTCTATTGAGATGATTATGGTCTTTCACCTTTGTTTCATTAATGTACGAATCAAACAGTTAAGCTTTTTTAATATTAACCATCTTTGCATGCCTGGGATATCTACTTTACTGGTCTTTCATTAAATTTGTTTTACAAATATTTGATGTGATTTGGTAACATTTTACTTTAAAACTTTACATCTACATTCATAGGTGAGTTTGACTCCGGTTTTTCTCTACTTGAATTCTTCTTGCCCATTTTTACAGCAGGGTTATGCTAGTCCTGCAAACTGAGCTAGGCAGTGTTCCACCGTTTTCTATACTTTGGGGAGTTCTTTCTTTTTTTAAAATAATTGAAGTATAGTTGAATTACAATATTGTGTTAGTTTCAGGTGTACAGCAAAGTGACTCAGACACATATATATTTTTCAGATTATTTTCCATTGCAGGTTATCACAAAATATTGAATATGGTTCCTTGTGCTACAAAGTATATCCTTCTTGCTTATCTACTTTATGTATGGGGGTTATGTTTTTTAACCACCTAAATTTAGTTCTCCTTTTAAAGGGTATACCTTTGACTACATTTTCAAATTTTTCTATGATTATAGAAAAACATGTATTTTGAGTAGTAAGCTTTATGTGGCCTGGTTCTAAAGCCCTCTAACAAGGCAGTAAGACAAGACTTTAATAAGGAAACACAGGAGGCTGAGAAAAGAAAGGGAAGGGAGGTGGAAGCAAGAGCCAGAGGGTACCGACATGAAAGAGTGGATGCCGGGAACCTCCAAGTAATAAAAAGAGATGCGACCAGCCTGACCAAGTCCACACTGGTAGCAGAAACACTGGAAGGCTGGCAACCATTCATTTTCTTCTTCCTCTTGGGGCTGGAGACAAATGGGACGAATGCCACCTCCAGAGAGGCAGGCACACAAGTCCAGCCGCCTCATCCTCCCCGTGTCCTCAGGAGCACACGAGCTGCTGTGAGCACACAGCACGCGGAGCCGAGCCTGCTCTGAGCAGCTGCTTCTGGAGGGTGACAGGCCTACGTGTTTTGAATAAGGCACAGAAAATAAAGTGAAGACACTGCTTAAGAAGCCAATCTGCGTCATCCAGGAATCATACAGAAACGTTAAGCAAAAATAGTACTTCCCGGAGAGAACTGGGAAACCTTGGCTCCAGGCCAGGCGAGGACGTATGTCTCGGGATAGTTGTTGAAGCTCTGTGGGCCTTTGTCCTCGGGTGTAAAGTAAGGAGTTGCCCTGGATGATCTCCAAGGTTTCTTTGAGCTCTGAAAATTGTGTGTGTGATCCTTCTGCCTTCCTCCTCAGAATGTTACAGAGGAGTTTGGCTAAGACTATTGCTTAGCTGATGAAGAGCCACAGGATGTATGTCAGCTACACCTCAATAAAAAAATAAGTCATCGCCACAAGGGAAAGAAAAGCTGCAGGACTGATTCAGATTAATAAAAGTAGGACTCTGCCCTGTCTTACAGATGATTTATTTATTTATTTTTTTGGCCTCCTGGCTTGGGGGATCTTAGTTCCCTGACCAGGGATTCTACCTGGGCCCTCTGCAGTGTAAGTGCAGAATCCTAACCACTGGATCGCCAGGGAATTCCAGATATTTTCAATTTTTAAAGATGGCTAACTAGGAGTTATGACCCCAATTTGTGTTATTTTTATTGCAGTCTACCACTAAAATATATTTCAGCCACTGATGCCACCAAAGCAATATTCAGTATTCTTCCTATTGCAAGGGTTTCCATTTTATTTACACACATGAGCATTTGAAAGTAAAAGTGTGAAAGTGTTAGTAGCTTAGTCGTGTCCGAACCTTTGTGAACCCTCATGGACTCTAGCCTGCCAGGCTCCTCTGTCCATGGAATTCTCCAGGTAAGAATATTGGAGTGGGTAGCCATTCTCTTCTCCAGAGGGTATTCCCAACCCAGGGACTGAACCCTGGTCTCCTGCATTGCAGGCAGATTCTTTCCCGTCCCATCAGTGGCTGAAATATATTTTAGTGGTAGGCTGCAATAAAAATAACACAAATTGGGGTCATAACTCCTAGTTAGCCATCTTTAAAAATTGAAAATATCTGGAATTCCCTGGTGATCCAGTGGTTAGGATTCTGCACTTACACTGCAGAGGGCCCAGGTAGAATCCCTGGTCAGGGAACTAAGATCCCCCAAGCCAGGAGGCCAAAAAAATAAATAAATAAATCAACTATAAGACAGGGCAGAGTCCTACTTTTATTAATCTGAATCAGTCCTGCAGCTTTTCTTTCCCCTGTGGCGATGACTTATTTTTTTATTGAGGTGTAGCTGACATACATCCTGTGGCTCTTCATCAGCTAAGCAATAGTCTTAGCCAAACACCCTGGATAGCAAGGTGGCACTGATCACATGGAACTCTGCCTCTCAGGAGACAATAAAGTGGATGGATGCGGGTGTCAGGAGGCTGCTAGCTCAGGTGATCTGGGGTTGAACAAAGCAAGCCTTTCCACTCAGTAGCTATTAGAATGGCAAGCCTATCTATGGTCAATCCTTTTTCCCTCTGGTAAACAGGAACTTGTCCCCCATCTGTCAACAGGTCTTTGGGAACAGCTAGCACGGGCTCACCTGTCCTCAGGGCACACACTGGTTCCGGGTGTTCTCTTTCAAAGAGGCAAGTAGAGCAGGGAACCGGGCTAGCTAGCTAGCTAGCAGGCAGTGTGGGTCTAAGAGGGGCAGCTGGTGGGGGGACAGGAGATGACTCTGTCCTAGACTCTAAGACATTATCCCATCCAGGACCCAGAGGAAGAAGTGGGCATTTGTCAATTGTGAAACCAAAACAAAAAAAACCCACAAAATTCCCACACATTAAAAAAAAAAGTTTTATGTTTCTCAATTTTGAAATTAGGTAGAATATTGACATGAAAGGAAAGGACTCTCAAACCCACAGCTTAGTTTCACTGGCAGGGCTGTGAGCAGGAAGTGGGTTTTCGATAACCTTGAGCATGTACTCTGCATGAATTAATAAAATGGAAATACTAGTATATTACTATCCACAGCTTAAACAGGTGAGATGGTACATGTGTAAGCAAAGAAAAACCACAAGCTGGTGGGCTAGTAAAATGCCTCTGCCCTTCCTGAAACTGAGAGAATTTCAAAGCTTTTGTTTGAGCCTTAGACATTTAAATGCTTTAATTTAGCCACTGTAGGTATTACATGTTGAATAAAAGATCCTCCTCTTACTATGCAATGTAAGCTTGATAATTATTGGCATTCAGAAGATAAAGCAGCTCTCATCTGTCTTCTGAGAACTTCCACGCCACCCTATGCAGGGCTGGGTCTCAGCCAGCAGCATTTACGGGACGCTCTTCCCTGGTGTCAGTCACAAAGCATAGCTGTTCTTCCCCCCAAAACATTTTTGCTTTTCTTAGGACACCACCATAGATTAGTTTTACTAAACTTTGTAGAATTAATTTATATTTTCAACCTACTCAACCTTTTACTTATTCTCTCCCTACCCCATTCTATCCTAGTCCCTTAATTCCAAGGGTAGAAACAACAGTTTTGATCAACTGATCTTCTAAAATGAGACTAGGGCTCTCAAGAGGGCAGAGGAGAGCCCCACATCACACTGGAGTCAGCTGAGGTTTGGAACCAACACACGTGTTGAAAAGTCCATCACTTAGGTGGCTTTTTGGCAATGATGAGAATATGGTATATTTCATATATGTGAAATCTACTGAAACTTATTGGATAAACATTTCCCTTTCTCAACGTTCTCTGAAAGGCAGTAAGCAGATTTGGAGTTTGCATTCTAGGTGAACAAAGGATGGAGCTGAGCACAAGTTGCTTCACCTCTTCAAGTCTTGGTGACTTTATCTGCAGAAATGGAAGTGTCAAAAATGTTTAGAATCCCAGCCTCTCCCCAGCCTCTGAACTCTGCCTAAGCAGGAGTCACACATCCCCTTTCCAGACTCCCCTGGTGGTACGGTGGATAGGAATCCGCCTGCCAATGCAGGAGACACAGGTTCTATCCCTGGTCTGCGAAGATTCCATGCGTGGAGCAGCTAAGCCCAGGTGCCGCAACTACTGAACCCTGGAGCTGCAACTACTGAAGCCCATGCACCTAGAGCCTGTGCTCTGCAACAAGAGAAGCCACTGCAATGAGAAGTTGGAGCACTACACGGAAGAGGCGTCCCCCTAGTCGCAACCAGAGAAAGCCCAAGTGCAGCAATGAAGACCCAGTGCAAAGAAAAAAATTAAAAAATAAATAACTAACCCCGCCCCCCCAATCCCCTTAGAAGAACAGAAAACAAACCCCACTTATTACAAAATTGATAGAATTGCCTTTGGATTTCATGTGTGTTGGGGATGGATTAATTGGAAAACAAACTCAAGAAAAGGAAAGTTCTGTGGCATTCTGCACTCTTCTGCTTCTGTAAGTAAAAGCTTGACATTTACAAAATTCCACAAATTTACTTTTTCTACTTAATTAATGAAAATAACCACAAGTTGCAAAGACTCAAAAGCTCACCTAGGACACACACACACAAAACCTGCTGCTTCACACTTTGGTTTCAACTTCTTGTTCTAGTCATGCTTTAGAAACACCTGGGGTGGGCGGGAGGGGTTGGAGATGTCATTAGGACCAAGTGCTCTGAATAGCCAGAAAGTAATCAGATGCAGCTGGTGATAAACAGGATGTCACCAGTTCAAGCGCAGGACACGAGGAAGAACTACATTTTCCAGTCTCGGCAAACACATGGCTAAAAGCTGATGATGTTGTAAAAGACATTTTTCCTACACGAAGGAGGACTGCCTACCTGAGAAATTAAAGGACGATGAGACACTGCAAATAAAACCAGCCTTTCTTAACTGGGTTCTAGGAGAGAATTCCAACCCACACAAGATGCTATGAATGACTCTTCCCGATGCTGCAAAGGACCGTACACAGTGCTATTCCAGATACACAGAAGAGAAGGTAATTCATTAGAGGATGGATGCTGTAAAGCGTGAGGAATCCCTGTGGAGAAAGGCCGCCCAAATCCAGTAGCTATACTGAAGTGGGAGAATAAACCTAAACCTTTTTTAGGGTAGGCCTTCCTATTGCTATTCTGGGGACTCTGGGGCTGTAACACTTGCTCAGGCTTCAAGTCTGTCATATGGATGTGCCACAGGGGGCACTGATCACATATTTGTTCTCTTATCTTTTCTCCCCTTTCCACCCTGGGTCTAAGAGAACCCTAAAACCTAACTCTTGTATAAGGATAATGTATAAAAAATAGGACAGCTGAAAAACCATAAACATAATTATTCAACAGAGGAAGAGAAAAATGGCAGTGATGAACGGGAAAGCTGAGGAGATGGTGTTCACTACTCCTCTGTTGTGAACTAGCTGTGTCATCTCAGGCGAGTCCTCCATCTGACACGGAGTGGCTTCCACAACTGTGTCTATAAAATGAGGCCAATCTTTTGCCAGAAGGAAGGAGGCTGACTTATCTGATGTGAACTCAAAATCCCTTTCAATTCCAAGACCTAGAATTCTGAGGAGCTGGCGTGTCTACAGCTGTTCTTGCCTCCCCACAAGCCAGACGTTTCCAGCTAACTCTGGTCAGTTCTCCTACTTCTCATGTGCCGCTAGGACACAGCGCTTCCTAACACAGGGCAGAAAACACAGCCGGGAGGAGTAGAACCCTGAGAGCACAGAACTCAACCTCTGCTGTGTATCTTCAGTCTCTTTAGCCCCCAGAAGGGGAAATCAGGGCTTCCGTAGCTAATCAGGATTACTGCATTCCCCCTTCTCCCTTGACTACATGCCCCCCCTTTTCTAAGAAACCCACCTCCCATTTTCCTTTTTCAAAAAGTCTCAGAATGGCCATCATCAAAAAATCTACAAACAATAAATGCTGGAGAGGGTGTGGAGAAAAGTGAACCTTTTTGTACTGTTGATGGGAATGTAAATTGATACAGCTACTATGGCAATTCCTTAAAAAACTAATAAAACTACCATATGACCCAAGAATCCCACCTCTCAGCATATACCCTGAGAAAACAATAACGGAAAAAGACACGCGTACCCCAGTGTTCACTGCAGTACCTTTTACAATAATAGTTAGGACACGGAAGCAACCTACATGTCCACTGACAGATGAACGGATAAAGAAGCTGTGGTACATGTATACGACGGAACATTACTCAGCCATAAAAAGGAACACAGTTGAGCCAGTTAAAGTGAGGTGGATGAACTGAGAGCCTGTTATTCAGACTGAAGTAAGTCAGAAAGAGAAAAACAAAGACTGTATATTAATGCATATATATGGAATCTAGATATATGGTACTGAGGAACCCATTTACAAGGCAGGAATAGATACAGAGACACAGAGAACAGACTTGTGGATACAGCGGGGAGAGGAAAGGGTGGGACGAATTGCGAGAGTAGCCCTGAAACATCCATCACCATGTGTAAAACAGACAGCTAGTGGGAAGCTGCTGTGTAACCAGCGAGCTCAAGCCAATGCTCTGTGACAACCTAGAGGGGTGGGAGCGAGGTTCAAGAGGGAAGGGACATGTGTATACTTTTGGCTGATTCATGATGTTACAAAGCAATTATCCTCCAATTAAAAATAAAATCAGTATATGTGTATCATTTAATATCTCAAATAGCAATCTTGCTCCTCTCCAAGTGAGGCAAGTGAGACAGCTTCTCAAGCCCCAGAGAAATAAACCCAATTCTTGTGGTTCTTTCTTCCTGCACTTCTCTCAGTCTTTTCAATGGCATCTTATTATACTCCTCGTTCTTGATTTGCAGATTTGGATATTATTTAAGACCTTCTTATTATGGAAGATGAGGACTTAGCTATTTTACACACCCCCAAGTATCTTTCTATAAAGCAAATATTTCCCTAATCCCCCAGCTTTAGAGCCAGAATCCAGCCACTCAGCACAATGACAGCTGAAGCACCAACAGCACTTGACCACAGATTCCCAGTGAGCCTGTTCTGGAAGTCCATGTACCCTGCAGCTGCATTCTCCCAAGATCGTGTTAAAATTCTCCCTGTCTAGCTATGAAGATGCTAATAACATTCAGAAATGATTTTAGAGCTCTGTGGCAGTAAATAAACCACCAGGCTTCAATGGATCAAAGCCTACAAAATAGGAATTTAGAAAATTGTTCATGAAATGACCATAAAACCCAGAGCCTTTCTAGTTCTATACAGTCCATTTTCTCTACTCATTCTCTCCCCATCTCCGTTGAGTCCGTTCCCCAAAGGCTCCAAACCCTCTGGCCCCAGAGGCTTTGACTGAAGGGATCTGGGTGAAGTCAGCCCCAGGCTGGGGAGCAAATCAGCTTGGCCCCTCCGAGGCACCACACTGCTCATCTCTCGAGTTCATGGGGGCCTTCTCCACAAGATCCACTAGAGCACATTTCCCTCACAAGACAAAAGCAATGAGAGGGAACAGAATTGAGGGTCTTTCTATGCCATCCCTCTCAAGGATCCCTGGTTCTGAAGAGAGAAAGCCATCTGCCAGGTGCATGGACGGGAGTATGCTGACTCTCGGCGATGCCTCCAAATGCCCACTGCAGACCACTAGCCTTTGTTGTCATTGCTTTATATTCTTTGCATGACTCATAAATCTGCATCATGTGACTCAGGCATCGGAATCCACGCCCCACCCCACCCCACCCCTGTCCATATTTAATGCCTGGCCAGCTAGGTATTTCTGTTCACCTGGATGGATCACAGTAACTGAGGTCTGCCAGGGAGGAGCGATGACGGGGCTGGGTGGGAGGTGACAAGAGCATTAACAGCCAAAGGGTGAGACTGGGTGATGATGCTCAAACCTCACCTCCGAGTTGTGGACGCAACAGAAAACATGGCAAGAAAAATATGACATAAAGCTACTGAGAATCCCTCAAAACCACCACGTGAAATGGCAACCCACTCCAGTATTGCCTGGGAAATGCCATGGACAGAGGAGCCTGGCAGGCTATAGTCCATGGGGTTGCAATGAGTTGGACATGACTGAAGCAACTAAGTATGCAGGATAACAAGCCAATGAACACTTTGGCCACCTGATGCAAAGAGCCGACTCACTGGAACACATGGATACATGTTATATGTTGGAGGATGATGTGGAGGAGGGGGCAACCCCAACCTCCCCCCCCACCCAGGTGGAGAAATTGTTGGGCTTGGGTGCTCAAAAAGCATGGGCTGATGCTTTTTGAAAGCCAACTCTTTCCCTGATATTGGGAAAGACTGAAGGCAAGAGGAGAAGGGGGCGGCAGAGGATGAAATGATTAGATAGTATCACTGACTCAATGGACATGAGTTTGAGCAAACTCTTGGAGACAGTGAAGGTCAGCGAAGTCTGATGTGCTCCAGTCCATGGGGCTGCAAAGTGCTGGACATGACTTAGTGACTGAACAACAATGAATAAAATATGAAACTCTGTGATTGTTGCACAGTATATTGGGGTTCAGATCACCCATTTATTGAGCACCTATACAGCCAAGCTTTATAGGGTTGCAGAGACTATAATGATGAATAACCTGCTTTGAGCTAAGTAAAGTCACTCGTTCAGCAGATAAAATGTGAAAGTCAAAAAAGAGGCAGGCTTTTAAAGTAGCAAGAGAGGGATAAACAAGAATGCTATAGGATTTGAAAGAAGAGAAAGCAATCGTAATTGGTTGAGGGTGAAACAGTAAGACACATGGATGGATAAACAGTCCAAGACCCAGAAAATCAGAGCAGTTGCTAATCTGGAGTCTCGTGGTGGCTCCGTCGGCAAAGATGTGGACACACACCAGGCTGGTGGCAGGAGGGGCGTGGGAGGACTGTAAAGGCAACTAACAACGCATGGACAGTTACATGTGTGTCTGCACGTGCGTGCACACATTCTGAGCTGGACGCTAATCTTACATGGAGGACTTTCAACATGGTTCTACCATCCAAAGAAGTCGGGGGGACAGGCTGGTTTAGGGGCTGGTAGTTAAGAAACTGTGAGCAGAGACAGCCCATGCTTTTTGAGCACCTAAGCCCAACAATTTCTCCACCCGGGGGGGTGGGGGGGTGGTGGTTTGGGGCTGCCCCCTCCTCCACGTCATCCTCCAACATATAACATGCATCCATGTGTTGTTCAGTGTCCTATTTTCCTCCTGGTCCCAGGAAATGCCTTGAAATAGAGGGAAACCCTTGGCTCCAGCAGCACAAACAGATCTCCTCCTGGTTCCTAAGTTATGCCTCTGAAGGTTTTCTCCTATACACACTGTTCTCTTAGAAATTCTCCTTCTGGCTTATCCTAAGTTGTAAGAGGGTCTATCACCATTTATACTCTTTCTAATCATCTGTCTTACCAATATCAGTTTTAGAATGCGACAAACCTTGGGAAGCCGTAGCCTCTATAGGAGTTAATCTGGCTGCCCACTTCCACGGCTCCAGCTTTGAGAGACATCCCTGACTTCTTAGAACAAAAAGTCTCACGACAGGGAACTTGCGAACAAACAGGAAACCTGGTGCGTCAGCCCCTGACGACCCTCCCATCCTCACATGGGACGTTGCTGATGGTCACTGGCCTCATGGCGGGCTTGTCTTGGGGAAGGGAGGTACTGTTATTAAGGGGCCCCTGTGTGTAAACCAGTGGAATGAAGGTAAGGGCTGTGTACGGCAGGGCCCACAGCAAATACAACAAAGTTGTGCTTCTCCCGCCGTGAGTTTCCAAGTGTCTGGAAACAGCGGGGCAGTTCCTACACATCCTTCCAGGCGTTCGGCATTACCCAGAACAGCACACCGATTCCCTGTGGATTAAAGGACAAAGCCAGCAGGGATGCCGGCTTCTATGGCCCCGGTCCCTCTCGCCCACTCCTGCTTCCATAAATCACGCTGGCAGGTAGCTGGGAAGCAGCTGTGGATGACAGCGTTGCTCTGGAGCACAGGAATCCACCTTTTAACCCGCCTGCTGTTGTTTGTCTCTCAAACGTGACAAAGGAACAGATGTAAGCAACATGCCAACTGTTGAGAGGATCTGCTCGGAGTGCTATAGGAAGCCTGCTCAGAGTGCATCACACCAGCCGCTCCACAGAGGCACAATCGAGTTCATTTCCTGATGCTCACCCCCCCATTGCCACTGACAAGCACTCTCTGCTCATGTCAGGTTGGGGTCTGCAATGCTTAGACAACTCACCACGTACAGCCCTGCTGCCACCTTCACCCCCGCCTTGAAGCCCCTTCCCAAACCCTGTTCCAATACCACCAAAGTCCAGTCTAGCCTCAACGCCCAGCGCCTCTTCTCTGACCCCCATGCTCCATCCTAGGCCAGAGCATTTAACAGTCTGTGCTGGTTTCTAAGCCTCTCACAGGGCCATATCCTCCCTGTCCAGACCATCCAGTTACCTCCATGAGGGATGGAGCTGGGTTCACCCACCTCTGTCTTCCCAGAGTTGTGTTTTTCAAATCACTAGTTGTAGGATGAATGGGTCAGGAATCACGTTTACAGAGTTGCAATTAATATTTAAAATACTAAATTTAAAAAAAAAAACAGCTTATAAAAGACGCTTTTGGGACAACTAAGGAATTACTGGGGAACTATTAGAGGATATTATGAAATTCCTATTAATTTTCTTAGGTCCAGTAATGATGTTGTGTAGAATAACTTATTTTTTAAGAGATGCATGCTCAAGTATTTAGAGGTGACTTACTTTCAACTGGACCAACAGAAAAAATACCTGTGTGCAAGCTGACACATATGCAGAGATAAAGCCAGCAGGGTAAAACGTTATCACTGCTGACTCTAGATAAAGAGTATATAGGCTTTCACTGTACCAGTCTTTAAATTTTCCTGTGTGCTTGAAGAGTTTAATAATGAAACAGAAGAAAATAAAAAAGAAGAGAAAAAAATCAGAATGCAGGGCATGAAATGTGATCTGGTTCGGGGTGTCTATTGGATGCGTATCCTAGGTTACAGTTTAAATGTATTTCCTCCTTTGCGTCAAGGCCAAGACTCTGAAATACTGCCCTACAGTTCCTCACTGTTCCAAGCACAGAGCAGGTGCACTCTGAACTGTTTAACTTCTAGAAGCACAGAATTTTAGTGAAGGGGCAAGCTGAGAACTCATTTATTCTCCAGTTACATCCCATTAACGCCAGCTATGTCAAAATATCCAAGCCATTTCCTGCCTTAGCACATTTGGCTCTAACCTCAACTCAGCCTTCAGGACTCTTATCAGATGTTTAATTACTCACCAGGAAGGCTGCTCCCCTGCCCCCTCCATGCCAGGGAGGTGGTCAGTGGAAGACTTCAAGAGTAGGGCGCCAGTTGTCCCAGTGTGCCGGGGACTGAAGCATGTCTTTGTGGGACTAAGGACTTTCAGCGCTAAAATTAGGACAGTCCCAGGCAAACCAGGATGGCTGTTCACCCTAAACGTGAAGGAAGACTGGGAGAGGGCCTTGGACAGATCCGGGAGAGCTTGACACCATATGCCTTGTAGCATCACGGGAACATGAGGGGCTAGAGCAAATCCAGGGCAGTGAAATTACGATGAGACAGAGATCTCCCTGACAACATCCCAACAGCAACAGCAAATGCCAAATTGCCAAGTGTCTCTCATGCCCCTAAACAGAACCTCTGATTATTCACCAACTCATGTGGAAAGAAAAAGACCATGGGAACTTACTGTAAAAACGTCATCATCACCAAGCTCAGCTTCATTGTGGATGGTGGAAGATGATGTTGTTGAGCCTAAAAAAGACACAAAAACCACAAAAAAGTGTTTCCAAAGAGGATAAGTCAAAGCTAGTCATTTAAAGAAACCACATCCTAGTCCTTTCACATGTAGATCGCCAGCAGAAATGTTACTTGGGAATTAAATGCTTTAAGTTTTAAATATAATTTATTTATTCATTTATGGCTGCACTGGGTCTTTTTTTACTACATGTGGGCTTCCTCTAGCTGTGGCGAGCAGGGGCCTATTCTTGGTTGTGATGCACGGGCTTCTCACTGTGGTGGCTTTTCTTGTGTAGCACAGACTCTAGGCGCATGGGCTCAGACGCTCCACGGCATGTGGAATCTTCCCGGACCAGGGATAGAACCTGTGTCCCTTGCATTATCGGGCACATTCTTAACCACTGTACCACTAGGGAAGTCCTTACATACTTTTAACTTGCTCTTCTTTAATTGATTCTAGCCAGCATGTTCCCTAAATGAACTTTGCTTACTGTTGTTTCCAAATCGATCCCTCAAACGTCCTCACTGATCCATGGAGAGCAAGCACAGAGGCGCCTAGGAGCTGGTGCTCAGAGGGCCTACCCACGGCTCTGAAGGACGTGCATCACTCCCTCCGCCAGTGACCCCTGCCTCCACTGTGTAGTGGGAAAAGCACTGGACGGAGGACCCCAGGTTAGACCTGCCACAATCGCACTGTGAAACTGGACTTAGATCTCTGGGCTTTTCATTTACACACAAAGGGACGTGACTAAATAGCTAGTATGGTCGCCTCCTTTTCTGAAATTTAGACACTATACACCTCAGACTGTGGGAGAAGCCACCTTCTAAACTGATACCTGGGCAAAAAGGTTTTTTTCTTGCAATATTGGCAGTGAGTTTGCAGGTCAACATTTAGGATAATGTAAAAAAAAAGAAAACCAGTTTATTTTCAGGGAATGAAATGGTTATTTACAGTTCAACTGATTTATCTGTTCATCTCTTTCTTCATTCCGGTAGGCAAATCATGTAACTTCTTCCTTTCCCTCCTAATAGCACCCCATTTATGTGGATCAAATTAACTAACCCTGTTAATGGCCAAAAAGGGAAACCATACTTAAATTTGCATAAGTGATAGATTACCAAAAGAGAAATTCAGTCTATATCATCTCCTTTTTCTTGGCTAGGCCTTATGAAATGCACATTTAGAAAGTATTTTGCTATTACATAAAATTGAACTCAAAAGACTTGCTCAGAAAGGGATGAGAAATATTTAAATTCCCAATGAAGGCTCACAGGAGGAAAAACAAGTCCCATGATACCCTGTGTGCAGTTCCTGTTGCTCTTTGAGACTCTTAGATCGCTACTATTTGAGTCACTCTAGTCCATCAATGTTTAAGGCAAGTTTGATAGAACAGAGCTAGGTAGAATGTATGAGAAAAAATTAAAAGTAAGAGAACCAAATTTTGTGTGTGGCTTCAGTGATAAAGCACATGGACATAGTACAAACTTCTCTCAGTAATACAGGAGTGGGCTTCCCTGATGGCCCAGAGGCTGACTCTGTGCCCCCAATGCAGGGGGGCCGGGTTTGATCCCTGGTAAGGGAACTAGATCCCACAAGCTGCAACTAAAGATTTCACATGCTGTAACTAAGACACAACACAGCCAAATAAATAAATTAATTAAAAGAAAATAATATAGGAGCTATTTTCTCATCTAAACATTTAAAAGCTATGTTTAATAATAAGATTTTAAATATTATCCACTTGTGTCAGACTTCTGGTGTAAACACTGGTTTCTACTCATTTTGTCCACCCCCGTGGTTGTAGGTCTCAAATTCATTGTTCCAGCTAGAATTGTCTCTCTGATGATTTTAAGAGATTTTTTTTCTTTTGAGATCTGCTTTTCTCTCCTCCCCCAAATAAAGAAAATGACTTTAGAAAACATTTCTCTCTTATACACATGAAATACATATTCTTCTGTGATTAATCTAACCAAATTCTGAATATGGCTTTACTATGCCTTGCTTGATATTTCTTTGTTCACAGGTTGGCTAGGACACCTTAAAACCTCTGATTTGATAACTCAATGTGTCGAAATGGAGAAATTTGTGTGTTTGCATCTGTGGACACTAGAAAAGCCCCTGAGAACTGACTGCCCAAGAGCCTTTCAGTCCATGATTAAATGCCACACAGCGTCTACCAGCTGCTCACTCACAGACTAAGGAGTCACAGATTCCTTCTTTCCAGTGGCAGCCGTACCCCTGGGCCCTCATTACACAACAGTGGGAAGGCCTAGAGCCTCTTCTGGGCCCATTAGAATCCATTCTCCACCTCTGGAACAAGACAGGTTGCACCCAAGTTTTTTTCTCAGGAAAAGGTGAAATATATCAAAAAGTCATTTACATGGACGTCTAGAACTTATCTTTCCAGAGCAGTCTAAAAACCAGTTGGAATCACTCATTATTCTGAAATCCATCTCCTTCTCCACTGCACTGTCACTTACAATATTTTTCTCCTTGGATGTTCCTAAAGTTTTGGCCTCTACCAACCTGGCCCCCAACCCTCCTGCAAATAATCCACAAATATGTGATGGCAGACAATTGGAATTAAAAAGAACCTGGAAACTTCCCACAGCCCCACTGAGAATGCAGTGATAAATTCAATACCTTCTATTAGGTCTTCGATTGCTTTCCTCACTCCCCTGTCAAAGGCTCGAGCATCAGCAGGGCTTTGGAAAGTAAGTCCAAACTTCCTATTGTCGACCTTCCAATGATGAAAGGTTGGGTTGGCTTTGGTGTAGACCAAGTCCTTTCTCACATAGCATTCCAATACCACCTGGAGGATTGAAATACACAGGTGGGTTACTTTTTAAATAGTCATGATGGTGTCTGGTTACAAAAATCTAACTAGGAATGACTGTTTTTGATGGCAACTGATGAAAACCCTCCCCTCTGCCTTCATGCATCTGTGAAGGCTTCTTAGAGGAAGGCTTTGCCTACCTCTGTTGAGCATCCACTCCTTGCTGCTCCCCCCATCTCCACCTTGGTGGTCCTTGCTGTATTGCTCTGCTCCTTAACCATGCTCTACATTTTACTCATTTTCCTTTCTCCAGCCCCTACCTGGGGGTGGAGGGGTGGAGTGGGGTAGGGTGGGACTCTAAGCTGAGGCCTAGTCTTGGGGCTTTGCTCTATTCTAGGTTGGCTGCTTTTCCATCAGGGCCTTTGTATTCATGACTCTCAATCCTCCTTCTCCTGTCCTAATGCTGTTTCTGAGTGACCTCAAATTCAACAAGCTGAGAAAATAACTAACCTGCTCTGAAATTGCTGCCCTTAGCTTCCTATGCCAACTTCTCATCTAGCAATGCCAACCTCTGTTAATTTTCTCTGGCTCGAATCTCCATGGTTTCCTTTTGCCTCTTCTGCTTGTTCTATCCTCTGTATATGTTAAACACCAAGTACATTTCATTTTCCCTTCAGTATATTTTGTATCAACCCTGGTTCAATTGCTACCACCCTGATCTAAGGTCTCTAATAAACCTTTTATCTGGATTATTAGAACATTCTCCAAATTTCTAGAAATCTAGTCTCAGAACTGCCTTTTCACTAGGCTATGACTTTGAGGAGATTATCTCAGACCTTTGATCTTTTTATCTCTAAAGCGGAAATAACAGCATTGATAACCCATTATCGATGAGAACACATACACGAACAGGCTCTGAAAACATTGGACAGTGAGAAACCTAAAGGGCTGCACACACTTCCCAGGATATTGCATCATGTTTTTCACTCTTTCACTTCAGTTTTTATCACCTTCACAATTTAGTACTTGATTTCATATTATCTTCTAAGAGTTTCATGTGCTTTAAGTCTTGTTCCTTTAACTAGACTGTAAAAAGATCAAGATGTCTTATAAAATAACTCCCTCTGTGTACAGAGTGCTACTGCTGGCAAAGATATCAGAGTTCAATATTACAGAATAAGAGAGGCATTGAAATCATGTGAATGTAAACTCCGTTCTTTATTCATAGATAGCTCCAAAATATCAACAATATTTATTTCTATAGTTTCATTATGTATATATCAAAATGATTTCACTAAGCTTTACCAGCTTTGATCTTGTTCAACATTTAATGAGTTCTACATTTAATGAAATGAGATACTATTAGTTTTAGACTAAGTGAAAGAGTGAAATTAATAAAAATTAGAGAATATCTTCAAATGAATAAAATTTCAAGAATACATCTAAGCAAACAGAAATTAAGCATTGCCTAATAAATGTTCTGTAACTTAACAGATGAGAATAATAGTCAAACTGGCCTATCCAAGCATTGCAAGCAGTTAACTTTATTCCATTGTGTTGAAGGAAGGCAATGGTCCCCTCACACAATTCTATTTATGATTAAATTGCTTATTATGGCCATTTTCCCCTAAGAATAGCGCAATGATTAAATGTCAGCCCAGCCCCATTCCAAACTGGGGAAATCCAAATAACCAAGGCTTTAGCTAACAAATGTTATCTATTTTAGAATTTAATAGTCTCAATGCAAAATCTCAAAATAAACTTTTTTGTAAAAACAAACATTTCCAGTTTCTCCATATTTTTAATGGCAAAAAAATTAGTCTTTGGTTGACATTTTCTGAGTTTAAGATTATTCCAAAGATATATTTTCCTAGAGAAGTGTAATAAATTCTTAGAAAAGTAAAGTTTAGCCACCTAAATTATGTGGGAGGAGGGATGGAGAGGAGACCAGATACCATCTCTTTATCCTCTTAAATTTTTTTATCCTCTTCAACAAAATTATATCATTATATATCTATGTAAGTTAAATGACAAAAATGATGACATTCAAATGCTATAATGTTCATAACAGGTATAACCCCTTAGTGAAGTTTTGGCATAATAGGTGTTATTCCTCTAAAATGAAGTTTGGGAATTTGACTAAAACTTGAGAAAGGCTTTTAAAAATGGCTTTTAAAATGAGATGCATGGGGAGAAAAATAAGTGATTATATATTCTTGTTGAAGATATTTCATCCCTCATTTGAAGGTATTAGCATTCTCAGAGTGGTACATACTATTGCCTTCTGAACTGTATCTGTTGCATTTGACAATAAAAATTACATTCATCTTCACCTGAGTTCATAGAGTTGGCTTTATTTTGGAGCACCTGCTTTCATTAAAGTCTAAGCACATGCAAGAAAATGCAAATACAGTTCCTAATAAGCACTCTTGGATGGAAGAGAGGTTTTGAACAAAATTTCTTTGTCTTGTTCCTTCCAGCAAATACCATTTTGCTGTTTCACAATCCATGATGAAAGCAAATAACCTTCTAGGTGATGAACCAAAGAATACATTTTGTGAAACTTGTGGTCATTTAGTTGGATTAAAATGAAATAGTCAGTGGTGTTCCTTAATTTTTTTCTTCCATTTTTTAAAACCATACCAGCCTGTGAAGCAGAGAAGAAAATGGCAACCCATTCCAGTATTCTTGCCTAGACAATCCTGTGGACAGAGGAGCCTGGTGGGCTGCCATCTATGGGGTCGCACAGAATCGGACACGACTGAAGTGACTTAGCATGCATGAATGCATGGGAGAAGGAAATAGCAACCAACTCTAGTGTTCCTGCCTGGAGAATACCAGGGACAGAGGAGCCTGGTGGGCTACCATCTATGGGGTCACACAGAGTCGGACACAACTGAAGCGACTTAGCAGCAGCAGCAGCAGCCTGTGAAGGGGCCTTCCCAGGTGGCGCTAGTGGTAAAGAACCTGCCTGCCAGTGCAGGAGACACAGGAAACATGGGTTCGATCCCTGGGTCAAGATCCCCTGGAGAAGGGCATGGCAACCCACTCCAGTATTCTTGCCTAGAGAATCCCATGGACAGAGGAGCCTGGAGGGCTACACTCTATAGGGTCTCAAAAAGAAATCCATACTATAGAAGGTTCAATATAGCGGAGTCCATGAAGGTTCCATTCTTGCTCAGCTCTCTGTCTATCCCCTCAACACCTCTCTATCTCCAGGGCTGCCCACTGACAGTACGGGCACTACCTTAGTTCCCTCCCTGCAGTTTCTTTATGTACTCACATAAGTCTGTGTGAGTCTGTTTAAATGTAGCCATACCTATACACTGGTCTTCAATTTGCCTTTTCTTCAAAAACATGTCTCAGAGACACAGGAAGGTAAAAAAGGGCTCTGTTTAGTGGCTGCATAATATTCCTCAGAAGAGACACATGAGAATTGTTCTGCCATTCTCCATATTAATGGGCATTCAAGGTCATTTCTAACTGGTCACTTTTAAAGACGATGCTGAAATGAACATTCTTGAACATGTTCTTAAAGGTTGGTATTTGGGCTCTTGGGAGCCTTCCCTCTACAACCCCAGGTCCTTTTAGGGGGTTCAGGATGGCAGAACTATTTTCATATGTTAATGCAATTTTTGCTTTTTCATTGGGCTGCCAGCCCTGCTAATGCTGCAAAAGGAACGGTGGGTAAAACAGCTGTGCTGAGGCTCAATCAAGGCCTGGCCATGGCACCAAACATCCAAAGCCACTGGATTCACCACTGGCACACACAGTGGGAAAAAAGCCAGTTTTATGTAGGGTTGTCCTTGATGAAGCAGTTAAAAACAACTGAAATCTTGACCCATGAATACACATCTTTCATTTTGTGTGATGAAATGGATGTACGTGTAACTGGATTCTCCTCTCTATGTCCACACTTGATCTGCTGTAATATGCTGCTTTGGTTGAAGTACAAGAAGAAACTCTGGCTTTGCACAAACGCATAGTTGGAAGAGTATCTCTCACAGCCTTTATACTTCCGCTGCATACGGAAGAGTGACGACTGTCTCAAGGAGTGAGTAACTGTTGCCGTTGAGAGTTGAACTAACTGCTTTTCTCATGGATCATCAGGTTTACTTGAAAGAACAACCTACAGATGAACTATGGTTATTCAGACTTGGGTACTTTATTGAAGATGAACACAATGAGCCTGTCACCTCAAGGAAAGCAAGGATATATTTGTTGACAATAATAAAATTCGAACTTTCAAGTGAAAATTAGAATTTTGGACAGCTTGTTAATACCTAAAAAGACTTTTCTAATGACATTAGTGGTAATATTAAGAAATGTCATTTTTTTTTTTTATTCTATAGAATTAAGTGCATCAACATTTGGAAGATCTGTGTAACTCAGTAAACCATTATTTTCCAAATGACCAATGCATGATGTTATAAAATCAGGAATGAGTAAAAGATGATGCAAAGAGAAAGGTAAATCAGTGGATTTTAATGTAATTAGAGTCTGTAAAGGTTTCAGAGTCCACATTTAACAAACTACTACAAACTGAGTTTTGGTTTAGATCAAAGTGTTAATATATCAGTGATGATCTGAAAAGGCTATTAAAATAGTTCTACATTTTCCAACTGCATATCTGTGTGAGGCTGGATTTTTTTTCATATACTTCAGTCAAAACAACATATTACAATAGACTGAAAGCAAGAGTAGATATTATAATCCAGCTATCTTCTACTAGGTTAGATATTAGAGAGCTCTGCAGAAATGCAAAGCAATGCTATTCTTCTAATCATTCTTTTTCCTGGAAAATATCTATATAGTTATTTGCCAGAAGCAATGTCATTTATGCTAACCCTACTGTTTAAGATTCTTAACAATTTCAGTTTTAATTGCTAGTGTGGTAAACAGTAGTAGCTTACAGCCTATTAGACAAAAGCATTTTGGGGTCCTCAATAAACTTTTAGAGAGTAAAAGGATTCTGAGGCCAAAAATGTCTGAGAACTGTAGCTATCTATAAAGCTCCGTAAGTCTATTTCCACAGGATAGGGTTTAGATGCAGAACTGCCAAGTGAAAAGGAATACACATTTAAAATTAATATCTTGCCAAATTGCCTTTCAAATAGTTTTGCCAGCTGGAACTCCCACTAAATGTGTGTGGGAGTGCTCACAGACCTGCACTGGAATGATCAACCTTTTAGATTCTGTGATTAATCTTCATAAGGTAGCTTCTCATAGGATTCATTTAAGAGGTAAGAGCATCTAATCCATCAAAATAAGATTCAACTCAGCAATTTTTAATTTGCATATAACTTCTCAGGAAAACTTGACTGTCTCCAACTTACAAAAAGTAACAACTTTGTGAATGAATACTTGGAACACAGACCTTTCCCAGAGAAACAATGGCATCAACACAAGTTCACAGGTGTCAACACAAAATTCAAATAACAATAACAAAAACCAATGTGCTGAATTCTAGAACTGCACTACCTTGGAAAATCTATTGACAACATGGTTTCTACCAGAGAAAGTACTTCATGTCCTGGTTGGAATACTGAGAACTCTGATATTATCCATTCTCTGTATTCCAAAAATGATCTCCACCTTCTCCTTGCCTTTCCACTACCGAGGGCGGGGGGTGTCCTTCAACAACCTGTCCTGTTTGCACAGCTTCCAGGAGTATTCATACTCTCCAGTGGGAAGAAGTGCTGCATTATGGAAGCCTGGAGGCCAAAGGAGGAGTCATCATTTTGCCAAAAGTGTGTGTGTGTGTGTGTGTGTGTGTGTGTGTGTGTGTGTGTGTGTTTTAGGAGTCCAGAATTTACCAGCACATGAAACTGGGAAAGTGAGGGATGGAAAGATGAAGGACCACACCTAGGTGTATGGGGGTCTGACTTAATTCCTTGTGATATAATTTATAAAAGTCCCAAAGTGCAGAGTCACGGACGTAAAGGGGACAAGAAGAGGGAGGGAGTGAGGAGAAACATGACAGGAGGGGATGAAGCTTACAATCCTTGTGCAACAGCATCACACAATAGAAGCTGGTCCACAGCCAGGACTGCCCTATTCCCATGCCGAGCTGGTATGAAGGGACCAAGATTTAGCTTCACAATGAAATGGTCCAAGAGCTGTCTCTAATGATTATGTGCCCTAAGACGGGGGAAGTGGATTCTTTCCTGGAGCACTGAGATTCCCCACTACAAACTGGAAATAATAGTATCCTCCTCCTTTAGAATGTGGCAGGAATGTAACTGAGATTATTTACATAAAGGGCCTCAAACGAAATTGTAGAAGTTTACAATTATTATGTTCAAGCCAGTGATAAGAAACAAGTTTATAAATGTATCTATAAAGGGGCTGAATTATTAATTAATAATTATTAAATGAAGGGGGTGACATATTCTAATGACAAACCATAGAAATACCAGGAAAAAACAGACCTAAAAATATATAACTGTTCAGGGAAGATAATCTGCTAACATAAAAGTAGTTAACAATAAAAATAAAAAGGAAAAAGTGAAAAAAAATTTTCTATCAAAATTTTTGTAGGAAAACAACACCAACTAAAATAAAAAAGGCAAGCAACAGATTATAAAAATATCTGTAGTAAAAATGACAGATGAAGATGATTATCTTTGTTATACTTGGAGGGCATACATATCAAGGAGAATAATCAGGCCCCAAAAGGTAAATATGCAAAGGACACTGACAGATAATTCAGTGTTTAACAGAAAAACATTTGATCTTATTGCTGACCAAAAATAAGATACCACGGTTATCCTAATCAAATTGGTAAAGATTTAAAATATCTGAGCCTCAATGTGTTAAAGAAAATTCTCGTATATGCTGGTAGCAGCTCTTTGTATAAGTATCAAAAGCCATAAAAATTTGACCTCCCCCTAAATTATTCCAAGTAGACAGCAAGTGTGGAAAATGCAGGTAGATAATACAGGGGTAAGGGGGAAAGAGACAATCTTATTTGACACTAAGGAGATCATCAAATAAACAATGGAACATCAACCTGATACCAGCAACATGGAAAATTTCTTATGAGATATGTAAAAGTGTTTATGAGCTCTGATTACAGCTAGGTAAAAGTAAAAATATGCACAAAGGGAAAAAACTATAGCAAAGGGTTAAAGGTGGCTGAGCACATGTGACTTTGGCTCAGCTTGGGTTCAGGGTATTAGTCACTCAGTCATGTCCGACTCTGTGAATCCATGGACTGTAGCCCGCCAGGCCCCTCTGTCCATGGAATTCTCCAGGCAAGAATACTGGAGTGGGTAGCAATTCCCTTCTCCAGGGGATCTTCCCAACCGAGGGATCGAACCTAGGGTCAGGGTGAGAGGGAATCAAATACTCGTTTCAGGTCCCCTGATGGGACCCAGAACAAGGAGTCTTTCTGAATCTCAGTTTCTTTAGATATAACTATACAAGCTGCTGTAAGGATACAATGATGTACCTTAACTGAAGGGCTAGCATTGTACTTAGCCCCTAGGGAAATGCTGGATAAAGGGTATTTTACTTTTTTTTGGTTGGTGTATAATGCCTTTATTGTGAATATCTAATAAACAAGGATGTTTTAACTATTTGACTATTATGTAAGAAATTTCTTGAACGGCCACATTTCTTAAAATAGTCTCCCTTTAAATTTTCGTTTCATTTTCAGAAATGAATCAAATGTGAAAACACCGTTTCTGTTAATCCATATATAATGTTTAGAAATTGTTCTGCCTTATCTATTTTGTAACCTTTATAAACCTTAAGAGGTGGTGGCAAAAGAAGATTAAATTTGTATACCCAGCACATAAAACTCAACAGATGCCACTCTTAAGGGTCTCAAATGTACGAGACATATTCCTGTGGTGCCTCTGTATTTTCTCTGTTGGGGTCCTGCACATTTTGAATCAATGGTTGGCTCTGGAGTATACATTCCAGGATCAAATACACAGAGGACCATGTTCTTCCAGGTCCAAGGCCTCCAATTAAAAATAGACTTAGACCCTCAATTTTCCTTCATATCATAGATTCCTTTATAACAGAACTGGACATTCAATTCCTTCATGAAAATGTATGTTATAAACTATCAATGCCCCCATCCTTATGAGGTCATGAGTACTCTCCAAAGTGCATATTTTTAAGCATATAGAATTATCACAGAAGTGTACTGCCACTGCTTTCCATTACTTTCTTTCCCCAAATATGTTTTATTCATTAGCTGATGAAATAGAAGCTGCAGTATCTTTAAGATAAACATTAATTTAGAAATAACAAAATTATCAGGACGACTTCCTCTTTGCATTCTACCTCTCATCAGCCTGACCTTGATGGCATGCTCCATGAATAAACCCAACGTTTAAAAAAACTCTGACTTCACAGATCACTACAATGTGATACATAATAAAGAACATACTTCTGTTTCGAACATCTTGTTACAGTGAGAGAAAGACAGCTTAATTAATCAAAGACGCAAATATGACCGCCAAATGCACCACTTCTAAGCATCTGAGTTATATGGTGTGTAGTAGAAAGTGACTTCACTGGAAAGCCTGGGTTAGGTTTTGCAATTTGGTGCCAGCTCTGGGAGTTCTATCTTTGGAAGCTCTTGCAAGATTTTGAAGTCAGAGAAAGAAGGGGAAAAATACCTACAGGAAAAGGACTATGATTTAACATCAAGAAATCAGCCGTTACTATTTAACCCACGCGTTGACATCTGCCATTACCAGTTTGTCTTTCTGTCGTTCACCATGGATGAGAAAGCCGCTTCGTCCATTGCCTTCGGGGTGCATGACCTTACAGACCCCCACGCGACTGATCCCGCCTCCTTCCTGTGGGAACCATCCCCCGCTGGAGTCATCTCTGGTCATAACCACAGCCTTGACACGCACAATATAGCTGTCACTAAAAAGACAACAACAAGAAGAATGGGGCATGACAATGGTCTGGAGCTGAAGGATGTGTTTTACAGAGCAAGGTGACCACAGCCAGCATTTTTGGGACTCATCAAAAGAAAATCTATGCCTGGCAGCAACCTTAAAAGGTAACCCATGTCAATGTACAGGGAAAAACCCAAACTCTTAAACTCAGTATAAAAATTTAATTTAAAAAAGAAAGATGCCCAGTTTTTAAAAAATATTTGTGGGTCTTTGAGGATGTATGCAAGCACATTTTCCAGTTTCCAGGCGGAAGTATTAACAATAAAATGAAAGAACTGCTATCTACAGTTTAGTATCTTTAAGTTGGGAAAGACAAATCTGTTAACATAAGAGGACATCATGGTTTCAACCCTAAAAACTTGGTTTATAATGAATGACCACAGTTTAACATTTTATAAAGCTAATAATCTGATTTAGCATAAGAAGAGAATAACCCACTCCCAAATCACAAATTCACTGTGGGATCATATACAGGTGGGAAAATATTTCAATTCCAATATCCTTTACACATGTAAGCCTTCTGTTTATGACTTTATTTTTTCCAGTCTAAACTTCAATTTCGCAATAAGTTCTTCTGCACATTGGCCAAAAATCCTCTTTCTCCTCAGAGACCAACTCTAGCTTCTTTTCATTCTCCATCACTTTTCGGGAAATTTACAATGCCATTAAATTCTCTCCTGCTGTTTTCTTTCTTGTTATAACATTCCTTTGTTTAATCCTTCAAACATATATTCCCAACTTCTATAGGCGAGGTGGGTACCATGTTCTAAGGAAACAAAAATGCAGAGTAACACAGAACCCTCTCTTTCTACCCCCCAGACCCAGTGCTCAGAGTCTGGCCAAGCACCCTGCAATCTGCCGGAGACCACTCAGACCACCCCTCTGCCCCACGTTCCTCACCTCACTCACCCCTAAAGGCAAAGCCACCCAGGTTCCCCACCACCGCCTGCAGCTCATCCATGACTGTGACCCAACTCCCCTCCCAAGGTGCCCCTGGGACTCCAAAGCCAACATCCCCTTTGCTTCCTCAGTCCTCCCTTCCACACTTGTTTTTATTGTGGTGAAACACACATAATGGAACATTTACCATTTGAGCCATTTTAAGGGTATCACTTTGTGGCATTAAGCACATTCGCACTGTTCTGCGGCCATCACCAGAACACCAACCATCCATTTCCGTAACTTTTTTCATGGAAACTCAGACTGTGCCCATTCAACAGTAACTCCCCATTCTCCTCTCTCCCAGCCTCTGACAACCACCATCCTACTCCCCATCTCTATGAATCTGACTACTCCAGGTATCTCATGTAAGTTCCTTTCACTTAAAAAAAATTAATTCTTTCTTTATTATAATTTGGCTACACTGGGTATTAGTTGCGGCATGCAGGATTTAGTTCCTTGTCCAGGGATCAAACCTGGGCCCCCTGCATTGGGAGCACGGAGTCTTAACCACTGGACCACCAGGGAAGTCCCTCCTTTCACTTTCTTAACCGAAATGAAAATGTGTTCTGGCAGAGTCACGTGGCCCACTCACGTGGCTGCCTTCCTTCCCCGCTGAGCCTAGATGGTGGGTGGGGGTATTCACCTCTACTGCAGGCTACAGGGCTTTCTCCAGTTCCTCTGAAGCTCACAAGTCTGACCATGGACGGTCCCCCGCCCTGCATTTCTTCAATCTTCTTCAGATCTCTGGGTCACGTCCCCTGGTTCCTTGGAGATATTAGCAAGTGGGCTGACTGTCCCTTCATCTCTTCATCATGACCTCTGGTATGATTCTTCATAATTGTGTTATTCACGCCTAGTATCCGTCCAATCCGCTGACCTCTCAGTTTCTGGAACTCTTCTCCTTCAATAACCTTGTCTTAGCCACTCATGCCTAGGTCACTCTCTTGACCTTGTCAGTCTTCAGCATGCTACACCCCAGCCACCATTTCTCAATTGCAGTTCACTCTCTAGATTCCAATCATTTGTCACCCCACTGGGGCCAACGATCTCTTGTGCCATATTCTCTACATGCTCATGTTCTCACTTGATTCTTTATCCAATTTAAATTCCATGGTCTGCTGCGATGCTCTCATGCAAAACCTAAACGTGTTTACCTTCTCCTTGCTCAGTGAAGTTGCCTGGTGAAATCCTACCATCCACTTCACTCCATACCTGCCCTCAGGCTGCCGCACATAGAGGGAAAGACCCCACTCTTCTCTGCTCATAGGTCTAGTTTTGACCACTAAACCCAAGTGTGTCCACCTAGCATCCTGCTACATGTCCCTGATCCATTCCCAAGAAAACTGCTTCACAGGTTCTCTTGCCCTCACTCTCTCAGATGATGGAAGAGCTTGCTTTCATTTTACTAAGAAAATAGACCCACTCTGAAGAGACCCTGCACTGGCACCCAAGAGCATGCCTACTGCTCGGTACCAGTATTTGCTCCCTCTCCCCCTTTAACTGTGGGTAAACCATCCCTGATCCAAGCTAGGGCTAACAACAACACTTAAATATTTTCTATGTGCAAACAGTGCCCTAGTTCACATCTCTATACCCAGGCCTCTTCTCTGGGTTTCTGATGAGTAATGCCAACTGCCCATGAGATTTCTCTTTTTTTGCATCTAGCAGGCACCCCAATTAACACATTTTAAGGTTGAACTCGTGATTCCTGACACCTCTGATCCTGCTGTTCTTCCTTTGAAATATGTCCAGAACACTTCTCCGACAATTACAACAGCCTTCTAACTGGTCTCTTTACCTCCACTCTTGTCCAGCTTTCTAAGCAAGTCGAAAGGTAACTCAGATTAAGACAGTCTATTCAAACCCTCCCATAGCTTCTTATATTATTCTGGGTAAAAGCCAAAATCTAGGGCTTATCTTACTCCCCTCCTTGCTCAACCCCACTTCAGTCCTGCTGTCCTTGGTGGTCCTCCACATTACACACCCTACCCCGGGGTGTGTACTTGCTATTTCCTTCCCTTCTAACCCCATTTCCCACTCTTCTCTCCACACACCAACCAGGCTCATTTCCTTCTTTCATTCCCATCTCTGTCCAAGGTTACTTCATCAGAGAAGACTTCTCTGTCCACTGTGTATAAAGCAGCACCCTCCGTCCCTCTCTTAAATCTTCTCATCGTGCTTTGTCTCTCTCTGTTGTTGTTCGGTTGCTCAGTAATGTCCGACACTTTGTGACCACATGGACTGCTGCACGCCAGGCTTCCCTGTCTTTCACCGTCTCCCAGAGCTTGCTCAAGCTCAGGTCCATTGAGTTGGTGACGCCATTCAACTATCTCGTCCTCTGTCGTCCTCTCCTCCCTTTCGTCTCTCTGCTGCTGCTGCTGCTAAGTCACTTCAGTCGTGTCCGACTCTGTGCGACCCCATGGACTGCAGCCCACCAGGCTCCTCTGTCCATGGGATTTAACAGGCAAGGGTACTGGAGTGGGGTGCCATTGCCTTCTCCACTTTTGTCTCCATTTGTCAGCCCATTCTGCCCAATTAGAATGTAAACCCTACGGGGGCAGGGACTTTGCCCTTCTTGTTTACTGCTGTATCCTGAGAACATAGAGTGATGTCTGATACTTACTGGGTTGTGGAATGATGGAGTTAAACTGACAATATTTGTAAACAGGCTCAAAAAAAATATTTGTAGCTAACAAAATCTCTGAGAAAATCCAGTGTTTGATACTCATTTGCTTATGAGCCACAACAGCTTAACTGGGATAGGCTAAAGATTTCCTTTTTATTAATAGGAACACTGAATTTAAAGAGTCACATGGTTTCTATCATTAATCCACTCACCTCAGGATTCAACATGCATATTCCTTTAGATCAGAGAGATTAAGAACATTTGTTTAGTTACATACAATTTGAAAATATGCTCCTCCTCCTTCCCCATTTATTCTAGAAAAATTAGGGGTTTCCAAGATGTGTCATTCTCCAGCATGAAACAGCTTTCTCAAATCTTCTATGAACATACTGCAGGAATCCCAGCAGGAAATGCCCAAGGTGAGTAACAGAAACTCTACACACCTTTTGATAAAGCACGCTTTTACTTCTTTAGTTGCAGCTGTGTGCCTTTCTCTCCTTTGAAGGGATTAAGTAAACTTGAAAAAGGGAAGTTTGCATTACTTATGTTAGTGCCATCAACTTATTTCCAAAAAGCATTAAAAAAAAAAAATTATTCATCAAAAAAACCACCCCAACCCTGCCTTCCAGAGTGGAGGAGCGGTGCATTTTGGCCTTTGCTTGTGGTCTGCAGCATCTCCTTGCCCTGACTTCTCTGATGCCCCTTCCCAAGGGCAGACCTCTCTGTGATGCGCTGTGTATGTTGGGGGTGAGGTGGGGGAAAAGCCCCCATCTCCTCTGGCAACAACCCTAACAGCCAGCATTAACTGAGGCAACTGGCTATTTAAAACAAGGCTGGGGGATAAAGTGCTGCCCTAAAAGCTGCGAAGGATGTCTGGATAACCCAGCTGCATGGCTGCACGCCAACTGCTTCCTATCTGTGGTGTGTTTACGTTATCTAGGCCCTCACCCCACCCGGAACAGAGAGGACAATGAACTCTCCTACCAGAAAGGTATAAAGAAGGCATACTCCCTTTCCACCTTCCCTGCCTCCTTCCGGAAAGAATTAAACAACATGTTTAGACCCGATGTGGGGTTTATTTGTGGGGCGGGGGATGCAGCAGGAAAGCAAAAGTAGATTCATTTCTTCATTTGTACAAGGAAAAAGCTGCTGGTATGCTCAAGAAATTGTTCCCAAAACGCTATTGTCAAAAACCACCACCACCTCATGCTTCTGAAAGTTTCAGCTATTAAACCGTGTAACTGATGAGGACCTGGTGAAGTTCCAGGCATGGGTCCAAACACCAACTGAATGGAGCCCTAGTGTCTGAACTTGAGTTAAACTGACTGTAAGAATCAATGTCATTACACAGAGAAGGAGAAATACAGTATGACAATCCTTATATGTGGAATCTAAAAAGAAATGACACAAAGGAACTTACAAAACAGAAAGAGACTCACAGACTTTCTCACAGAAAGAGAGCTTTTGGTTGCTGGAGGTGGGGGGTCGGGGGGGAGGGATAGTTAGGGAGTTGTGGATGGACATGTACACACTGCTATATTTAAAATGGATAACCCACGAGGATGTACTGTGTAGCACACGGAATTCTGCTCAATGTTATGTGGCAGCCTGGATGGAAGGGGAGTTTGAGGGAGAAGGACTACATGTACATGTATGGCTGAGTCCCTTCGCTGTCACCTGAAACTATCACAACATTGTTGATTGGCTATACCCCAAAACAAACAAACAAAAAAGTCATTACAAGTGGTGTTTGACCACCACCCACACACCACCATATTCTTTAGGTGCATTTTGAGTAATATTGGCTTTTCCAAATTGGGCTGGGGATCTGACCAAAGGTGGTTCCTTTAAGCTTTATGGTCCCCACATGTGGCCTTATTTGTAAAAACAGGACTTGCTGTTTTGCGATCAATCAACATGGAGCAGACATAGGTGACATCCTTTGGTAGGATGGGGAGGGATAGAAAGAACAAGTTCAAAGCTAAATTATTTTGGGGTGCTGATTCCCAGGTGGTGCAAGTAGTTTTGGATCTCAGGCCTTTATGTTCTAATAAGTTCTCCTCAGAATAAAAGCAGGCCTTGTCTGGACCATATTACAGAAGTAAACAAAGGAACTGTAGGAAATGGTGATGAGGCATCATTGTGTCTGTAAACAATGTTTAGAGCCAGACAAGTCAGCACTGCTTTGGCCTCCTCAGTAGCTGAAGAAGCCTCTTTTTTGAGCTTCAGTTTCCTCATTTGCAAAAAACAAAGAAAGGATACCTCGCTGGGATGTCCTGAGGGTTAAAAGCAGTAATCGAGGTCAGGTGCCTGACATGAGAAGTTTGGTCGACTGTAGCCATCCTAATTATTTTTGCCTGCATGCGCACACACACGCACACACAGACTGTACAGTCCATGGGGTTGCGCACACACACAGGCTACAGTCCATGGGGTTGTGCATGCGTGCACACACACACCCCCCCTTTAAAAACCATCCTCCTGGGAATTCCTGGCAGTCCAGTGGTTAGGAGTCTGCACTTTCACTGCTGAGGGCCGGGGTTCAATTCCTGGTCGGGGAACTAATATCACCATGCTGTGTGGCCAAAAAAACAACAAACAAACAAAAACAGAATAAAAGTAAATTCTCTTTAAAAAAAAAAAAAAAAAAAAGATCAGCCTTCCTAACCACCAAGGACTGGGTTTCCTGACTGCTTGCGTTTTTCAGCTGTCAGAGAACAGAGTGGCAGGGAGGCTGTCAGACCTTGGACAACAGGAGGAAACCCCAAATGGACCTCCAGCAATTATTAATGCAAGGCAGCTTTATAAAGAACAGATTCGAGCCTTTATTTCAGGCACACCTGTAGAGGAGAATCATTCCATCTGCCATCTGGGAACTGGCCCTCTGATCCGACCCCTCCCCGCTTGGTTTCAGAGATTGAGCCTGGAACTTTTACATCCTCCATAAATACTCCCCGCCCCCCTGCTTAGCCAGCTCTTATCTGATTACAGGGCTCCTTTATTTCTCCATTATGCTAAACGTACATTCACTTCCTCCTGGCCCTCTTTTCCATCCTTCTCCACTTCACCAGACCTTGAGAGGGATTAGCAAGGATCGCCGCCTCTCAGGCTCCCTCTCGGCCCCAGCACAACCCCTAGCCGCCAGCTGAGCCAAATATAACACCACGTCCTGGGCGGGGGGTGGGGGGGCACTCTTCACTGCAATCAGCCCCCCACCATACCAACCTCGAGTCTTCCTTATGCTTATAGATTTAGAAAAGTTGAGTTCCCCAAATTGTGTATATATATATGTTTTTAAAGTATTAGGTATATGTATAAAATATAGGTGCATAAAATATATATCTTGTTATCTTTTTAAAAAGAATCAACAGACTGTGTCAGCAGGATCAAATGTGCTAAGAAGCCAAAGGTATGGGTCATATTCTATTGAAATGGGTGGTGGTTTCTTGAGTTCTATTAAGTATCAACTACTTAAGAATTTTTTTAAAGTGCTATCCTGGTTTTAGAGATGTATATAATCCATACTTTACAGGTAAGGAAAGCTGTACATAACGGAGTTTTATGCATGGTGATAATGTGGTTTTTTCAGCTCTATTAAAACCCCTGGATGTACAACACTTGCTTGCTTGCTTCAGTTCAGTCGCTCAGTCGTGTCCGACTCTTTGTGACCCCATGGACTGCAGCACGCCAAGCCTCCCTGTCCATCACCAACTCCTGGAGTTTACTCAAACTCATGTCCAATGAGTCAGTAATGCCATCCAACCATCTCATCCTCTGTCGTCCCCTTCTCCTCCCGCCTTCAATCTTTCCCAACATCAGGGTCTTTTCAAGTGAGTTAGTTCTTCGCATCAGGTGGCCAAAGTATTGGAGTTTCAGCTTCAGCATCAGTCCTTCCAATGAATATTCAGGACTGATTTCCTTTAGGATGGACTGGTTGGATCTCCTTGCAGTCCAAGGGACTTTCAAGAGTCTTCTCCAACACCACAGTTCAAAAGCATCAATTCTTCTGCGCTCAGCTTTCTTTATAGTCCAACTCTCACATCCATACATGACTACTGGAAAAACCATAGCCTTGACTAGACGGACCTTTGTTGGCAAAGTAATGTCTCTGCTTTTTAATATGCTGTCTAGGATGGTCATAGATTTTCTTCCAAGGAGCAAGCGCTTCTTCTTATTTCATGGCTGCAGTCACCATCTACAGTGATTTTGGAGCCCCCCAAAATAAAGTCAGCCACTGTTTCCACTGTTTCTCCATCTATTTGCCATGACGTGATGGGACTGGGTGCCTGCTTGCTGTCTAAATTTGTATTGTTAGGCCATTACAGGCAACAGTGATAAGAAAAGCAGCTAGAGATGTAAGACCTGCAGGAGCCAATTCTGGTGAAGGCACCAGCTCTCCTCTCAAATACTAATGAGCGGCTACTAAGAAGCAGAGAAGGAATTTTCTGAACATTAAGAAAGAGAATTGGTTCACGTGAAATCAGAGTTGGGGGAACTACAACAAGAGCTAAGATCACTCAAGAAAAATGCTTCCTCAGTTACTTAACACCCATGAAATCAGCCATGAGGTACACTTGATGGCAAGTTGTCTTGGAAACTGCCCTACCCCAATTATCTGCTAATAAAAGAATCCATGTACCTTGAATAGGTACTAACACTGTAACTTTGGATGACGCCAGGGCCCTCTCCCAAGACACCAGATTTACTCAGAAAAGAAAGCAGGCTCTTCATCTAATCTTCATTGTGTCCCTGTATTTCTGAGATGCTGTAGCTCATCCTGTCTAATCCTCAGAAGATTACAGCAGTGCTTTTATGTTTTATCTTTGTGATCCATTCATGCATTTTTAAAATGGCATGTAATGAGTTTTCAGAATGGAACCCCTATATATAACATGATACCTGGAAGGTGGTGGTGGTGGGTGCTTGCTTTGCAACGACAAGGGGATATAACCTTCATCCAGGAACTAATTAGGCTGAAAGTGGGAGGTTCCTGCTTATACTGTGGAGTATGAATAGGTTTTCCTCCTTTACTAGTGTTGGGCTGAGAATCTGGGGAGTGAAGATAATTAGAAAATATTTTAGGGATCCCCACTTAATTTTTTTGGCAGGCAGCTTGCAGGATCTTAGTTCACCCATGAGGGATTTGAACCCCAGGGCACGGCAGTGAAAGCAAGGAGTCCTAACCACTGGAAAGTGAAAGTGGAAGAGTTGTGTCCAACTCTTTGCGACCCCATGGACTATACAGTCCATGGAATTCTTCAGGCCAAAATACTGGAGTGGGGAGCCTTTTCCTTCTCCAGGGGATCTTCCTGACTCGGGGATCAAATCCAGGTCTCCCACGTTGCAGGCGGATTCTTTACCAGCTGAGCCACCGGGGAAGCCCAAGAATACTGGAATGGATAGCCTATCCCTTTTCCAGTGGATCTTCCTGACCCAGGACTCGAACTGTGGTCTCCTGCATTGCAGGCAGATTCTTTACCAGCTGAGCTACCAGGGGAGCCCCTCCTCACCACTGGACTACCAGGGAATTCCCTAGGAATCCTTACATTAATCTTGCATCATACCCAGTGAGCTTTGCTGTCCTGCAAGGCCACTGGAGCGCTCCTGTCCCAGTTCCACCCTGACACTGAGGGGGAGGTAAGGGCGTGCCCCTGCTCAGCTCACATGCCCCACGTAAGTCCGGCATCTTTGTTGTTCTTGCTACCTAGCTACCCTGAAGCATATAAATAGACCTCCTCACCCACACACTGTTTTCCAGTGCACATATAAGGGGTCATGTTCTCTATTATTACAAAAGGCATTGCCATATGATTGATACTTGAAATAGGAATGATTCTTAAATTTAATAATGTATAAATCATTCTTTAGAAACAATCTGAATAAGCTGAACTTTATTAGACATGGGCCTCCAGTACTTTTATTTTCCTACTGAAATTTTAATACTAGTATTTCAGTGATTCAAAATAAGTGCCAATGCCTTTGCTTATAACATTATCTGCAATTTTCTCCTTTACGTTACAGTGCGCTGTGAAGAGATGTGTCTTCCAGTCTTCAAGTGCTACCTGACACTTTCAGGCCACAAGGGCCAGAGAAACACATGCACCGAACATCCCTACCTGACATGTGAGGCTGAAACACATGCCCCGAGGACGTCCATGGGCACAGACTCTGCCGGCTGCCCCAAGTGGAGGGTAGCTGCTGCTCATGCGACCCACAATGGCCAAGAAAAGGAGATAAAGCCAAGACACAAAGGAACAAAGATCAGGGCTAGAAGTTAAACATGTGATCTTGACAGAGGCTTAAGAGGCCTGGAAACACTGACCGTGGAGCGCGCTGGTGAGCTAGAAACACTTCCAGCTGGCTGAAGCAAGTTAGCGCTGCTGGTGGCCCCCACTCCCTCGCCTTGGTAACACCCCCAATTTCAAGGGCAAACCTGTCCACACTGTGAACGGGAGGCGATGATACAAAGGGTGTGCTGGAGGTGACCTGATAAAACGCTGGTTTGGGGGCAATTCTCAGCAAGATTTACAAAGTAGTATCAGAATCACTCCACTGTGCTGTCTTTGAAACACAATTTAAAATTTAACCTCTAAGCTTTTATCACCTGCAGTCTGAGGACGCACACAGCCTCCACAGAGAGTGATTCAGCTAGATTCTATTTCTGTGGCTCTTGACTTTTTTTTTCTTTTGGAAAAATCTTCTTACCGAAACTTTTTGATTTTACTTATTTAACATATCCAATGCCTTAAGGATGGAGCTATAGTTCTTTTTTTTTTTCCTTCAGCCAAAAAACCTTTCCTGCCTACATTTAAATTCAGAAACCACAAGAATACTAACTCTATAATATCCACAATGACAGACCACTTCTAACTGGGGTATAATAAAGATAAAGGCATTAAGGCTGTTATGCTAATGTACAACGTAAAACCATACACTGGGCAGTTTCAAACCCAGGCAATGAAGTGTTGGCTGAGGTAAATCTTAGCATCCGAAAGGCAATTTTAGGAGTTGTGTCCAAGACAGATTTTTTAATGGCTCTTTGGCATCTCTCCCTGTGTCAATATAACTTTCCTGAGCGACTACCTCTTGAGGTGAGTAATGCTCCCTGCTAGAAGACAGGCCTGGCTGAGGTCAAGTCTGGAGAGATGGGGCAGGATGGGCGTGGTCGTTCATCGTCAGAAATGAACAATCAGTATACAGAGTAATCATTTTTTCTTGAAATTTGAAAATGGTTTGCTCTAATCTCTACTAGTAGAAGAAATCCTAATTTTCCCACCCTTGTGGGTCTAGGCAACTGGAGATTCCTGGCACCCCATAAATCCTAGATGGATTATCTGGTTGACCGACCACTGGGACCTCTGTATCCTTATCTGTTAAGGATCTATGCATGCATGCTAAGTCTCTTCAGTTGTGTCCGACTCTGTGACCCCATGGACTGTGGCCCGTCAGGCTCCTCGGTCCATGGATTCTCCAGGCAAGAATACTGGAGTGGGTTGTCAAGCCCTCCTCCAGGGAATCTTCCCAACCCGGGGATCAAATCCTCTTACGTCTCCTGCATTGGGAGGCAGGTTCTTCATCACTAGTGCCACAAGGGAAGCCCTTCAAGTATCTACACTGCAGGTAATTAGCTGCTGCTCTGAATGCATTTTATTGTTTTCTAAGACTTTTTCTTTGTTAATGTGGACCATTCTTGTTTTTTTTCTCCTAAGTCTTTATTGAATTTGTTACAGTATTGCTTCTGTTTTTATGTTTTGGTTTTTTGGCCCTGGGGCATGTGGGATCTTAACACACTGACCAGGGATTCATCCCACATCCCCTGTGCTGAAAGGTGAAGTATTAACCACTGGACTGCCAGAGAAGTCCTTGGGATGTATTTTAAATTATTTTTAAGTTTAAAATACTGGCTCTAGGAAAGTAACTCATACTACCCTCCACCACCAACAAAAATTCTTAGAATTATAAGTAAATATAATGCAATTAAAGCTTTTTTTTTTTTTTTAACGTACAATTCCACTGAATTCAACAAAGTTAAAAATTTTTTGGTAAAAATGTCTTTTTAAAAACCCAGCATCAAACAATTCTCTGGGATGTCACACTGCAAAAGACAATTATACTAGCATGAGGGGGATAATTCTGATTTAAGCTCTTTCAAGGCACATCTCCTTCACCAGGCAGGGCTGTCAGACCCACCTGAATGTGTCCCCAAACTGCCTAGACTTCTCATTCCTTTTCTCATTCCGGGTACATTCAGGAACCACATAGGCTGTAGACAGTTATTGAAACAACAAGATAAATATATCGATGTAGCTGTGTTTTACTTTTCTAATAGGTAGATCTAATGATTGTCTTACTTTCCCCCCCAAACTTTAAACTTTTTATTTTGTATCAGGATATAGCTGATTCTTTGGTGGCTCGGACAGTAAAGAATCTGCCTGCGATGCAGGAGACTTGGGTTCAGTCCCTGGGTCGGGAAGATCCCCTCAAGAAGGTAATGGCTACCCACTCCAGTATTCCTGCCTGGAGAATTCCATGAACAGAGGAGCCTGGCGGGCTACAGTCCATGGGGTTGCAAAGAGTCGGACAGGATTGAGCAACTAACTAGCCAATTAACGATGCTGTGGCAGTTTCACGGCAAACGGAGTCAGCCATACATCTACATGTATCCATTCTCCTCCAAACCACCTTCCATCTAGGCTGGCACATCATGTTGAGCAGAGTTCTATGTGCTATCCAGATCCTTATTGGTTATCCATTTTAAATATAGCAGTGTGTACATGACCTTCCCAAAGTCCCTATTTTAATGTTAATTCTCTCATAGTCTTTATACAAAGATTCTCTAACATGGCTAACATGGATATTTTAAGACCACCTAAAATATTTTAGGAAACTATAGTGAAATTTTATCACAACAGTTCATTAACATTCAAGGCAATCAATGGTGATTTCTGAGTTATTCTCAAAAATCGTTAAAACATGAACAATTCTGACAAGAATACACCACTTTAAAAAATGAAATTTATTTTATTTAAACCAAAATAGAATGAATCTACTTACAGGCCAAAATGGTTCTGTCCTAAAGGGTGAGTTTCAGGGTGATCATACAGTGCTAAGTGGGGAGAAAGTTCTGGCAGGCAAGAGGCCAAAGTCTGAATCCAGGTTTATGATTTTGCTTTTACTGTCTGCTGCTTCGCTGAGCCTGGAGTTCAGTGGAGTTCATAATTAATCAAGATCAAAGGATTACCAACTTGAAACAAACAAAATGACCCGCTGCTGAAGAACCCTTTCTTCTCCTACTTTTTTCTCCGAAAGCAATAATTTTCTTTGACTTTCCCTCTGTTTTACACACCCTTCCAAAAATGGTATTTACGATCCACATTTAAACCCCCAAAGGCCAGCTAATGGAAATGTTAGGTTACTAAACAAAATTAACTCTCACCACATTAAAGCACACATGTAATAGAAAAATTGGTGCTTCAAAACACAAATGGCAAAGGGAGTTGTTTCAAGTTAATAATCTCCAATTCAGGTCTTTAAATTGCAGCCCTTGAACTTCCGCGCTTGACTTTCTCAAAAATCTTCGCTTTCTTTCTCAACAAATTAGAGAAAACAAAAAGGAAGAGAGAGCTTAATGACCACATGCTGAAATGGTTAGGGAGAAAGCTCGCAATATTGGCAACTTACTTTGAAATGCATAAAAAAATAACACGGCATCTTGGATAGACCAAGGGAGGGAGGAAGGGATGGATGGATAGATGCATGGATGGAAGGATAGATTATGTTGTGATAAAGAAGTAACAGTAAAATGCTGGCTGTAGGCTGTAGTATTGACTGTATACTTCTTTCAACTCTTATGAACACTTGAAGACATAGGAGAGAAAGAAAATTTATAGTGTTCTATTCCATGGACAGAGGAGCCTGACAGGCTACAGTCCATGGGGTCACAAAGTGTCAGACATGACTGAGCGACTAACACTTCATTCTAGATGGAGATCAACACTAAACCTAGAAGATGCTGATAAGGGTAGTGAAAAGTCTGGTCACTTCTCCTCACGTTATCCAGGACACATTTCCCATTTTTTCACCTGCCACCTACCACTCTCCACTCCAAAGCAAACCATGGCCAAAAGGCTATGCTCAGTCGCGTCCTCTTTCGACCCTATAGACTATAGCCCACCAGGCTCCTCTGTCCACAGGATTCTTCAGGCAAGAATACTGGAGTGGGTTGCCATGCCCTTCTCCAGGGGCTATTCCGATCCAGGGATCAAACCTGCGTCTCTTGTGTCTCCTGCACTGGCAGATTCTTTACCCACTGAGTCACCTGGGAACCCTGGCCAAAAAGTTAGGAAACTTTATCAACCTATGGTAGTACGAAATTCTAAACCTACAAAATCTATTACAAGTCAGTCCTTAATAAGACCTGTTCTCAAAAGGAGGTGATAATTTAACCCACAGGGAGGAAAATCAGCATGTTCTGTTAGTGACAGGCAGGCTGCATTATGATCCATTGAACATAGACACCATTTCAGGAGGCAAGAACTACCAATTCATTTAATTCCTTTTCTCCTAGAATTCTGCCACCTCCCTCATCAGAGATGAAAAACCGAATAAACAAAAGCACATGTGAAGCATTTGTTCTCCCTAAAGAATTCTAGATCGCTTCCATTCCCAGGTGTGTAGAGGTGGGCCTGCAGGCGCAGTTCAGGTCTTCAATTATCCCTAGTCAAGAGCCACACGAGTCAAGAGCCACACAAGAGTTACACACCTTTAAAGCCAGAAAGAATCATGGAAACCATCTACTCCAGACCCCTCACTTAGATGGAAAAATTAAAGTCCAGCCTGGAGAAGGGACTAGTTTAAGGTTACTGGCATTAGGGAGAGACAAAGGACTAAGATCTAATCACTAAACAATTCCTACCCCAGACCTCCTACATTTTGTTTTAAAGAGGTCCAGAATTATGGCAAAGGTCTCCTATCTCAGCTAGGTTGTCTAGAGTATATAAGAGAGGTTTTTCTCATGGGTCTCTTAAAATACACAACTGACTGTTAAAAACACCAAAGAAAATAAGAGGTGGCCCCACAATAACATGGCCACGTGCAGAAAGGGCAGAGCTGGGGGGTGGGGCTGAAAAGTTCTCCTTGGTTTGGCAAAGTTTCACACCAACAAAGGCAATTCTTGTTTTGGGATCTACATGGCGTAACTAGTGCCCTAAACAAAAATGACCTCTGTGGCTAACTTCCTTCTCCCTCCTGGCTGAGACAGTCCAGACTCTACCACTGAGACCCAATTTCTCACGTATTGTTATAAAATGAGGGGGAGGGGCCCAATGACCTTTGAGGTCCCTTTTCATCTTTGGCCTCTTTTTAACTTTGCGTTTAAAAAAAAAAACACAGCCAAGGACTTCCCTGGTAGTCCAGCAGTTAAGACCCCACGCTTCCACCTCAGGGGGCTCGGGTTCCTGATCCCTGGTCAGGGAATTAAGATTCCCACATGTCAACAGGCGTGGCCACAAAATAAATAAATAAATAAATAAAATGAAATATTTAAAAATAAAAATAAAGTGTGTTTTTAAAAAGCAAAACAAACAATACATGGCTGTAAAGTCGTGTCAGAGGGGTTAGGAAATATTCTACAAAAGCGTATCAGAAAACTTTCAGCAGTAAAATGCAACTGAAAACATCTTTCGAAGTGAAGAAAAAGTCTGAAACCACAAAGATCTGAAACCATGACAGGTGAACAGATATGTTTCCTCACTGCAAGTGGTATTATGCAATTATAAAGTTCCCAGGAACAAACTTGGTTTATCGAAGTACTACGAAAAAGCAAGAAAATAATGAAAATTGAGTTTTAATAAGATCTTTGGGTTTCCCTAGTGACTCAGACTGTAAAGATTCAACCTGCAGTGCGGGAGACCCGGGTTCGATACCTGGGTCGGGAAGATCCCCTGGAGGAGGGCATGGCAACCCTTTCCAGTATTCTTGCCTGGAGAATCCCCATGGACAGAGGAGCCTGGCGGGCTACAGTCCGTGGGGTCACAAAGGGTCGGACGCAACTGAGCAACCAAGCACACACAATAAGATCTTTGAATAAAACAGGTGCAATCCAGCCATCTAGCTGGGTTTACACATCCACGGATGTGATATTCTCCTTAGCCACGTGGAGGAAAATATCAAAGACATACTTAGGGAGCAAATTCAGGCAAAGAAGAGAAGAAGGATCTGCCTCTCTTTTCCCAAATGGTTCTTCCTACAAGCTTTATCATTTGACCCAAGACAGTTGCTCCAGTACCAATTTTTCCACTTTCAGAGAGAAAGGGGGACAATGTTAAGAAAAGGTAATGAAGCAACTGCATAGTTTAAAGATGGAGAGGGACATTTACTTGTAGACCTCTGACAGACCAACACTGTGCACTTCACATGTCACACTGGGGCCCGGCTGCTTCAACGTCACAAATGAGTTCTGGCCCAAAAGGTTTCTTGTAAATTAGCTGTTTGAAACTAGAAAACATATTTTCCCCACAGAACAACATAAAATGGTGAGCAGCAGGATTCCCAAGTCAGCACACAAAAGCCTAATCAATTCCTAAAATACTGAATCACAGATCCATTCCCAAATGGTTTTTACCACTCACTGAAAGTCTCCTTAACAGACACCTCTTTCCCTCCTTGGGTGGAAACAGCCAGTTCTACTCGGCTCTGGCTGGGTTTTGCCAAGAGTTTTCCTACCTGGGTGTGGGGATGGGGACACAGGACAAGCAAGGAAAAACTCCTCAACTCCAGAGGTAGGCTTCATTTCGGGGCCTTGGAATTTGGCACTACTTGAATATCTTGAATAGCTCAAAACAGAGCAGCCTGACAGTCACCTGCTAATAAGGTTGAGGAATCTTTACACCAAGCTTCCCTGATGGCTCAGATGGTAAAGAACCCGCGTGCAATGCGGGAGACCTGGGTTTGATCCCTGGGTTGGGAAGATCCCCTGGAGGAGGGCATGGCAACTCACTCTAGTACTTTTTACCATCTGAGCCACCAGGGAAGCCCGCACTCCAGTGTTCTTGCCTGGAGAACCTCCATGGACAGAGGAGCCTGTCGTGCTACAGTCCATGGGGTTGCAAATATTCGGACACAACTGGGCAGCTAAGCAGCAACAGCAAGCAAGCACACAAACCAAACGGAAAGCACTTGAGTGATCTGAACTCCCAAGGACTGGTTTCAATGCAGTGTGACAACCGTAACAGTACCACTGCTTTAGGAATGCAAACAAGTGTCACCGTTCTTTTCTTTTAAAGCAGCAATGACAGCAATTAATTAGAAAGGCAGGAACCAGGCAAGGCTCACAGGGTCATCACGAAGCAGCCACCCTTGGCTAGTCCTTGACTTAGACAGAGAGGGACAGGATTTGATCTATGAGGGCAATTTCCTTCTGAGATATTACAAAACAGAGCCATGCTCTTGGTACATGTGCTTGCATGAAGTTTCTTTCCTGCCATAAAAAGAACTGGGAGGTAAGGAGAATGTGTAGGCCAACTAACTACCAAGATGGCTCACAGTTTAACACCATCTCCTTAAAATACTGTTTCACTTGTAGGAGAGTATTCTAGTTTGAATTCAGAAAGAACTTCCAAGGAACACTAGGGCTAATGAGGAAGACTGACAGCCATTTAAGACTTAGGATCTTCACAGATAATGAGAGCTTTGGAGGCTAATAAGCTGCTGAATTTGGGCTTTCTTCCTGGCTATCACCAACACACTTACTCCAGGGAGCCCAACCATGCTTTTGGTCACGCATTCAGCGGTACCTAAAGACTACTGCCCAAGGCAAGTCAACCCAGGAGTCAGGCCCAGCTTCTCCCAGCAGAGAGCTTTACAGGTAAGGTGGCAGTCCGGGTGGCCCAACAGATGCAATCACAACACCGTGAAGCCATGCTGCAGGCCGTCATCTAGTATCAGGAGAGAGGATGAAAGGGCTCCTGTCCTAACGTCTCATCAAGAAGAACTACCCAGAGTCCAGCTCATTCACCAGTGTGTTTCAGCCACCACCCAGGACTAAGCTCATCCCTAGGGATGTCATGATCCCTGAAGGAAGCATAAATACCCCATCTGGGACTGAAAACTGCTCCATGTCAAGCCATTTTCCACAGTGAGCAACTCAGGATATGGGAGCTCTTGAGTAAACTCAAAAGGGTGATCGGACATGATGACACCTTTTCTTGTGCTTGTACACAAGGAATTAGCTCTCACATTTACTGAAAGTCAAATCCTATTTCAAAGGGCAATTAATTTCACATCCATGTTCACTGAAGCATTATTTACAACAGCCAAGAGGTGGAAACTACCTAAATGTCTATGGGGGATGATGGGTAAAGGAAATATATTCAACAGAGTATTTTTCAGCTTTAAAAAGGGGAGAAATCCCATCATATGTTACAACATGGATGAACTCTGAGAATATTATGTGAAGTGAAATAAGTCAGTTACAAAAAGACAAATACTGCATGATTCCACTTTTAAATTTCAGTATTTAAAGTAGTGAAACTCAGAGAAACAGAAAACAGAATGGAGGCTGTGAAGAGCTGGGGTAGGAGGATATGGAAGTTGTTTAATGGTTACAGAGTTTCAGTGTTTCAAGAGGAAAAGGTTTCAGAGATGTGCTGTACAATAACATACATATAGTTAACATGAATACACTGGACACTTAAAAATGGTTAAGATGGTAAATTTTATGTTGTTTGCCCCCTCCACACACAGAACGGCAATTAGTTTGAGAAATAAAAAGGGAGCTCTTGAAGTAGGTATAGTCAAAAATAACTTGAAATTCATAAATGTGGGATTTTGACTAAAGAACATTTCTGTTGTCCTCACATTGCCACTATTTATAAAAACCCTAAAACTCTCCCCTAATTATGAAAGTAGTATATATCTGTTGTGCAAACTACACATATTATAAGCATGCTTTAATCTAAGAAACATTCTTCTGTACCATGAGGAGAGATTAACAAAGTGTCAGACCTTCTCATGGTAACTATCAAAGGGAGATCTTGTGTTTCAAATATGAATGTAAGTGTTGCGTACCCTTTTGTTCCATGGGATACAAGGCAAATTGCATACATGAAAAACACAGACATTTCCTTTATAATTGGCTTCCTTGAGTCAAGAAATCGCTTTTCTTCCAAAATCCTCTCAAAGAACAGAAGTTAAGCATAACAGGCTTTCCTCTAGTTGGTAACTCTTAACGACTTCCCCTAATCCTTGGCCAATTATGTTCTAATAGAATGCTTATCATGTTTACAAAATGAGCGACAGAATCCCTAAAAACTATTTTTTATGATGAGTATCTTTTTATTTCTTCTATTCCAACCTCAGTTTTTCAAATTATTTAAAATACACACACACACACAGATGCATTTTTAATGATTCCATTTCTTTAACATGGGGGCTAGTGATGTTTTTTTTAATATTTTTCAAAGCAGAAGGAGGGGCTGTTTTATTTTTCTTTGGAATGAGCTCCTGCCAGATTTTGCACACTGCAGTTCTTTGGCGATGTGATGAGAACACATGCCCACCCACAGACACTAATTTTGCTCCTCACCCTTCCCAAGCAGACTCTATGACACATGCTGTCTGCACTCCATTTGATGGAATTCAAGAGGCCCAGTCAAACAGCAGGCCCTGTGGGGCCAGAGTGATGGCAGGCACCCCATCTCTTCCACTGGATGGGCACAAGGAATGAGTGTTTAAAAGAAAGCCACAAAACAGCCAAATCCAACTTGGACATCTCCAATCTGAGTATCTTTACAATTCTATGAATTAACACTGAAAATGAAAAGTCATCTTTTGGGCTGAAATCTGGAAAGAGATAGTATCTTGCTGTGGTTCTCTGCAAAGAGTTCTGTGAAGATAATGCAGAGAAACTTCTCGGGCTTCCCTCAGAGTGTGCATAAGGAAGGCAGCCTGTCCTGTGGGCCAGGAGCTTACTCTGAGGGCTGAAGTGCCATCCAGGTGCCAAGGCATGTTCTTGCTCTTTGGTGATCGTTAGCCATGAAGAAATGCTGGGGGACTTCCCTGGCAATTCAGTAAAGACTCTGTAACTGTCCCTTCTCCATCCTAAGACAATCTGGGCATAGATGACAAGTCAAACAGGCTGTCAGCAAACTTATACCTGGATTATTAAGCGTCCATGCTGGTCTGATAACAGAGTTGTCACCCACCCCATTCACATGTCCCTAAGAGCCGGGTTGATGCCCTAAGCTTGTTCTGTATTTGTCTCTGGCTTTTCTGAGCCACACAGAAAAGTCGATATTTCCAGATAAACGATACAAGATTTATCTACAAGTGCTAGTAATCCCACCCACTGTGAGGGCAGAGTGACCATAAACCCCGGATGTGGGGAGGACAGTGTAACAGCAGAATAGTGAGCAAAGGACAACAGGAAACGGACAACAGGCAGATCCAGCTTTCCCCCGGGGCTACAGTTATAACCCGACATCCATAAATCATTCACTGAGCACTGCAAGAGCAGACTGCAGGCTCACTGAACAAGTCTTTCTAAATACAATTAAGTATTTTAATTTGATAGATAATCTATAGTATTTTTAAATGGTTACTGAGCTCATTATAGCTTTGAGTCATTAGAGTATAATTTTAATAGATGCTAAGAAGGGGAGGGGTCCTTAAAACTCAAAGATTGGGAAAGACTGCCCTTGGTGTTTACTAATCTGCGCCTCTTGAACATCCATGATGCTATAAACTTTGAAAATTCACTCTCCTTGGCTGCCACTCCCCTCAAGGAAGAAGGGGGAAAAATCCTTTGTCCAAGGCTACTGATCTACTTGGCTCAGAAAACACAGCCACCAAAACTATCAAATGAATTTTTGAGTAGGGCAGTTCTTTCTCTGATATGAGAGCCATCCAAGAAAAGATAGATTCATAAGAATCAGAAGGGAAGAGCTAGAAGTTGCTTCTACACAGAACAATTAATGACTCTGGAATACGGACTCTAATAAGCCCAGGAGGAAACTGCTGCCTGTAATGATGGATCTCCACTGAAGAGGGAATGAAAAGCAAGGATGGGGCTGGGCCCAGATCACAGCCTTTTAAAATTTAACATCACCCAGCTCAGAGCTCTGAACAAGGGCAGCATCTCATTCAATATCTATTAATCGCTTCCAAGATGAATGATGGTACCAACTGTGCTCTGTATCCCCCTCCCTCAAAAGGGAAAGTAGGCATCTGAAAACCAGGTGGTCACTTTGAACTGTGGCTCATGGGGCTTAACATCCAAGGGGTTCCCAAGAGCTGCCAGAACCTGTAGGGATGACTATCACTGCGGATGGTAGAGATCAATATGCCATGAGGGTAAAAAGTAACTGACAAAAAGAAGTCTATGCTGCCCTGAAATAACATGGACAAGACCTGAGTTAGTCTCAACTGCACCAGTCACAGGAGAACAAGACCTTTTCACAGACATAGAAAAACACCAATAAATCAAGAACTGTAAATGTTTTCATATACTTGCCTAAAATACTTTCTGTAGGCCTCAAAAGGGTAAAGAAAAAAAAAAAAATCAAAGTCTAAGATTGTAGCAAAATCAGGACGAATTAGCTAATCTCCCCTTAATTCACATTAAGTCACATTATTTTTCTGAAGACTTTTGACAAAATGAGCCCTGGGCTGAGGGTAGCATCCCACCAAGGCTTGGAGAGACAACCCTGCTCACTATAAGATGGCAAAACTCAGGCTTCAGCTCAAGCTACATTTTGAGAGAAGAGTTTCTTCCATAACTTAAAAAAAATGTTAATGAGAAGGAATGAAAAGGACTCTCACTTTGAATCGGAAGTATTTTTTAATATCACCAAGTGCTATTATTAAATATTCACTATATATGCATGTGTAGACATACACATAAAAATAAGCAGTACAGATGTGGGCAGGAAAATTCTTAGCAAAACCCCCACATATTTCAAATACTGTTCTTCCTCATTATTGTCCTCACCATAATTAGCATGTTACAGCCTAACAGGTGGCTTTCATTTATAGAAGACAAATTTAATGAAATTTGGAGATGGTCCTGTCTCCAGAAACAAACTGGCCATTCTAAAAAAAAGTGTACCCCTTAATCTACAAAGGGCTTCCCTGGTGGCTCAGTGGTAAAGAATCTGCCTACCAATGAAGGAGACACAGGTTCGATCCCTGGGTTGGGAAGATCCCCTGGAGAAGGGAATGTCAACCCACTCCAATATTCTTGCCTGGAGAATTTCATGGACAGAGGACCCTGGCAGGCTACTGTCCAAGGGGTCGCAAAGAGTTGGACACAACAGAGTGACTAAACAACAACTAATCTACAAAACAAACAGAAACACACAGAACAGACCCATTTCATGCTGGTTTACCATATCATTCCAATTTCTGAGTGTATTAAGGTAAGTAAATTTAATACATTTACTGACAGTTTAAAGTAAACATACCTCAAGGAAAATAAGTCATTATTGCGAGCTTTACAAGAAAGGAGAAGAGAAAAAAAAAAAACTGCCTTTTTTTCCAGCTTGGTAACCCCAGATCTGTTTAACGCTCTCCAAATGATAACAGAATTTACCACCACAGACAGGGCTGCTCTACAAATTCTAAATCTTAGGCAAATTTGTGGGCAGTTGTGTTTCAGGTCCTGACCCAGTCATTCTGGACAGACAGACCAGAAAAGTATAAATAGTACTGCTATAAACTAACCATAGCATCTGTCCCTAACAAGTAGGATACAAAAAGTATTTTTATAAAATATGAGGAGACGCTGAATGGACTGTCAACACAGATAGGAATGTTTAATACACTCAAATAAACAAGATATGTGCCTTAACTAGCCAGGCATTGTTTAAATTTAGTGAGTGAAGAGAGGGTCAGACAGGCGACACAGCCTCCCAATTATGCAGAACAATCCTTCAGATCATGTGAAAGCTATAATTAAATGTTGGTACCAATCTCCTCCACCCTTTCTCCCACCTAGAAGTTAATGCATGAATTCAGGATGAGCAAATTTTGATTTGCAAAAAAATAATTCACTTAGTAGAGGAATAAAGCTTTCTGGCACTAAGTCATCCATCTTGGAGTAGAAGAAAAAGCACAATATTAAAAACAAAAATCCAACATAATAAATACAATAGTTTTATCCTTAGACTACCTTCTTAGTGCATCCTTTCTTTATTCTTCTGTTTGTTTGTTTTAAGCTACCCCACTCCCCGCCTTAAAAAGGTATATATACTACCTCTGTTGTTTCCTAGGCAGTATCATTTAAGGCTTACTAGAGGTTTGGGTTAACTACTAAAAGGTTTGGGTTAACACCATTTCTATCTGAACATGTAGGGAGAAATTTGTTTCCAGAAAGGGAGATGAGTGGATAAGAGATCTGTGTTGGTTAAAAGATGAGTGGTTACCTGTCTGTCCTTGCACGTGGGCACGTGCACACACACACGCACACACACACACACACACACACACACTCTAGTTACTTAAAATCAGAATAATTCCCCCCTCCCTTAAGAAATGTTAAAAGCAGACATCAGAAAGGTTAGGCAGAGGAGAAACCACAAGAAAATAAAGTTCATGTAAACAATAAGCACATACCTGGCGGGTGATGCCATTTCCTCTACATTGTAGAGCCCAAGTGCTGGATATTAGCATTATTGCTACTACAGCGCTTCCGATAAAAATGGATCAGCTCTTGCGGACCTGAGAACCAGCTGGCTGCTTGAGAAGTGGTTTCCCCCATATATGATTCAGTCTCCTTGACAAATATACTGCATCGCGCTGGATGAGTCATCCGAGGGTTAGTCCGCATTTTATAGGCCTGTTGTGTCATTACTCACATTCAACATCCTGCTTCTCAAAAGTGGAAGCTGGAAGCCTGACAGCTGACAGATGCTTTTTCCAATTAAAATATTGTTTAAAAAAAAAAAAAATTCCTGTAAGTTACGATGATCAATCATGGATACTGTGAAATGACCACGGGAGTAAATGGCACAGCTCAATACCCAAGACTACAGTCTAGAGAACCACAAGTACAAGTTGTTTACCTGCCCCAATTTTGTTCAGCACTGAAAACAAAGACCCCTGCCCTCCTCTTTTAAGCTGTCAGTGAAACGAGCACAGGCATTTTGGTTCTTATGTTGTAAGGTTACCAAGTCACAGGATCTTTGTGGAAAAAAAAAAAGATACCATGTCAAAATTTTGTCACTGGGATAATGCTGTTAGGTGGGTAGTGGCACTGTGTTTACAAAATGTCGACTTTAAAGAAAAAGTATGCTTGGGATGAAATGCTATAATATCTGAGATTTGTTATGAAATATTTTTGACCCCCTAAAAGGGAAGTTTAAAGAAATGTGACAAAATCTTGATTACTGTTGCATCTGTTTAGTGAGTATGTGGGAATTATTCTCGCTCCTTGACACTTTGCATAACAAAATGTTTTCAAAAAATAAAAAAGAAATTCAGTTCCTGTGGTCTAACTGTACTGACACTTTTCTAGTTAGTATGAACTCACCATACATGTCAATGCGGGCATCAAATGTGGCCCGGTGGGTGTGGGGGCTCCCAGCTGGAAGGCATGATACACATGTCCTGAGGCCACTGCGAGGGCTGCCCCCATTCCCTGAACCAATGCCTAGTGCCTTCACCTCCCAAGCCTGTCTGGAGGCTATGCCTCACGCTTTCTTTGAGGATGTAAGCCCCAGCTTTGTTGGGAGCTCAATGTTGACATTACGAGGGAGGGGTGACCTGCCAGCTTCCTTATATGGTTTTGGAAAGTCTCCAGTAGAGGTTATATAAGTCTGATTTGAGTCCTCTCGCACCAACCAGGTGGCACAACGTTTGCACGACTCACTTTATGCTCAAATTGGATTACTTAAACCACCGGAAGGAGGAAGAGAGCTTTGATTTTATGGCCAGAAAAAACCCACATATGGAAGCTCCAATGTATGTTACAGGAAATCACTCTTGAAACTAGATGTTGTTTAAAAAGTCATCTGTGTTGCTAGGTACGTTTTCAAAGTGCGACAAGTCATCACAGGACACTGGAAAGACAGAGGTCCTATGATAGGAAAGGAGAAGTATCAGGCCGAGGCTCCCACCTCAGTCAACAGCCAACCCAGTCCTCAAGGGACTGGGCCCAAGAGGGCTGCAAACCAGCTGCAAATGGTTATGATGGCCCCCATACCACATCACGTGACCCTCACAAATCCAAAATGTTCAGAACTGTGTGGCCCAGAACTGAAGCCTTTCCAGTTTTGAGATTCTTTCCTCAATCAGACTGTAAGCTACAGGCTTATCAAAAGATCCCCTTGAAATTCAAAAATAATCTTCCACATACTTGGAAAGTAAAACTGACCTTAGAGCAACAGGTAAAAATGGGAGGGGGTGGAATTAACTTCCAGCCTAATCTGAGTTTCCATGAAGTGAAGAAATAAATCCATAGTTCATTAAAGAATTGCAGAATTCGTATTTCACTAATTAAAAACACAAGAGTAATAACAATAATAATGTAAACACAGAGACAAAGAATGAGAATGTGGCAAATATGGTAAAATGTTAACAAATGGAGATCTGGATATAAAGGAGTTCTTCATACTATCCATTTCACACTTAGAGAAAAGTTGTAAGTTTCAAAATAAAGTTAGACACAGAAACAAAATATATAACCCTTGTTACCAAAAGATGTTTATGGATTTAATAACCACCATAGTTTTGCTGCTGCTACCCTCACCTAAAGAGATGGGAATATGAGACCACCTGACCTGCCTCTTGAGAAACCTGTAGGCAGGTCAGAAAGCAATAGTTAGAACTGGACATGGAACAACAGACTGGTTCCAAATAGGAAAAGGAGTACGTCAAGGCTGTATATTGTCACCCTGCTTATTTAACTTCTATGCAGAGTACATCATGAGAAACGCTGGGCTGGAGGAAGCACAGCTGGAATCAAGATTGCTGGGAGAAATATCAATAACCTCAGATATGCAGATGACACCACACTTAAGGCAGAAAGTGAAGAAGAACTCAAGAGCCTCTTGATTAAGGTGAAAGAGGAAGTGAAAAAGTTGGCTTAAAGCTCAACATTCAGAAAACTAAGATCATGGCATCCGGTCCCATCACCTCATGGCAAATAGATGGGGAAACAGTGGCTGACTTTATTTTTTGGGGCTCCAAAATCACTGCAGATGGTATCGCAGCCATGAAATTAAAAGACGCTTACTCCTTGGAAGGAAAGTTATGATCAACCTAGACAGCATATTGAAAAGCAGAGACATTACTTTGTCAACAAAGGTCTGTCTAGTTAAGGCTATGATTTTTCCAGCGGTCATGTATGGATGTGAGAGTTGGACTATAAAGAAAGCTGAGCACAGAAGAATTGATGCTTTTGAACTGTGGTGTTGGAGAAGAGAGTCTTGAGACTCTTGAGAGTCCCGTGGACAGCAAGGAGATCCAACCAGTCCATCCTAAAGGAAATCAGTCCTGAATATTCATGGGAAGGACTGATGCTGAGGCTGAAACTCCAATACTTTGGCCACCTGATGCGAAGAGCTGACTCACTTGAAAAGACCCTGATGCTGCAAAAGATTGAGGGCAGGAGGAGAAGGGGATGACAGAGGATGAGATGGTTGGATGGTATCACTGAATCAATGGACATGGGTTTGGGTGAACTCTGGGAGTTGGTGATGGACAGGGAGGCCTGGCGTGCTGTGGTTCATGGGGTCACAAAGAGTCGGACATGACTGAGCAACTGAACTGAACCCTCACCTATCAAAAAAAAAAAAAACAAACTCAGACTTAAATGTAAACATTAGGAAGGGTTTCCCTGGTGGCTCAGTGGTAAAGAATCTGCCTATCAAGGCAGAAGATGAGGGTTCAATCCCTGGGTCAGGAAGATCCCCCAGAGCAGGAAACGGCAACTCACTCCAGTATTCTTGCCTGGGAAATTCTATGGACAGAGGAGCATGGCAGGCTACAGTCCACGGGGCTGCAAAGAGTCGGACCCAATTTAGCGGCTAAACAACACGAACATTGGGAAAGCCTCTGGGTTAGGACCTCTCATAGGGTCTTCCTTGAAGACAATGTTATAATAGGCTCCAAAACAAAAATAAAAGCTAAACAAATCCCCCAAGCATGTTGGGAAGAAAACATACTACATCCTCGAGAATATTGTTTTCTTGTTTAGTCTTGCATCTCACAAACTGATTTGACTGCAGGAACCCCTCACCCATTCCTATCCCTAAGGGTTGAAGCAAGCACTTTGGGAACTACTGCTACAGATCATGGGTTACAGAATGCTTCCCCGCTCCCAATCTTTTATTCTTTAAGTTTTCTTCAGAACTCACCTCACTTGTAACAACAAAAAAGATGTCCAGACTTGGTTTCTGTGTTTTGTAATGGAGATTTCTATTTGGCTGACTTCCTGGTGGATCAGCCCATAAAGAATCTGCCTGCAATGTGGGAGATGCCAGCATAGTCCGTGAGTCAGGAAGATCCCCTGGAGAAGGGAATGGCAACCCACTCTAGTATTCTTGCCTGCAGAGTCCCATAGACAGAGGAGCCTGGTGAGCTACAGTCCATGGGGTTGCAAAGAGTTGTACGCGATGGAGCGACTCACACACATACACATGCTGGATTGCTGGAGGTTTCCCGACCACACAACAGAGTCCTTGCCACCGTTCGTGCCAGTTAAGGACCCTGCACCTGTGCAGGGCAGGCTGATGGCTCACACTGGGTGTTGGTGTTTCTGTTAAAGAGGGGGCAGTTCCTGGGCAAGGCCATCTGAAGGAGCGGCGTGGGCCCAGCTCCACTTCACCTTACTCATTATCAGTACTGGGTCTTGGAATGTGAAAGCCAGCCTGGAAATCTTTGACTTCTTAATCCCCTAGGTCTTCACATATTCATCTCCTAGCAGTGATTTTGGGGTGTTAAGGAGCAGAACTCACTGGGAAGAACATTTTAATTCTTGCAATATATTACATTATATAAGAGTTTTAGCAATTATCTGTATGTATGTATTGGGGGGGGGGTGGCTAAAGTCCAAATACTGGTTAATGTTAAGATTTAAAAGCATAAAATTAAATGTGAATGTAAATGATGTAGGTACCAAAAACTGTGTGTAGTGGTAAAGAGCTTGAAAGTGAAAGTGAAAGTCACTCAGTCATGTCCAACTCTTTGCGACCCCATGGGCTATACAGTCCATGAAATTCTCTAGGCCAGAATACTGGAGTAGGTAGCCTTTCCCTTCTCCAGGGATCTTCGCAACCCAGGGATCAATCCCAGGTCTCCCACATTGCAGGCTGATTCTTTACCAGTTGAGCCACAAGGGAAGCCCAAGAAAACTGGAGTGGGTAGCCTATCCCTTCTCCAGGGAAACTTCCCAACCCAGAAATTGAACCAGGGTCTCCTGCATTGCAGGTCGATTCTTTACCAACTGAGCTATCAGGGAGCTTGAGCCTGGAGTTAAATTATCTTGGTTAAAATCGCATATGGCCCTTACTTGTGTAACTTCTCTAAGCCTTTTCTTCTTTGTCTGTAAAATGGGCATAATACTATTAACAATCTCAGAGAAGCATTCTGAATGGGATAAATGCCATCATACACAATAAGTACTTAGCATATGGCCTGGCCACTTACAGAGCACTCGTTCATTTGTGCAAACAATGATGAGGATGTCTGCAAGTTTTATGAATCTAGACTGTCAGGGGCAGGCACATTGTGGCCAGTCACCACAATGGTCTGATCACCTATCGTCCGTGGCCACTTCAGAGATATAAACGCAGAGCTGAGCGGTTGTGACAGAAACCATATGGTCCCCAGAGCTGAAAATATTTACTATCCAGACCTTTACAGAAGAAGTTTTTCAACCCCCTGGTGACCACCATTTGGGTGGATAAAGAACCAGGTCTTTTCCCTATAGAAGTTTTGGTCATTGTTCCCTTATTCTGCTTAATATCTCAATTTAGAACCAGATGCACGAGTATTATTTATGGTGATCTGGTCCACATAAGCTGTGTAGCTCATGCTTTCCTTACAATGCAGAACACTCACTACAGCACTCCGTCTCATGGCGGGTGGGGAAATCTACAGAGCCTGAGGTTGTCTGCTGGTCTTTCCTGTCCCCCCTCCTTCCTGACCTCCCCACTTCAGAGTCCAGTGACCCCAGCTGATGTGAGTCCACAGCTGTAATTCTCCTCCCCCAAGTCACATCTGTGCATTATGTTGAAACCACATGTGTCCCCAGAGCCTCAGGCAAGAGGTGAAAGATGATCTGGAAGAGGCACTCAGGAAGCTGTGCCAATAGAAATGAAGGGTGCTTTCAAGAGGGCTGGACAGCCATGGGCGGGATTCATACTGCCTGAGGGGCCTTCAGAAATGGGGGGCTGCTCCAACACGGCTGCTGCCCGCAGAAGTCCAGTAAGGAGATTGTGGACCAACCCAGAAAAATGAAGAACACGCCTCAAAGGCTGGTCCCAAGATGTATCACTGCATCCATCGTGCCGCCTATTTTCTTTGGCAGGAATGCTTGTTTATTTGGGGAAAATAAACCCACAGCATTAATGGATAACGCAGGTGAAGGGACTCTTGGGACTGGCCTCTGGGAGAGGAAATTTGAACAAAAGAAACCATTCACACTGCTTTCAGTTAGTTCTCTTATGAAAAAAAAAAACAAAACCCCAAAAACAGTCATAGCCAGCTGCTGGGACAGAGACTGTATCTGGGGTGCACTTGCAGTCTTTCTGGAGGTCACTTGCCTTCCTGGCAAACATCAACATCCCCGTGAGGTCAGTCCAATAGAAAATGGCCTGTGTTACATACTAAAGTGAAGCATGATGGCTGGGCTGGGCTGGTCAAGGAAAAGAAGGGAGGCAGACGGTTTCTGTTGTTACATCTTGAGAGCAGGTCAGAGATGGCACAGAGAGCGACATATATCCCTTGAAGTCAAGTTAGTGTTCAGCTATGTTCCTTAAAGTGTAACTGTCTAACACAGGGGTAAAATAAGACTCTCTCCAAAGCTCATGGTTAATTTAGGGATGTCTTTGGGAAGAGCCAGAAGACCTGCAATGATTAAACACATATGAGCTATTAACCTAAGTAGATTTTTTTTTTTAAAGAGACCACATGATGTGAAAACCTTTCAGAGCTGGGCTTATGGATTCAGCCAGGTATCTTTAGGGAAAGGCAACAGCAACTCACATTTACCCAGTGCCCATTTGAAGTGGGGTGCTATATGACTACATCAACACAGCCACAATTTTTGTTTCTGGCCTCAATGGAGAAAAGAGGGATGAGCGACTAGGTCAACTCAGGTTAGATAGTCTGAGTTTTTTCAGAACAGAATGTTCTACAAACAAGACTGATAAAAGAAGGACTCTGAAATACATTAGAAATATGGGAACGTCACCCTGGAAAATTACTGAAGGAGCCATGGACTTGATGAGCAAGGAATAGATAAAAGCATTCCGGGTCTGGGTCCATGGTAGGGCCGCAGGCCAGCCATCCATCAGATCATGTTACCTTCCAGACTGGACTAAGTTAACACGGCAACAGGACTTAGACTCAGAGATCGGGCTGGAGACAGAAGCCAAGCTTCTAGGGGTGGAACTTTAAGTTCAGGGGATGAAGTCGCCTCAAGATGTGGAAAGACACACATACACACACTCTCTCTCTCTCTCTCTCTCTCAACACACACAGGAGTGCGTAAGGGGTAACTTTCTAGTGAATCTGACATCTGCCAGGCTGAACGGTGAGGTAGGTCTATGCTTGAAATCTCTGCTTAGGCTTCCCTGGTGGCTCAGATATAAAGAATCCACCTACAATGCAGGAGACCTGGGTTCAATCCCTGGGTCAAGAAGATCCCCTGGAGAAGAGAATGGCTACCTACTCCAGTATTGCGGCCTGAAAAATCCCATGGACAGAGAGGCCTGGGGGGCTACAAGTCCATGGGGTCACAAAAAGTCAGATATGACTGAGCAACTAACACTTTTTCACTTCTTCACTTCATGCTTGAAATCTGCTTAACACTTGAGGCTTATTCCTCAAGGTACACTTGTATCATGAGGATCACAGCACAGACTGAACATATTGGACCCAAATCTCCATCAGCTCAGCTCAGCCCACCCTGTTGTTTTCCTAACTTGCAGCCAGAATTAGATGTGAAGCCGCTCAAACATTGTATAGTTCCAGGGATAGTCTTCAGAAGAGGAATCTAACCACTCACCTTGATTGCTGCTGGTCACCAAAAAGTTATCCAAGACAATGGTAGCCACCTGTTTGTCAGATGGCTCTACAGATATTTGGCTGTGGAAACAGAAATCTTTTCTGAGAATTCCTAACAGTAACTTTTTAATCATCCGCCTATGTACACAGCACACATGACTTGGGCTAGAAACCCTGCAAATTTATTCTATTGGGAAGCAGTAGCTTGGGTCACAAGTAGCTGCCCTTGTGGCTCAGCTGGTAAAGAATCTGCCTGCAATGTGGGAGACCTGGGTTCGATCCCTGGGTTGGGAAGATCCCCTGGAGAAGGGAAAGGCTACCCACTCCAGTATTCTGGCCTGGAGAATTCCATGGACTGTATAGCCCATGGGGTCGCAAAGAATCGGATATGACTGAGCGACTTTCACTTCACTTCACAGCTTGGGCCTAACTTTACCATTAGTTGTATGACCTCAGGATGCAGAGACCCTTCCTTGTGTAGAAAACTCAGGGCTTAAACTAGTTTAGTCTCTCAAGCTCCAAAGCTGTACAGAGAATGGACTGCTAACAGGAAAACTGCCTAGTGATGCAAGCAGACAAAGACAAAGGAGTGGAGAGCTGGGCAGTGCCGGAGGAGCCGCGGGCACAGTTATGTTCCTGACCCTGGATCTCAGAGGCCAGCTTAAACTAACCCACTTGTTTAAAGGATGTGAATCTCATGCCAAAGCTAGAACTGACTTTTCCTTACCAACATTAGTCAACAGCAGCAGCTAATGTCAACATTAGCCACGCTTGTGTTATAGGCAGGTGCTGAGCCTTACAATCTCACAGAACTTTTAATCACAGACAGACTGGAGAGGGGGAACAGCCTAGCATACCTTCTTCTCCATCTTCATGGCCATCAGTACCACAGTGACAGCATCTCTCTAGGATTTGCATGTAACCTTTGCCATTGGACTTGAGATGCTTAAGTTTTTTTTCCTTCTTTTTTGTTTTTACTTTTGTAGCTCAGCATATGGCAAATGGTAAACCCTTGGCAGATTGAATTTCTTTCATTCATTCAACAGACACATTATCCTTTAGTGCTTAATAGAGGGTGGAGATGAAGATTATAGAAAGGGAAGAAACGACAGAAAGGTGGTGACAAACTCTTGAAATGTGTATTTTTTTCTTCATTACAGAAGTATTAAGTTTACTGCAGAGCATTTAGGGAATACCAAGAAAAACATTCACCTGAGATGACATCTAGGTGGTATAACTTAAGAGCATTACCTGTGTCTAAAGTTATGTGATGCATGTTTACTAATTTAATGTATTCTTTGCCACTACCTGAATCCTGTTAAAAAATAATTGGGAAATAATATTTCCCTATTTTTCTATTTATTCATTTCTGATTTAAAAAACACAAAAGATAATGTGTGCAGGGCTTAGCCATATTTTTTGCCCCCCCATTTTAGTTCAGCATCCCCGAAGGGCGAGTAAGTAATTTACGGGTTTAGCACCTTATAAGCCTTAGAGGTGCTAGTGGTAAAAGATCTGCCTGCCAATGCTGGAGACTTAAGAGATGCGGGTTCAAATCCTGGGTCAGGAAGATCCCCTGGAGGAGGCCATAGCAGCCCACTCCAGTATTCTTGCCCAGAGAATCCTCATGGACAGAGGAGCCTAGTGGGCTACAGTCCATAGGGTCACAGAGTTGGACGTGACTGAGCAACTTAGCATGCACACAAGCCTTAGATATTAACTAAAAACCAGAAGAGCAGTCTAGAATTCTAAAATGAGTCTCAGAGGTATCTACTTCTATACCAACTACATTTGACAGAGGAGGTAACTAAGACCAGTGGCCACGTTTCTTATTCAGATACAGCTGTACCAGCAGGAAAGCAATGGGCCTGAGACCTGTGACACTCAGCCCATCACTCCTTACTGAGAATTACCTACCTGGCTGAACCCCAAATCATCCCTACATTCTGTCACCCTGTTAACTTCTGGTTTTTGAAAAGCAATCAGATGATTCCAAAACAAGAAAAGCAGATGACAGTGTCCAGAATATGTCCCTGCTCTAGAATTCTCGGTGGCAGGTTAAGTAAACCACCATCAGGTTAGCCGAAGGCACTCATTATTCTGTAAAGTGCTTCTGATTATTTAAAAAATGGGCCAGTGAACTTGAGTTAGGGCTTGCTGGTCAATGTACTGCAACTATCAGATAAAGATTACAGATCACTGACACAGGCACCCACTTCTCGAGGCACAGGTGGTGAGCATACAACTTGCTTCAGGTGTCTCCCTTTCCCAGGAACCCCAGTGGTCCTTCCCGGCTGCAAGAGGGGAGGAAAGAATTCAAAGTACTTCACCAAACAAAGAACCTTGCTCTGGGTGAAGCTAGTTAAGGTGAAGGTGGCTTCTAGGGAAGTCTCACATATTCACGGTTAACCTTCCAAATTCAACAGCACCTGCTCAGCCAGAGAAGAGAAGCAAGAAGAAGACAGAAGAGGCTCTTCCTCTGGAGGAAACATAGCCCCCAGTGTCAGCAGAGATCTGGGGACCCTTCATCCACGTGTGTCTCCTGGTCCACTGCTCCCCTTGATGTGACTCTGGTATTTAAAGACGCAGTACAGGGCCTGCCCTGGTGGCCAGCAGTTAGGCCTCTGCGCTTCCACTGCAGGGGGTACCGGTTCCATCCCTCGTCAGGAAACTAAGATCCCACATGCCACGTGGCATGGCCAAAAGAATAACTAAAAATAAAAAACAAAGATGCAGTACATATTCATCTCTCAACATGCACTCTAAATGCTAGCTGACCACCTCATTTCCTGCTCCATCATAAAAATAGTGGTCCTGAAACAAACAAACAAACAAACAAACAAACAAAACCCCACAAAACAAAGCAGTGGTCCTTCTTCCTAAGACTGGAGGGAGGAGGTAAAAGATTGCATGCTGGCCTCCTACAGAGCTGTCAAGGGTACTTATGACCACGAGTGATTTTCATCATGTGTAAAGCTCAACTCAGAAGAGGAAGAGACCTGTGGGAGAGATGACATGCCCCTGACTGAGCCTCAACCTGACCAGCACCCACCCCAGCACAGTACTCAGTAGAGCACTCACCGGAGGAAGAACAGAGGAGGGCTTACTCACTCCCTTCACTTGGCTGCCAGTTAAAAGGACAGCGTTCAAGTCTTATTAAAACAAGTATCAGATGGTTACGAGGAAACAGTGAAGGGGAATGGACAATGAATGCGGGTCCCACCTATTTTATAAACGAAAAACCAAAAAGTAAGCCCCAAATGCACAAACTGGAATAAAATATAAAAGGTGTTATTGTGGCAGAGCCAAGAATAGGTCCTGTGTGTCCTTGAATTTCATCTTTCTGAGTGCTTTTGAACAGGGTTTGTTCCTATGTGTTCTTTGTTTGAAGTCGCCCCCAAAATCCTCTCTGCTCCTCTTTCTCCACTCAACAGGGAGAAAACTGTTCCATGGACTTCATTTGTTTGTTTCCTTCAGGCCCTGAGGAATTGTCTCTGCTACGGAGAATATGCAGGATATGAAGAGCAAGTCTTAACATTAGAACATTCCACATTACCAGGGTGGGACCAGTTCAGCCCAGAGGGATTCTGCTGCCACTGAATAGAAGCTGAAAATAAATACAAACATAGACAACATGGTGCATAGGATGCCAATGTTTAAGCAAAAGATTACTCCGAGAGACGAGAATGGGCAGGGAAGCCACGCCCACCCTCCCCCCCTCTACCCACCATGCCTCCTCCTTAGAAGACAGCCGCTAACTGTGCCGGAGGACACAGCGGCCCACTTCCCCTGCCCCCCTACATTTCAACTTTGGATCTTGTCAGCTCAGTTTATGTTTCAGGATGAGGAAGGGGGAATGCCTAGGGGCTGCCGAATAGCCCCAAATATTTATAATCTACTGCTGAGCAAGGCATCATGGGAAGAACATGGCACACATCCCCTGGGCTGGCCAGAGCTTCACTGGCCTATTTCACAACAGACCCGGCCTGTTTAAGTAAGGGTAATCTGTAAAACAGATTAGCCAGGGCATAGTAAGTAATCAATTTATCTGCACAATGTTAAGTATAGATGTATCTATTCTTTTTGATTTAAGTAACTGTTCTGCTTAGGTAACACATTCATGATTCATAAATCAAACTATAAAAAGGTATACTATCATGACATCCCATCTGTCCGGTTCCTTCTTTCACCCAGCAAATCTGTAGTAGCCGCCTTTTAAAAGTTGTGTATCCTTCCAGGGTTTATGCAAATTTATCTTTATTCACCCTTTCTCACAAAGAAGGTAGCATGTCATTCACATGTTCTGGATTTTGCTTTTTATCCATTGGAGATCTCTCCACATGGGAACAGAGACAATTGATTCATTCTCTTTTTACATTTGAACAATATCTACTATTAGGATGCACTACGGTTTACTTAACTGGTCCCTTATTAACGAACATTTAGGCTCTTCTGAACCTTCTGCCCTTGAAAACAATCTTGTGATGAACAACTTTATATATCAGAGTTGCCTTTATACATTAAGATGCCTACTTAACTGCTCTTTAACTACCTGACCATGGTACAGAGATAGAAAGAAGATCTTACAACTGCAAATCCATCTGAAATCAAGACAAAGCCCCTCTAAAGCAAACACACACACACACACACACACAATTATGGAAGTATATAAAAGAAGATTTTGATTTGGTATGATAGATATAGAGTAGTACTCCATCGACATTTGTAGAAGGAGTGAGACGGAATTCAATTATTATTTAGCATGCCCGTTCTGCATTCTTTTCCTTCTCCTGCTCACCACCCCCCACCCAAAGCCTCACCATTCATTCATTCTAGGGGCTATTCATTCTAACAGCATTCTGTCTCACAGACACCGTGCCCAAGCAATGACAATGAGGTGTCTGGTGCTACCTAAGAGAGCAGAGAGCAACCCTGTCTGACCCTGGTCATTATCTGAACCCAAACCCAAAGGTTCAGCTGGAGGTGCAGGCACAGAGCCATCTGCACCCCTGGGGATGGCTGTAGGCTGCTCTTTGCATCAGAGCCTATGTCCCAGGTAAACACCCCCAAAGTCAACAGCAAACGGGACCCCTCAGCAAAGCCCAGAGAGAGCCCAAGGGGCAGTCTGAGCCCTTCCCAGACACCGCCTCCAGCACAGAAGCAGGAAATTCTAAGCTGTTCACGGAGCTGACTCATAATCCTCTTTTCACAAGCATCCTGAAGGTTCTATTCTAAGTTTACCAAAGGGAACATGTCTTCAGGCAGAAGCAGAGCAGCACACAAGTGGTTGCGGCTGGGGCCTCAATGAGCATTTCCTCCATGACAGGTCAAGGTCCCACCAGAAGGGCTAAGAAAAGTACTGAAGAGACCAAATGCCATTTACACCTTCTTGCAGAGGTCACACGCATCATTACCTGTGTTTGCACACAGTGATGGCTTAATTACCCCAGGGTTATGGTCAAACATTAAAAATGAATTATGCTTCTGTGGGCCCTAATTGGAACAAACCAAATGTATAAGGGCATTTTTAAAACAAATGGGAAAAAAAACTGAACATGGATTTGCTATTACGTGAAATTGCATAATTACTGTTAATTTTCTTAGGTGTGACGATAGTGTTGTGGTTATATTTTTAGGTCATTATTTCTTAGAGATACATATTGAAAGATTTATGGATGAAATGATGCATGAAATTTGCTTTAAAATACCCCGCCCCACCCTATCGCCCGCCCCTCCCCCCAAAAGTGTGTGCTGAATGACTGCTGAGTCGTGAGTACATGGTGTCCATTATACTGCCTTCTTTATCTTTGAGATTAGGTAAATCACTTTATAAGAAAACAGTTGTTACAATAGCTAAATTCCACTGAGACCTCACTACTGATGAGAACAGGCAGCTCAACCCCTAAGGGTGATACCTCGGCCCCAGATGATAAGAGCTGGTGACCACACAAAAGCAAGTGAACTCAGTAACTGTAACAGAAGAGTCTTCTTCCTATCAAGTAAGACATGGTTCTCAAACCTGGCTGTACTTTGGGAGTTCTGTGGGTTTTGTCTTTTTTTTTTTTTTTTTGGTGATTAATTGTTTGAGGGCATGGTATAGTCTGGATTTCTCGATTCTTTTTCAGTTACTTAGGCAATTCTAATGGACAAGCAAAGTTTGAGAATCCTTGCTCCAGAAACCTAACAGAGTGGCTAAGGAAAAAGTCAGAAGTAAATGTGAGAGGATGGGACAGCTGGTTGCTCTCTGCTTGAGTCCACCTGTGACCCCCCCTTAGTCTACTCAGTTGTCTCTCCAGGGCCCCCAAGTTTGGGGTCCAGGCCAAGCTTCCCTGAATTACTGGTGCAATTAAAGATGACACTAAAGCTATATAGTTAAAAAACAAAACAAAACAGGGACTTGGCAAATAGATAAAAACCAGAAGCTGGGCCTACTTCAAATCCAGACAAGCGAGGACCTGTTATCTGGCTTGCAGTTCACAGGCAGTATTCCACTGACTGCACGCCCTCACCCGCCCAGCATTAAGGGCCAATGTGCGTCCTGCTGATGCCAGACTGTGTTCATTACAGAAAAGCTTCTGTGACTGGTTGGTCTTAGGCAGCTTAATGGGTGAGAGCTGCTGAGCGATGGAGCCCTAACAGCTGGCCTTATTCAAAGCAGAGAGGAAGTGGCAATTCTCCTCTTGGGAGTGTGAGCCTCACCTCACAGAGGGACTGGGGAAATTTTCCTGTAACAGGTGGCATATTCTGCTCTCCAACTGTGGGCCTGTGCCCACATTCCTGTGACAATGGGGTTCATTCTGGTGTCGTTCTCAGGACCGTGGGAGAGGTGGGGGGCTTCCATCTGTGGATGCTCCTCACGGACGGGAACCCTCTGACCCTCCCTCACGACTACCCTGAAGTATTCCCTCTTTACACAGGACAGAAACGAGGCCCAGGCAACGTGATGACACCATCATCAGCCTGGCAATGGACAGCAGAGCAAATTCCAAAGCCTTTATCCACAGCCACGTCCTCCAAGATAAACTGCACATGGCACCACTCACTCTCACCTGTAGGAAATAATCCAAAGGCTTCTGGTGGCCCAGCCTTCCTGGATGAACCTGTGAGTCACCAGGAGCCTAAAGATACAAACCCTTTGAACTTTTCTTCTATCACTTCACGGGAACATGCAGCTGTCCTCTGCCCTGGTGAACCTCAGCTGAGAACCACTCTCCAGCCACTCCATGGAACCCGGAAGGAGGGAGGAGTCCTTCTCACATGCCCAGCTTTAGAGTCCCGGTGAAGAGCACCAAGCTGAGGACCCTCCCCTAGAGAAACACACACGCGCACACAGACACACACTCACACCTTCAGATGTGAGTTCTGTGTATCACAGAGGGTAAACAGACCTGGAATACAAGTCAACCCAGGGCCAAAGCCAGACTTCAGCCTCTACTCCTTGGATGCGGGAAACCTCCTGCTCCCAGCCAGCTCCATCAGAAGCTACACAAATGCCAAATGCAAGGCCAATTCAGCTGGTAATTAATACAGTAGGTGTGCGTGCATGTGTGCTAAGTATCTTCAGTTGTATTCGACTCTTTGGAACCTACGGACTGTAAGCCAGCAGGCTCCTCTGTCCAAGGGATTCTCCAGGCAAGAATACTGGAGTGGGTTGCCATGTCCTCCTCCAGGGGATCTTCCCGACCCAGGGATTGGACTTTTCTCTCTTGTGTCTTCTGCATTGGTAGGCGGGTTCTCTACCACTAGTGCTACCTGGGAAGCCCACAGTAGGTGTAAATAAGACTAATTTTTACTTCCAAAACACAGCCTTATAGGTCTTAGTCAATACTGCCCACTTACCCTCAAACCCCTGCCTTTAAAGTTTTGTCCTAGAAGACTCTGCTATTGTTTCAAAGATGCTGTCCCAAGCCAAAGCTGCCTGGAATCCTTCTTCTGAAACTACCTTCATGGGTAGTCTTATAATAAATGAGCCATTTAAAAAAAAAAAAAAAAAGCAATCCTTACTTTTTGGCTAAGCACCATTTCTTAACTTATTAGATCCATCCACTAAAGCTTATTCTTGACTGATTCACCAAACTTAGCTCTGATGAACTTAAGGCCATTTCCAAAATCTACCTGCCTTTCCAACAGAACTATTTAATATCATCATCTTTTTTTTCTTCTTCTGAAGAGTTCCAAAAAGGTTTCTGAAAATGTTTCAAGAATTGGTTGGGAGATGGAGATGGGCATGGAGGTTCCTGATCACAGCTTTGAAAGATAAATGCCAAGTACCAAAGTACATACTCAGATACAAAAGTATATGCTCTGATACAATTGCCTTAAAACAACCAAAAACTCAAGCTACATGCTCATATCTTATGGTACATTTTTTATGTGATTATAACCCATTAGGCAGCATCAAATGGCATTGTCATCGTTGTTCGGTCGCTCAGTTGTGTCTGACTCTTTGCAACCCCATGAACTGCAGCATGTCAGACTTACCTGTCCTTCAGTATCTCCTGAAGTTTGCAAATGGCATTAATAATAATCAGAATGAAATGTCAGTGGACACTGACCTGACGTGCCAAGGACACTGTGTCTCCGTGTGTCCTCTTGAAACCCCACAGCAGTTATCTGAAGCAGGGCCTGTGAGGATCCGCCCTTTCCAGGTGGGGAGACTGCCATCCAGAGAATGGAAAACCCAGCCAACGAAGCCACAAGAGCAGCAGAACCAAAAGAGTGGTCTGACTCCAGAGCATGCAGCTCTCAAACCCTGGGCGCACTGCCAAACCTCACCCCGTCAGCCAGCCACCAGCAGAGCTGCCCTTTATGCACTGACGCAGCAGTGGCAGGGTGCCCTGGGGAGGCCAAGAGAACATCTATCAAGGCGGCCCTGGGCCTTCCACCATGACACATGGGGAGGAGGTTGTGTAGCACATAGCATTTCAAAGGCCGGGTGAGAAGCTGTCCTCCCAGCAAAGATCAGAAGCACCCACAATATTCAGTTCTCAGCCCGGCTAGTTTAGGAACCCAGGACTGGACCTCCCCTGGTGTCCTGCCCCAGCCTGCACCAGTGACGTGTAGATAACCAACTAATGCTTGTGCGGAATGGAGCGATGCATCCATGGGCTGGTGCTGAGAGACACCCTCTGGTCAAACACTCGGAGCTCAAGTCGCACAGTCCAAGCCGCTCTCCCCGCCCCGCTGATTTCTAGCTGAGTTCTCGGACAACTTATTTCATCTTTCTAAACTGCATTTTCTCCATCTGTAAGATGGAGAGACAATGGCACCTACACTGGAATATCTTAAAGTCTGTGATGCCAATTAAGTGTAGGTGTAATAAAGAACATCACACCAGAGGAAGCACTTAATAAATGCTAGTTCTCAGCAAAGGTTCAGTATACAACAGGCAGTGCAGACCGAAGATGTCACAATCACAAGGTACCTTGGGGCAGGGTTCTCCTCCCCACTCCACTGGTTAGCACCAGCGCCCAAGCAGGGAAATTCGACTGTGTCATATCCTTTGGCAAATGGTAACTATACAATCCATCAGGTTCTTCCTGGACCTCTGAAGTCAACCTAAAACTCCTCCCTGTAACAGGGAATTACTTGGGGTTTTCAAACACCGGTGGAATTTCCCCCTTTTCTCTTGAAAGGCCAGCCTGACATTAGGAGGCTGGCTGTGGTTCTGTACTTCTCAAAGCAGGGGTTTCCTGAGCTTCATGTCTACTTCGTGCTTTCCCAAGATACGTTACACTTGAATAACCACTCTAAAGGTGGTAGGGAGTGGGGGTGTTACAGACCGGGGGACTGGTCTGAAATAGTGGCTTCCCAGGCCCATCTGGAGGGTTCCTGGGCTGGCAGCTACTGGAGCCTGAACTGGGGGCAGAGGAACAATCTAAACAAGAGAATGAAACAAAAAAACAAGCCCTCTGGACATCACCATGCCTTATAGGTCCCAGGATGACAGAGACGAAGAGCTGTGAATTTGGTGGGGGAGGGGCGGAAGGCTTCTTCCCAGAAGCCTAAGGAGATAAAAGTCAGTGAGGAGGGGTGCTTTTGAAAAGATTTTTAAAAATTCCTGCTGCTGCTTATTAAGCTGTTAACACTCTACCTGGAAGGAGGGTGTCTCACCCACAGCCCTGAGCGGTCTTAGGTTAGGGCTGGTCACCCCTCAGCCAGGCCACCAGGGAGAGGAGCTTCTGGGACTTGTATTCACCTCGAGGCCCAACTGGCAACTGACCTCACAGCACCGTCCTATAGATTGTAACGTGAGCCCCACATATGATTGAAGTTTTTCTAGAAGTCACATTAAAAAAGCAATAAAACTGAGGTAAAACTCATTATTAGAAAATAGAGATGACATAATCCAGTATATCTAAAATATTTTCATTTCGACATTCATCAGGACGAAAGAATTACCAACGAGGTATTTTACATTCTTTTTCTTGGTACTAAGGCTTCAAAATCCCATGTGTATTTTACACTTACAGCCCGGGCTGGGTTCACACCAGCTTTCTTTCAAGTGCACAACAGCCCAGGTGGCCAGCGGCTAAGGTACTGGGCAGTGTGGGTCTAGAGCAGCGGGCTGTTCCCAATCTGGTCACTGGAATTGCCAAGGGGGAGGGGGCCGTGCCTGGTGCAAAACACGACACCCCAAGCCCACCTGGGAAGGGCTCAACCAAAGGCCCTGGCTGTCCTCCAAGGTCCGCTGTGGCGCAAGGCGCCACCCACAAAGCCTGGTCCCCATGGCCTCTTCCCTCCGAAAGCGTTATACAAGAAGGCTTACATTTAAAATAGACCCACCAGTGGCTAGCTTGGGACTGGTAAGCACAAGAAACAGGAGACCAAAGACAGTCTCCCAGAGGCGGATTCACTGGGCCGAGGAGTAAGGTGCCCAGGCCTACTGAACCAAGCTGGTCTAATTTGTCTACTGGGTCTGAGCTTGGCCCCAAACTTCAACGTGACTCTTCTCTTTTTCTCTGAGTAGTCATAAACACCGTGTATACCTCACCTGTGAAAGGAAGAGGGAAGGTGGAAGATGACGCAAGAACACATTATGGTCCTCCGAGGGTTACCTGGAACACTTCAAGGGGACAGAGATATTTCTAGAGCTATTACTCTGCAGTGGATATACGGCAGGGCATTTAACATCTGTTTGTTTGTTTTTTAAATTTATTTATTTGGCTGTGCAGGTCTCAGTTGGGATGTTAGTTGCGACATGTGGGATCTAGTTCCCTGACCAGGGATTGAACCTGGGCCCCTAGCATTGGGAGCATAGCGTCTTAGTGACTGGACCACCAGGGGAATTCCAGCAGGGCATTTAAAATGTCCTCAGACAGGGCTCTATGCAGCTGTCATTTTATCTCCTGAGGACCCTGGCCAGAAAGAGGCCACCTTTAACCTGGTGGAGGTGGGCTGACCATGCCCATCAGCATCCCCTGCAGGTCCTACCATCACCTGGGCTTCCAGAGCACAGGGCTGAGCTTTTCTGCTTTAGCCTTACTCACCAGGAAGCCTAAATTGAGATCCTTCAAAGGAAAAGCCTGACAACACCGGGTATGGAAAAGTTCTCTTATCATTTGGAGAAAATAATTTAGGGCTGGGTAGATAAACATGTACAGGAAATACTTCTATAGAGGTCTTGATCCTCTGAAGATTAATAACCCACGGAACTGGAGACCAGCCTCAAACTTGGAGGAAATAGGCAAGTTATAAAAACAGGAAGAACGGGAAGTTTATTTTTGGATGAATATTTGTTCTAGTGAAGCTCTCGATCCTGACAAAAACCTTGATCTGCAGGTCATTTGCTGTGGTGGAGCAGCTGCAGCGTGTGTTTCCACAAGCCGTCCCACCAGAGATTTCCGGGTCTTTCTGGACAGGGCCTCGCCCCACTCCTGCAAAACATCTGCCTCCCTGCCACAACTCAGGGCCTCTTTCCTCCCGCATTCCTGCTAGAAAGCCTGGCCGTCGCCACCAGACCCCTCTGCCTCTGTCCCCAGGGCTCGAGGCTGGTCCATCTCCCCTCAGGTGTTCCTCTTGGCTTCTGCCATGTCTGTTCCTGTGTGATACAATCATCCTTCCTCCACGACAGCCGGCCTGCCTGGCCCTACCAGCCTCTCCGTTTCTCAGTCTATAACCCCTGTCACCACACCTTCCATGGTTCCTGGTTGCTTCATAAAGAAAAGCCAAATCTTTTCCAGTTTGATAAGACAGAGCTCTACACAGTCTGGTCCAGCCCATCTTTACAGCCCTAACTGTCTACGCAGGACTGCCTATGTGATTTGCAGGACCCTCGAAAAAGGAAATTAATTTGTAGGGCCCTTTGTTCGAAAATTAGTAAGGATTTTAGGATGGCAAGAGCAGAGCATTAAATTGTGCTGGGGACCTTGTAAGCTGAAGTGCCATGCAATGGCATTGGCTACACATCCATGAGGCGGGCCCCCACCAACCCGCCTCCCTCAGACCCACCCCAGAAGGCAGTGGCCACCATTAAGAACCCTTCTCACCCCTCCTCACCCTCACTGACCAGCATCCCTTCCCCTCCATCCTCTCAGGTAACCGGTTCAGAGGCCCCTTCCACTGAGCTCTCTGGTCCTGGTTCACAGTACGGTTTAATCTACCCGTCTTGTCTTCACATCTGAATTAGGCCAAGAGTCCCAGGGCTCCACGTTCATCGCTTAGCCATTTCTGTGCCCTTCCCTCCCACCTTTCCAGAACAAAACTTGGTACACACGTTAGAAAAGGTGAAATGGCTCAGTTGTGTCCGACTCTCTGTGACCCCATGGACTGTGTAGCGTGCCACGCTCCTCCACCCATGGGATTTTCCAGGCAAGAATACATTTCCTTCTCCAGGGGATCTTCCCAACCCAGGGATCGAACCTGGGTCTCCTGCACCGCAGGCAGACTCTTTACCATCTGAGCCCCCAGAGAAGCTAGGTCTCTACAAATCTCTACAGAATAGCCATTAGGAATACTGCCCTCTGCCTCTAACAGCCAATTACAAAGCCTATGACCTTGCCAAGTGACCTGTTAAAGGAATAATTTTTTAAAAATTCCCTCAAGATTTGCTTTTCCATAAGAGATGCCCAGGTTCTCCACAGAAAGAATCACACGAGTTTTGAGGATGTCTGAACAGGAACTTCCATTAACCACCGTTATGAAACCTACTGGCTGGACACCAAGGCTGCACACATTGACTTTGGCAGTGGCTTCACTAGTGGCCCAGCTGGCAAAGAGGCAGAAATCTCACCACCCTGCTGGCTGTGGCCAGCTCTGGGGGCGGGGGGTGGGCATGGAAGAGGGACGGGAAACAGAAGACCCAGCATACCCTCCCACCTCTCAAGGGGAGAGGGAGCCATGTTTAATTTAATGCCCTATGAACTATGAATGGGAAGTAAGTTTAAGACAAGAAACTTGGGTTCTCACCTAAAAGCTTGAAATGATTTCTCGTTTCCATTAACATGATGGACTTCTCAGGGAAGATGCTTATGGGCCCTTAAGTTCTTTTTGAGCGAAGAAGCAGAAGGAGATAGATAAAAGGAGCAGAAGAGAGGGACAATGATCACCACTACCCCTTAAAGGTTGACCCGATTTTTTATTCTTTAAAGAAGAAAAATATTGGAAATCCCAAACAGCTTTCTATATATTCAGGCGAGGAAGATTTTCCCAGCAATTGTCCACTGATCATTCTTATGGGAGACGGTGAGGCTGAGGAAGGGAAGGATATTGTGTCAGAAAGCACAGGCATTAACTGTATGGACCCTCTGGTATTAGAAGATCTTCAAGGGATTCCTCTCCCAATAAGTCAGTCAGTAAGAGTAACCATAGTAACAGCAGCAGCTATGATTGATGAGCAGGTTAATCGCGGGGTGAGGGCTGGACCAGTTGTTCTCAGTCACATCTCTCCTGGCACTGAGATCATCTATACTTTCCTCATTTATTGGTTCCCCTGTTTGTTGTGCAGCTCCCTCTTAAGAATGGAAGGTTACCTCTGATTACCCAAAACCCAGCACTGCCCTGCCAGCCTAGTAAGGTCTTAACATCATCATGGATTTATCAAGAGGATATCTCCATCCTTGTAGCCTGGTTCCCAGTTTAGAGAGGAAGAGAAATCAAGGCTCATGGTGTGTGTTTAAGGAAGGACGTTGCAGGTTTTGGCTCTTCGGCTGTCACTCTGCGGGTGTTGAGCACTTTGTTGTTTCAGAAGTTCCAGGCCTTCCATCTTTTACAACACCCCTCCAAGGGCCCCGATTTCCCCGCCACATTTCACCCAGCAAACATTTCCTATTGCTGGCTCTTTAAGAGGTACATTTTTTAAAAAAAACCTGAAGCTGATTTCAATGTTAAAGAAAAATACCTCGACTGTGAAGTATTCAGCAAATACTCTGAATATCTAAAACCCCTATATGTGGAATCTAGAAAAATGATACAGATGAACTTATTTGCAAATAAGAAATAGAGACCCAGATGTAGAGAACAAACTTAGGGATATTACAGGGGTAAGGTGGAGTGGGATGAATTGGGAGACTGGGATTGACATATATACACCACTATATATAAAACAGATAACTAACAAGAACCCCCTGTATAGCACACGGAACTATACTCCAGGCTCTGTGATGACTTAAATGGGAAGGAAATCTAAAAAAGAGGGGATGTATGTTTATGTATAGCTGATTCACTTTGTTACACAGCAGAAACACAATACTATAAAGCAACTATACTTCAATAAAATTAAGAAAAAATACAATAAAATTAAGCCTCTAAGTGGGGTCTGGGGGGCCCTCCACTGTGATGGAGTGATTTTGTGGGGGAGTATCCTAAAAGGCTTCTGTGGGGTGGGTGACGTGGTCAGGACTCATTCATTGCTGGTTTCCCCAGCTGTCAGTACAGAATGCAGGTGATCGAAGTTACAAATGGCTACCAGAACAGTCTCCTCCTTAGTCTGTGCTCCAGCCTCTTGGCTGTACTTTCTGTGTAAGGAATATAGACACCCTCCCACGGCAAAAGCAGTGGGAAATCCCTCCATCAGAGGCTTCTGAGTTTTTTATCTAATAATTTATAACCTTGATCAATTATTTTTCACACAAAATGATGGCAAGCATACTTAGTTCTCAGTTTACTGAACGGACAGTATCAGCTAAATATACTCAATTTTGATACGAGTGAGTGAAAAATAATACAAAAATTGCAAATATACTGGGTAAATGCTTCCAAATTATATTTGAAATAAACTGGACTTAGGCTGGAAAGGTTGGGTAATTCTGCACATGTAAACTCCAGAGTGAAGATACTGTAGCATTTAGTTAACCAAAATTAGAAATATTAAAGTAATGAGCCCTATGAAACACAGACTGCAGAGCTGCTTCCAATCCAGGATCTGTCTAGACTATTAACTAAAAATGCAAATTTGAACCTAAACATATAAGTTTAGGTAAAAAGGGAATCGACAAACACTGTAAAACTAGGGAGAGCAAACATCTAAAAGCCACCCTGAGTTAGCAATCAGGCTGGTGTCAAGGCCAAGGTTAGTGCATTAGCCAGCCTTACCCAGGAGCTGTGTGCAGGCCCGTATTTTAACACAGTGTGTTTGGAGGGGAGAGGTTTAACCTGAGTCAATCCAGAGCATACAAAACTGAATCTGAGGCCTCGAGGCAAGGATCCCGTGTCTCCCATTAGGGGTAGGGCCAGAGACATTATCAGTGCCGACAAAAGGTGGGTGAGGTAATGCCAGCCCAGGGCGCCTTGAGGGCGGGCCGCCCCATCCCCACCCCAGCCCCCGCCTCCCATCCATCCTGGGAGGTGCTCGGATTAGCTAAGGTCCTGGCCACGGGCTTGTGACTCTGTTTCTGGAGACTTCTCAAACAGTGAGGACCTTCATGAACAGCTCTGCAGTCTACCTTGGTGAGGGGGTCTGGGAGGGCCTGGTGTCCCTCACTGGGGGTTTATCCCGTGCTCTGAGGGGCTGTTATCAGTGGCACAGGAAGCCCCTCGGTCCCTCTGCAGACTCTATCAGCACAGACAAGGGGTCAAAACCAGGGTGGAGGGAGAGGGTGGTGAGAAAGCACTTCTCCCCCTTAAATACACACACTCTCTCCTGGTGTGTCCTTGGTTATTTCCTAGGTCCCCCAAACAAAACCCAAACTCTTGAGCATGTGGTCCAGTATGACAAATTTCTGTATTTTTATCATGTGTTGAGAATATGTTATTATAAACTTAATCACATGATCTTCCTCAGTCCAGTGCCCAGCCCACGCTCCCCCGCCGTGTCCCTGGCTGAGAGGTGAACTGCTGTCCTGAGCAACCACACAAGCCACCGATTCAACCAGTGTCCACAGGCAGTGCAGGCCAATCGTCTAGGGAGCTGCCTCTGGTGGGGGCGGGGGACACGAGACCCCACATTTCTAACAGCTCCTCAGGGACGCTGGCCCTGTGGAGGGAGCTGTGGGCACCAGTGCCTGGCCATCCTCACTGGCCCAGCTGTCCCCTCACTCTGCCTTCTCAGGACCCTGTCCCTCTTTCCTCTGATGGGTGAAAAGGCCCTTTGCCTCAGAGCTGTGCCCCAGCGTCAGGAATTCACCTGGCAACTCTCCCTTGTTCTTGCCCCAGCAGATGCCTCATCCCCCTTCCAGAGGCAGCAATACAAAGACAGATTAGTCCTTTTTTTTTTTTTTTTTTAAAGGGAACATCTTGCCTTGGAAAGCACAGTCTTTCCCTTGAAACTTAAAAGATTTGAAGACACCCTACTTTTACAATTAAGAATAATTCTGCTACTTTATTTCCCTCTTAGCTCCTAAAAAAGTGTGTTAAGGGGCAGGAGGGCGACTCACACTTTTGAACTTTTGGGAAGGAAGAGGACAAGGAAACACGTAGATTCTTTGAAAACATTAACACATGGTTCAACTTCAAATTTGTTTTAGCCTAAACATCTCAGTCTCCATTAAGTATCTAAAACTTCATTTGTCGAATAACAGATTTCTAAGATTTGAAAGCAAAACAAATTCCTCCCCCTCAACAAACACCTTTAAAGAAATGGAGATTTTGTGTTTCTGCCTCAGGGATGAGGAATACCAGTGCCCTCTCACTGTTCAATTAATGTGACAAAACAAACAATTATCAAGAAACTTTGGCAAGGTTCTCAGCAAGGTACAAGTTCAGACAATGGCTGAAGGCATTTCTTTTAGGTACAGAAATGGAGCTGCTCTAACTTGAATGAGGGTTAAGAAGTTATCAGCCATGCACAGACTTTGAAAATTTTGCAGGCGCAAAAATGCATAAGTTCAACAAAAATGCAGCGCATGTTTAATATCTGCAAAGTAAAGCAAATTTGTTGAAGAAATATTTTAAACAAGCAAAAAAGATATATACTACCTGTGATCCACCACCTAGAGAACACTACTGCTGACAAAGCAACCTGCAATCAAGAGTCTTAGTTGGACAAAGCCAGGTATCCTGATACACTGGGGCTTCCCTGCTGACTCAGTGGTTAAGAATCCAACTGCTAAAGCAGGAGATGCGGGCTCAATCCCTGGGCTGGGGAGCTCCCCTGGAGAAGAAAATGGCAACCCACTCTAGTATTCTTGCCTGGAGAATTCCATGGACAGAGGAGCCTGGCGGGCTACAGTCCAGGGGGTCGCAAAGAGTCGGATATGACTGAGTAACTTACACACACACATCTGATGGTCTGGGGAGAGGAACCAAAATCACCTTCAGAGAGAATGACTGGTGAGCCAGACTTGACCAAAAAAATAAATAAATAAAAGGAAAAGGAGAAGTGTTTCCTGAAATAACCAAAGCTGCACCTGGACCCAGCCCTTCGCCGCAAGACCATGCAGCAAAACTGAAAGAACGCCATCTCCAGAGGTCACTGACTCTGCTGTGGAAATCCCCGCCCCAATCTCCGGATGGGGGAAGGTGTTTCCTCTGCTGGAGGTCAGGGGCAGTCCTGGCCATGGCAGGGGCTGGAGAGAAGCAGCACTAGGTCTAACATGGCCAATATAGTGGCCTGTGGAGGGCAGCAATGACTTAATTGTCAAGAGGTGCAATAAAGTGAGTGGCTGGGATGGGGGGACACCTGTAGAGATGCAGATGTTCTACAACCCTGACTCTGAGTTCACATCCAGACTCTGTCAAAAGCTGTGGGGACTGTCTCTGTAAAAGAAGGTGGAACACTAAAGAACTGATGCTTTTGAACAGTGGTGCCGGAGAAGACTCCTGACAGTCCCTTGGACTGCAAGGAGATCCAACCAGTCAATCCTAAAGGAAATCAACCCTGAACATTCATTGGAAGGGCTGAAGCTGAAGCTCTAATACTTTGGCCACCTGATGTGAAGAGCTGACTCATTGGGAAAGACTCTGATGCTGGGAAAGATTGAAGGCAAAAGGAGAAGAGGGTGGCAGAGAATGAGATGGTTGGATGGCATCATTAACTCAACTGATATGAATTTGAGCAAACTCTGGGAGATGGTAAAGGATAGGGAAGCCTGGCGTGCTACAGTCCATGGGGTCGCAAAGAGTCGGACCCGACTCAGAGACTAAAGACAACAAATGCCTCTGTAAAGGGGGATGTGACAACAGAAATTATTTGAATGAAAATGAACTTGGTGATATATATCACCAAGTTGCTTTCCAGAAAGGGTACACTAAATTCTACTTCCAGCAGCCGTGTATGAAAAATGCCCCCTCATTAAAGCCAGGACAGTATTAAAAATATTTTTCTATTTGATAATTAGTAACAATTGAAAGGGCTACAGTTTCATTTGTATTACTTTATTAGTTGGGGAATAACTGCTATAAAACTGCTACTATGTTTCCATTGCATTACTTTAGTAATTTGTTGGGATGACTCTTTTGTTCCATGTTTAACCAACTTTATTGTTCTCTTTTAGCCAGTTAGCTTAGCATTTTTAAAAATATTAAGTTGTCTATTTTTCTACTGGTTTTCTTAGTGTCTCTTTTTGTAATTTCCTGAACTCTTCAGAGTTTATATTAATTCTATATATCACAAGCAAGGCAATTTTTTTTTTTAAATTGTTAAACTGTTAAATTGTCATGTGATATCACACAAGCCAAAGTTTGGAGATGTATCAGTGAGTTTCTGTGTTATTGCTTCCAATACTTCTATTTGTGGGCAATGGTTCTTCCCTTAAAGATGAGTTAAACATCTACCTATGAGTTATTCTAGTTTACTATTTTAAGGTTTTCATTTTTAAAATATTTACTTCATTGTTTTGAGATAAAATGTGAGGTGAGGCTCTATGTTCTAAGGAAATCATAAAACCCATGGTACAATGGAGTTATGTTGAAATGGGGAAATTGTTAAGAAATTACATCCACAGGATCCAAATGGGATTTACATGGAACCTACTCTCAAGTAATGAATTAGCTCATTAAAAAACTGTATTTGACAATAAATAGGATTAATCAGAACATGCCAGGGACACTCAGTCCTCCTCCTTCCCCAGCCCTGCACTTCCTCAGTGTGGTGTGGGTTGTTGGGAGCTGAAGGAAAAGGATGAGGGATAGAAGCAGAGGGCAGCACAATGAGATGGGTGGGTTGGGGATGATCCATCAGGCCCTTCTGGTCCCAGAACTCAAAGAGTGAAAGGTGCTACCTTCATTAAATAGTAGAAAATAAGGAACCATGAGGAGCCTGTTAGGAGTTTAAAACCAATTTCTCCTTTGCCTCCTTTTCAAAAGGCAAAAGATCATGGAACTAGCTATTAACTAGCTATTTTTCTTATACAAAGTTATCGCTACAGACATCAAAACAATGTAGCATCATGTTATCCAAAATAACACTGAGGACAGCATTCAGCCACCTCTTAGCTGCCTGCACAGAGATGCAGTCTGTTGTGGGGAGCACACTACATGGGGAATGGTCACCTCTCCCCAACCTGCCCCTCCACCTGGGCCTCCAAACCCAAATCCAGAGCTGGAGACTACAGTTTTACTAAATACCTGTTTGTTGAATAATCATAGCTTTTGCCTTTGTGATAATCATAATAAAGGGATTTACCAGATATAAAAAAGAGATTTTGCTGTCTCCTGGTCTGTGGCCCCCTTCTCCAAACAACCACCTCAAACATCCTCTCATACTGGGGAGCATAAGGACTAGTGTTTTTGAAGAAGTCATTCATTCATTCAATAACTGTCATTGCCAATTGACAGGCTACTCCTGATAAAGGGAGAAGAAAGCCACGGTGCAGTCAGAAAGATTTGGGTTCCAGACTTCAGCTCCCGCACTCACCAGCTAGGGGATCTTCATAAACTACAAAATTTCTGAACCTGGGCGGCTCCTGTCTAAAATGGGCTTAAAACCACACTAGTAAAGGTTGCTGTGATGACTACTAAGGAGGTAGGAGAAGTACCCAGGCAAGAAAACTGTAAAATGAAAATCAATAGTGACTGCTACCTGCGGCAGTGGGGGGGGGGCGCGGAGGCGGGAAAAGCTTTCCCTGTGTCATATGCATCTGTGGACAAGACGTCTCCTCAGATGTAAATTTTTTAAAGTCCAGCAAATAATTTAAATTCTCATTTCCTCCCAGGTAGCTAATCTGCTAGAAATAGACCAACCACAGCTCAACAACTAAGCAATTATACATCATTAGGTTCGGAAAGATGAGTCCGCAGATGAATCCCGGCTTTTAACATTCACAGGCGTCTGGCAAAGTGCGCTGCTTTTAGAGGTGGGTCACGGATGGGAGGTGGCTGCTGGCGCCCTGCACAGGCTTCTCTGTGGGGAAGCCGCTGTGAATGGACACGAACAGGGCTTAATGGACCTTCTGTTTTTAAGCAGCCTCAATAAACCCTTGAACTGAGGACTGCCTTTGAGCCAAATCTGACGGAGGAACAGACACTATCTGAAGACTGGTTTCTTATCAGTATGTTTCACAGACACTCATCAAAGCCTCACCTGACCCACTTGAACTGGACGAAAGCAGCGCACTCCCCTGGAGTTTGCTGAATGCCCGTGGGGGCGGGGCTCCTCCCTCTGTGCCTTCTGTTCATTTCTGATACTGGGCTTGCCAGAAGCCCTGAGCTGTCTTGCTTATTATCTCCTGGCACATCAGGCCCAGTTCTGACCACAGTGAGACTCAAAGAAGGTGGGAGGGATACTCCTTTTATATGAATTAAAAAAAAATTTTTTTTAAACCACTACGTTTTCATATGATGCTATTTCCAAGTCTTATTTTAGGTAACTTTATGCCAATCCAAGTGATGTTTATTTATTTTCTAAACGAGGAAAATGAGACTGCTTCAGGTTGGCATTGACTCTAGCCACAAGGGGTCCAGAGATGTCTGGTGACCAGGACTTGCCACATTCTTCAATTTCCCTCTATCACCAGGTCCTCCAAAGGGTTCCAGCCCACTGGCTGCTCATCCACGTACCTCTGCTCAACTTCCTTAATTTCATCCTAGGTTTGTGTCCAGCCTTGGATCTAAATGTCCAGTGTTGACCCATCTGCGGCCCCATTCCCCAACCCGCCCCCCCCCCCCCCCCCCCCCCGCCCAAGCTCTTCTCTCACTAACTTTAACCCTCCACAGATTTCATCTATCTCTGAAGGACACTCCCCAGTTTTCCTCCAACAACTGCATCCCTAAGACAGAAGTCAGAAACCTCTGCCACTGGACTCACCCCATCTTTAGCTGCCACCCCAAGTGTCCCATGTTTGTGCTTCCTGTCCTCCCGGCTGATCCTTACCACCATCTTTCATGGGCTCCCACAGGGAGCTGATCTCTCTGCCTCTGACCTCAAGTCCATCTTGCACATCACTACCCAATTCCACTTGAAGCAAGTCACTTAGCCTTGCTAAACTTTCAGTTTCCCCACCGGTAGTAGGGGGCATGGATAACACCATCGTAAAGGACTGTTATGAGGTTGCAAGACATTAGAGGTTGTCAGGCACCTGGCGTCAAACTCAAATGTCTCTGCCTTATAGTCCTGCGGCAATCCCTTCACAGCTTGTGAAAAAGCATCCATGGCTCCCTATGGCTTGCAGAGGAATGAGTTCCACATTCAAGGTGCTTTCTTCCATCTGTCCCAAACCACTGTTTTTAAACCTTACCTTTCAAACTAGACCTTTTCCCCTCAAATGTCTTGGCCAATACCTGCTCTGTCTTAGAGGCCAATGGTTTGAGATTTAGAATCAGACTGTCTTGGGTTCAAATTTCTATTCTAAACACTTATGAGCTTCCTTGGGCAAATTACTGAAGTGCTCCAGGTCTTAGGTTTTTTTTTTTTTTTAATATTTACTTATCTATTTATTTACTTGGATGCTCCAGGTCTTGGTTGCGTCACACTCAATCTTCAGTCTTGGTTGCAGTATACGGGACCTTCGGCAGTAGCATGAGGGACCTTTAGTTGGTTCTTGTGAACTCTTGGTTGCGGCACATGGGATCTAGTTCCCCGACCAGGTATAGAACCTGGGCCCCCTACACTGGGAGCATGAGTCTGAGCCACTGGACCACCAGGGAAGTCCCTTGGCTTTAGATTGTTCACAGGAAAGAAGCTGCTCTGAGGATTACATAGGATAAGCGCCTGGAGTGAAGGGAGCACTCAGTAAGCACTGACTACTCTTCTTCCGAGTCTTATCCATCCTCTCTCTCTGCAATCTGAATATGTGTTAAATACTCTGACCTACACCACCTCCCTCTCTGCACAGCTAAGCCTGTCCTGCAAGCTCAACCCAGATATCACCTTCTCCATGAGGGGTTTACCTGAAACCCTAATCTAATCTAACATCTAATCTCCTTCCCCTTCCAAAAACCTACAGCAAGTGGCCTTACTCTTGGGCCCTTCACGGTGAAAGCCCCACTGTAAGATGCCCTGGGCTTGGCTGACGACATTTTATGGACCGGCCCCATGCCTGATTCATCTTTGTGTTCGCCGCACAGTCCTGCGTAGGGCAGAACGTTGGTAAATATTTGCTGAGTGAAAGAACAAATTTTTGGAGGAAAGGCAAGAGAGAGTTCCAAGCTTTGAAGACTAAGGACCCAGCACCATGGTGTAACTGAGCAACAGGACAGAGATGATTTTGTCCCGGGACACACCAGAGAAGTAAAGAAAGTTTTATTCCAAAGGAGCACTGGAGCCAAACTACACAAAGTAAAATGAAGTCAGCCTCCTCCTGTCTACTGCAAGTGAAGCCTGGCTGCCCCTACCAGAGCCAAGAGTGGCCGCCATTTTAAACAAATAAGTCACGCTGCCTCTGGGCACAAACAGCCCTCCAGGCTTCAGTCCTGAGGGGAGGGACTTATATATCCTGTGCTTGAAAAACTAGATCTTGGATCCCAAGAGGCTATTCTAAACTTCTAACCAGGCATGTCTGCTTAGCAGTTCACTCCTTAAAAGCCTGTGTTGGTAACAAGTAAAGCTGCATTCTTAATCACTTACACCCCACAACCAACTAAAGATAGCTTGAGGAGGTCTGCCATATGCCAAATTCTTCTTTTAAATAAGAACACAAGAACCGTTCATGCAAGAAAAATTCAGTCATGGCCATAAGAAAAGGGAAAGACTTGGCTTTTCTTTGTTTTGAATGAAATACTGATGGAGAAAAATTTTGATATAGAAACAGATGCTCCCTATATCCTGACCCTCCATTCGCCAGACTTATGTGATCTACATGGCCTGGCCTATGAGACCCTCTCCCCAACATGGATGGAAACCCTGAAGATGACCCAGGCCGGCCAGAAGTCAGCCAACAGCAGCACCAAGTAATAGACCCAGGCCCCATAGCCACCCTCTTGAACAAATAAGATATATTAACTCTTCTTCTTGGCAACCGGCATAGTTGGTTTAGGACATCTCTCTCTTCCTTTTTATCCAAACCCTACCAATCTATCAAGGCAAAATTGAATCCCCTTCTCTTCTGTGAAACTTCTCTCAAGTGCCTAAAACCAAGATAAAACTCTGACATAGAGTGGTGGGATGGGATGGGAAGTCGGAAGGAGGTTCAAGAGGGAAGGGACATATGTATACCTATGGCTGATTCATGTTAATGTTTGGCAGAAACCAACACAAAACTGTAAAGCAATTATCCTTCAGTTAAAAATAAATAAATTTTTAGAAAAGAGATAAATCTCCCCTTTCTCCCATCAAATTTCTACAGTGTTTTTGGCACTTTTTTGACCCTTTGTTCACAATACAAGGTAATGTAATTATATTTAATTCAGACTCTGCCCTTTCTAACCAGATTGCCCGCTTCTTGAAGATGGGAGTCTTAGCTAGACTTCTTCAGACATGTCACTTCCTCCAAAACATGTGATAGGGTTATCTGCAGCCTCATAGAGGATATACAGGTGCAAACACTTTTCCAGTGAAACCACTGATGTACAACCCTTCTGTTATCAATTTTAGTGATTGTCTACTGGCTTTCTCAGGCTTAGCTCTCTTACATCACCTTCCACAATTTCACTCTTCACTCCTCCTTAAATAGTATATGACATTTTAATTAAACCAAGATTTGGTGGTACAGTGGTAGGATTATTGGCTTCAATGGTGGCTCAGATGGTAAAGAATGTGCCTGCAAAGCAGGAGCCCTGGGTTTGATCTGTGGGTCGGGAAGATCCCTGAGAAGGAAATGGCAAACTCCAGTATTCTTGCCTGGAGAAATCCTTGGACAGAGGAGCCTGGGAGGCCCCAGGCCATGGGGTCACCAAGTCGGACACGACTGAGTGACGAACAATTTTACTTTAGTATGATTATATAAATATTTAAAATGGACCTTGTAAAATGTGATGGTTATGTTTTCTTTCTTATGAGCTTTGTTTTATTCCTACATTAAAAACAGGCCTTCTTTTAAAATGGTTGCTCACTTTTCAGTGTATCAATTACTATTTTATCTAAACCCTGGACCAGAGCTGAAAACTGTGCTCTCAATAGGATCAAAAGCATTTCTGCTCAAAGTGCCACCCCTTCCGGGACCATCCATCCTGCACCACGCCCTCTGGACTGGCTGCATGGCTGCAGCTTCTTTCCTCTATTTCTGTGTGCGGGATTTCTGGATTGTATGGTGTTCTCTTTCTTTCTCCCAAGCCCTGATGGAATGGTCTTTCACTCCTAGTTTTTGGTTCAGGACTGCATTGGAACCCTAGCCTTTAGAATTCTGTAGCAGAAACTGCCATCTATCCCACCAGCAACTTTGCACCACCCACCCAGCAGGCAGTCTGGTTTCAGCTTTCTCTAAGCCAGCATTCACACACTGGCATTCCATCTTGCAAGATTTGGTTGCTATCTCTCTGGGAGGTTTCTGGGTTCATCCTGTTTTCATTCCTTACTGTCATTTTATTAGGGTTTGGGGAAGAAGCAGATATATAAATACATACACTTGTTCAGTTTACTATGTTTAACCAGAAGTCAAGGACTGAATGTTTACAAACAGAATTACAAGGTCAGTCACCATGTATTATACCATTTTTTCTTTTCCCTTCTAGCATCAAGTACAAAGACTCATAAGTAGTGGTAGCTCAAGAAGTATTTGCCAGTAATAGTGGGTCAATAATTTAATTAAATCAATGCTGACATTTAGACCACTAACTGATTATAAATGGTAAAGCAATTAGGATATTAAAACATAGAAATATCCATTCATTTTTCTTAGGTAATTCTAAAGGTACATGTAGCAACTTGACCACTACTAGGAGTACCTCACCTTCCAACATGGTAAAACGACTTCTTTACAATACAACAAAGCAAAAAATCTTTAAGAATAATATGTTTATTTTGTTATTTGGGGGCTTCCCTGGTAGCCTAGCTGGTAAAGAATCTGCCTGCAATGCAGGAGACCCCAGTTCAATTCCTGGGTTGGCAAGATCCACAGGAGAAGGGATAGGCTACCTACTCCAGTATTCTTGGGCTTCCCTGGTGGTTCAGCTGGTAAAGAATCCGCCTGCAATGCGGGAAACCTGGGTTTGATCCCTGGGTTGGGAAGATATCCTGAAGAAGGGAATGGCTACCCACTCCGGTATTCAGGCCTGGAGAATTCCATGGACTATTCCATGGGGTCACAGAGTCCGACAGACTGAGTGACTTTCCCTTTTGTTATTTTACTTTTTGCCCAAACAGTCATGAATAAATACCAACTGTTGGCAGAACTCTGAAGTTCTTTGCATTCAAGATAAAGTCATTCATTAATTTAACAACTACTTAAGATTCTACTGTACTGAAATTCAGGTACTTTCTAGGTGAAACTAGTATACACTAGACAGTAGACAAACGTGGTTCCTGCTCATGTACAGGCAGACTGACCATGAACATATACAGCGACAGACAGTGGTACATCTTACCCAAATCTAAAGTTGGACTACTGAGTGAATGCTGTGTCATTTGTCAGTGACAGGGAGAGTCGGGTGAGTGTGCTGCCCAGCTGTAGGAGATTGGAAGGTCTGTTTTGGACATTTAAATTTAGATGCATCTTAGATATCCATGTAGCGATACTGACACAAATCTGGAGCTCTGGGAATGGCCAGCCTGGAGGAGTCAATCTGAGTCATCTGTACACAGAACGGTATATAAAGCCATCAGACGAGATGGCACCTGCATTCCAGCACCTAAGGTGATGAAGCCTTAGTAATAAACACATAGTAATTCCCATCAGAGTTCACTATGCAATCACAGCATCTTAAGACAAAGTAGATGTTAAGTGTACAACTATATGACTGCCTGAATTAGAGCAATGTAATTCCACAAAGCGGCTGCATCTGAAATTATTAAGATCAACAGGCAATTTATAGATATGCAAAAAAAATCATAATTAAGGTTTTTACTTTGCAAGACAGCAGAAAGTTTGCGCCAGTATTAACCAAAAAGGGTTAGACGCTGATGAGCACATTGGTCAAATTGAGAAACAGAAATGAATCTACCATGTTTGGGGCATTTTATACCTCTGCCAAAGAATTTATTGGCACAATCCTTACTTATAACCAACACTGAACCAACTAGCATTTGATTTACATCCAAAATCCCAAATACATCCCCAGAAGCCAAATATAAAGCATCAGACTTCACTCAAGGTCCACAGTGAATCCTGAAACGTCCAAGTTTCAAGAAGCAGCTATACTTGGCAGTACTTTTTGTCATGTACAAACCAAACAATGGCCCTCCTAAGGAAACAACTATTTCCAGAAAGGATAAAGTATAGGAGGGGGCTTCCCTGGTAGTTTAAAGAATCTGCCTGCAATGCAGGAGACCCAGGTTCAATCCCTGAGTCAGGAAGATCCCAGGGAGAAGGGTATACTCATTCCAGTATTCTTGCCTAGAAATTTTCATGGACAGAGAAGCCTGGCTACTCAAAATGTGGTCCAAAGAGCAGCCTGCAGCAGCATCAGGAAAACGTAACACATCATTGACTGAAGACATTATATGTGTCTTTTGTTACTAGAACATTACTGTATATGTCTTTTGCTACAGGAACCTTATTGATCAGAGATGTATCAATATGATGTGAGAGAGTGATACAATTAACATCACCATACAAAGCTGTTAGAGCTTAAAACTGATCAAGGGTTTATTATACAACTTATGATTGTTGTTATCATTCACATTTTGTGCCATTAGATTTTTGTTCCAACTTTGTGTATATTATAAATGCAAGTATAATACTGTAAAATTTTTTAAACTGACACATTACGAAATTTCTGGTTTCTACAAGAGCCCTCCTTTGTCCTTTCTACAAGGACAAAGATCTACCTTGTCCACTACCAGGTAAAATAAAAGAACATATTCTAAAGGAAGTAATACCCACAGGACTTTAAAAAAAAGCTGCCAGAAAGCACAATTTGCTCTTCCAGGGGAAAGCACACAGTATATTTGTAATAGATCTTCTGTTCCCTGCACAGAGGTGCCTGCTATACCGCCTATCACATTCTAATGAATTATTACAATGCTTTAGTAGGATATACACAACGTTTCAAATAAATACATTACAAACAAACAAAGTTGTTGATATTCAAACAGGGGTGCTTCAATATTCACTTACAAAGCAAATCACTGGCCCTAGGCATTAGTTTCTGCAAAATCCCCCAGTCAACATCAGAAATACAGGCTTGCAACCTGCTGAATTGGAACTTGTAGCCCAACAAGACCACCCCACCAGGTGACTCACACCCACTTTCAAGCCCTGGTCTAAAAGGCCTGGACTTCAGGGCACTTGCTCGCACTATGCTGGTCAGAACAGTAATTAGGTGAATATGATATTTAAACACTTTATTCCAGAAGCAGCAGCATTGTCAGTTTGAAAAAAAAGGTATATTCATGCTAATTATATTCCCCTTTAAGAGTTCTAAGGATTGTGTGTAGGCAGGCAACCATGTAAAATAAAGTTAAAAGCTGTAATCACATATACTCACAAAGCTAACCACATATATTAAATACATTAATGAATTACAGGGGAACTAAGCAAGTACAAGTATATCAAACATATCTTTAACCAAACCAAGTTGTTTAAAAAGATTGTCTCTTATTGGACAGCTGAACAGTCTCCGTAAAGACAGTCTTCTTGGGGATTTTTCTCAAGGAGCACATATAATTTAACATTAGATGCTCATTCCTCTGGATCTCATTCATTCATTCGGCAGATCTTGCTTAACCAGGCACTAAATGCAGCAACAAACAAAACAGGCAAACTGCCCCCCCACCTTCCTGGAACTAAACCCTAGGGTACACAGATAGAGTGGACCTCTGGGTTGGAGAGTCAGCAATCCCCTCCACCACACACACAGGTCTGGGACACAGATCTAGGAGAAGCCACGGAGCAGCAAAGAGTACAAATGTGGGTCTACAAAATTGCGCGCTGGTTTCCTGCAAATGCAGGCATGGCAGTCATCCCACGCACAGGTCCCCAACTTGGACATCAGCCTTTTCCTTCTGCCAAACAAATCTTTCCTTCTCTCCCCAACAACTGGCCTGGAAACCTTTCTTGGTTTAATTCCCCACTTCCCTCCCACCTTTGGTGCAATATTTACACAATGTTATAAATATGATTAGGCTTCCCTGGTGGCTCAGACAGTAAAGCGTCTGCCTGCAGTACAGGAGACCCGGGTTCGATCCCTGGGTTTGGAAGACCCGATGGAGAAAGAAATGGCAACCCACTCCAGTACTCTTGCCTGGAAAATTCCGTGGACTGAGGAGCCTGGTAGGCTACAGTCCATGGGGTCGCAAAGAGTCGGACACAACTGAGTGACTTCACTTCACTTCACAAATATAGTTAGAAACGATGGGGATGACAATGGCAGCTTGCTATTTACCACGCGTTTTCCATGCGTTTTCTTCTGTGCCAGGTCTTCTACTGATATTTAACTGTATTTCCATCAGCCCACTTTCCAGAAGAGAAAATTAAGGCTCAGAGTTTATGTAACTGCTCTAGGTCACCTGACTAACAAATGGCCGAATCAAGACTCAGACTGCCTTCTTATAGCACGTCTCAGTTCGGTGGAGGAAAGTACAGAATTGACATAAAAATATTGATAGAGAAAGCTGTTTCTCAGGGAGTTACTGAAATATCCTTCTCATCTTTCCTTTTATCACTAAAATAGCAGTTAACAAGGGCCAGTGCTGTAAATTTCCGTTTTCCTTCTTGCTTAGTTCTTCTATTCTGACTCAAAAAGTATTCCCAGCTAAAATGTTAAAAAATGATTCTTTTTTTCCCCTTCATCACGAATTTGTTACAAATGCAAAGTAACTATAAATGATTGTCCAAAGGAGCAGGATGAAAACTCCCCCACCCAATTAAGTCCAATACACACACCTGAACTTAATGGGCCTTCAACACCCCCAGAAGATTAATCAGCACCCGTTGGGCTCCACTGAACACAAAGGCGATTTTGTGGGAGGAATGCTGCGAGCAATCCTCTTTTCTGTGATTACACCTCGTTTTATAACAATGTTCAGACATTTGGTTTGAGCAAGTATAGTAATTACATTTCTCACTTTGAACTAATTTAAGCAGCTACATCTGAGCTCCTCCACAAGTCCTCACACTCATTGGCCCTCCTCCTCCTACACGGATCCCTCCTGTCTGAGAAGACCTCTTTGCCCAGGCACTGTCCTCACTTTCCTGATGGGGCTTTCTGTGATTCAAAAGTAATTCTGCAAGCTGACCCCTAAAATGGGCAGCACCCCCCCCCCCCCAAAATACACACACACCCTTTCTTCCTGGCACTCATTTGGATGATCCCCGCGGGAACAGAAAGCCACCAAGCCGCCCAGACTTCCCTGCTATCCCACTGTGTCACCTGGGGCTCCACTTCCTAGGCCTTCGTGTCCCCATCTGTTAAATGGCACTTCTGGCCTAGATGTTGTTGATGGACACTCTTTGGAGCTCCTGATGCTACCCCGAGGTTGGAAGAGCAACAGCCCAGAGGTGGACGCCAGCCCTTCAGAGCCCGGGCAAAATGCCCAGAGCCACAAACGCCATCCCAGAGGCAGTAAATCCCTCAGCTTGTGCCCCACAGAGAAAACATGAGAAAGTAGGCTTCCTAATCCTGCTCACCCAAACCTCCACCCACACACTTTGCAGTCCTTCAACCTCCTTAGAATTCACTCTCCTTGGTGGTCAAGAATAATGAATCAAAATGTTCAAAATGCAGAAAGCAACACCAGTGTCCATCCCCTCCTCCTCCCCTAAATCAAAGACCCTAGTTTTGCAAAGTGGGACCCACATTTTTATCTGTGCACCCACTCTTGTCTCAAAGATGTCAAGGAGCTTTTAGAGAGGCAGTGACGATGGGCTAAGTGGTTATGGAAACCAAGTCCATCGCTTACACCCTCTGTGTACCACACCTGAAATGTCCTGACTTTTTATCTCTGGGGAGGGTCTTTTCTATTGAGGAGGTCAGGGGCAGGTGGCAACACAGACTTCAGGGTGTGTTTTTATTTCCCTTTCCTTCTGCTTGACAAACCAGCCCTCGGGGCTGCAGGTGTGACAGGTCAGAAATAGTTAACATCAAGTTCTCCTTTGCTGGGAGCAAACCTGTTCCACCAGAATGGCCAGATAAAGGGAGCCGCCACTTCCTGAGAGATAAGATCCACCATTCCGCACTCAGACCTGAGTGAGGCAGGGCCTGCCACCAGCCACTCGCCCGCCCACCGCTCAAGCAGGCTTCTGCTCCAAGTCACTGGACACTACCTGGGGCAGTGGAAAGTTGAATTTCTCAAGTGGGGCATTCAGCAACTTAATTCATGGCTGACTGTCCCACAGTGCAGTCTCTGACCTCACAGCTAATGTTAACAATGAAAAACTCCCAAATCACAATGACTTCTTAACAACAGAGGGCTCCCCCTCAGTGTGTGAGTCCGTGTGGTGGGAGGTGGGCAATTAACATCTGTGCCTGAATTTGAGGGAAATATCGTATGCAGTGAAAATCCATCAAATGGCAATCTTTAGAGACATTTAAATGCTCCTTGTCAAGTAAAGATTCAGCGAGACGGGGTTTGAATGAACCTGAAGCTGTGTGGCCACAGCTGTGTGGCAGGAGAAAAGCTGGTAAATCAAAGAGGTGGGTGCACGGCACACAAAGCTTCTCTCTGATCCAGGTTGAGCGAAGGGATACTGCTTATTTCAAGTAATTTTATGCTGAATCTTTAAAAAAGATTTCTTGGCCATGCAGCGTGGCATGTGGGATCTTAGTTCTCTGACCAGGGATCGAACCCATGCCTGCTACGTTGGAATCACAGTCTTAAGCATGGGACCAGCAGGGAAGTCTCTATGCTGAGTCCCCCTGTACACAAGATTGTCACACACACCTGAACGCACGTGCTCTGCAAATCTACATGTTGGTGTCTGTTTTGCTTAAATCAAAAGATCAACTTGAATTTGGATCCTGCTGTCTTTTACCTGTGAAGACACTGTATCAGCTCAAGCTTCACCTGGGGAGCACAGGTAACTCCCCAGAACTCCAGTTCCAGAACAAGTCTCCCTTTGACTCTTGGCAGTGTGTTAAAATACTACTACTAACACAAAACGGTGTGATGCCTCAGTTGTAATTTTACTCTCCAGAACGAACACTAAAAATATCAGAAGCTGGGCGAGGAAGCAGAGGACTAAAAGGACAGGGGGAAAAAAAAAAGAATGTTATCAGGATGTTATGATATAGCCCACGTGTGGAGGGTAACTCCCCAACATGCCATCACCCCAGGCCAGGCCTCTGTTCCTCCCCTTTCCTACTTCTTTCTCAGAGTCCCTTTGGGTACCTTGCACCATCACAAATCCTTGGCAAAGTCTAGAATCTTGGTATTCAATAAACCAAATGGGTGAGGGGTACTAGATCCCCCATGTGCACTCACTTGGCTTTGATACGATTTACCAGTCTCTATTTTCAGCTCGAGAGAGTTCCTCGCAAATCCAGTCTCTTGGGTCCTTTCTCCTGTCTTGCTGGCTCCATCTTTCAGGCTGTTTATCAGACGGGCATGATCTGTCCCTTCTGTTTACACCTGCGTGCGTGCTCAGTCGCGTCAATCGTGTCTGACTCTGAGACCCTATGCACTGTAACCTGCCACGTTCCTCTGTCCACGGGATTCTCCAGGCAAGAACACTGGAGTGGGTTGCCATGTCCTCCTCCAGGGGATTTTCCTGACCCAGGGGTCGAACCCATATCTCTTATGTCTCCTGCACTGGCAGGCAGGGTTCTTTGCCACTAGTGCCACCTGGGAAGCCCATAAAAGGTATGTGTGCCTGTATGCTGAGTCGCTTCAGTGACCGTATGACTGAGCCTGCCAGGCTCCTCTATCCAAAGGATCCTCCAGGCAAGAATACAGGAGTGGGTTGCCATTCCCTCCTCCAGGGGATCTTCCCGACCCAGAGATTGAACCCGAATCTCCAACACTGGCAGGCAGACTCTTTACCACTGAACCACCTAGGAAGCGAACTGGTGGTAGAGCTACAGGCAAATTGCTCAGCCAGCCCCAAAGTCCCCTTCCAAGGCTTTTGTGTACAAAACCCCAGCCTCCAGTCCAAGGAATCTGTCAGGTTTTCTGGAGTTTTCCTTCAGCCTATAAATACTGCCCCGATGCTGGCTTTCATCATAACCCTCATCCTTTAAGCCATACCCTACGTAACAGCAGGAGACTCAAGTTTAATCCCTGGGTCCGGAAGATCCCTGGAGAAGGAAGTGGCAAGCCACTTCAGTATTCTTGCCTGGGAAATCCCACAGAGGAGCCTGGCGGGCTACACAGTCCATGGGGTCACAAGAATCACACACGCCTGAGTGACTAAACCACCACCACGCATTTAACACTGAGTATCTCAAAATCATAGATGCCAATTACAGAGCACCTCTTCGTGGATTCTTACTTTTAGGAACATACACCATCTGACTTAACACTTACAACAGCCTAGGAAAGTAGATATCATGGTTTCTCTTTTACTTGAGGTTTTGAATGGTTCAGGTGATTTACCCCTGGTCACATGGCTAATAAGTAACAGAGAGGAGGTGACACCAGGCCTGCCTTAGTCTAGAAGGGCGCTGATACAAGGAGGCCCCTGGGGCTACTGAACATCTGAAATACAGCTGGTCCAAACAACACGTTCTACAAGTATAAAATATACACTGCCTTTCGAAGGTGTTGTACCCAAAATGCAAAATATCTCATTAACAATTTTTATTATTGATTACATACATATTGAAGCAACTACTTAGATAGGTTGAGTTAAATAAATAAAATATATTAAAATTAATCTCACGTATTTATTTTTTTTAAAAACACACTGCTCCCAGACCACTTAAAGTCACATATGCAGTTCCTGTGGTATTTGCATTGGACAGCCCTTGTCTAAATCCTCCAGTCTTTACCAAGAAGTCCTACTGCCTCCCTGCTTTCTTACAGTAATGCAGCTCTTTAGTAATTTACAGGTTGTACACTATTTTAAAAAGAAAAGAGACTCTGCAGTGGTCCAGTGGCTAAGACTCTGTGCTCCCAATGTAGAGGGCCTGAGTACAATCCCTGGTCAGGAAACTAGATCCCGCATGCTGCAACTAAGAGTTCGAAGGCTACAACTAAAGATTCCACTTGCAGCTGAGACCTGGTACAGTCAGATATATAAACAAAAATACTGAAAAAATAAATCCACCTCGACAGTCTCAACTCTAGTAATAAAACCTTTGTTTCCTGATGAAGACTTCAAGAATAATTTATAATGCAAAGAAAAAAAAAGTTCAAGTTCACATACAGATGTCAAAGAATCTGCAAGCAGCCTAGATAGGGCTGTCCCTCATCCCTGCAGCGCCAGGATCTCCAACATGGTCTTGGCATTTGGTCAAACCTCCTTCTCAGGCAGTCTCCCTTTTAAAATTTAACTTAATTTCCAACTTTTTTATTTTGCATTGGGGTAGAGCCGATTAAACAAACAGTGTTGTGATAGTTTCAGGGGAATAGCAAAGGGGCTCAGCCACACATATACATACACATATCTGTTCTCCCCCAACCTCCCTACCATCCAGTGCTCGGGCAGTCTCCTTTTTATCGCCATTTGCCCTCACCATCTTGGTTCTTGATCTCAATAGATGAAAATGGTTCTCAAACCATATCAAAAGGAGACCTAGCTTTTTGCTCTTACGGATGAGAATTTCATAGATGAGAAGGTAGGAAAAAGATGTCAGGCACTGGATCTACAGTAAAAAGCAGAAGGAGCTATGGCCCCATACCTTTCCCTGGGGGAGTGGGTCTCAGGGCAGCGCACCCGGCTAGCTGGCGTCTGGATGGGGTCCAGAGGCTGCCTGCTCTGGCTGGCTTCACTGTGGAACGCCTATCCTCTTGAAGTTCCTGACCTACTGCAACTGCTAACCTGAAGTGTTCGTTCTCTCTCAGGGTTTTCCATTTTTATGTTATAATCATCAACATTGGCTGTAGCAGATAGTCTTTTTTTCAACTGTTTGCGCTCCATGTACCAGGCACTGCGCTGAGCATGCAACCCAGGTTATCTCACTTAATCCTCCAGCAAGTCTCTGAGGAATGACTCAGCTCTGGGCCCAGGCAAGACTCACCCAACATCAGGCTCTACAAGACACACGGAGGGAGACGGGGTCTCCCTGCCCTCCTTCCCCAGCATTCCTAGGGTACCCCAGCGGTGTGCAAACAGGTAGGCTGATTTGGTCAGTTGCCAAAGTGCTGACGCGGCATCATTTAATAGTTACTTCAATTACATGCTTTCAAACAGCACTCTCACATGACGACCTGTCGAATGGCACTTTACCTGTGCACTGGACCGGGCCACACAGGCATCAGTGAAGCAAAGTTAACTGGCCTGAAGGAACTTGTAAAACTAAATTACAACAGGGGACAAAAGTTAGGGATGGAGTGTTGGCCTAAACAGCTCACTTCCTTGTCTTAATTGGCTTCCATCTTGGTGTTAATTGACTTTGGAGTTAAGAGCCTTTCATACAAATCGAGGGAAGCTGACCTTTGGAGCGCTGGTGACTTGTTGAGTAAATATGTCTTTATGGACTTCATAAAATGCAGATTGTGTAAACACACACTCAGGAACTATTAAAAGCACTGGGTGGCTGGGGTAAGGCACAAAGGTGGCCTTTAAGATTCCTGAGTACTCCGTAGTTGGACGTTTCAGAAAACGAACATCCAGGATGTAATTACAATTTAGGGAATACATCTCAAACTCTGGCTTGCAGGCAGAGGATTCACTTGGGGAGCTTTTCAAAAATACAGATTCTCCGGGCCACATGCCCAGAGAGGCTGATCCAGGAGTTCTGGGTGGCCTGCTGACATCTGTATTCTAACACACTCTCCAGACTACTGACTCTGAGTAGATGGCCCAGGACCGGCTTTGAAAAACTACGATTTCAGTGCCATAAGCAGTTCACTCACCTTCTCACCTGTTCTTCCTCATTCCCACTAAAGAATACCAGCTGGGGAGCACAGAAGATCAGAGTCCTTCATGCGGGAGTGGAGGGATCTTCTGAAGCAGGAGGGAACTCCCTTTCTCCCCCTGCCCATTATCCAAGAGCAATAATTGAGCAAGTTCTCGCGTTGGCACCAGGAGAGCCTTCTATATGCCTCTGAATGGGGAAGAGATCAGCTCCCCCAGAGCAGCTGAAACCCACGCACAAAGTCAAGGGTGCAGGTTCAGCGCAGGCAGCCACGTCTTCCACAAATACAGCCCGATCTCTCTACATTGACCACAGCCCCCATGATAGGGAGATGTCAACATCCACAGCATCCACGAGCCTGAGGCAGCTGCAGAAACACCTCCAGTTCTGGACCCCTGTTTTACAAGACACACAGCTGGATGTGAACACTGATAAGGAGACCAGGTCGGTGTCTGGGCAGCAGGAACTGTCTTCGTGCATCAGTGGGGAGATCAGGACAGCAGAGAGCTGGCTGTCATGGCCACAGAGGACAGTAGTTCCATAGATGGGCTCGCTGACGATCAGGGCCACATACCCAAGTCACCTGGCACTAGGGCCCCGTATCTTGGAAGTATCTGGGCAGAGGGAGAAGGGCCATCTGGGGCAGCAGAACAGCACCTACTTACCAGCCCTGCATTAGTAAGATCTGCACAGACCCTGCGTTTCCATCCCCAGGGTGGGGTGGGGGTTGGGAGTGGAGGGCTCTCACATGAGCAAATATGCCCTCAATCACGAGTAACCCTTCCCAAAGCTTATCAAAGTGGTTCATGACAGCATTTGCTTTTTTCCTACTCAACATGGAGAGTGCCAAATTAAGTGTCAAACGTGGTGACTTGAGTATTCCCAAGGCCAGAAAGTGTCAAATCTACAAAGAGTTCAAAAAGGACTATAGATTTCCAACAACCAAAGTGAGGAACTACAGGTAAAATAGATTTGGCAGTTTTATTGAAAAATTCACAAAAGCTTTAGAAGTTGCTAATATTCCCAACTCGAGGCGTATGCCATTTCAGAACCTCTAAGGACCAAGTTTCCACCAACGGGCTACTAGCAAAATGACTTAAAGAGGAAAACAGCAAGTCTTACATAAACAAGAGCCTGACACATTCAAAGGGCGAGTTGTTTTTCTCATCGGCATGACCTCAGCACACATTCGTTCTCCTGCGTTTGTTTAAATTAAGTGATTATGAATTTCACCTGCCAGGTTTTGACTCCTCTCGTTTCCAAACAGAGGAAAGGCAGAAGGGCCGACACGCCTCTTTGGTTCTTTACACTTTTTTTGTGCTGTCGTCCCACATGGTTGTCACCACTGAGGCTCTGGACGTGAAGTGCTCACCCGAGTGTGCTTCCCTGGTCTCTATTGTGCCAGCCTCCCCTTGATCCTGATCTCCTGCCTCGGAAAGGCTCATCATCCACAGCACTCGCACCCAAGGCCAGCTCTGCTGTGAGCTCTCCTGCAAGGCTGTCTGGACCTTGAAAGCTTTCTGGGAGGTTCCAACCCTTTCTCAAGACTCATTAGTTTAGGAAGAAATACACACACTGCAAGAACCTTTAGGCGATACACAAACTTCCGCACCACTGGCCTCATCTCAAAGTCTATCTTGTCTCCAATTTCTTGAGTGGAGCTTTTATTTGCGGCTGGGGTGGTGGGGGGGGGAGGCAGAAGAGGGGAGCCTAGGGGACTAGGTACAGATTGACAGGAGCTGCCAAACCTACAGGTAAGGATGTGAAATTGATTTGATGTCTGAGGCCCTCCAGCCCACGCAGTTGTGCTCAGACAGCCATTTTTTCCAGAAAGAAGTCTTGGAGATTTCTTATGAAGTCATTAGTTGACTTGGTCGCATTAAAAAAAAAATAACCAACCCGTTTTTAGTGGTAGCAAAACGTGCACAACATAAAATTTCCCATTGGACCCATTTTTAAGTGTATAGTTCAGGGGCATTAAGTACATACGTTCACACCGTTGTGCAAGACTCTATCCCATTTTTAAGAGCGCCCTTCACATTTTCTCCTAAGATATTAAAACACTTTTTCAGCCTCTCCCACATTTGCATCCAGTGCCACAGTTCCAGATGACAAGCTACAATCTTAATACCTGGCATCAATTTTGTTAGTGACATCTGTTTTAAGTCAATGTATTTTTCAGTTCTAGGTAAAGCATATGATTCTATATCTGTTTTCCTTTAAATTCAGATGCCAGTCCCACAAAAATGAAAGGTTTGTAAAAAATCAAATTCAAGAACTATTCTTGTTTCCTGTAAAATAACCGGCCTCATTCTACCCGCCCCCCAAAAGACAAAATAAAAACACTCCTGTATTTACTACTTAATTAAAATAGCTAAATTTATATCCTAAAGGCATCTGTACTACATCACTAAGGAAAACTTCTGAAAAAAATTATTAGGGCTTTTAAAGTTTCAGTCAAACTTTTAAAAAAGTTAATAAAAAACAGTCGTAATTTTGGACAGCTGTAGGTGATTTTTTGGTGTGCTTTAGAGTATTCTTTGTTAAAAAAAAGACCTCTTGAATCAACAATTAGACTTTATTTTGCATTGTCTCTTATGGTTTCACTTTACACGTAACATCAATTTGGTATCTTCCTCCCTAAGAGATGATTTACTAACGTGAATGAGATGGAATCATGATGAAAGAGTGGGAAGGAACACAGTAACAGTCCTCTCCCCTGATAAGGATGTGTATGACTTGAATTCCCTTCTGTATGACAGATGACTTAGGGTAAATTAAGGGGCAGTGATATGGGAACTCTTTTTTTTTTGAGCTACAACTGACATATTAACATTATATTATTTTCAGGTGTACAACATGATTTGCTATTTGTATATACCTAAAAAATGATCACCACAATAAAGTCTGGTTAATACCCATCATCCAGGGGGATCTTTCAAAAGAGGAAGGCTTGGGTGGTGCCATCTTGGTTGGTCATACCCCTCTAGGTTTGGTGGGTGTTCCCCTCTTCCAAATCTTGATTAGTCTAAGACACAGTATAATCTCCTAGATTTTTTGTAATACTGACACAGGGTGTGAGCGTGAAATTCTAACTCAGTTGGTCTAGGGAGGAGAAAGGTGAAAGTGGAAAGATAGACACATGTTATGTCCTAGAAAGCATGCCAAACCAACCTGGATTATGTTCCTCCTGCGACCTCTTGTTAAACTGATAAACTGCCCTTGTTAGGACAGCCTGGGGAGGAGTTCTGGTTCAGGCTGCGGGCATGGGTGGGTTGGACCACAGTGGTCTATTCTCCTGGTCACTGCTGCACAACTCCATGTGGAACAAGAGGATGGTGGAAGGAGGGATCTGTGGGCAAATCATTTATAAGCAACCTGCCCTGATGGTTTGGATGATCCCAAAGCACTGGGATGTGGAACCTGAAACCCCACAAAGCAATCTTTAGGCTCACAAGGGATCCTTTACTCTATGAATAAGAAGGATGCCCAGCTGATGGAGACTAAAGGGGGAGGGTATAGAATACCAAGAGAAGGAAATTTTTTTTTTAAGTACACGTTATCCATCTGACACAAGCAGTATGAATCTTGTTATCCAAGACGAGCCCTGACTGAGAACTGTAGTTCCAAAGCACAACTGGGAAATGGGTCATCTCATCATGGCGAGGCGGCACGTGCTTCCCAGCATGTGTGCTGGACTGTGTGTGGGCTCTTGGGGAGAGTGTGTCTTGGTTTGGAGATTTTTATTCTTCCTCAAGCCTAGGTTTCTACACGGTCATAACACTTAGTAGCTATCTCATTCAGTAAAGAGGATAATCCCAATTTTTATCAGAGTGAACCTGTGGGGCAGTGACCTTACAAAAATTAAAATAAACATGCTCCCATAAAAAGTACTCATTATATGACTAGCTCGTCAACTCTTCCCTCCCTCTTTGCTGAAACAGGCACCTGTTGGCTTAGAAATGTTCGGCATTCTCACCCTAGTGCGCCAAAACCCGCACCCTTCCCCGTGCTGGTATCCACCAACCCCCCACCCCACCCTGAGACCTGCATATCAAATATTACTTCCTGCTGTCTATGACCACATCGCCTTGGCAGTTACCATCAAAAGCAAACACATGGGGAGGACAGAAGTCCCTGAAGCTGGGGAGGAAGGACAAGTGTCAGCGAAGTTTCAGACTTTTTTGCTAGTGCCCAGGTGCAAAATCCTTGGTCACGTGTATCTCAACGTCTCATCAAAGGCCTCATCTTTTCTTCCCCAGGATGGAGAGCTGAACGAAACACTCCTCTGCCTCCACCCCCTACCCTCCTGTTCTTGAAACACACATATGGGACCCCTACCACCCGAAGGTGAACCAACAGGAACAGTGTCTGGCAGCTCACCTATTCTCCACGCGTTCGGGGCTGACCGAGGCTGGTACTCTGTTCAATGTCGATGGTTCCTCGGCAACACGGGCTAGGTTTATTTAAACCGAACAAGTTTCCACCATCTTTTTCTGGTGTCCAGAGAGTTCAATGGCTCAAGGTAACAACTGTCATGAATGTCTGACACAACACCCACAACAGGACTGGAGCCAAGGGCAGATGACATCTGCTTGCCTACATATCCCAAGGAACCAGCTAGCTGTGGGACCCTGCATTCATCCCTCGACCTCTCTGGATTGCGATTTTTCTGTAGAAGAAGGGAGCTGGCATTTTCCTAAGCTGCTCTCCAGTTCTACAATTTTATGGTCAAGTTGCAACCATTTTACTTTACTGAGATAAGACGATGTATTCTCCACGTCACAAGGGCAATTTCAACTGAGCAGCACTGTGTTCCGGCAGGAGTAACAGTGCTAAAAAAAAAAAAGTTTAAACTACACTAAAAAAAATAGTAAAAATACAAGTAGTAGTAAAAACAACAACAACAACAAAGAAAAACCCAAAACCCTCACTTGGTTTCTTACTGGCCTGAAAGTTTGATCTACAAAGTAGGTTGGTTAACTTTGGTTTGAATTTCACAGCTTCCCTATCTTCCAATAAACATAACAACCTCTTTGGAACAAAGATTCCTAGAGCAGTGCCTGCTGCAGTTCATTACAGCCAGAAGGAAAGCCCTGCCCAGATCCGGTGGGGTAACAGCTCTTAGGGGCCTCCCTGACTCCCGCCTAAGCTGTAGCCTCCAACTAATTGGAATTTACCAACAGTAAATCACTTTATCATTTCTTTGCTTCAGAACTTTAAACAGCACCATTCCACCTAAAGAACGAAAGCTCAAAGATGGATTTTGATAGCCTGGCGTGCAGTAACCTAAAATTTAGCCTCACCTACCTGGACCAGCTCTTTCTCTGAGTTCTCCCAGCATATACCCAGGGGTGGGATTTCCTTGTCTGTGGAAGAAACCTTTGGACGCCAGATCCTCCTCTCCAACCTGCCTGACCTGCCCCCTCCTCCACTATCACCACCACCATCCTTACCTGAGTTCGCTAAAACTCAAGATTCACCTGGATGAAAGTGAACTCTCCCTTCGGCTAGTGCAGCAAGAGGTACTTTAACGTCTTTGCATTTGTCTCTGTTTAAAAAGAATATTATACTTATAAAAGTTTTCTTAAAACAGGAACCCTGGGGCTTCCCAGGTGGCTCAGAGGTAAAGAATCCATTGAGTGCGCCCCAACTTCTCAGCCTGTGCTCTAGAGCCCAGGACCTGCAACTACCGAGCCCATGTGCCGCAAGTACTGAAGCCCCTGCGCCCTGGAGCCTGTGTTCCACAACAGGAGAAGCCACCACAAGAACCCCCCGCACCACAACTAGAGAGTAGCCCCCGATCGCCACAACTAGAGGAAAAGCAGCAACAAAGACCCAACACAGCCAAAAATAAATAAATAAAATTATTAAAAAAAAAAAGAACTCTCCTTACAATACTGGAACTACAAGAGTTCTTCAGTATTACTACTATACGATTCAATCCTTTTATTTTAGAGACGAGAAAGCCAAGTCCGGAGAAACAACCTGACATCTTGGGCACATTGGTGGCAAAAAAGGGAAGGGAACCCAAGTTTCCCAACTCCCAGAACTTGCTGCATCAGGCAAACTGCTCCCCATCTTCTCTGCTACTTGGTATCCATTCAAAAGCTTCTCCTGTGGGCTGTATCCTTTTTTCCACAATAGAGAGTTGTGTGCTGCACAATGCAGGTACTCAATAAAGGCAAGAGGAGAAAGCTGGAAGACAGAAGACAAGCTCCCCCAGGCCCTCCTCCTTATGAGAAGACCCAACTTTGTACCAAGTCTCTGTGGGGGAATGTCCTGACTCATTTTCAACTTCCCCCACCCACCTCCAATTAAAGCCCTCTGCTTTCCTTCAGACCTTCCACCCAGTCCTCAATCCTCCCGGAGTATAAACACACCCTCAGAATATGCATCCCACGTGAATGTCCATGGAATTCTGCAGGCCAGAATACTGGAGTGGTGGTAATCTTCTTCTCCAGGGGATCTTCCCAACCCAGGGACTGAACCCAGGTCTCCTGCTTGGCAGGCAGATTCTTTACCACTGAGCCACCTGGGAAGCCCCATGAATGACCACACTCATGTCCTTACATACAGAATGAGGGTCATAGCAATGATTCCCAACTAAGTGTAAGTATTCAAAGGCAAAAAAATTAAGGGACCAGCCCTCTTTCCCCAGAGATTACAGCCATATTTTTTTTAATAACTGTGAGTTGAGAAAAATATGACAAACATCCAGCATGAATTCAGTAGTATTTTATTGAGGTTATATTTTATTATTTTACAAATGCAACGGCACACATTGAAAGAGTAATACACGTATGTGGGTGATGTTATATACATATTTGCTTCACAAACAACACTTGAAGTGCTATGGGTCCCCAGTCACTTGGGCAACTGCTGGGTAGAGGCACTGGTTCAAGACTTCAGAGGTGGATACCTAAATGCTGGGTGTGCGTGTTAGTCACTCAGTCATGTCCAACTCTTTGCGATCCCATGGGCTGTAGACTGCCAGGCTCCTCTGTCCACGGGATTCTCCAGGCAAGAATACTGTAGTGGGTTGCCACTCCCTTCTCCAGGGGATCTTCCTGACCCAGGAATCAAACCCAGATCTCCTGCACAGCAGGCAGATTATTTACCATCTTAGCCACCAGGGAAGCCCCTAAATGCTGGGGAAGGACCTTAAGTCTCTTATCACCTTCCTTTGAAATATACCAATGGGCCAGTGAAGATACCACCAGAGAGGGTCCACAGTCAGCTCACTTCAGATTTCTCATTCCATCTACCTTCTTGTATTTACTACTATCACAGGCGGTGGTATTTCCAGCACTTCTTTTTTCGGGGAAGAAGGGTCTTACTCTAGTCCTCTGGTCTATTCTTGGCTTTCTTGGCAATGCTGCATCAGGTAGAAAGCCACTTTCAGTTTCTCCCCAGGAATTATCTCTAAAGAGTAAGCGCTGACAAGTGATGGATAATTTGCATTTTAACCCTATTCAAATTTGGGTAAATGGTTTAATATGCATGCTAATATTCTATCATTATTCCAATTAAGGAAACTATTATGTTAAAGTGTTTAATCAGGAGAATTAGGGAGAACTCCAGACACCTAAAATTAACCTCTAATAGTCTTGACATTCATTTCATTTAAGTGCAATTTGCTAAGCTATAAGCAACTAGCTGCCTAAGACTTCTGTTTAAGACTTCAGTTTAGGCACGTGGGGATTCCTGATAAGACCTAAGAGCAATTCATTTCCTAACTAGATTGCCGTCTAAAAGAATAAACTAAAAGGGCTGCAATTTAAATACAATCAAGTCCCCAAGCAGTCACATTCCAGAAGACTTAAACATCATCATCTTGATTCCCCAGGAACAACAATGCTATTCGCATCAGAAACAACACAACCACTTCCTCTTTCTCTGACCTTCTCGGTTTAATTACTTCCTGTGATTTCTTCTAGGGCTGAGTGTGCTTGCTCCCGGGGCGGCTGGCTTTCCATAGGAGACTGATTTGTCTGGAAGGTGCAGAATGCCAGCTGACAGACATTATACACAAAGTGCTGGGACTTCCTATTTCTCTTTCAGTGATAGATTTCTTGGACTGTCTGGCATTCACCAAGAACTTTTAGTCATAAGAAAAGAAAAAATTCTTCAGCACCTTACCACCTAAAGATCGAGCTACACCTCAAAGCTGAAAGTCCTGCCAACAATGGGTAAAGGCAGGCCCTTGATAATATCTCTCCGCGTGGAAACACCACCTTCTTGATCAATGAGCTTCTTCAGCAAGTTCCAAATGCCAAGCATGTGACGTTGCCTCTGAAGACACAAACCTGGCAGCTGGGAGCTCACCGTCATCACAAAGACAGGCTCTTGCTACTCAGAGAAGGGTCCTTGGATCCGCACCACCAGCATTGGGAAGCTGGTTAAAAATGTAACATCTCAGGCCTTCCTGAACCAGAATCCTCATTTTATAAGATTCCCATGCACACTGAGGTTTAATCCTCTTCTCAAAATAGCTAGACTAAAACCAGGTCTTAGTGAACAGCAAGTTTCATTAACTATCTTGCTCACACACACTCCATCAAAGGGAAGGTGGCTGGTTGTCTTTCCAAAAGCAGTCTCTGTAGAACTGCTCTTTGTATCAATACAGAAAATGCCATCTCTGTGGGCACTGGTTCTCTGCTCCACAGGGCTGAACAGGAGAGTGACGAAGAAATGTCACCTCACTGTCCTGAGGCATTTAAGGGATTCTGTGCATGCATGCTTGGTCACCAAGACCAACTCTATGCAACCCTGTGGACTGTAGCCCATCAGGCTCCTCTGTCCAGGGAACTTTCCAGGCAAGAATACTAGCGTGAGTTGCCATTTCCTACTCCCGGGGATCTTCCCAACCCATAGATCAAACCTGGGTCTCCTGTACTACAGGTGGATTTTTTACTGTATGAGCCACTAAGGAAGCCCTTTACAGAGTTCTAATTTCATTTGCTCAATGGTTATATAAGTCAAACTGTACACACAACAGTTTCTTTGCGAAAACTGAGGCTCTATGCAGTTGTTCATAAATAGTTGTTCTACAGACATGAGATGTGAAGTCAAAGGACCTGGGTAAAAATAACAAATCCTGCTCTGTGACCTCAGACAAGATACTTAACCTGGCTGAATCTTTTCTTCGCCTGCAGCTGTGGACAATTGATTCGTGGACATAATCCATCCACATGTAAGTGCATGAGTGAATGTGTATGAACACACCACACTCACCCTAAAAGTGACTCAAGAACTTGTTAGGGGAGCTGGGAATCCCAATGCCTGCCACTCAAGGGGTAACCCTGCAGAGGACGAACAAGTGAAACACCTCAGGTGCCCAATCAGTCTATCATCCAGATAACGCTGGCGTCACGCCCTCAAGGCACAAAGAAGTGCCTAGCACCCTAGAATGTAAGCTCCCCGAGGGCAGAGGCTCCCTCTGAGCCACAGCTGGGGTTCTGTCTGGCCGGTTACATGCCTGGAACACTGTGTGGAGTAAGTGAAGGGTGCTCTGCAGCGAGTCACTGTCTCTCCTCCAGTCTCACCCTAACTACTATCTATTTTATCCAATAAATAATTTATACATGGCTTTTCAATTAGTGGCAAGTATTTTCTAAAGTGAAGTTCCTTAGATTCAGAGAATCCCACACTTCCAATGGACACCTGTCATCTGATAGCCACTACTTTTCCTTAGTATAAAAAGACATGTAAGAACAGAGCAGGTTCACAAACAGCAGACTCCTAATCTGAAATCTGTGCATGCGTGCTCAGTCATGTATGACTCTTTGTGACCCTATGGCTCCTCTGTTCATGGAATTTTCCAGGCTAGAATAGTGGAGGGGGTTGCCTTTCCTCCTCCAGAGGATATTCCCAACCCAGGGATGGAACCTGAACCTCCTGCATCTCCAGCATTGGCAGGCAGATTCTTTACCACTGTGCCACCCAGGAAGCCTGAAACTTGTTGACCCACAGACTAATGAGAAGACAAGCATTAGTCTTCAGGGCCAGAAGTAGCGTTAGGCCAGGGTACGCCATCCAGGCACAGCAGACCTGTTTCAGAATTCTGAGCCTGAGAAAAATCCCAGATTTTGATTTAACCTATTAAACAAAGGAGAGACATTTAATTACTCTGTTTAAGACTGTATTTACACGTATTCAGCTTTAGAAGTTCTACAAAAATGAGTAAACTTATTAGGATGTAGATGATTAAATCTCTGGCCAAGCATCCACTTCATTCCCTGGATGGAAGTATAAACACAAACACCAACATGGCACACAAACAGACAAAACAAGCCATAAGCCAGCTTACTCCTAAGAGAACTCTTAGCCTCATCCATTTCCCCCACAAGCCTACTGACTCTTTGTTTTAGAAAGAATTTGAACGCTGTTGATCATATGAGTTCTAGACCAGAGAGGGGTGGCAACAGAGCAAAGGATGCTACTACATAGGTAAGTAAACTGACAGTAAGCATCAGAAGAGGAAAGAGGTAGAGAATGACCCCAAAGCCCATGTTTCCTCCATCACCATTGTGGCAGCCTGCCCCCTCTTAGTAGTTTTTAAAAACAAACAAACAACTTCAAGTCTTCCTGGATGTACGTGCAATATGAATAATCATTTAATTTTTTTTTTTCAGTTAATGAACGTTTAATCAATCAATGAATGTTTGCAGAAAGCCTACTATGGGCTTAGCACTTTGCCTGAAGATGGGTGTACAGGTCAATAAGCTATTCTTTCCACACCTGGAAGGGCAAATGGGCCAAGCTTCTGGGTGCATTCTCAGGATGGGATGCAAATACAAAATAAACAGTGTTTATCTGAACAATCAATACTGGAGGCCAGAACCAAAGCAATGAGAAAAAGAAGTAAGAGGAATAAACAGTGAAAATGAAAGACAAAGATGAACCAGGAAAGACAATTTTAACAACTCAGCCTGATAATTAAGTTTTAAGCACTTATGAATGGACCACAGGAAATAAATCTAAGAATGGAACCGCAATTTGAAAAATCATTATTTCTACAAAGAGAAGAAGCTAAATCCATACATTTTGAAGGTGCTCATATTGTTTGATCTCTTCAATCACAACTGCTAAATGCCAGGATGAAGTAAAAATTTGTTTCTTCACCGGTATGCTCTTGTGTATGCTTAGTTGCTCAGTCATGTCCAACTCTTTGCGACCCTGTGGACTACAGCCCGCCAGACTTTTCTGTTCATGGGATTCTCCAGGCAAGAATACTGGAGTTGGGTAGCCATTCCTTTCTTCAGGGAATCTTCCCAACCCAGGGATCAAACGCAGGTCTCCTGCACTGCAGGTGGATTCTTTATTGTCTGTATGCTCTTGGGGCAATCAACACAGAAGTTCTGTTTTAAAATAAATATTCAGCTGCCCTTTGAAAGTAGCATAAATAACATAAGCAGGATTTGCTATCATGTACGCAACATACCCCAAGTGAACATACTGTTGACAAAGATTACCTGAGAAATGAGTAATTACAAAACAGTTGGTCCTTAATTTAGCCAACTCCTATGCCAGTTAATATCAAGCGTTTTACTAAGATCCTGGCCTGACTTCCTTCCCCTGACAGGGACCACGTCAAGCTGTGGTAACCATCTTTCATGCCTACCATGGCAGGCACATAGAAAACACATTTTGCTTCACAAAGCATGCTGCCCACCAGTGCAAAATATTCCTTCTACTCCAGTGACTAAAAGCCCTAGACAATGCCTTAAAATCATCAATGTTCTAGCCTTAAATACTGATCAGAAAGAAACATTTACAACAGTTAACAAGTTTATCAATATGACTGGGTCTTTAAAAAAAAAAAAAAAAAAGGCAGCCCAATTTACTTAACAGAAAACAAGCCAAAATAAACAGCCAAATGCAAAAACTTCCTGCTCTGCCTCTATTATCATCTTGTTCAAGTTTCTGAGGATTTTGCTGTTAGATTGTATATTTGTGTTCCACCCCATAACATAGGAACTCTGCCAACAGTGGCGCTCATCGGCACAGCTGTCTCCAACTTCAAGTGCTAAGACTCCACGAGAACCCTGTAGCTGTTGCAAATTGTTAATATTTTGATCTCAGCAGACACTATCCTGCAGACGCAGAAAACACAGGCCCCAGCTTATTGAGTTTAGACTCTTCCACTTCCCAGTTCCCACAACAGTGATTGGATTCAAAATGGTTTTGACTTTTCCATCACAGATCACCAACACCAGATAGTTCTGCAACCAGTTTCCACAAGACACGTCAAGGGCTTCAGGTAAAACATGGGAGTTTCTCAGAAGGAGGCTTATACACACCCTAAGTTAACCAAATACAATTATAATTATTGCATTTGTCAGCAGGGACAAAACAACATTTTAAAATAATCAGATTCGTTTTTTTAACTTAACAGATCTTTATTAAAAGCAACCACAATGTGCCCGGTGGATGGTATTAGGCCAACAGGGAGAAAACTAGGCAACAGAGGTAACCCTGATGTAGCTGTATATAACAAGCCCAACTCTAAATGGTGATAACTGTCATACAGTGTGGAGGGAAAGTTCTATAAAGAGTCCACAATTTTTCCTTAGGGAGTGAAGGAGGGGGAAGTCCAGGAGGACCTCAGAAGAGGAATGACTCAGGGCTAGTAGTAGGGGAATGAGCAGAATTTCACGTGTTGGAGAAGGAAAGAAGAACATTCCAGAATAAACAGCATGAGCGAGTGGACCGTTGAGAAGAACAGTTTTGATATTGATACTGATCCACTTTTTATACATGTTATTGGTTAAAGGGATCAGCAAGCAGAGGGAATCAGCTACAGCTGGAAAGGAAGTAGCATCTGTTAAGATCCCTGTGGAAACAAACCCAACAGATGGAGGTTAGGGAACGCCCACCACCTACCAAGACTATAACCTTGCAGTAGGCTCTTAACTTTATACAATGACAATGTCTTTTTACACAATAACAATGTCCTGGCTTATAAACTTGTTAAAGATCTTTCCAAGTTTTTTGTTTTGGTCCGCTTTCAAGATTTTCTAAGGAAGAGACCAAGATTCCAATTCTTAGTCGACTCCAGGATTCTATTCTGGTAGAATAGAAACACACCTACTTTTTTAAGGTGAAGGCAAACAGAATGGATCTATACTTGTTGCACTGTGTCTAATTTCCACAACTCTTACTTCAATAACTAGAGCTAACATTCCAGTAATAATCAACTCTGAATTCACATTCCTTTCATTATCTTAAGGTGTAACAAGCCCAAGTTTACTTAAATTCACTTTAATTCAGTATGTGCCTCAGCATTTTCAGGGAAGACAAGGGAAGTGAAAGAAGTTATGGCAATGACAGGATGTCACTAATTCAGAAGAATTAGGGACAGTATGACTGGCAGAAATGGTCTGAGCTTTGAAGTCAGAATGACTAAGGCTGGCCACCCTCTGCCCTTCTGAGATAGCACCTTGTGGTGCTTGAAAGCACAGTCCTTCCTGAGAGAGCCTACTAGGGTTATTTAACCTCTCTGGGTCTTGATTTCATCCCCCTCTATAAACGGAGGTAATAAAACCATATGGGCTTCCCCGGAGGCTCAGTGGTAAAGAAGCCGTCTGCCAATGCAGGAGACAGGAGTTCGATCCCCAGGTTGAGAAGATCCCCTGGATAAGGAAATGGCAACTCACTCCAGTATTCTTGCTTGGACAAACCTGTGGACAGAGAAGTCAGGAGAGCTACAGCCCACGGAGTGGCTAAAGAGTCAAACACAACTGAGCGACTAAACAACAAACAAAACCATATGCAGCATAGAATTGTTGAAAAAACTAAAGGAGTAAAGTGCTATAAAAAATATTTGCTGTCTTCGGTAAGTAATGTAAGCTTCCTCATTGGTTAAATGGGGTAACACCTCCTTCACATGGTTATTTGAAAGTGAGATTGTAAGAAATCTATCTCGGTGTCCAGCGATGAGCCGACACCAGAAACCTGTGTTATTCCTGGTGTATGCTGTAAGCTTTACACAGGCTAGCTCATTTAATTCCCAGAGCAACTCCACGAAACCAGTAGTATTTATTCCCATTTTATTCACTCAGATAAAAGCAAAGTGAGATACATCAGTAACTTGCCTTGGATCAGAAGGTGACCAAATGGCTAAGCCTTGAGCCATACATTACAAATGCACTTAAAGCAGGATCTTTGGCCTTTGGCTGAAATAACCAGTTAGACATTTTTCAGTCAGTTGAGACTGAGAGTAAAGACATCAGGGAATTATTCTTAATTCTGTGAAGTGTAATCATTGTCTTGTGGTTTCACATAAGAGTATGTTCATCTTTTGGAAAGTAAGCTCAAGTAATTGAATATAAGAGTTCTAATGTCTAATTTCTTTGAAATGGTTCAGCAAAAAATATTTAAACTTTTAAAGTTTTTTTCCAAATGGGAAACCTTTCAACATTAGGGAAAGTATGAGTGAGAGAGGAGTTATAAATCCATCCTCAGCAAGATGTGTGTTGCCGAGGGGAGTTCATCAACAAAATAGAAAGCTGAATGGTAGCTGAGTGGTTCTTGAGTTACTACTCCTTGAGAAGAGTTTCTTCATTTTGTCTGCGAATTTCCAAATCATTCATAGCCATGATCCAGTGATTTAAAGATACAGACAAAACACACGTGATTTAAAAAAAATTTTTTCCATTTCCTCTGTACAAAAAGGTTACTATCAATAATTTATTGAATTATTTTAATTATATTTAACTTTTTAATTTAATTATCTTTAATTTTCACTTACTGAAAAAATTTGTATAGTTATAAATCTTAACATGCATTTCTGTCTGGAGAGGGACGGAAGGGTTAGGGTACTTTTTATACTGAAGCTATTGTTTAGGACCATCAGCAAAAAGAGCTTTACTAAACCTATGAGCATATATTCATTAGAGGAATTTTAAAAAGACAAAAAAGAACATTAGAAGACAAAACATATATTTTTAAAAATTAAGCACAATTTTACCACTTTCAAGGTTCTGATTTATTGCTAAATGTAATACATTTAAACACCTGTATTGTTTAATAATAACCTTAAATATATGTGGGCTATCAGGAAGATCTATTTTACCTAAGACACAAATATATCTCCCTTAAGTTTCCAGTTTGATGTCACTTCCTTGTAACACACCTTGCCTGCTTCCAAAAGGTATCTGAGGAAGCTCAAACATAAAAACCATTAGAAGAGAAAATAGAAAATAGATTGAAATGCATAGAGAGGAGTGGTAAATAAATCTAGCAAAAACCTAAGCTAATATGGCTACCATAACCAAGCAAAAATTTTAGCTCTGAGCTTGAGACGGTGGTAGAAAAAAATAAAACAGAAAACCAATCACAGCAAGCCCTGTAAGTCTGAGAGAAACGTTCTTTCGGGCATCAGCATTTAAAAGCAATTTTTCAGATGGGCCATTACATAAGAACGATGAACAATATAATGGACAGTGTCCACAAATGGCAGTTTATACAGCCCATGCAGCCCATTTTCTTACCAGGCATTTCTTGTCTCATCACAAGGTCATTGCATTAAAAGTAATTCAGAGAAGGCCATTTCTGCAGCGGGCTAAGGCGCCACAGCTTTCTGATTCTCTAACTGAAACCAGAACCTATCCTCAAATATCCATTGTCTCAACTGGGCTTCTGACAGCAGGAGGGACAGCCAGTTCCATGCTTAACTACTCTGAAAGCCTGGAAGAGAAATATTTATTTCTTGCTGGTGATTCCACCTGAAATCCCTTTGCTTTGGATATCACATGGGATACGATACAAAACTGACCTGCTGCCCTAGAAAGGAAGCGGCCAGGCCAGCATCCTTGAGGAAAGGGAGGCAAGGAACCCCAATCTAGGGTGATGAACCAATCAATCTCCAACAAGCCCTGAGCACGGCAACCTTCCCTTCCTGCTACTACTGCTATTTGTGTGTGCAGGGACAAACAAGGACCCATAAAAATACCTGTTTATTATTAATAGTCATGTCCAAAAGGGGGCAAGGCCCAAGAGCGTATTCCTTCCCCCACCCCATATTTCAGCCCTAGAAGGGCAACATTTTTCATTTTACCATTTCAAGATACAGTCTATGAAGGCCAAGCAAGGTCTAACATAGAAAGACCAACAGATGTGGTGGGATATTGGACATGCACACCAGGTAAGATCCTCTCAGGCCACTTACGGGACAAGAGTCCTAAGACAGGTGTCTGGCAGACTAGGGGTTACTGCAGCCAAAGCTCCCTGGGGACCCAGAGAAAGGAAATTCCCTTTTCCAAACATCAACTCTCTCAACACCCCCTCCCGCCCAGCCCGGCGACAGCAGACGCCAAAGGACAACGGGGCACTTAAAAAAAAAAAAAAGTGAGTAGATGCTTACAGCACATTCTATCACCTGCTGCAAGACAAGCCCTCCCCGCTGGCCAGCCCTGAGTCACTTCCCCTCTCTGCAATGGGTCTTAATGCTCGCGGGGGCAAAAGACCCGGGGCCTCTGGCGCTGAATACCCGCAGTCCCCGAGTCGGCGCAGACACACGCTGGGCCTCCCTCTAGGCAAGCTCCCGTGGCAGCCGACCCGCTCTCTGCGCCCCAGCCGGCGCCGCCGCTACCTTGGCTAATGGCAGCTCTGAATGAAAGGAGCTGAGACAGGCTCCGGATTTATGAATGTGCAGGGGAGGAGGGGAGAGATATCATGTGACAATAAAGGAGAGCGTCTTATTCACAAAAAAAAAAAAAAAAAAAAAAAGTGGCTGTGGCGGGCACAGCCACTGTGCAGCAGCGGCCGCCGCGTTGCGGTGACCGCTCGGACCCGAGGCCGACGATCTCAGGCACCGGGCCCGGCAGCCCAACCCCTAGTCGCACCCACGATCGGAAACGCCTCGGGCGCTGGCAGAAGAAAGGCAAAGCCGCCTCTGCGGCCGCAGGAACCTGCACCTCGGCCAGGGACTGAAGGAAGACGGGTCCGGCGAGGGGAGGTGGGTCCGCCGGAGAGCCCCTCCAGCGAGGAGCCCAGAGCTTTGTTCGCCTCGGGCCCGCGGGCCGGGCACGCACTTCTGTGCACGCGCGCACACACAGATATACACAAAGATATACACATAGACACACAGAGATATACACACAAGGGCCCCGCAGCGCGCTGCCCCGCGGGCTCCCGCCCTCCCCCGCCGCACACCCTCGGATCCGCCCCCCGAGCAGCCCCGACCCCGCGGGGCGCCAGTCCCCGGCCGGCCAACGCGTGCACACACACGCACACGCGCCGCGGGGCCCCAGAGCTGCTCCAGCACGCCGGCCCGCGCGGGGACCCGGGTGCACACAGACCCCAGCGCAACCCGCGCCCAGTCCTCCCTTAGCTCCGCAGTGTTTTTTATGAATGAAAATGTGGTATGCAAATGAGAGCGATTCAAGAAAACGACATGGCGGAGCCTGGGCCCCAGTGGGCTTCCGAAGGGACCAAGGGGCTAGCGGAGGGGGCGGGAGAGCCACAAAAGTCACCAGGTCAAAACCCACCGACCCCTGGAAGCCGGAGCGGGGGTGTCAGGTGTTTCCCTCCCGCCGCCGAGGATCTCGAGAAGAGGGATGATTTGAGTCCCCGGAGAGGGAGCGGGGACCGCCCGGAGGTCACCCGCGCGCCCTTGGCCCCCGCAGCGGCCACCAGCCCGCCGACCCAACGCGCGCCCCCTCCAGCCTGCAGCAGTTTTCGCCCCCTCCTCACTTCATCAACAAGGGGGGAAATCTCGCGTCCCACACCCCACAGACCAGCGAGTCGCTGCACCCCAAGCCAAGTTCACCCAACCAGCGTCCCCGCCCGCGTCCTCAGCCCCGGCCCCCACGCTGCCCTCGCGGGGCACTCTCGTCCCACCCCGCGGCCAAACTTACTCGTCCGGGTGTGTTTCTTCGGTCATTTTCCTGTTCACCTAGACGCCTGTCCCGCGGCGGGCAGCTTTGCTCCCTTCATCTTCCTGTCCGCTCATCCTCTCCCCCACCCCCCTTCTTCACATCTCCGGAGATCGCCTGATTTGGTTGGGGGGAGCTGCTAGAGATGAAGGGGGCGCCGCAGAAGGCAGAAGGGGAAGCAGGGCGACGGGAGCGCGGGGTGAGGTCTGGGAGAAGGGGTGCACAGGCAAGCTTCGCGGGGAGTAAGCGCCGCAGGGCCGAGGGGCAAGGCGGGCTGGGGCTCCGAGGGCTCGGGAGCGGGCGGAGCGGAGAGATTTGGGCAGGGGACGGCGGTAGGGGAGAGGAGGAGAAAAACAAGCGCGCGGTGGAGCGGCGGGGACTGCTGAGAGCAGGAGAAGAGGGCCGGCCGCGGGCGGGGGCTCGGCCCGGGGTTGCCCCCGGGGGGCCGGGCCAATCACGGTTCCGGGGAGCGCTCGGCGGCCAGGGGTGGTGCGCCTGGAAGGCGGTGCAGGGCGCCCCGTCCGAGCCCCATCTCTCGACTCTACCGATTTACTCCATATTGGATTCTCACCACCGCCAACAGGAGGAGGAAGTAGGGCGGAAGCGATGACGTCTTCCCAGCGGCCAGAGGTGGTGGAGTGCAAAAAGCTTCCTACTTGCGACCGAAAAAAAAAAAAAAAAAAAGGAGGAAAAAAAAAAAAAAACTTTGTCCGGCCTACTGAGCATGCCCGACTTCCTTCCCTCCCTCCCCCCGCCCCCCAGGTCCCTCCCGGCTTCCACTCCCTGAGGAGCCCCGGAGCGGAGTTGTTTGCGCCGCGTTTAACTCCGGATCCTCCCGCGTTAGCGCTCCGGGTTTTAAGATGCCCGAGAGGAGGGAGGAGGTGGCAGCGGGGGACTTGCACACATCTGGCGTCCGGTTGGTTCCCTCCCTTCTCCCAAACCCCTGGATTAAAAATCCTAGGGAAGAGGAGGAGGGGGAAGACAGGGATCTCTGGGGGTGGCCGGAGGGTTGCTGGCCCTCGGAAAACCAACTAACCCCCACCTTGGGTCGGGAGGGTGGGGGCGGAACAGGTGCATTTGCCAAGATTCTGAATGGCAGAGGCTTTTCAGTTTCACTTGAGTCTCAGGATCTCTTTTCTTGGTAGGGGCTTGGGCGTTTTTAAGGAATCATTATTTGTACATTGTAAAAAAAAAAAAAAAATCCAACACAAGCCAGGAGCGTTTGCATTCCAGTAGAAATGAAGGACTTTCCCAGGTTAAAATGCAAACCCAAATATATTTTTAAAATTATCCAGTAAATCTCAAGTTGGTGGAGGATGGTCCTTATCCTAGGCCCTTGAATGCCACAGTTTCTGGCCCAGAGGTTGCCAGCTCCATGGGCTTTGGCACAGTGAGGTGGGGACCCCTGCTCCTGCTCTATCTCCCCTTTGTTTTTAAATTATTTTCCTAACCTGGCCTAGGACTGTGCTTTTTAACACAGCACTGTCTAGGCAAAGGGCAAGCAACCTGCACGACTGTGCCAGGATCTTTACTTGGCTTGATGTTCTTCTGTTGCAGTCTTGAAATTCTTTATAGTGTTTAAACTAGGGGCTTCACATTGCTACTGGAAATTCCATAGCCAGTGAATATTTCCTTCTGGGGTCTTGCTAGGGAGCAAGAGATATAGTCTCTGTTCCTTCCTGCTCTCCAAGCACTTTTATATTCCCCTGAATGTCCCAACACTACACAAAAAATTTTAACTTAATGGCAATCACTGATCCAATTAAGAGAAGACTAAATATATGCCACAAGTGTTGCATAGGTAAAGGGTATATGTATGTATTTGGAGAGTCACAGTACTCTGAAGAAAGTTATGAGTTTTTACCTTGAGTCAAGGGAAAACTAGTGGTTTACCCTAGGCTTCGTGTTTATCTTAACCATGATCTTTTGGACACAGATTGGGGTTAAACCCAATCAACCACTCCATGCTAAGTGCTGGTGGTATGTGTTGGTAAAAAGGGCACTAGACAGGGGAGGAACACCTAGGTTCTGGTTTCCTCCTAGCAGCCCTGAGACCCTGAGTGAGGCTTTTAGCAGTTCTTCAGTTTCTTTATAAAATAAGGATTACAAGGCCACACTTGTCTTTCTCAGTCTTTGAGACCACTGAGGGTCTATGAGAAAGCACTGAACAAAGCAAGACCTCATTGGCATCTAAATCCCCATGAGACTAAGGCATCTACCCAGTTCTCACCTTTGCCCATTTGTTGCTTTTCTCAGCAATGTTTGAAAGAATTCCTATTCAGTCATTCCTGAACTTCCAGGAACATGAACATTTGTCTTGTCAGAAATATCCACCCAATGGGCGTCATCCTCTAGTTCAGAGTACTCAAATGACAAGGTGACAGGTGAGATGATTATTTTCTGCAGGTAGGCAAGCTGAATCTGTGTCATTACAACTCATTCATCCAGCTCCCTGCTAATAACAGTGAATGACCGGCCCAACCCAGGAGCAAAAGAAAACATTCCAAAGTCCAAGAGTCACCAAGTCCCAACTTGGATGTTCTGTTGCCAAACTCCAGCAGGTCCTTAAGTTCTCTGAGCCTCACACTATCCTGTAGTAACAAGGTAATATCCACAGCATAGAGTTGTTGGAGGGTTAAATGGCTATAAAATGAAGGCACTGTGTTAAGCACACTGCAAATACGAGATTAACGGCAACCCTTTCTTCCCTTTAGCCAGTGGATTATCAAATGCTCCCCCTTTCACTCCTGGTCCTTTATGTTCCTCTAAAGAAAACCTTCCAATTTTTGCCTTGTTCATTACACAAAAGGAATCTTTTTGATGAAAATGTCCCAAGCAGGTCACCCTCCCGCATCAGTCGCTAACTATGACTGGCAGCTCCGAGAATAAATGGCGGTATTGAGTGAATAACTCAGATGTTTATTGATCGGAATACCAGGGTGTTATCAAAGCCTACTGGATAGTTACCAGAATAGGGGATATCACGGATTCAGGGTTTTAATGACATTGCTGAAAAGAGCTAAATACCCACATCCCTGTCTCGCCCCGACAAACGGCAAAACAAGGGACAGGCAAGCGAAAGGTGTCTCGTAGAGTGTGTCAAAAGTAATGTCGATCTGCTCACAACTTCAGGGTAACCCCGCGGAGTCTCCCGTAGGACCCCCACCTACTCGCTTCCGAGCCCGAGTCCGGGGCGGGCGAGCACCCCCTCCCGAATCCTCCGGGCCGGCCGCCCGGAAAGCCCGGAACCCGAGCGACCCTCGGCGGCCTCGGGACGGGCATGCTCAGTAGACCCGCAGTGCTAGTTTCAATCGGAAGCCGGCCTCGGCCCCCGCCCCCTCCCGCCCCGCACGGGCGCGGGGAGAAGCGGACATTTTCACCTCCACTATCCTCTCTCTCTTGTCCTTCGCCCACTTTCTGCGTCCACCCACTTCTCGCCCGTCGGGGTCTGACTGGGCGCGGGTGTAGATCTCTCGGGAGTGGGCTGGTGATAGTGACTCCCTTCGCCCTCCCCCAGGGTTAGAGGGGTTGCAGGGTAGGGGTGGTTGGGGGAGGACTCCACTGTGTCCTAAGGTGGTTTGTGCCGCCCGACCGCGGCCCTCAGGAGTCCCCCCACTGCCGCAGCGCCCCCCGCTCCCCGCCCCGCGAGGCGTGCGCAGCTGCGCCCCGCCTGTCCTCATCTCACCCTCATCCTGCCCCTTCGGTATTTCTCAATGACCGGCGCTCGGAGGACACTTCCGACCCGGGAGGGAGCGGGTATCATTAGCGCCAGCTTTATCAGTTCCTTCCGGTCTGCCGGGAGCCCAGCCTTGCGCGCAGCTTGGCCGCGCCCCGGGCGCTCGGGTGCCTTTATTTTTCTGTTTAAACAAGCAGTCGTGTGTGCCGGGGTGTGCCAAACGAATGTGCAGCCCGCCTGCTCCGCCCTCTCCCCCACCAGGCCCGCCGGCCGGAATGGAAACCCAAGCTCTCTCGTAAAGAAGGGGATGATGCAAACTTAGAAACTGACCCGGCGTCCGGGAACGATGCCCCTGCGGGGCGCGGCGTCCCACTCCCGGCATGAATGGCTGGAGCCCGATTGCATAATCGGCGCGGTATAAATAGCCGGCGGGCGGGCCGCTGACGCGCTCGCTGGTCCCGTTATCGTGAATACTTCATCTCCGATGCGTTCACTCCCGGGTCATTTTCCCTTTGAGCTGCAAGGCTGGGATTTTAAATAGCAGAGATGAAAGGCTCTCATCCCTGCCTCCCTGCTCCCTTGAGTTCATGTGTTATGAATGAAACCTCGCTGCTTCCTGAAGGCTTACTTCAGGTAGGGGAGAGAAAGTCAAGGCAGCGGTCCACCGAACCTCGTGTGTGTGTGTGTGTGTGTGTGTGTGTGTGTGTGTGTGTGTGTGTGTGTGTGTGTGTGTGTGTGTGTGTCCACCGAACCTCGTGTGTGTGTGTGTGTGTGTGTCCACCGAACCTCGTGTGTGTGTGTGTGTAAAGGCAGCGGTCCACCGCGGTCCACCGAGCTCTGTGTGTGTGTGCGCGCGCGCGTGTGTGTGTGTGCGTGTGTGTCCCGGAGGGAGAGAAAGCAAGAAGGAATGATTGACAGGGCTGGGCAACCGTCTCATCGAGAAAACGTAACCGCTGATGGTTTGCCTCTGGAGTTTCAGTTTACAACTCTCCAGCCTCATTGTAAGGTAGATTATGCAAAGGGTCTTTTCGGCTGTGGCTGCTCACTCGCCTTCTCCTCCGAGCAGTGTTGCTTCAGTCGGAGGAGCTGGTTCCCTTTCTTCTTGGAGGCAGCAGACATGCCAGACTGTAAAAGCCCTGGGGACCTCTGAGGTCTGGAAGAAGAGCAGTGCTGCGGGTCAGTTTAGCCACTCTCTTTTTTCTTAGAAGCTTCTGCTATGTCCAAAGATGAGGAAGTACAAAAATTTATTCCTCCCAACTGTATTTCACAAATACATGGTTGTTTTAAAAATGATAGTGTGCAGAGGGTTGTTTTTTTTTTTTTTTAACCCTTTCTCTTAAACACCAAGTTTCGACTTATTTTCTCAAAATAAAATGACTGGTTCTTCACCAATGCGTTTCCGGTAAGTGAAAGGCAGTGGCCTGGTCATTATTTTTCAAACCGGAGGTTCATTGCTCCTACCTGGATTTAAAATGCCAGGTCCTTTGTGATGCTTTGGGATTATAGGGGCCATGAACCCAGGGTCCTGCCCTCCAAGGTTATCTGTCAGGTGAAGCAACAGTCCCATACAGAAAACATTAGGGCAATGGCTAATGCCTCTAAAACATGAGGTAAGCAGGGGAGAAAGCAGAGGTAAGGGAAAGGAAGGCTCCCCAGAGGAAGGGGTGTCTGAGCCACATCCTGAAGGAAGGTGAGACGGTATAGATAACCGACAGCCCAGTGAACCCAGAAGCCCCAAGGTGTGGCAGGGTGGGGAGCCAGGGTAAGAGAAAGGCTGAGAAGGATGGGTCTGGGAGGCAACAGAGGTCATGCTAAAGGAGGTTAGACTATCTTGAAGTCTTGGGATCTTTTGTAGCAGGTTCACAGCTGAGCTTTGTCCAGTCCCAGCTCTTTGCAGTGGCCCCTTGTTTGCACAAACATAGTCTTTGGGCATCCATTGTCTTGGGGTTTGGAAACTGATAGCCCCATGGTCAGAAAAGGCTCCAGATAAATTCTGTTTATGCTTACCTTTTTTCACACAAAAAAAGAATCTAACAGTTTAAAGTCAGATTGTTTCACATAAAAATCAAGGTTTTTGGCTCCTCTTAAAAAATACTCCAAAGATGCAGGAACTATGAGTGCCAAATTCTTGCTTGGTAACAGTTGACTCTTGGTGAATGGCGGCTGGCCCATCTGTCAGGCTTCTGGCTCCTGTAGGCATTTGAGTTTTTGACTCTGACATAAAAGAATCCTTTATGACTGCACCAAGGCCCCACTCTGAGACCCAAAGTAGGCCGAGCTTGGCAATAAGTACACAGCATTTTACATGAGGATCTCCTGGCCTCTTGGAAGGAAAGATCTTCACCAATCTTCAATCTCCTATTCCAAGACTATTGTAAATTAGGCCAAATAATAAAATGGATGAGTGAGCTCAGTCAGAGTCCAGTGGCAGGGAAGCAATGAGGCCTCTAAAACAACAACACTTATCCCCAACTCAGGCTCTGTTTCTGGGGAACTCAACCCAAGATCTCTGCCAACAGGGCATCTGAGGTTCAAGTGATCCACTGGAAAACTCTCCAAATGGAATAATGTTTGTACCCCAAACTTATGGAGCAGCATATATAAGTTACGTAAGACATTTTAAGCAGGGAATGCTAGACTCAGATTTACATTTTTAATAGATTACTCCAGGCATGGAGAATGGTTTGCAGGAAGCAAAGGCTGGTTAGGGAGAAATTTTCTTCTTCCATGACAGAAATAATAATGCATGACAAAGCACAGTGGCATTGGCCATGGAGATGGAAAATAACTCCAAAGACACAAGTGGGATGGAAATGAGTTGGCTCTCTGACCTATTAGATATGGAGACTAATGGAAAGGTCTGGGATAACTTCCAAGTTGTTGACTTGGGAAATTAGATGTATCTTAGTGTCTTTAACATGATTAGGGTAAAAGGAGAAGGGCTTGGTCACCAACAGACAGTTGCTACCACTCAACTCTGAGACCAACTAAGTATGTCGGGGATTGAGGGATATAAAGAGAAGCTAGAACATAGGAAAGCAGAACCTCGAGATAGAAATGGAGGGACAGTTCGCTGAGGACATCATTTGAGCAACTGGAGTCAACCTTGCCTGAAGCTTGAGGGTGATCTGGACTTTTTAGATCAAATTGGGCTTCTGTCACTTCCAGCCAAAATAAGTCTAACTACCAAAATAGAAAGCCATATTTAGGAGAGTGAAAAAGATTGAGAGGAACTAAGGAATGGAACATAAGGGAATTTTAGAATGTATGTTTGCAATTTAACATAGGGACATCTGGGGTCAGTGCCAGGGAGTTTCACAGAGATTCTGATTTAATAGAACAGACTTCTCCCAGGAAGTTAGTCAACATTTTATGAGTTGTACCAGCCTCTCTTTTTGGCCTCAGCTTCCCATTGTCACCACCCTATCTCCCATCTCCAGTTCCCTTCTCATTCTTAACCTCATGCCTAATTTTTCTGCCTTTATTCCCCAGTCCCTTTCTTCTGTGAAGCTCATAACTGAGAAAGGATGTTTCATAATATAAAAGAACATAAACTTGTAGAATTGGAAGAAAATGAAAGATCATATGTTTGTAGCAACTGTGGCTCCAATAAACCAAACATTCTACCCAAGCTTTTTGGAATGGGTAAAAGGAAAAGAGGAAAACAAAATTCAGTAAGATATGGTCCCTTTATCAGTTAGCTTTTGCTGTGTAACAAACCACCACAAGGGACTTCCCCTGCTGTTCACTGGTTAAGTCTCTCTGCTTCCACTACAGGGCGTGCCAACTTGATCCTTGGTGGTGGAACTAAGATCCCGTATGCAGGGCAGCATGGCCAAAAATCAAATAAATGCTTTATTATCTCATGAGTCTCCAGTTTTTCGACAGGGTGACTGCTCTAACCTCAGCCAGCTTAGCTAGGGCTGGATGAACCAGGAGGGGCTCTTCTGTATTTGGTGATTGGCAGTCTGACTGGTCTAGCCTGAGCTGGAGGAGCTCATCTCTGCTCCATGTGCTCTATTAACCACTAGAAGGCCTGCCCAGACTAGATCACATGGTGGGGATGGCAGGGTTCCCAGATCAGCAAGAGGGTAAACCCCAAAGTGCATGCATTTTTCAAGCCTCTGCTTGCGTCACATTTGCTAATACTATCTCATTAGCCAGAGAAGTCACACAGCCAACCCAGAGTCAAAAGTCAAGACCCAGGGAAACAGACTCTCCTTCCTGAAGAAGCGTCTGCCTGCAATATGGGAAACTTGGGTTCGATTCCTGGGTGGGGAAGATTCCCTGGAGAAGGAAATAGCAACCCACTCCAGTACTCTTGCCTGGAAAATCCCATGGATGGAGAAGCCTGATAGGCTACAGTCCATGGGGTCGCAAAGAGTCGGACATGACTGAGTAACTTCACTTTCACTTTCTTCACTTTCTTGAAGAGAAGAGGAGCAGAGTCACATGGCAAGGGATGTGCATACAAGGATGGGAGGAATCTGTAACCTTTTTATAGTCTACTTCAATCTCTAACCCAAATTTCACAATTAGAGAAGGATATTTATTATAATAATATACATTGATCACACATATGGTTTATAATGATTTATACAAATATATGATACATATATTAGAATATATACAACTAAATAAATATTTTTAATATAAGTATTCAGTCAGTTCAGTCACTCAGTCATATCCGGCTCTTTGCGACCCCATGAATTGCCACATGCCAGGCCTCCCTATCCATCACAAACTCCCAGCGTTCACCCAAACTCATGTCCATAGAGTCAATGATGTCATCCAGCCATCTCATCCTCTGTCGTCCCCTTCTCCTCCTGCCCCCAATCCCTCCCAGCATCAGGGTCTTTTCCAATGAGTCAACTCTTCGCATGAGGTGGCCAAAGTACTGGAGTTTCAGCTTCAGCCATCAGTCCTTCCAATGAACACCCAGGACTGACCTCCTTTGGGATGGACTGGTTGGATCTCCTTGCAGTCCAAGGGACTCTCAAGAGTCTTCTCCAACACCACAGTTCAAAAGCATCAATTTTTCGGTGCTCAGCTTTCTTCACAGTCCAACTCTCACATCCATACATGACCACCGGAAAAAATATAAGTATTGTATGTCTACATATAGGTATCCTATATATGTATAGGAGTACTATTGATAGAATTAACCTCTGCCTTTACAATCATTGATTTATGGCTAAGTGACTAAGAGTGCTTAATATTTAATAGATTTGTGCATGCTATAAAACTCTTCTCAATAGTTTAGCAAATAAAGAGAGACTTTATGAACTTATGCTTTTCCCTTCTTCCTCAGCATAAAAAGCCTGTCTCTGATATGCCTTTCTTCTTAAAATAGTTATATCCCTAAAGAGATCTAGACAATTGAAATGTTTGTTAAAAAAAGCAAAAATACCAAAACATATATAAAAAACACTAGGGAAATATTACTTAAGGTTACTATAGTTGGAATAATTTGGCAAAGCAAAAAAATCATCTCAATTTGTTCATTAAATTAACTCAGATTTTATGCATCATTTTGGAATTAAAGCAAGGCTCACTTGTATACTTTTCTGATGGTGGAAGAGGTGGTACTCTTGATGGGGAAGTGATGAAAAGTTGAGAGGTAGTGGTGAAGATAGTGTTATGGTGGTGGAATTGATGGTAGTGGAGGTGATAATGATGATTATAGAAATCATGGTGGTGGAAGGATCTGAAATAAAAACCTTCAGTTTGCTATAAGTTTCCCTGTGGTCCTCTCGCCAGATCCCAGATGTACAGACAGCTGGGCAAAGGCACCAAAGAAAGGAACAGAAAATCAGTTAAGTCGGAGGAGAGAAGCAGATAAAGAATAGGATAAGATGCCCTGTAGGCCAGGCAATTTCCCATGATGCCAGGAGAGGAAACCAAATACTCTTCGCCTCAGTCGAGTATCACTTGCTCCAGGGAGGCGTATGTCCCCTCCTCTTAGCTGGGCTAGGTGCTCCTCCGTTGCGTGCTCTCATCATCTTCTGTCCTAGAGCTCTTTACAGCTTTTGTAATTTAATATCTGTTTGTCTCCCAAGCTCATGGAGAGCAGAGAACACATCTTTTTCTCTCTTATCCTGTAGTCACTCTGGCTACAATTGTTGTCGTGTAGTCCCTCAGTAAAAGCAAGAGAGGTCCAGAAAAACATCTATTTCTGCTTTATTGACTACACCAAAGCCTTTGACTGTGTGGATCACAATAAACTGTGGAAAATTCTGAAAGAGATGGGAATACCAGACCACCTGACCTGCCTCTTGAGAAACCTGTATGCAGGTCAGGAAGCAACAGTTAGAACTGGACATGGAATAAAAGACTGGTTCCAAATAGGAAAAGGAGTACATCAAGCCTGTATATTGTCACCCTGCTTATTTAACTTATAAGCAGAGTGCATCATGAGAAATGCTGGGCTGGAAGAAGCACAAGCTGGAATCAAGATTGCCGGATGAAATATTAATAACCGCAGATATGCAGATGACACCACCCTTATGGCAGAGAGTGAAGAGGAACTAAAAAGCCTCTTGATGAAAGTGAAAGAGGAGGGTGAAAAAGTTGGCTTAAAGCTTAACATTCAGAAAACTAAGATCATGGCATCTGGTCCCATCACCTCATGTGAAATAGATGGGGAGACAGTGGAAACAGTGTCAGACTTCATTTTTTTGGGCTCCAAAATCACTGTAGATGGTGACTGCAGCCATGAAATTAAAAGACACTTACTCCTTGGAAGGAAAGTTATGACCAACCTAGATAGCATATTAAAAAGCAGACACATTACTTTGCCAACAAAGGTCCGTCTGGTCAAGGCTATGATTTTTCCAGCGGTCATGTATGGATGTGAGAGTTGGACTGTGAAGAAAGCTGAGCACCGAAAAATTGATGCTTTTGAACTGTGGTGTTGGAGAAGACTCTTGAGAGTCCCTTGGACTGCAAGGAGATCCAACCAGTCCATCCTAAAGGAGGTCAGTCCTGGGTGTTCATTGGAAGGACTGATGCTGAAGCTGAAACTCCAGTACTTTGACCACCTCATGCGAAGAGTTGACTCATTGGAAAAGACCCTGATGCTGGGAGGGATTGGGGGCAGGAGGAGAAGGGGACAACAGAGGATGAGATGGCTGGATGGCATCACTGACTCGATGGGCATGAGTTTGAGTAAATTCCAGGAGTTGGTGATGGACAGGGAGGCCTGGCATGTGGCAATTCATGGGGTCGCAAAGAGTCGGACATGACTGAGCGACTGAACTGAACTGAACTGAACTGAGTCCCTCAGTCATGTCCGACTCTTTGAGATCCCATGGACTGCAGCATATCAGGCTACCCTGTCCTTCACCATCTCCCAGAGCTTGCTCAAACTCATGTCCATTGAGTCAGTTATACCATCCAACCATCTCCTCTGTCATCCCCTTCTCCTCCTGTCTTCAATCTTTCCCAAGATCAGGGTGTTTTCTAATGAGTGGGTACCCTGTAATACTTACTGAGTAAGTGAATGACAAGTCATCATGTCTTGCCTTCTTTCTTTTCTTCTACAAGTACCTTTTGCTCCATGGCATCAGAGAAAATGCCTTTCTGAGTGACTCCTTGTGTGTTACTGGCCTAGCTTTCTGGTTTCAGATAGGGGCTGGGAAGGTCCGCAGTTGAACAGTAGTATATTAATAAAATCATGGAGTACTCAAGTTGAAAGAACATTAAAGAACCACCTGGATGAGGAAACAGGAACCCAGATAAGCCAAGGGACTCCATTAAGACCACACAGATAGTCAGGGTCACATCCAGAACCATACCTCAGGAACTGAAAGTCCAGATTCCATAATTAAGGGGCCTTTGTTGGAATAATACAGGATGTACCCTTGGCACTTAGTTCTAGTTATGGTGATGGGAGGCATTGTTGCTTATTGATGTGGAAGCTCATTCCTGAAGGGGAAAATGAAAAGTTGCTTTTGGCTTTCCAAAAACTACTCAGGGAGCTGTACATTTTTATCCTGCATTTTTGCTCACGTTAAATTCTACTGAGCATTGCTGGTCTAGGGCGGTGATGGTAATCCCTTTCTCTAGTTCTTGGTTTAGGGGTGGCTATGTTTTCTTATTTTAACTGGATGGTATTTCTTTTTTTTTTTCCTGTTCTTTCTTACACTGAACTGTCACAGGGTGACCAGTAAAATGAAAGGTGTCTGCTAGGGAAATTCTGGGAAAGATATGAATCTATGAACAAAAGAGAAATATGTGGTTAGAGGGAGTGCTCCCCTCTACCAGTGATGTTCAGCACTCCCAGGAGGTGAAAACCGAAATAATCAAAGAAGAGCTGACCAAGAATCCTGAAGTTGTTGAGCTCCTGAGCTAACCAGACTTAGAACTCACCTACCTCTGGACTCTAGGTTATGTGTAATAGTACATCCTTGTTATTTAAGCCACTTTTTACCAGTACATACGAGATGGTTGGATGGCATCACCAGCTCAATGGACATGAGTTTGAGTAAACTCTGGGAGTTGGTGATGGACAGGAAGGCCTGGTGTGCTGCAGGCCATGCGGTTGCAAAGAGCTGGACACAACTGAGCAACTGAACTGAACTGATAGGTTTTGTGCTCAAAACATGTGATGGTTTTTTCCCTTGTTATTTGTGATTATGAAAGTAAGTCCTGTTCACTGTACAAATATTTGAAGTGCAAAAAAGTATTGCAAGGGAAATAACATTTCAATAATCCTACCTCCTTGGTATCACCCCTATTAATATTCTGAATGTGTATCTTTATAGACTTTTTTCCTTTATATAGTATTTATATTTGAATAAAATACAATACGTATTTTAACAAAAATAAGATCATACTAAACATATCTTTTGTAGACTCTTAACAAAAACCTCAGTGATCATATGCATATGTTCAGAACCCTAAATGTCTCATACATGTTTTCTAGAAAGCAGCTGTGAGTTGACATCATTCTCTTTAGTCTTAATGCACATATGTATAGATATAAGAATAGTTGGCAAATAATTGACAGCTGGAACAATAGTTTTGTATAAATTATTTTATTCTTGAGTCCCTACTGTAACCCTTCTATACTAGTACCTTAGGATTTATAACAAATATTGAATCCATTTGAACTGGCCTTTTTCACCAACTAAATCATAAGTTCCTGGAGGGAATAGGAAAAGCTGTGACCAAATTAGCTAAGTGCTATACACACCTATCTGTCAGAATGTGTAGTGCAAGCACAGTACTCAGAAAATATTTATAGAATGAACAGAGAAAAAACAACCTGTATCATTTTTGTTTCACAATTAACAATAAATAATCTGTAAGTAAATTTACATCATCATTTGTATTGGAATTCTCATTTCATACCAGTTAACACAATGATAAACATCACAAAAAGAACAAACATTATCATCAGCAACATCATCATAAATCTTTTAATAGCCTGGACTTGAAGGTTCTACCTAAAGTCTGTCTTCTAGTTCTGGACTCAAATTTTAACCATTAACCTTTTACCCAACACCAAACAACTTAGGGGATTCCTCAGTGGCTCAGATGGTAAAGGATGAGCAGAAAAACCATCAGATACTCCAACATATCAAACCTGATATTTTTGGTTAGCAGATCTTTTAAAATGCTGGTAGCAGATTAAATGTGTTCATTTTTATCTCAGTACTTGCTCTCCCGTAGCTGTATAATCTCTACTTTCCTATCTCTTCTTCCTCATTTCCATTCCCTCCTACACCTACCATAGTCTAGCTTTTGTTCTCACCACTTGACACAAGCAGCTCTGAGGTTTACTGTTGTTGTTGGCCCCCGGGGGTTCAGTAGTAAAGAATCCACCTGTTGTGTAGGAGCTGCAGGAGATGCAAGTTTAATCTCTGCATTGGGAAGATCCCCTGGAGAAGGAAATGGCAACCCACTCCAGTATTCTTGTCTGGGAAATCCCATGGACAGAGCAGCCTGGCGGGCTACAGTCCACCAGGTCGAGAAAGAATCGGACATGATCTAGCAACTAAACAACAACAACAAAACTTCACGCAAGCTGTTTTGAGGTTAGATCTCTTTGTCTGATTGCTAAATCTGGCGATCTTTCTTCAGTATGGATTGGTAACCTAACCTAGCTGACCACTTCCACCTTCTTAAAACTCTTCCTCCAGCAGCTTCCATGCTGTCAACTTCTGATTCCTCTTTACTTCTCTGTTACTGAGCAGCTAAGCGTTATTGTAAGAGTATGCAGTAATGTTAATAATGCTGGCATCTACTGAGAGCTTCCCAAGTGCCAGGCAATGTTTTTAAATTTTAAACTACATATATGAACTCAATTTCACCAAAGCAGGGGCTAAAAAACTTTTTCTTAACAATAAGTATTTTCTTAAAAGTAAATAGTTTTGGCTCTGCCAGCCCTTTGATCTATGTCACAGCCATTGATCTCAGCCAGTATAGCACAGAAAGTGACCACAGACAGTACATAAATGAATGGGTGTGGCTGTGTTTCAATAAAACTTTATCTACAAAACAGGTGACTCAGTTTGGTGCAGGGACTGTAGTTTGCCAAACTCTGCTCTAAAATCTAAGTTCTGCCATAGCAGGAATTTTTTCTGTTTTGATGTATGATAGATAGTTAGGAAATATTTGCTGAATGAATACTTTCCTTCTAAGAGAGGAACTATGTATTTTAATCTCCATTTTACAAAATAAGGATGCGGAAGCACTGAAGTTAAATAACTTGCCCAAAGTCACCAACTGGTATGTGACAAATCCAGGATCTAAACCCACACAAGTCTGACGTCAGAGCTTGTGCTCTTAATCACCTACTCTAGAGCGGTGGCGTGGAGGAGAAGATGGGCAGCTATTCTCATGGGAGTCCAGAGGAGTTCTTTTAGCTGGATCTTGAAGAATGAAGAATTCACCAGGAGGAAGGAGAGTGGAAATGGGGAGGCTTTTCATGCTAAAGATGTAGAAACTGTAAGCATACAAAAACAGATACATTAAGTGTTAGTTGCTCAATTGTGTCCGACTCTTTTCGACCCTGTAGACTGTAACCCTCCAGGCTCCGCTGTCCATGGAATTTTCCAGGCAAGAATACTGGAGTGGGTAGTTATTCCCTTCTCCAGGGGATCTTCTCAACCCAGGGATCAAACTCTCGTGTCCTGCATTGCAGACAGATTCTTTATTACCTAAGCCACCAGGGAAGCCCATACAAAAAATGGATGCCTGATATAAAAAGAACTGGCAGCCAAGGAAGAAAGTTGCTTAGGGAATGCATTCACTTTTCAGTAATTCACATGTCTAGACACAGGGTTTAAGGTGGAAAGTGGTACAGATGAGGCTAAAGAAGCATGCTGAAGGGCCTGATATGACATGTGAACGAATTTGGATTTGGATTTGGAGGCAGATGGGCTACAAAAGTGTTTTGAGCCTGAGAAAGAATGACCATATTTGCATTTTAGGTCAATTTTTAAAATTACATTTTATTTTAAAATTAGATGATACATGAATATTGTACCACATTCAAAAGCTGAAAAGGTCTTCCTCTTGCCTGCCTCCAACCATTCAGTTCGCTGTCCCAGAGGCACCCACGGTTTCTAGTTAGAAAGAAAACTTTCACTGTAGTGGCAAGAATCGATTGGGTCGGGGTGAACTGGATGTTTTATTAATTTAGTTAATTAGTAAAGTTAATAGTAAATTGATTTAGTTTTTCTCCCTAGGGTGGATGATAATGATAAAAGAATGAGGAAGACTGCCCTACACTTTTATAAACTGTTTTATAAATTGCTCCTCTGTTAAATCTTCTTCAAATGACTCAAGTTGTGTGCATCTGTGTCTGCCCATACACTAAACTGCTAATGGAGAGTGGGCTAGAATGGTGGATAGTTATCCACATGGTGCATAATCATGATGAAGGGACTTCCCTGACAGTCCAGTGGCTAAGATGCCACACTGCCAATGTAGGGGGCTTGAGTTGGATCTCTCTCTAGTCAGGTAACTAGATTCTGCATGCCACAATTAAAGATCCTATTTGCCACAACTAAGACCTGGCACAACCAAATAAATAAATATTTTAAAAAAATAGCAATGTAATTTCTTGGTAGTAAGCGCGAACTGGTGGGATTAGAATCCTGGCGCTGCTGAGTGACCTTTAACCTCTCTATGTCCTTGCAAAATGGGGATAATAATGGTACATATCTGCTAGAGGTTGGGAAAGTCTGACCCAGTGTGTGTTAGCTATTATTTGAGGAAGGGGTTTTTGGAGAGGGTGGAAGAAAAAAGCTTTCCAAGTAGGAATGAGGAATATGGAGAGTGCCAACACCACCTCCCATGCCCACAGGCGTGGGATAATGAATAGTATCGATTCTAGAATTCAACAGGGGAAGAAAGTTCCTTAGGGAATACAGTCACTATGCTGTTAAAGACAGAACTAGAGGGTTAAAAGGTGAAAAGAAGTTTATTTATAATTGAATGGAGGTTCTGGGGTACAGAGGAAAAGGCCTGAGAAAGGACAGGGCAGAAGTTGGAAAGAAAACTCAGAGCAGGGTGGCAGATTAGAGATCAGGGTGAAAGAGAGAGACCTGGCTGAAGGCAGGGCCACTGCCTTTGACAGCTCTGGGCTGAGCAGGGCAGGGAGTGGACAACTATGGTCATCTCTAACCTGCTGCCTATTTTTGCAGAGCCCACGAGCTGAGAATGGTTTCTACATTTGTAAAATTACGATTAAGAGTAGCATTTCATGATGCAGGAAAATGACATGAAATTTAATGTCAGTATTTATAAACAAAGTTTTATTGGATCACAGCCATGCTGATTCATTTACATATGGTCTATGGCTCTCTTCACACTCCAGGAGTAGAATCGAGTAGTTGCTGCAAAGACCAAATCAAATGGCCCACATAGCTGAAAGTTTTTACTATCTGGCCCTTTACAGAAAGTTTGTCAGTCCTTGCTCTGGTCGGTCATTCATAGTCCCTAATATGAATGACAACCCCTGGAATTGTGCAACACAGGGCCTTGGCCCTAGGAGCACTCATTTTGGATGGTGGTAAAGGATAACAGTGAGGAAAGGCCTGGATGAAATTACAAGGCCTCAAGGCTCTTTTTGAAATGTGGGTGCAAGGTTGTTTTGTCAGAACAAGGCAAGACTGTCGGCCTGGATTCAAGCCACCAGCTCTTGGATGGAGAGGAGCCAGGTGTGGTAGACTCAACTGGTGGCCCACATAATCTCCATTTCTCCTATTGTTCCTTACAAACAGAAGCATGATTTTATCAAGATGGTAATGTGCCCTATTAAAAATAATCATCTCAGATAAGGAAAGTGCTCAAGAAGGATGGGTACATGTCAAAAGGACACAGAATTTAGCTTAGAGGGGCCTGTAACAGCCAACTTGCAACAATTTGAGTATCAAAATATGTAAAGATAGTTGTTGACTTTAACTCATTGAATAGGCTAGGAATCCATGAGTTGAGACTGAAAGAAATAAATAAATGAAGGAGGAAGAAAAGTTGGTCTTTATAATATATAGTAAAAAGAAAAGTAATGAATGACAGAATTAGAAAATCACTATTTTGCAGTCACCTTAATATTGTTTCAGGAAAGATGAATGAATGCTAAAATCAGCAGATGAAAATTTGATGAAAAACATGACATTTATAGGCTTCCTAGGTGATGCAGTAGTAAAGAATTCACTTGCCAATGCAGGAGATGCAAGAGATGCAGGTTCAATCCCTGGGTTGGGAAGATCCCCTGAAGAAGGAAATGGGAACCCACTTCAGTATTCTCACCTGAAAAATTCCATGGACATAGGAGCCTTGCAGGTTACAGCCCATGGGGTTGGAAAAAGTCAGACACTACTGAGCGCACACACAACAGCACAACATTTATTGGAGTTGCCAAGCATCTTCCCCAAATTCTTATTAACTTAATTTCAAAGGGGAAAATAGTAACTTTGTAGAAGGGAAATCTGACCAATATCATCTTACTCCCTAACCAAGTGATTAAAGTTAATATCAAAATTATGCATCTCCTAAAATGATGCCCTGAGGAGGACATTGTATCATTTCTGCAGAATTCTAGTCAAAAATATGTAAGTAGAATCATGAGAAAACAGAAAAATCCAAATACAGTTTTACAAGTAATTGCCCTGTGATTTTAAAAAATGTCAATGATATGAAAGATGACAGTTTGAGGAACTTTCTAGATTAGACTAAAGCCACATGACAATAAAATGCAACGTTTGATTCTGGGTTTGTTCCTGGACTGGAAAATATATTTTTCTTTGTGATAAAGCCCAGGAGTGAGACAATTGGCAAAAGTTGTAGTTTAAAAAATAACACTGGATCAGTGTTAATATTTTGATTTTGATGATTGTACTATGGTTATGTAAGAGAAGATCCTTATTTTAAGGAAGTACATACTAAAGTATGTAATAGTAAATATGCACGAGAGAGAAAATGATAAAGTAAATGTGGTGAATGTTTTTTTTTAATGATTACTTTTTTTTTATTGGAAGATAATTGCTTTACAATATTGTGCTGGTTTCTGCCCTATATCAACATGAATCAGCCACAGGCATACACAGGTGTTTTCTCCTAAATTGCAGACCACATATCCAGCTACCTACTGTAAACCTATGTCTGTGGTCCACAATCACTTCAACAGTTACAAAGCTGAACACACACACACACACACACACACACACACACACACACACACACATGCACACAAAGGATTCTCTTTCTCTTTCCCACTCTCTCTTTCTCTTCTAACCACCATCCAAATACTTTCCCAAGTCAGAAACTCAGGAGTCATCCTCTCCTCTTCCTATTTTCTCACCCCTGACATGCGATTAGTCATCCAGGTCTTGATGACTGTATTTCCTAAATAGTTTCTGAATCCATTTCCTCCTCTTCATTCTCATTAACCGGATAGATGCCTCATCATCTCTCATGGTTTTTTTTTATTAACCTTCTAAACAATCTTTCTGCCTCTGTCCTTTGCTCCCCTAACATACTGTTGTCCATTATCTTTCTAAAATGTAAATATGATCACTAAGCCTTCTTATTTTAAAAGTTCCTGTCAATTAACTGTTTATGGCAATAGCTGCCCCTTGGTCCCCAATTCCTAGTGTGGTATGACAGTGCTCACAGATTAACCTTTGTCTCTTGGCTGCCTTCAGCGCCACATCTCAGAAGGAAAGTTGACGGCCTTTGGCTGGTCTGTTATACTCTTAGGAGATGACTTTTCCTAGGTTTCAATAAACCAGTGGTCTTCCCTTGCTCCAGCGCCATTACTCACAGCGAGTTGTAACTCACTTTATTCCATGTCAGATGACCTGATGACCTACATTTTTATTTGTAGCAAAAATAAATTTTATATATCGATTGAAATCAGATGTTGGAGCCACATGTGTGACGGTGAGAGTTGAGCATTGCCTGACTCCAACGAATGCCATTCATATAGGTGATGTTTTAACCTGTGGATGCTGGCCCACATAGGCAAGCCCTATAACACACCCTGGCTCTGCACTGTGGGTCTCCTGTTGTGTTGACTGTTTTTGAGTTAAGCAAGCCTAGAGTCCTGGGACTGACTCCTCCATTTCCTGAAGCCAGCTTCTTGGAATTGAGTAGGATGGGAGAGTCAGTAACAGAGCTGGAAATGAAGTTATTCAACTTTGGAGATGCCAGTGATGAGCTTTATCCTTTAATAACCTTTCCTGTTCTGTTCCTAGAAAAATACCTTTTTTTTTTTTTCTTTCCCAAACCCAAATGAAATAGACCCATTAAAACCTTCCCTCACCCGGGCAGATTTAGACATTCCTCCTAGGAGAGCCCTTGGTACTGACCACCCTATAATGCAATTAAGTGTTTGCAAGTCCATTTCTCTGCTTCTTGTTTCCCACATCTGAACACAAATTTTACTCCTTTTAGTATGTCCTCCATGAGCATATGTTCCCTAAGTAAAGCTTGACATGTAAGGAATAATCAAAAAGTGTGTGTTGACTAAATGAATGGGTGTTTCTTCTAGGTTCCAAGTGGAGTGTAATGGAGAGGATTGGGGCCTGGTTTCCACTGCCAGTTAGTTCTTCCACTAACTAGCTTTGTGATGACCATCTCCCAATAGCTCCTTCCCTGCACTGATGAAGTGGAGACAATAACACCCACTTGGCAAGAGTTGTTTTGAAAATTAAAAGTTACTAATTATTTATTCATTCACTTGTAGGGATGAATTCTATTCTTGAATATTCAAATTTCAATATTCTTGAATATTCAAGTAGAATTCAAGAATAGAATTCAAGAATTCACTATGTTAGGTACCAGAGGTATAGCATTGTCTTTTCCTCATAAAGCTTTGCAATTTAGCAAGAAAGGCAAATTCAGTGTTATTGCTCAGTCGTGTCTGACTCTTTGTGACCTCATGGACTGTAGACCACCAGGCTCCTCTGTCCATGGAATTCTTCAGGCAAGAATACTGGAGTGGGTTGCCATTCCCTTCTCCAGGGGATCCTCCTGACCCAGGGATTGAAGCTGGGTCTTCCACACTGCAGGCAGATTCTTTACCGTCTGAGCCACCTGGGAAGCTCAGATAGTTAAACAAATATCTACAACACACTATAGTGAGAATTATAACAGGGGAAGACTAGGACACCATGGGAAAATAGAACAGGGAGTGTGATCTAGTCCAGGAGTTAGGAAAGACCTCTCCAAATAGTGTAAAACATTGGTAAAGTACAATACTCATGTCAGATAAGATATTGGTATAGATGAGACTGCCTTTGACATAGGAGGCAGGCATCACATTGCGAAGTTAGGTTTCCTGGAGAAGGTGGAACCTTTTGTTGAGCTGAATCTGACTTCCTCTGAAGTTGCTGACTCATCTTTATCAGAAAGGCGTGCTCTTTGAATTGAGTTTCCAGGATCAAAGATGGATTTGCCTTCATCTGTCTACTCCAATTGCCTTGTGGCTCTAAAAACCAAACCCTTCAGTTAATGAAGAATGTAAACCACAGAGACAGGGATGCTGAAAGGCCTTTGGAGGGGCCGGTGATGTTTGTAGGCCAGGCAGCAGTGTGACACTCGACTTCTGCCTGCAAATGCATCCAGAATTTGACTGCCTCAGACCACTTCTCCTGTAACCCCCTGGTCCAGGCCTCCATTACCCATCACTGGGATGCCTGTAAAACTTCTAAAATGGTCTTCCTGTTTTTACCTGTGACCTCCTACCATCTGCCTCCACATGTATTCCAATGCTGAAGTTTTTTGTTCCTTCCTTTAGGCACATTAACTTGAAGAAGACCAGCTGTTTGTAAGGAAAGGATGGCTTGGATGAAAGAATGTGGAAGGAATTATGCTCACTTGCAGGATGAGGAAATGCAGGTAAGTGGTGCCTCCTACTTCACAGTGGGAACCTGTGGTAGGTAAGTAAACAAGACTGAATAAGTCTTCCGCTGCTATGTTTGTATTAAAGTGGTTTTAGATAAGCATCTGCTCCTTCATCCTTTTCCAGACTCCCCTCCTCCACATTTCCCACACATCCCCTGAGTTGTTTCCTGGCTGCAGACATCCCATCTCTCTGCCCCCTCATCTCCTTCTTTTCCTGACTCACCCTTCACAGTCTCCCAGCAATGCCCGAATATCCTCTTGTCTATCAAAGCCAGTCCCAGACAATCATCGTGATGTCCCAGATTCAAGGAAGGAGCCAGCACCCTATGGTCAGCTTCCAAGGGCATAGAACTAAAATGCTAGACATTCAATGCCGGTTTGCAATGAGGACAGTTGACCTGACCCAGGGCTTCAGACAGGAACACATCTTCCAAGGATGACCTGTTTCAGATCTTGGCATTGTTCAAATGCCAACAAGGTAAGGAATGGAGATGTCTTCTGTTCCAACACCCTTATTTTCCTCCCCTCAATTTTTTTCTGAATTTTTAAAAGTTTATAATAAAGTTGAAAGGAAAAGCAATGAAATCCATGGATTCTTCACCTAGATTAACAGTTGTTAGCATTCGCTTAAATATCCTTCTTTTTCTCCTTTCATACTTGAGATTGTCTATTCTTTATCTATCTGTTTATCTATTTATATCTATCTATCTAATGTTGGGGAGGAAAAATTTTTCCTCTACTCTTCTTGATTCTTTGGTTGGTCTAATAATCAGATTAATGTAAGACAGATTAACAGGACGAAAATGAATTTAATTACATACACATGGGACCCCCATAGGAATCTGAGACCTGAGGGCAAGAGTGGTTGTAAGCTTAGATGCCACCCTGAGATAAGTAATGGGACAGTGGCCTGGGACTTCAAAGGGTAGGGGGTAAGTTTCAGGACAGCAAGAAGAGCAGACATTTGGCAATTAAGTGGTTGCTCTGCCAAACAAATGGGTTTCCCAGGTGCTAGTGGTACAGAACCCACCTGGCAGTGCTGGAGACATAAGAGACACAGGTTCGATCCCTGGGTCGGGAAGATCCCCTGGAGGTGGGCACGGCAACCCACTCCAGTATTCTTCCCTGAGAATCTCACAGACAGAGGAGCCTGGTGGGCTACAGTCCATAGGGTCGCAAAGAGTCAGACACGACTGAAGTGACTTAGCACGCACACACGCTCGCCAGAGAGGTCATTTAGATGAAAGTTATCTCTGGTAATAGCTGTCTCTGAGCCAGGCCTTCTATCTAAATTCTTTCAGGCAGTTAAGGGGAGGTAAAAAGTTCTTCCCGAGTCTTTTGGCTATCCATTATCTTCAGCTCAAAATAATTCACATGGTAAAATGGCACATTTCGGGGAGGCTTGTTCTGAATCCCTTCACTATCCACATACACATACATGGTAAACCTTTTGAAAGTAAATTGCAGACAACTTGATACTTCAGTGCAAACACTTCATCATGCTTTTCCAAAAGGTTAAAGACATTTTCTTATAAAACACAATCTCATTATCACATCCACAAAATCTAAAATTAGTGAAATACTATTATCTCAAAGTCCCAAGTTTTCCAATTGTTCCAGAAATATCTTTAAAAGTCTTTCCCATTCCGGGCCCCTCACCCTCAATCCAATCAAGGATCGACTGTTGCTTTGTTTTGCACTTGTTTGTCATAGCTTTTTGGTTTCCTTTCACTTAGAACCATCTCCTCACCTGTTGTTCACGTTTGTCTTTCACAACATTGACATTTTTAAAGAGTCCAGACCAGTTGTCGTTTTGAATGGCTTAAACCTGGACTTGCCAGATTGTTTCCTTGTGATCAGGCACTCTGGATAAATATTTTTTGGCAAGAACATAACATGGACATTTTGGGGATTTCCCATTGCAAGTCCTCAGGAGGTGTATATCAATTTGCCCTGTTATTGGTGATGCTAATTTTGACAGCTTGGTTCAGGTGGTGCCCATCAGATTTCTCTGTTGTAAAGGTACTTTTTACCCTTTGTCAGTAATGAAAAATAAAAGAGAAGTAATACTCTGAGACTAGGAAATATCCTGTTCTCCCCAAACATTTTACCCAGTGGTTTAGCAACTATTGGTAATCTTTGCTTAAAGCATTTATTAGTTCATCAGTGGTTGCAAAATGGTAATGTTCTGATTATTTCATTCCTTCTACACTTATTATCTATCATTTATTTGTTGAAAAAAAAAGCATCCCATCCCACCTTTTAAAAACGTTTAACTCTGAATTCTAGATTCCATTTCCTTATTGTTTTGTTCAATGTTATAATCCTTTATTATCACTGTTTTTAATGATCAAATTTGGTCCATAGAGCCATTATCTTCAATATTTGATTATTCATATTGACTTCTAAGATTGTTATTCCAGGGCAAACAGCTTTCTGTTGCTTTGTGTTTTATTTTTGTTTTTTGGAGTAGGGTTTGGGATTAGATTCCGGACCAGAAATTTGAAGCTCTAACTAGGATTCCATGTTCTGAGATGTGTAGCCATTTGAAGAATTTCTAGTTGGCTTAAACCACATGTGCTCATGAAATATGAATCAGAAAAAAAAGAAACTAATTTATTCAGTCAGGAAAGATGAAGTCATAGAGGTGTCACCAGAAATCACCATTTTCATTACACCATGAACTTATCTAACATTAGAGAACATTTTCTTTTAGTCTAAAGCCCTCCAGGGCAATATGAGAGAAAATAAGTTTCATCCAAAGAGGACTTTGTAGCTATCCATAGCTGGTTCAAATCCCAGGTCTTTCTCAGCTGTGTGACTTAACCTTTCTCATCTCTTTCCTAAAGTAGATAATGAGAATACACGTATCCTCTACTTTTGAAAGGGATTCCCTGGTGGCTCAGATGGTAAAGTGTCTGCCTGCAAAGCGGGAGACCTGGGTTCGATCCCTGGGTCGGGAAGATCCCCTGGAGAAGGAAATGGCAACCCACTCCAGTACTTTTGCCTAGAAAATTCCAGGGATGGAGGAGCCTGGTGGGCTACAGTCCATGGGGTCGCAAAGAGTCGGACACGACTGAGCCACTTTACTTCACTTCTACTTTTGGAAAGTTCGCTTTTATGCCCCTTCAATTTTACAAAAGACCTACATTAGTACCTGTTTTCTATAACTGCAAGAAATCTGAAGAGGATTTTCATTTTTCAGACAAAAAGGTAAAAAGTGAGAAAGGCATTCAACATTGGTTTTGCTAGAGCCAGCATAGAGGCAAGGCACCTCAAACAGCAATAGTGAAACCACCAAGCTCCTTTCCTGGGAACCACTATCAGCATCTCAGCATTCAGCCCCACTGCTTTTAGTTGTGTCTATGAGCATCTGTGCTTTATCTCCATTTACTCTATGTATCTGTTAGCAAGATGCATCCTAAGGTAATTACTTGTTTGCTTTACACCATTTCGACTTACGAAAGGTTTCACAGGAACACTCTCCTTTTGGAGAGTGGGGGAAATCTGTACTGTTAACCTCACTCTAAAGATTTTGTCATAATTAAAAGCGATGTAGCTTTAGTGCTTGTCAAATAGTAGGAACTCAGGGCAAGTCATTCCTTTCAAAAGAGAAGTAGAGAAGGGAACTAAGTTAGGTTGCATGGATGGTTAAAGCCTGTGGTGTAATAGCTAAACAAATGTAAATGAGTTGGCTGTGCCAAGGTAGAGATGCTCTGAAACCATTTCCTCTGATCACAGATGACTGCAGCAAATGCATCTCACGTACAAGCTCCATGGAATACAGGCTTGATGGAGCAGGGATTTCCATCTGTTTTATTTAGTTTTGTTCCCAGTGTGTAAAATATAGTAGGTGGCTTATTCAGTTCAGTCAATCAGTCGTGTCTGACTCTTTGTGACCCCATGGACTGCAGCACGCCAGGCCTCCCTGTCCATTACCAACTCCTGGAGTTTACTCAAACTCATGTCCATTGAGTCGGTGATGCCATCCAACCATCTCATCCTCTATCATCCCCTTCTCCTCCTGCCTTCAATATAAAGGTGGCTTATTATATATCTTTTGAATAAATGAATAAGTGAATGAGTGAATCAGCATAGCTTACCAGATAAAATAGTTACCTACTCCTTGTGTAAAGAAGGCAGAGTGCCAAAGAAATGATGCCTTAGAACTGTGGTGCTGGAGAAGACTTCTGAAATTTCCCTGGACAGCAAGGAGATCAGCAAGAAGATCAAACCAATCAATCTTAAGGGAAATCAACCCTGAATACTTTTTGAAAGGACTGATGCTGAAGCTGAAGCTCCCGTATTTTGGTCATCTGATGCAAACAGCTGACTCACTGGAAAAGTCTGATGCTGGGAAAGATTGAGGGCAGAAGGACAAGAGGGTATCAGAAGATGAGATGGCTGGATGGCATCACCAGTTCTATGGACATGAACTTGGGCAAACTTTGGGAGATGGTGAGGGACAGGGAGGCCTGGCGTGCTGCAGTCCATGGGGTCACAAAAGTTGGATACAGCTGGGCGACTGAACAACAATTGCTTGTGTAACTCCAAAGTGTCAGACTCTATCCTTCTCCCCCTTTTCTAGAGTTGGGTTCCTATGACATACAGTGGTGTATCCTTTTGCTACCACCACAGTTATGCTGTCTAACTAATTATCCTGAAGCTCAAATAATAGTCCTTTATTTGCATGCTCATAGGTCTACAGGTTGGCTTGGCTTAACTGAGCTAGGCTGGCTGTTCACTCTGGGATCCGAGCACCGGGTTGGATTCAACTGTGTTTCATGTGTCTCTCATCCTCCTTGGACCAGTGGCTACCTGGGGCACGTGGTCTGTTCTCTGTCTCTCCTTCTGGGGCCCAAGATTCCGGGAATGGGTGTTTGTGTGGGGAATGGGCATAGTCTCTCTAAGTTGACATTTAGCTTTTCCCATCATTCTCCTGACAATTTCAGTGGGTGATTTATTTTATATTTATATTTTAATTAGTGGAAAATGGCTTTACTTACAATTTTGTGTTGGTTTCTGCTGTACAACAATGCGAATCAGTCATAATTACGTATATATATCCCTTCCCTTTGACGTCTCCCTTCCCTCCCCCCATCCCACCCTCTAGGTCATCACAGAGCGGCCAGGCTGGGCTCCCTGTGCTATTTAGCAACTTCCCAAGAGTCAGACACAGCTTAATGACTAAACCACCAACACTGCTATCTGCTTTACACATAATAGTGTATATATGTCAATACTACTTTCTCAATTTGTCCCACCCTCACCTTCCCCTGCTGTGTCCACGTCTGTTCTCTACTAGGATCATCAGTACCATTTTTCTAGATTCCTTATATATGCAATAGTATATATTTGTTTTTCTTTTTCTGACTTACTTCACTCTGTTAAAGAGACTCTAGGTTCATCCACCTCACTACAACTGACTCAAATTCATTCCTTTTTATGGCTGAGTAATATTCCATTGTATAAATGTAGGTGGGTGATTTTGGATCTCCTAGATACAGATATATACACACACTTCACATTCTCCTCTTATAGACAAGCATGAATTCTCAGAGGTAATAAAGATCCTAGGGTTAAGAAAGGAGCCAGGTACCTCTGAATGGACACTTTCTTACCTCCTGAACTTTCTGGAAGGGACTTGACTAAATTTTGAGCCAAGAGCTCTTGTTCTCAGTCTTGAGGTGGGTAAGAACCGAGAGCAGTTTATTCCCCAAGTTACGCATGTATAACAAACCATGGCAGGGTAAAGAAAAAACTGTGATTACAATACAACTTTACAGAGCTCCTTCAGCCCTTTATCCCATCCCCAGCTTCCCCATGCTGCCCACACCTGCATCTCACAACAGATGACTTTATAGGGAAAGCTGTAAAGCTGTGGCCTTGAAAAAGCAGCAGACAACCCTCCTTTTATAGGAGATCCTGCAACCTACCTCTGTATCCCTAACCTACCCTCTTTCCCACATCCCCACTCACCTTGGCTTTCTTTTCTAGAGCTTAATCCCCCTTTCTGTAAAGTTTAAGTCTTTTTGAGTATTTTTCTTTTGCTCTTGGAATGGACCTTGGGGAGAATTTAGTGCATCTTCTACACTTTATAGATGAGAAAACCAAGGTCCAGAGAAGGTGGGTGTTACACTAAACTGGGAATTCCAGCCTCTGGTTTCCCTTTGGCACTCTTTCCTCTGTGTGGGATTGCTTCTCCTCTGCTCAAAGCAAATAAAAAGAAATAGCTTTGCTCTACTATAGCAGAGCTCTGTTCTATACAAAGTGGGGTACAAATGCTAGGCATTGATGTTGTGATGAGTCGCAGGAAATGGCTTTTATCAATATTTCCTTTTCACATTCATCTTGACTAAAAGCTAAGGGCTTCTGTAGGTCATATAATGCCCCCCCCCCCTTTTTCCTGGTGGCATAATCCAAGTGAAATGCATTTCCTTTGGCACATATCTACCTTGTTAAAAGCCCAGGGGCTTTCTCCTCCAGTTTGGAGCTCTGCTCCTGGTAGCTCCAAACAAAGCAGATTGTCTTCCTTCCCTTTAAGATTGAAACTACTTGGTGAACAGGTACTTGGCTTGGGCTTGCGGAAGAAAGCCACCTCTCAGGAACCTCTTCCTTGTCTAAACTGTGCTTGAAATGCTATCAACAAGGATAATCACTAATATTTATTGAGTATTTACTATGTGCCAGGTACTGTTCTAAGGATGTCATGTGTTTTAATTCATTTAGCCTACCAACCATCCCATGAGAGACGGTACTATTAATATTAAACCCTTTTTAGGGACAAGGAAAACTAGGTAGAGAAAGGTTAAGTAACTTGCATAAAGTCTTTCACTGGTAATTAGAGGTAGAAATAGGATCTGAACCCAGATCTCTGTTTTGTGGCTTCACAGTTTAATTGTTTAAGATGACCAGCTTTGGCTTTTTTCAGAGGCTTACAGCAGCAGCTGTGGCAGATTCAAGCTCTTGAGGTTTCAAGCTATGAATATGTGAACTGAAGACACAGTCAATTTGCATTTCTGGATTTAGGAACAGCTAGTGGCTCAGCGGTAAAGAATCCACCTGCCAATGCAGGAGACACAGGAGACCCGGATTCAGTCCCAGGGTCGGGAAGGTCCCCTGGAGAAGGAAATGGCCACCCACTCCAATATTCTTGCCTGGGAAATCCCATGGACAGAGAAGCCTGGCGGGCTACAGTCCAGGGGGTCTCAAAAGAGTTAGACACGACTGAGAGACTGAGGAGGCAAATGTACATTATTTATGAACTAACTGACCAACTAACAGTCAGGCCCCCGTGGAAGCAGGATGAGAGCAGAACTGGGGTTTGCATATAGTTACCATGAGGCCTAACTCTTTTTTCAGACAATCTCTCTGGAAGGGAGGCCTCAAACTGTGGATCCCTATCATGGCCTTGAAAAGGCAGCAGATAACCCTCCTTTCGTAGGCACCTCCCAAAATAACTCTCAACAGGATATGGCTCGTTAGATTAGTTCTGTAGTTTTATTTTCCAAATGATGCTTGTCTTTGAAGCTTGGCTGGGGAAGCTGTAGCTAAGATTAAATGAAGTTCAATGTTTTATGACAATACTTCTTTAGATTTGCACATGTCTTAAATATATATATATTTTTTTATAGTATATTTATTTATATAATATATATTTTAATCTCTTAAAACCTGTGACATAAAATATTGGACTGTTTCCATCCTATCATTCATTTCCCACTTTTTTGATATCAGCACTGAGTGCCTCTTGTTGTCAAACCCTTCACTGGAGCTTGGAAAAACATACTGAGCAGAAACCAACCAGCCTCTGATCTCAAGGATCTCACAGGTAAGTGTGCAAGGCTGCCATGAGATGGGCTAAGGAGCCCAGGGCCTGGTGCGAGGAGCATGTGCACTGAAGCAATTTGGTATAGTTCTGGCAGGTCAGGGAAGGAAAACTTAAGCCAAGATGGAGGAGCAGCAGGTGCAAAAGCCCTGGACTATGTCCAGGATCGAGGACTTGGCCAGGGAGGCTGAGCAGAGCCATGGAGGCGAGGGCAGTGGCAGAGGCAACCAGAGAGCCAACAAGCACCAGATCACATGGCTTTTCATTTATTTCTTTTTAATTTGGCTGCACCGGGTCTTAGTTGTGGTATGTGGGATGTAGTTCCCTGACGAGGGACTGAGCTCGGGCTCCCTGCATGGGTAGCTTGGAGTCTTAGTCACTGAAACACCAGGGAAGTACCCCCACCTTTTTTTCGACGTGGCTTTTACAAAATGTAGTATCCAGGCACTACCCATAAAGGCTCTGATTCAGCTGGAGCAGAGACTAGGTAGGTATACTGGTTGTCGTCTTTTTTTAGGGTCAGCCAGAGTCGACAATCCTTAGTCTAGGGTAATTTCATCCTTAATCTAAGGCCATGCTCAGATGCTCAATTGTGTCTGACTCTTTGTGACCCCATGGACTGTACCTGCCTGGCTCCTCTGTTCATGAAGTTCTCCCAGCAAGAATACTGAAGTGGGGTGCCATTTCCTACTCCAGGGTATCTTCCTGACTCAGGGATCGAACCCACGTCTCTTATGTCTCCTGCATTGGCAGGCGGATTCTTTACCACTTACGCCACCTGGGAAGCTACTTAATTGTTGACAGCAGGGGATAACATGATTCAGATATGTATCTTATGTCCCTAGAATGCCTGCATGTACATATGCCCAGTGAAGAAAAAAGGAAGCCTTAGAAAATGTATTTAAATAGCTTTCAACTTTACAAAAAACACTTTTTTTTAAGATGAAAAAATAGAAGCCACATTAGACATGCTTTTTTTCCCCTAATGCTACTTAGGTATTTGTTAGAATCTCTGGCTTTAGAAATTTGAATTCAAATAGAGTGGTGCAGGTTTCCAAGTCTTCAAAAAATTTCCCCTTGTCCTCAGAAAACTCTCATCTTAAAGCATGAAGTTCCTTCCTTTAAAGTGAAAACTTTGTACTCACCTAGGCTCTATATAGGCTTCCATGGTAAAGAATCTGCCAGCCATACAGGAGACTTGGGTTCAATCCCTGGGTCGGGAAGATCCCCTGGAGAAGGAAATGGCACCCCACTCCAGTATTCTTGCCTGGGAAATCCCATGCACAGAGGAGCCTGGCAAGCTCCAGTCCATGGGGTCACAAAAGCTTCGGACACAACTTAGTGACTAAAGAACAAGAAGGCTCTCTATATTTTTAAAAACATTTCCATAAAAGAACCACAGTTCTTGATAATTATTCTGATTTGAATACTTTTGTTGCAGTAGGGAATTTGTGATACTAGAGTTCATGTGATATCTTTCCAAATAAATTACCTTCCAAATAAATCAGTTTGTTGATATTGAAAGTGTTTCCATAATAATATTTTATCTGATTCTTATGTGGAAATTGAGGAACAAAGACATTAATGATGCTTTCAAGGTCAAACAGAAGTGAATAGCCCAGCCAGAGCTAAGTCTCAGTTCTCCTGAATTCTATCTTCCTGGCACTTTTTTTCTCTCTGGGAAAAATAACTGGGAAATATGCAAAAACTGGAAATATGATCTCATAAATCAGGACTTTTCAGAAGATTTGGGTCATGTGATTATAATAATTGTAACATACGATTCCCTTTTGTAGTCTGCAGACATTAACTCAATTAAGCCTTATAACTCTACTTCAAGGTGCAAATTATTTCCATTTCACCTTTGTTCACCCGGGTTCACTGTTTTCCCCATTAGATAGTCAGCACCATGAGGGCAGGTCCAATGTGTATCTTGTTGTTGTTCAGTTACCTAGTCATGTCCAACTCTTTGTGACACCATGAACTGCAGCATGCCAGGCCTCTCTGTCCCTCACCATCTTCTGAAGTTTGCCCAAGTTCATGTCTGTTGCATCGGTGATGCCATCTAGCCATCTCATCCTCTGATGCCCTTGTCTCCTTCTGTCCTCAATCTTTCCCAGCATCAGAAATGTGTTATCTTATTTACCAATATACCCTCCCCACACCCCACAAATACCTAGTGGATAAGTAGGCAGTCAATAAAAGTGTGTTACTCATTTTGGAAATTTTTTGAGGACAAGAACTACAATCGTTCCCTTTAATTTGTCTAATATCCCCATATGTGGCCTCTGGGACTTAGTAAATTCTTAACTAACTAGTTAGCCTCCTGAATTAATCAAAACTTTAAAAACATAGGATGTTGGCATCTCTTCTATTTTTAGGGTAACCTACCATCCTCATTTGCTCAGGAGCATCCCGTTTTCATCACTGAAAATTCCTGAATTCAAGGAAAACTTTTTTTTTTTCAAGGAAAACTTTCAATCCCAAGAAGACCAGGACACCTGGTCACCCTAATTAGACACAACATAAGATTTTTCACCTGTAAAAATATACCTTTTGACCTAGTGGTTCTCCAAGTGTGATTCCCTGGATGGGCAGTGCTACCATCTCCTTCAAATCTGTAAGAAACAGGCAATTTTTGAGGTCCCTCTGTCTTTCTGAATCCAAAATTACTAGGGTTAGGCCCAGCAATCTGAATTTTAACAAGCTCCCCAGGTAACTCTGAAGGTCTTCCCTGTAGCTCAAACAGTAAAGAATCTGCCTGAAATGCAGGAAACCTGGGTTCGATCCCTGGGTCAGAAAGATCCCCTGGAGATGGGAATGGCAACCCACTTCAGTATTCTTGCCTGGAAAATTCCATGGACAGAGGAGCCTGATGGGCTACAGTCTGTGGGATTGCAATGAGTCGGACATGACTGAGTGACTAACACCGTTACACCACCAGATAAAGTCCGAATCATCGTCAAGCTACGTATTGTTTGATCAGGCAGGAGTGTAAATAGGTCTGAAAGCAGACCACTAAGACAATCCAGTCTGCCCCTCTTTGACTTTAACTTTCTTTGGTTGCTTTAAATCCTCTAATTCTGGCTAAGCCTGCTTTCCGTTGAAGTGGTAAAGAAGGCGTGGGTGGGTGCCTGTAGACACACCCTGTGGCTTCAAAACTTGGAAGACTTGGTTTACAATGAGGTTGTTCCCAAGCCACACTGGTTTCAGCAGCAGCCTCACGTTTCTCTTACTGGGCACGGTGGGTAGAGCAAAGGAAAGAAATTATTTCCATGCAGGAGTGAGCAAGAATGTGCCATGTATAGGTTCAGGAACCAGAGGATAGTAGTAATACTTCAGAATAGTGTCATTTGGAAAGGATAGGTTCACGATTTTCTCCCTTGCTTATATCACCAGATGTGTATTACACAAGATAGGGCCAGACCCAACATGTACTCCCACATTCTCCAGTTATTCAAATTCCTGAAACATCAATGAATCCAGAGTCAATCAGCCAGGCATTTTGGTGGTTTCTGTAACACTGGACACTTCAGATAGAATTCCTAGGTACCACAGACTCCCTAGGGAGATAAGGAGGAACAAAAGGCACCTGAATGGTTTATCCTTTTTCCAGATAGGTAAACTATGTGGCAAAGTGACTTGCCTGGATGACTTCAGAAGGGACATCAGAGCCAGGAAGAGAAGTCAGGTCCTTGAGGCTTCTGCACGCAGCTGGGGCCATTCATGCTGATAGGCATTCATCTTTAAAGACCAGAGGATGGGGAGCTTTTCTGAATGACTTATCAGACAGATGGCTTCTAGCCGTGGAACTCACTCTGGATAGCTGTCAAGGATTAACATTCTATTTGCAGGTCTCCCCGTGAAGTATGTTTTGTTGTTATCATTGTTTTTTTAAACTTGCTTCTTAACATGGCTCCTTACTGGTTTGGTTTGTCCGGAGAATGGCATTCATCTACTTCTCTCTGGGGTGTTAGACCACAGAGGGATAAAGGTGTGGGCACCATGCCAGAACGTGAACCTGTGGACAGTGCCAGCCAAAACCGGTTTCTGACTCACCAAGAAAGGATGTGCTGGGACCCCATAAGATGCCAGGACATTTTTCTAGAGCAATATCTTGACCAAATGACCTTGCAAAACTACCTCCTTGCTGTCTCCATTTTCTCACCCTGCTGTCGTTCCTTTAACTAGGGCTGAGTAAAATATCCTCTCAAGATGATCTCCAAATTTATACAAACTAAAAATAGTAATGGGTAGCACAAATAGTGTTTATTAAGTGCCAAGATCTCTCTCTGGTGGCTCAGATGGTAAAGAATCTGCCTGCAATGCAGGAGACCTGGGTTTGATCCCTGGGTTGGGAAGATACCCTGGAGGAGGGCATGGCAACCCACTCTAGTATTCTTACCTGGAGAATCCTCATGGACAGAGGAGCCTGGCGGGCTACAGTCCATAGGATCACAAAGAGTCAGACACGACCAATCAACCAAGCACATAGCACGAGATCTCTCCAAGGTGCCTTACATATATTATTAACTAACTCTTACAGTTGCCCTCCCAGGTAGGTACTATTATTACCCCCATTTTGCAGATGAGGAAAACTGAAGCACAGAGTGGTTAGATTTCTTGCTCAGGATCACACAGCTAATGAACAGATAATTTGAATCCAGGCTTTGTGCTCTCAATTGATTCCCCCAGTATTCCCCTTTATAAAGGGTAAATTAAGCTGATCTTCCAATCGTCTCAACTGCAAATATATCTACAACATGCTATCAATCTGATTGCAGCAAACATTTCACTTGGATTCCATAGGCCAGAAACAGGTGAGGTTATATACTAATAACTAGAAGGTGAGCTGTTTGAGGACTTGAAAGTCCTCCTTGTAGACCTAACACCTCACTCATAGCAAAAGCTCGCTGAGTGTTGTCCCCGGAATGTTACACAAAAGCATTTGGAAAACTATAAGATCTTTTTAAGATTGTTCCACAAATTCTCATAGGTACCCATATCTCGATACCAATCCAGACAACCTCATCAGTGTCTCTATTGCTTCCTTCTTTCTCTCTTTTTATATATCACGCATGCTTTGTAAAGATACTCTTCAGCCCACAGAGCTTTGCCAATTATTCCTCAGTCAGTCCTTCAGGCAGCCCAAGCAGGGTGTACCCAGTTGCTGCTGCTGCTAAGTCGCATCAGTCGAGTCTGACTCTGTGCGACCCCATAGACGGCAGCCTACTAGGCTCCTCCATCCCTGGAATTCTCCAGGCAAGAACATTGGAGTGGGTTGCCATTTCCTTCTCCAGTACCCAGCTGCAGTGCCTGACAATTCCCAGCTTGCTCATCAGCTCACTCTCTTCAGCCCTTTCCCCTCCCCCTTTTCACCAAGTATTAATAGAACACATTTCCACACTACCAGCTTGGCCCAGTCAGTGCTTTAAAAAAAATAATCAAAAATTTTTAAATGCTTTTCAGTGGTAACAGAACAATAAAGTCAGTTAAAAGGAACACCAATGGGGACTTCCCTGGTGGTCCAGTGGTTAAGAACCCGCCTTCCAGTATAGGGGACGAGGATCCCATCCTTGGTGGGGGAACTAAGATCCCACATTCTGTGGGGTAACTAAGCCCATGTGCCACAACTAGAGAAGCCTGTTCCCTACAATAAAGCCCAGCTCAATCAAAATTTAAAACAATATATATATATTTTTAAAAAAAGGAGTACCGGTGGTGTTAGTTCATTGAAAGTGAAAGTCACTCAGTGGTGTCTGACTCTTTGTGACCCCATGGACTATACAGTCAAAGTCTATGGAGTTCTCCAGGCCAGTATACTGGAGTGGGTAGCCTTTCCCTTCTCTACGGGATCTTCCCAACCCAGGTCTCCCGCATTGCAGGCAGATTCTTTACTGGCTGAGCCACAGGGGAAGCCCAAGAATACTGGAGTGGGCAACCTATCCCTTCTCCAGTGGATCTTCCCGACCCAGGAACTGAACCAGAGTCTCCTGCATTGCAGGTGGATTCTTTACTAACTGAGCTATCAGGGAAGCCCATTAGTTGGCAATGATTTGAAGTATGATGAACACAAAACTTTCATAGCATTAAGAAAGTGATTCTTCTATTAACATGATTTCTCCATGAGGTGCTTGGGAAGTGAGCCTCAACCAGTAACCTGGGGGAGACAACACATGACAGACAGTTAAGCCTGGGATCTTCAAGACTTAGAAGTGTCAGCCAATGGAGATCAGTCTTCTTGTTTAGTTTTTGTTTTCTTTTTTTTTTTTTTTGGTTTGTTTCTATGAGATCAGTTTTTAAAAATATCTATCTGTCTATTTATTTATTTGGCCACATGACATGTGGGATCATAGTTTGCCAACCTGGAATCAAATCCACCCACCCTGCAGTGTAAGGTCAAAGTCCTTAGGAATTCCCTATTTTTTATTTTATTGAAATACAATTGACATGCAATATTAAGTTAGTTTCTACATAGTGTACTATGTAGTGACTGGATATTTGCATACATTATTAAATGAAATGATACATTATGAAATGATTATGAAATATACATTATGAAATGATCACCAAGAAGTCTAGCAACTGTCTGTCTTCATACAAAGTTACTACATTATTATCGACCATATTTCTTATGCTGTAGATTACACCCCCATGACTTTTTTATAACTGGAGATTTGTCCTTCCTAATCCCCTTCACCTATTTTGCACCCTCTCCCACGTGAGACCGGAGTCTTAGCTAGAAGGCTGAAGCTGTCCCAGGTGGCTTGGAGCCTTCCTTGGTATGATCTTAAGGCCTCATGCAGCTGGGTCTGTCTCATCCAGACTTGCCTCCAGTTTCCTTCTGCCCATCAACCACTTGTGGCTTGTGCCGCCCTCTGCCTTCCTGGTTTCTGCGTGCCTGTTTGGTGGCAGCCCTAAGGCTTCCGCTAGAGATCTCCAGGGGCTTCCCAAGGGGTGCTAGTGGTAAAGAACCCACCTGCCAATGCAGGAGACTTAAGGGACATGAGTTCAATCCCTGGGTTGGGAAGATCCCCCGGAGGAGGGCATGTCAACACACTCCAGTATTCTTGCCTGGAGAATCCCACGACAGAGGAGCCTGGCGGGCTATAGTCCATGGGGTCGTAAAGAGTTGGACACGACTGAGTGACTAAGCACAGAAAAATGAGATCTCCAGTCCTCTGACTGGATCTCTGATTGGAGGCTTTGGTTCCAATGTTTATATCACCACAATCTCAGATTTACATATGCTAATTTGTGACCGCCAACAGTTGTACAGCTACTTGTCTCAGGCAGTTTTGTAAGCACAAAGTTATGTTTCCTCAGACCAGTGCAGCAGTCCTAGGTTGTTTATAAAAGACAGGTTGCAGAGCCCCAGCTTCAATTTCTGATTCAGTCTGTCCTGGGTGGGGCCCAATAATCTGTATTTCAAACAGGTTCAGATGCTTATCCAGGTGCCACACTTAGAGAAACTCTCTGTAGAGCATCAGCTAACCTGCAGGTGGGCTTGTTAAAAATGCTCTTGTGCAATATGGGAAGGGTGTTAGATAATGTTCTCTTTTTTCCTTTTTTAAACTGAGGTGTAGTTGATTTACTGGCTTCCGAGGTGGTGCTAGTGGTAAAGAATCTGCCTGCCAATGCAGGAGACACAAGTGATGTGGGTTCCATCTCTGGGTTGGGAAGATCCCCTGGAGTAGGAAATGGCGACCAACTCCAATATTCTTGCCTGGAGAATTCCATGGACAGAGGCACCTGGTGGGCTACAGTCCATGGGGTCACCAAGATTTGAATACAACTGAGCGACACCACAGAGCACACAGCACAGGTGATTTACAACGTTGCCTTAGTGGATAATTTTTTCTTAATAGAAGAAAGGCTGAAAGGCACTCTTCATCCTAGTTCTCTACAAGGTTTGACAGATCATACCATTTGAGAGTTGGAAAATCAGATGGTTCTTACAGGCCTTAGCAGTAGACTTCAAAATGGAGGAGGGGGCAAGGAGAAAGCACCAGCATTGGTGACTGCCCGCTGTGTGCCAGGCACTGGACCGAGCACTTTGCCTCCATAATAATCTCATGGGCTCAACCACCCAGTGTGGTTGGCGTTATGCTTCCATTTTGCAGATGAGGAAACCGTGGGTTAGAGGGCAGAGGCTCTACAGCAGAGCTTCCCAATTGATCTGCTGGAATGAGGTGTGGGTGCTGAGCTATTGATCTCCTCAGACCCAGTGGTGCCAGGATGGAGGCTGAGGGGCCTGGAACACCATGCCAGTCACCACCCGGGAGAACACAGCCTCCTCCCCATGCCCTACCAGTTCACTGCAGGGAGCCCCAGCCACAGAACCGACCCTTGGCGAGCCCAGATTTAGAGGCAGACCCTGCTCCTGTGACCTCCAACCCTCATAGCATCGGAGGGCAGGGCAAAACTTACGGGGGGATCTCGGGAGCCTGCTCATGGCCAAAGGCAAAGAGAGTTCTGAGATGGAGCCTTTTCAGGATTAAGGCTGAGGCATTAAACTGGTAAAAACTTCTCAGGTAACTCTGAGAAAAATGGACCGCTTTTTTGTAAGAAAAAGAAAGTTCTCTGATATTTGTACACCACAGTCTTAGGGCACAACTAAGAGAAAGAGGAGGGAAAGTGGTCCCGGGCCATCCCAACTCCCCAAAGCTGCCATTAGCAAGGTCAGAAGATGGCCAGACTGTGTCCTTGGTAAGTGGTGGAAGAATCAGAGATTTATGACCCATATTTTCATGGGCTCTTGATTGGATGATTGGATTTTCCTGTGTTTTGTCTGCTGGCTGAGTAGTTTTGTGTCTGCACAAGGCCCGAATGCCATAGCCAGACTCCCCAGAACCAGCGGCTACATATATTGAAGGAAACTTTGAGTAACTCTAATGACTTCTGGCTGATGAGAGCATTGATTTTTTTTTCTTTTTTAACTGTACTTATAATTACTAAGACCCAAAACAGCCATGGATTATAGAGCACAGGGTGTACTATTAGTTCTTTAGGCAACTCTGGACATATTCTGCCTTCAGATGGGGCTAGTTCTTACATTAGTTAATATATTAGGAGCTTCTAGTTGAAGCCAAAGGTTTCCATTGGTATGACTTCAGGACAACTGCGGCTCCTATTTGTTCCCATGGGAAAGGCAACTTTCAGGGAGATAGTCTCATGTCGCCACAAAGGTTTGGGGAGACAGTTCTGGGAGTTCTGCAGCCTCTTTTTTTATTCTGAGCATGATCTGTGATCTGCTGGCAGCTTCTCTCTTTCCCTAGGAAGTTTCATTCTTAAAACCTCCCAGCAGCTCATGCTGTGGGGATGGAGGGCATTTTCCAGGGAGACTAATCATTCCTTGTGTTTGTGGAGGGTGATCCAGACTTTAGTATTACAGAGAACACTAAAAATTATTATTATTATTATTTTTTGGAGACTGCTCCTGCTTTTATAAATGAAGAATTGAGGCCTAGGGAAGTTGGATAGTTATCTAAAATGTCACAGTCAGCAAGAGGCAGGGTCAATGATGATAAATCCAGGGTCTCTGTCAGGACACTAGACTAATCTATTTATGGGCAGGGGATTCAGGCTCCATGAAGTCCATGGAGGGAAGCTCTTATTAAGTTCATTTGGTGCGTTACTTCTCTGCTGTCTTCATATATAGGATCAGAGTGGGGAGACAGGAACACTCTCTAATGAGAGTGTTGGGAGAACAGTCATAACTCCTATGTCCTCTCCTGAGGTTGAAGTCTAGAAGGCTGTGGAAAGGTGCCCCTTCCCCATCTTTCTCCTAATTCAGAAACTGGATCAAGAAAGCAAAGCTAATGGAATCAACATAAAACTCTCTTTCACTAGTCTAAATTAGTCCAGCTAAAGAAATATTTGAGAAAGATAATATCAGGGAGACTAAGATACTTATGTAATTAAAATAAAAAAATACATAGGGACTTCCTTGGTGGTCCAGTGTCTAAGACTCCGCCCTCCCAATCCAGGGGTCCCAGGTTCGATCCCTTGTCAGGGAACTGGATCCCACCTGCTGCAACTAAGACCCAGTGCAGCCAAATAAATAAATAGAAACAAATATTTAAAAATACATAAAGAATATAAAGATTGTGCCTGAATGACCTGATTTTTTCTGAGGTTACACTTAGCTGAAAGGCAACTGTATGTACCAGATCTGGGAAAAGAAGGCTGCAAGACCTGTAAGGCTCTTGTTTTGACCCATATATACAGGCCACAGGACTGGCACTGGTTACACAGATATATCCTTGGAAGAGTGGAGAGAATTTTACAGTCTCCCATGAATTCATTCTGAAAGGATTTACAGAACATGTACCATATGTCAGAGTTAGTATACCCACCACTGAAGCCTGTATGGCCCTGTTTCTGTGAGTTCTTGGTCCAGCAGAGAGATGAAACTGTAGGCTGGAGGGGAGCGGGGTGCAGACACTGACAGCTCAGCCTGTGTTGAGGGTGATTAGGGTCACCACCTGAGCAAGGCCATTGTGCTCTCATTCTACCTGCGGCCACCAAGGCTTAGTGCTGATAATAAATGGAATATGGCCTGCAATCTAGCAGCTATCAGACTGCAACCACTCCCTAAGGTGAGCCCTGAGAAAACTCAGGATGTGAAAATAAAGGATACTGGCTCCAGATAGCTGGCTGAGGTGCATATGAAAGGAACGATTTCAGTGAGCCCAGACTCTTGCACCTTCCCATACGTAGAATGATGCTAATGTCCTTAGCTTGAGATATCTGGTTTTCTTTGATTAACAATAATTTTTTGACATTCAGACTATTTGCCCTTTGTTTCAAAATTATATATCCTGGCTTACCCAGACCCCTAACCCCCACCTCTCAGAGCAATTCTTTCTGGGTTACTTGAGATGCTACCTCTTGGGCTCAAAGCCCCAAATTCCCACTAAATATAACATAATTCAACTTTTAGGTTGTGAATTTATTTTTAAGTCGAAATTGACATGGTCTCAGAGGGATCACCCCATTTTAGGCAACTGGTCCCTTTGTGGATTTGTTCTTCCCTGTAAATGGATTTCAGATTCCTAAAGAAGTCCAACTGGGTGACAGAAGTCAGTAGACTTTGCAGCCACACCCACTGCCACACTCATAATTCCAGACATTGCTTCAGGGATCACATTTTCATAGTAAAATATCAGTAGATCCGAAGATGAATTTGAAATCAATGGCAGTCTATTACCCACTCTTAGAAGTGTGGTTTTAGGCATCGTTGTCTAAAAGGAGTTGCTTAAAGCAATCTCCATCCAAAATCTCTTTAATAAGAAAAACATCTGATGTTTATCAGTCACTTACTTTGTGATACACTGTGTGTGTGTGTGTGTGTGTGTGTGTGTGTGTGTTAGCACATTGAATCCTCCCCACAACCCAATAATAGGATGGATCCTATTATTATCTTCAATTTATGGGTGAGTAACTGAAGCTGAGAGTAAATGATTAGCCCAAGATCACACAAGGGGGTTGTGGCTTAGTAGGGATTTGTAACTCCTATATCCATGCTTTGAATCCAAGCAGCTTAATCACTGCATTAAACTGAATCTTTACCTGAAATAATGCAATACCCAAGGCAATTTTCTGTTTCAGGCTTTTTGAAGATGTGGGAGGGGCTCCTTAATCTTAGAGAAGTGAATAGTTTGAGGAAATTATGTTTAGGGTAATATTGATAATTCTCACATATTCTTTTATTTAAAAGATGACTTTATTTACAAAGACTCTTAATGAGGGGAAGGCCTTCATCCTAATACCCAAGGAAAGAGGACCACAGGCTAAACGCCTCTGCCTGCGCGTGGTGGCAGCAGCAGTGACATGGAGAACGGTTTTCCCATCTGTGCAGGGGGAGGGGTAGCTGTATTTTCCTATTAGGGTTCTGGTGAGGCTCAAATGAGATGATGTCTGTCAGGTTTCTAGCACTGTGCTCAACAATTAACACTGTTGCTCAAGGTTTTAGAGGAAAATAGAAGTAGTTTGACTAAATAATCCAAAGTATTTTTTAAAAAATTAATTAATTTATTTTTTGGTTGCACTTTGCAGCATGCAGGATCTTAGATCCCTATTCAGGGATCAAACTGTGCCCCCTGCATTGGGAACACAGCGTCTTAACCCCTGGATCACCAGGGACATCTTCACAAGTATTTTTTTATTAAGATAAGTGGGCATGTTAGGACTAGAATGAAAACATTGCATATATTTAAAAAGAGATAGATCAAACATCAAAGATGTGTGATGCCAGTTATGAGGCCTCTGCAGGATCTGCCTCAGACATCTATCTGTTGGGACTGTTTCAAAGATAGTGGCTGTGTTGCTAGGCCCTCAAAGTCTTTTCCTCTTTGTTGCCTCCAGCACCCAGAAAAGTGGCCCCCTATGACTTCCCTTGAGATGAAAAAGACACCTCTGAGATCCGGGGAAGAGGGTCTAAGTGGCCCATTTCAAGTCTGTTGTTTCCCTGCCAAACTCCCTTGTGTCTACTGGACCCAGGAAGGCTGTGGGGAGGGTTGGTCTTCTAGGTGCCATCTAGAAGGGGAATACAGTGGGGCCAAGGGATGCTTTCTATGAAGCATGGCAAGCCTGAGGAATCTTGATAACTTCCCTTCTGTGTTGCCTAACCCCTTTCTGCCTCCCTTAGAGATCAGCAGTAAAACCCATCCACCACCCTTGTGAAGGAAGCTGACCTAATACCATTATTTCCTGTTTTCATCTCTGAGGCCAGGAGAGGTTGTACTATTCCTTACAATCACATAAAAAGTTCGGAGGTGACCTAGAGGTTCAAGCACACGTCTTCCTGATCTTGGGTGGCCTTGGCCTGCAGTGGCTTGAAGCAGGATTTCCTAACCACCAGACCAGTAGCCAATGACAAGGCCCTGGCCTTTACGGCTTTGCAGAAAAATGAATTTCCACAAAGAAATGGAACATAGTGAAACAAGTAAAGTGTTCATTACAGGGAAAAGGAGTACATGTGGATGGACACACGGGCAGGCTCAGAGAGAGAATCATGATCTTGTGGTAGTTTGAATCACTTATATAGGGCGTTTCTTTGGGGTTTCCTTTGGCCAATCATCTTGCTTTGTCTGGTTCTGAGTCTGTATTTGGTTTATCTGAAGGTCCTTCCATGTGTGTGGATGTATCTCTTAGCCAAGATGGATTCTAGCGAAGAGTTCTATTGGTAGGTTGACATCACTCCCCGTTTCACCTCCAAAGAGCCTTCCTGCACATGCAGAGTTGGGGAGGCCTCCTTGACTTTGAGAATGAGATATATGTGGTCTCTTATTGGGGCAGGGCTCAGCTCCTCCTCCTCTATCTTGGAGTATCTGCCCACAGGGGACAAACACCAGGAGCTCAGCCCAGGGCCCATCTATCTCCTGCATCATCCCAGTGTTTATTCTTGTATACTTGCCACCCTGGACCACTTGCATCTCAACAAGGGCCCTTCTGGAGGTCGCGGTTGGGAGACCCGGATGCAGAGCTAAGAGACAGGCGCTCCAATCCCAGCTCCACTAGTGAAGCTAGAGGGACCATGGAACATTTCATGTCCCTATTAAAACTTTAGTCCCACCCTTGTAAATGGAGGGATTAAATGAGATAATCTCTGCAAAGGCTGAGCACAGGGCCTGGTGATGGGAAAACCCTCAAAAGATGTTGGCGCTTCACATTCCTTCTTCTAAGTAATTCAAAGGAGTATGTTTAGAAATTTAAGGGGAGAAACCTGCCAGTTTTTTGCATTCATATCCAGATGACGGCCTTCTTACCTCATTCAGAAGTTGCACAGAGGGACTTCACTGGTGATGTTACGGTTAGGAATCCACCTGCCGATGTAGGGGACATGGGTTCATTTCCTGGTCTGGGAAGATTCCACATGCCATGGGGCAACTGAGACCACACCACAACTCCTAAGCCCATGCACCTAGAGCCTGTACTCCACAACAAAAGAAGCCACTACAATGAGAAGCCCCTGCACTGCAACTAGAGAGTAGTCCCCACTCACCGCAACTAGAAAAAGCCTGTGCAAAGCAACAAAGACCCAGTGCAGCCACAAATAATAAATAAATCAGGCTCAATTTTTAAAAAGTTGCATGAACTGCCCTTATTCAGCGCCATCCCCAGGTAAAAGCTGACATGTTTCTGTAGCAGAAGAGGTCCTGGTAAACTTTTAGCATTGACAGTGGGTTGGGGAGACTGGGATTCTTGATACATCTTTAAAACCAGTAGGGGTGGCATTTTCACCAAGAAAAGGGAAATTGGCTATATGGCAGCCTTGAGCCCTCCTAAGTGAGATTCCCATGTTGAAAAATTACTGGAGTCAATTGTGGTGTGGGATTCCACACACAGGTCATCTCTCTGAAGAAGAACTAGTTTGTAGGGAGGTAGTTCATTTACCTGCTGGATCCAAAGGAGCAGAAAATTCTCCTTGCCTACCATTCCTGGGAAGGATGTCTGCCCCAGGGATCCAGGAGGAGACTATTAAAGAAAAAAGAAAAAATACTCAGTGATGCTTATTAAAGATGGTGAGGCAGACTTTCTTCAGTTCCATCATGACAGTTATAGGGACCACTGCAATGGGGTTATATAGTTGGGGAGAGAGATTGGGCTCAACTCAAAATACAGCATGGGTAAATGGGAATTTACAGCCAGGGAGCAGAATGGAGGTCAGGGGATGAAAATTTACTAACGGGAAACATCAAGGGTGATGGGGATTCTGGCCAAATGACCTCATAGGATTCTTCCTGAAGATATACCAGGGTGACCAGGCATCACCTGGGGATGGTAGAGGATGAAGGGCCCCATAAGATGTTGAGCGTTGGGAGCGTTCTGGTTAAACTTGACTTAGCAGGGTTCCTGCCAAAACTGGATGTTACAAGGAAGTGCACAGTTCAGGATCGTGACTGAGGTTCACACAAGCACAGAATCTTTGTCCAGGTTGTAGCTTTCACATTCCCCAGTGCCTGCCAGCTATTGGGCTTCCTGGATGTCTCTAACTTTTGTTGGTAAAGGAAGTCATTGTCCTGGAGAGAATATCGGACAGGTTTACAAACACCCAGATATGTGTGGGGGAGGAGAAGCCTCCTGTACAGTAAGGAGTCCTTGTCTCACTGAGAAAGTTTACACTCCAGGAGTAAATGAAACCCAGTGAAGAGAAAAATCCATGATTGGCTAAAGGGGCAGCTTGCATCTGACCCAAGGAGCCTGGAACATCACTTGGATTTCCTCGATGAGGCTGAAAGCAGTTCCTGTCCATTATTTCTTTTGTCATGAAACCCTCTAGAGAAAGAGAGGGTTGGATTTTCATTAGCCCTCAAACCCCTTACTAGGATGAGATTCTGTGCCTGGAGATGCCAGGTGCCCAGGCTCAGGTGTGCTGAGTATACATGCTCAGGGAGGCTGCCTTGCATCCCCAGCCTGCTTGGGCTTTCCTCTTAATGGCAGGACAGATGGATGGAACACCACCCGGTTTCTCCTATTAATAATTTCATTTATTATCCAAGAAATGAGTGATGATCTCTAGTTATAAGAGGCTGATTTGGGAGAAAACCTGGGATGGAGGATCCCAGTTTAACTCTTTTCTGACCGGCACACACTTAACAGGATGCCAAGATCCTACCCTGTCTTTCCCCCTCCCCATTTCCGGCCCAGGCTAATTGGAGGAAGAAGTCTACAAAGCCGGATTATTTTTAGCCTGAGGCGAGGCTGATCCACCCCTCCCCTCGTCCTTTCCTTTGAAATGTAGTCCTTTTCTTGTTTCCAGCCCAGCTAGGGAGAGTTCTCTCCCAAACCTGTCCTTGAGCAAAGACAGCTCAAAGCTGCGCCATCAGCAGGAAGTCCGGGACCCCCGGGAATTCCGAGGTACAGCTGACCGGCCAGTAGGAAGCGTTTAAAGGAACTTAAGTAACCGTGCTTCTGGCGGTTAGGATTTAAGTCATAAGTCAGTTTGAACATCAAAGCTGTTTAGGCAGCATCCCATAGAATATTTGGAGGGGAGAGAGAGACAGAAAGAGACAGAAGGAGAGACAGAGACAGAGAGACAAAAGAATCAGCATGGAAGGATTGATTACTCAGGTAAACACAGAAATATCATTTATATGATAAAAAAAGAATGCCCCACACCACAGTTTCAGTTACTTAAAAAAGAAGGAAGTATGTCTTTAAAAAATTATTAAGAAATATTTCAAACATATGAAAAGTGCAGAGTATATTGTAACTCATGAATATGAACTCCTAACATCCTGACATCATTTAGGACCATTTACATTTAAAAAAAATTTTTAAGGAATAAAAAGTTTATAAGTAGCAATTGCCCTCTTATGCTCACCCCTTACTTCCCCGACCCATCTGAGGGGCTGTGTATCTCTCTAGTCCATCACAAGTAGTTCCAAAGCAGTAAAAGAAAAGGAAACTTGGAAATTAGTCATTGCTGTTAAAAAACATGGGTTTCCCTGGTGGCTTGGATGGTAAAGAATCTGCCTGCAATGCAGGAGACCTGGATTCGATCCCTAGGTTGGTAAGATCCCCTGGGGAAGGGAATGGTAACCTTAAAACATTCCTCTTCTGTATGTAGGGCAGCAACACCACTCTCGTCTTGGTTCTGGGATGGGTCTGGAATGGGCCTTAACAATGACAGCAGAGAAACCCAGGACCCCAAGGAGTGAGGTGTCTGTAGCTGCCCCTGTGTACACGCAGGGGTGGAAGTTGGGAAAGAGGGGTGTCACTCTCTCTTGCACCCCAGACCCAACCCCTCCAAACGGGGGACCCTAGCATAGACATGCTGCTGCCAGCATGCTTGTTGCGTGACTGCCTCTGTGAATGAACGAATGCACACTCAAACCCCGCTCGCAGTGCAGTCCACTCCCTGAACTCCATCCTAATCGATCTTAATCAATAAAAATCTCTTTAGAGGGGATTCATCTTGTTAAGGGCCTCCATTGTGGCTCAGATGGTAAAGAATCTGCCTGCAGTGCGGGAGGCCTGGATTGGATCCCTGGGTTGGGAAGATCCCATGGAGGAGGGCATGGCAACCCTCTCCAGTATTCTTGCCTGGAGAATCCCCATGGACAGAGGAGCCTGGCGGGCTATAAGTCCATGGGGTCACAAAGAGTCAGACACGACTGAGCGACTAAGCACAGCACATCTTGTTACTTAATGTAGTAAATGGAGTGACCTATAGAACTTCCTCACTAAGGAAAATCTTGAAAAAATTTTTTAGCCACGCTGTGTGGCATGTGGGATTCTAGTTCCCCAACTAGGGGTTGAACCTGTGTCCCCTGCAGTGCAAGTGTAGAGTCTTAAGCACTGGACTGCTAGGAAAATCTACTAAGGTTCTTTAAAAGAGTTTAATTGAGTAGTAGGGTTTTCATTAATACACAATAGAAAGTTTTAGCTAGGAGGATCTCTTTCTCTTTCTCTCTCTCACACACACACAGCTAGAGAAAGAAAAGTGTTAGAACCTGAAGTCAAACAATGCTTGTGTGCTTCAGTCATGTCTGATTCTTTATGACCCAATGGACTGTAGCCTGCCAGGTTCCTCTGCCCATGGAATTCTCCAGGAAAGAATACTGAAGTGGGTTGCCATTCCCAAACCCAGGGGCAAGAGCACATGCATCTTCCGCCTGCCGTGGCTTTTATGAGCTCACTGGCTCTGCTGAGGGGCACAGCTAGTGGCTACGGGAGAGAGGTTTTGAAACCCCCCGAGATGCCAGCTTTTTGGTTGGCATTCAAAGCCAGGTTTCAGTAATACCAAATTCTAACCCTTGCTTCCCAGTGTTCTAAGGGATGGCATCAGTTTTTCCCCAGGAGTCCAGGCTGGACAGAGGGTGAGTGATGGGGGGCCTGGGGTGGTGAGGAGCTATCTGGACCCAGTGGAAAGGGACTTTATGCAGTGACTCTTGGCTGACGGGTCATCACGAGATCGGATGCTGAGTGGGTGTCAGGCTGTGTGTTTACTCACTGAATCCTTGTAACAGACCCGTGAAGTGGGACCTATTGAACCCTCATGTACAGATGAGGAAACTGAGACCCAGAAAGCTTAAGTTACTTGTCCAAGGTCACACAAAATAAAGTGGTGGACCTGAGGTTCTTTCCTAGGCTGAGGAATCCACACTTCATGTTTTGTTTTTTTTCAAGTTGGGGTCGCAAAAGAGTCAGATGTGACTTAGTGACTAAACAACAATAATTTACATACAGTAAAATTTACTCTTTTTCAGTTCAGTTTAGTTGCTCAGTCGTGTCTGACTCTTTGCGACCCCATGAATTGCAGCACGCCAGGCCTCCCTGTCCATCATAAACTCCCAGAGTTCACTCAAACTCATGTCCATTGAGTCGGTGATGCCATCCAGCCATCTCATCCTCTGTTGTCCCCTTCTCCTCCTGCCACCAATGTCTCCCAGCATCAGGGTCTTTTCCAATGAGTCAACTCTTCGCATGAGATGGCCAAAGTATTGGAGTTTCAGCTTCAACATCAGTCCTTCCAATGAACACCCAGGACTGATCTCCTTTAGGATGGACTGGTTGAATCTCCTTTCAGTCCAAGGGACTCTCAAGAATCTTCTCTAATACCACAGTTCAAAAGCATTAATTTTTCAGCGCTCGGCTTTCTTCACAGTCCAGCTCTCACATCAATACATGACCATTGGAAAAACCATAGCCTTGACTAGACGGACCTTTGTTGGCAAAGTAATGTCTCTGCTTTTTAATATGCTATCTGGGTTGGTCATATACTAAAAAAAAAATTGGAACTTACCCTTTTTAGTGGTGTACAATTCTATGAGCATTGACAAATGCATATAGTTGTAAAACTATGGCCACAATCAACATTTAGAGTGGCTAAATCACCCTCAAAAATTCCCCGGGTGCCCCTTTGTAGTCAGTCCCCTCCTTCCATTCACCAGTAGCTCTGGGCATCCAATAATCTGTTTTCTGTCCATTTTGCCTTTTCCAGAATAAATGGAACCACATAGCCCTTGGAAATTGGCTTATTTGACTTAGCAAAGTGCATGTGAGTTTCCTTCTTGTATTGCTGCATACATCTGCCGTTGGTTCCTTTTTTTTTTTTTTTTGGATGAGTACTATTATCAGTACATTGTATGGATGTGCCACGTTGGTTTCCATTCACTAGTTGAAGAATATTTAGGGTACCCAGTTTGGGGGTTTAGGAATAAAGATGCATAAACATATGTGTACAGGTTTTCTTGTGAGTGGAAATTTTCATTTCTCTTGAGTAAACACTTAGGAGTGGGATTTGCGCAGCACATGATTCTAGCCAGACTCCAAGATGCTCTGGGACTTGATATCCAGGCTCCTGGAGAAGTGATAGCCCCTGCTTCAGGGGAGAAGGCAGGGAGCAAAAATTTCTTTTGATCATACCTTACAAAAACCTCCAAAATATTTTTTTTTGTTTTAGTCTTTACATTTTTTTATATGGAAAAATGATAATGTTATAATTACAACAGTCTTTAGATTAAAATATGATTTTTAGATCTGTGATGAGTATGGAAAACTAAATGCTACTCTTTTTTTTCTTCACTATTTGTAATCTTATTTCTCATATCCCAGACAAAACTCAACCTCCCTCCCTGCCCATGACATACGTCTTTCTAGATGTTTCGTATATCACTTTGAAAGGCATTATAGTCAGATTCAGGCATCAGACGGAAGATATAGATGAGGTTTTCCTCCCCTCCTTGTTTGAGAATTCTGCTCTTTCCTTTCAGGTTTATTTTAACTCTATTCCCATTCTCCCCCACTTCTCCATCCCCCTCCCTAACTCTCACGCATCATCTGCCTCAGAAGAGAAGCTAGATTCTCAATCGAAGCCTCTTTGCTATATTTGGTTAAAAATCTCTGTATCAAGTTGAGGACACTTAGATGTAAGGCAAACCACGTCACCCCACGTTGTATCCTGATGTGTGTACGTAAGAAGTGTGGGAAACATCCCACTTCTGATGAAACCGCTCTTCCCATTTTTACATGGTGAGTCAGTGGCCCTCCCACAAGATGGGTTCTAGTGAACTGACAAAATGAAACTTGGTGAGAAGAATGCACTTGCCATGCCTTCTTGGTGTGGGTAGATGGATTATTTTCTCCTCCTTCTTCTGGCCGGGTGTGCCAAGAACCTGTCTCAGAGTTAATGCCTGCTTGGTTATGATAGAAAGGTTCACATTTGAGAAAAACATGAGCAAGGATGGAGGAAACCCAGTCCGCTGTGCCCTAGGGAGCCATTTTCAGAAGTCCAGTGATATCTGGAAGGTTCTGGAGTGCCTTAGCCTGGGTTCTTCCAAAAGCAGAAGTGAAGTGAAAGTCGCTCAGTCATGTCCAACTCTTTGTGACCCCATGGACTATACAGTATATGGAATTCTCCAGGCCAGAATACTGGAGTGGGTAGCCTTACCCTTCTCCAGGAGATCTTCCCAACCCAGGATTACAGGTAGATTCTTTACCAACTGAGCCACTAACGAAGCTCAAGAATAATGGGGTGGGTAGCCTATCCCTTCTCCAGGGGATCTTCCCGACCCAGGAATTGAACTGGGGTCTTCTGCATTGCAGGTGGATTCTTTACCAACTGAGCTATCAGGGAAGCCCTTCCAAAAGCAGAGCTTGATGGGAATGCTTGTATACGAGTTCGTTGTTTGAGAGTGAAACAGAAGGTGGGAGAGGCAGCTGAGGGACGAGTTACTGAATTGGCTGTCTCCTGAGAGGCTTTGTGAAACATAAGACAGGAACCTCGGGGGTGGGGAAGAGGGGATGAAGAAACATATCTTCTGCCCCCATGTGCTAGTGGGCAACCCACGGACCTCCATACCACCACCCTCCCCTGGTCTGTGGCAGCATGTGGGGAAAGCCACCCCTGCCTAGGCCTGTAGGCTGCACAGTGTCACTTCAGCCACTGCCCGAGTTGGTTGAGCTTCAGGTTCTTGCTGAGTAAACAGCAAAGCTATTTGGAACTTCCTGCGACCTGGATCCAGCCTTTGTCTTCCTAGCACCCTGGCTGTAAACCTCTAGTTGCCCCCGCGAGTTGGCAGGAAGGGTGGCCATGGAATTTCTGTCTGGGAGAGGCCTGGGGGCAGCCATCTGGTAGGTCTTGAAAGCATGTTTCCAGAGCACATGTTGCTTTTACTTAGACTGTATGTTTATTAGGGGTGGTTGTCAGATAGCTGGGAAGGGGGGTCTGAGCTCTGGACACCGCTGCCAAGGTGAGGTTTTTTTGAGTGAGTTCTGCCTGTGTTCTTAGAGCCTGCAAGGCTTTTCATGCCCGACCTCTTCACAGAACCATGCAGAGCACTTGCTTGGCTGAGCTTCTCCCTTTCTCGTCCAGGATGCCCATCTGGCCTGCCCACTCCCTCACTGGGGAGAAGGTGAGGGCGAGCAAAGGAGAAACCCTTCCCCAGTACAGTTGGGAGCTGCAAATGAGGTGTTGGTTGCCAAGCCTTCAGGGAAATATCTTCAACCCCCAAAGTTCGTGACTCCCAAGTTCCAGGCTGTGTGGTCCAAGCACAACAGTGAGAGCTGGCGGTGAGGGGAGTGTCCTCTGGTGCCAGGCGTTTGCCGCGGGGAGCTGTGGTGGGCATGTGCGTCATCATTCTCAGGCACCCTTCAGACCTGAAGGAAAGGCGACCTCTGTGTATGTGATCTGTGATCCTCTATGCGTGTCTCGACTTGAAGAGCAGTTGTTAAACTACCATGTGTCTTAACATCCTCAGGGATTGTCTCTGTAACCTTGGTTTTGCTTCTGGCAAACATCTTGTTTTCATTCCCAATTTGTTTTAGCTTTCTTTCTTTCTTTTTGAGAACCCTAGATTTTTTGCTTTGCTTTAATTCTTTTTTTTTTTTTTTTGTCTGCACTGCACAGCATGCAGGATCTTACCAGGAATTGAACTCACACTCCTTGCAGCGGAAGCTGACCTTTTAACCTCTAGACTGCCAGGGACATCCCCCAGTTAGCTTTGATTCGAGGAAAGTTCTGGGCAGAATACTGAAGATAATCGCCTAGATTCCTTTGCTCAGTGGTTTTGCTCACCTGTCTGTCCCCTTCATTCTCCCTCCCTGTCCCAGCTCCTGCTATCAATTTGTCTCCATTCTTCAAGCCCCAAATCCTCCAGTTGTCTGTGGCCCATCCACTCTGGCTCCCAGAGGTCACTTTCTCTTCCGAAAGCATGGCCCTTTGCCAGTCAGCTCTCTTGGTAATGCATCACTTCTGCCTGATGATACCTCTGGTCTTATACTTTATCTTTTCAGGTATTTTTGCCTTATCTTTATCTACACCTCCCTGAATTCTCCCTTCTCTCTGGTAGATGGTATACTCCCTGAATTTGTATCCTCCACAGGGCCTGGTTTAGTGTCTTAGACACCATAGGATCAAATAAATGATTCTTGAATCAACAGCAACAACAACAAAAAATAGATGAAAGGACTTGGGGAAATTGTGGTGAACACTCTCATGGTTTTATCCTCACTGGATCTTAAACATGTTAGGGAAATTGACTGCTCTTCAGCCCTATCTTCAGGATCCAAATAGTGACCATTTTGTACCAGTGTTTTCCAAGGTTGCTTGCTAGCATCTTCTTTCCTTCCCTAATTATGTACTAAATACCATTCCTGACAGCAGTCATCAACAGTACAGGCTTCAGAAAGAGACCTCCTTGTTCAGATCCTGGCTCTGCTTCTCTGCTGTGTAACCTTGGACAGAGTGACTTAAACTCTCTGAGCTTCCCTTCCCTCATTTATAAAGTGGAAATAATAAGGGTTGTTTGGCAGGTGCGATGAGGTAATGCATAGATAGCATTTGGCAAGGACCACATGGCAGGTACTCAGAGGACTATGATTTGGGGCCTGTTCTTAGGGAAATCACTATTCAACAGGGAAATGCATGCTAATGTAATGGGGTGTCTTAAGCTGGGCGCCTAGAAGCTGGGCTGGGACCATGGATTTGAGTGCAAGTAGTTTATTTGGGAGGTGATTCCAGAAAGCACTGGGAAGGAAGTAGGAAAGTGAGAATACAGGATACTTTATTTTTAATATTAATTAATTTATTTGGCTGCACCGTGTCTTGGTTGCAGCGTGAGGCTCTTTAATTGCGGCATGCGGGATCCAGTTTCCTAATCAGGGATTGAACCCAGGCCCCCTGTATGGAAAGCATAGAGCCTTAGCCACAGGACCACCAGGGAAGTCCACAGTACAGGAGACTTTAATACACAGGTTACCACTGCAGGCATCAGGAGCTCAGTCCTCCTGGACGAGGGCAGAGAGCACAGCTAAGAGTCGTTCCTGCCTCTCTCCAAGGGCAAAAAGCTGGGGTGTTCTTCACAATCTCCTGTCATTCATTGCTTGGGGGTTGCTCCCAGTGGCTTCGCTCCCTGGTGCTTTCAGACTGCTCTCCACCAGCAGTCAGAGAGCTTTCAGGCCAGAAGGCCTGCAGAAGAGAGCCTGGGCTCAGGGGACCTCGCCCCCACGGGACCATGTGCCGGGGGTCTATGTATCAAAGCAGTTGTGATGAGTTTACTCCTATTAGTCACAAGAGCTGGTGGAGAAAGCTAGTAAACCTCCTTGGAGTGGTCCAAGGGAAAGGTTTAGGTCTGATGCCCACGCCTCTGATGAGAACCTTGATGCCTCTGCAAAGAATTTGTTGTGCTGGGGCGACGCTCAAATCTCAGCCTTCGCCGGCTCTTCCGGCACTGAAGGTCAGCTCTGGGAATGCAGAGACTGCCGTCGGAACTCCAGGGAAGCGCTGAGTCCTCATGGTCTCTGCAAGAGCGGGCGGCCCTGCCGTGTCACAGCCTGGGAAGGAAAAGAGTGAGCTGGCTGGTTCCAAGAGGAGACTGCTGCTTCCGACCCCTCCCTCAGCTTTTACGACCCGAGATAGCAGAGGAAAAGGGAAAAGACACAGCACTTTAGGGGGAAAGGTATTGTAATTTTGCCTTTATATGTTCCTCATTTAGGTCCGTCTTTCCCCCTGATATTCTCCAGAACCTATCGTTCATAGGAAAGGGGCTGTGAGCAGAGCTGGAGAGAATTCAAGAAGTGTTCCTTAATCCACTGGAGGGCTTCAGTGGGCCCAGTGGGAGCTCACAGCAAGTCTGATTTATAGGCATAGCCAGACTAGGAGGTGTGAGACAGGGTGACTTAAAGGTGCCTGGCGGGCACCCTCGGGTTCACAAATCCTTGCACCCTGTGCTCACTCCCACACCTGATCCTTCCTGGTCATGTGCAGCTTTACATGTGCAGTTTTGTGCCTGTGGTGATGACTTTTTTGTATTCATCATTGCTTCTATCAGAATGTGTCCTGAGCTGAATGTGTTCCCCCAAAGTCCATTATCTACCCAGAACTTCAGCATGTGATCCTCTTAAAAACATTTTTCAAAAATTTATTTATTATTTTATTCTTGGCTGCACTGGGTCTTCGTTGCTGCACCCTGGCTTTCTTCATTTGCAGTGCGTGGGCAAGATGAGACCATACTAACAGTGGGCTTAATCCTATACCATTAGTGTCCAGTAGGGATAGGGAGATTTGAACAAAGAGATGCAGATCCCCAGGGAAGAGGCTGTGAGAAAGCAGAGACAGAGACTGGAGGGGCGAAGTTCCCAGCCAAGGAATGCCAAGGGCTGCCGGCAATCATTAGACATGGAAGAGGGCGCTGTCAGAGGGAGTAGACACCTTGCTTTTTGACTTGTAGCCTCCAGAACTGTAAGACAATAAATTTCTGTTGTTCTGAGATACCCAGTGGGTGCCCCTTGGTTATGGCAGCCTTAGGAAACTACTACAGGAGCCTGGCATTCTGCAGTCTGTGGGGTCGCAAAGAGTCGGACACAACTGAGCTACTGAACTGAATTGAGGAAATTATACTATGGAGTGTGAGCCACTTGGGGGCAGTGGTAATGTCTTACCCACCTGTGCCCTTGACAGTGTTTAGTTCAAAGCGTGTTGGTTGACCCAAGTTGTTAAAGGAACTTCTTGAAAAGTATACATTACTGGAAGGTATGGCTTTTAGAGCCTGACTATTGTTGCAGCTGCAGAAATGGGGGTGTCAGACGCTGAGATGGGGCAGTGAGGCAGTGGGCAGGTGCCTCCTGGAAGGACTGGACAATACTAGGGAGGGCAGTTAGGGGGAACCAAGACTGCCTTCATCTGCTTCCCAGTTTTGGTGAGAGCTGGCCTGATTTCAGGGCCCTCGTGTCTAATTATGTGGGTTCAAAAAGGCTCAGACAACCCTCTGGGAGGAGGCCAAATCCTCAGGAATCCAAGGTCTTGACTGTGGCTTCCTCCACCTGAGCTCCAAAGGACTGAGTATCATGGGGGTGGGGTGGAGGGAGGGGGAAATGGTTTGGGCTTGAAGTCAATTCAGCAGCCTGTCATTCTCTTTCACCCTCTGTGAGAGAGGATCAGACGGTCACTGCACGTCTCTAAGTTCCTGGCAGCACTGTTTAGGAGAGCAAGATTTTGGAAATGACCTAAACATCTGACAATTGATGATGGGTTCCATAAAGTATGGTTTAGCCAGACGCTGGAATTCTAGTCTGCCATTAACAATGTCATGGATGATTGTCTGTTGACATGATAAAAGGGTATAATATATGGAAAACATACATACACATGTAATATGTTACATATCTGAGACATGTATGACACATGCATGCAGGTATAGGAAAAGATCCATGAGAAAATAAGACCATGGTTATAACAGGGATTTTGTCTGGCTGGTGAGATTATGGATGACTTCTCTGCAATGGGCAATAGTGTTTGTCATATGAAACTAAAGTTGTTCTTGGGGCTTTCCTGGTGGCTCAGCAGTAGAGAATCTGCCTGCCAGTGCAGGAGACACGGGTTCAAGCCCTGATTCAGGAAGATCCCATGTGCCTCGGAGCAACTAAGCCCGTGAACCACAACTACTGAGCCTGTGCTCTAGAGCCTGGGAGCCAGCCGCAGCTACTGAAGCCTGTGTACCCTAGAGCCCGTGCTCCACAACAAGAGAGGCCGCAGCACTGAGAAGCCTGCGCACTGCAACAAGAGAGTAGCCCCCACTCGCCGCAACTAGATGAAAGCCCTCATAGCAATGAAGACCCAGCACAGCCAAAGCTACATAAATAAAATTATTAAAAAAAAAAAAACCCTAAAGTTCTTAGTTTTAAAAAAATGCTCCTGCAGTATTCCACAGGATGAGTCATGAGCGTCTTCCCTCCTCCCCTACCAGAATTTACTTTTCTGCATTTCTTTGCCCAGGTTTGGGCTCTCTTTCTCTCTCTCTCTCTCAGTGAATCAGCTGACAGCCGGGACAGCAGCACAGAGGTGAGCTCACTGCTGGGGGAGGTGGGAGGTCTGGCCGGCAGGTCCTGGCAGGCCCTGGGGAGCCACTTCCTAGGTGCTGCAGGGCCTGAGGTTACCTGCGATGGTCCTGCCACATCATGCAGGACGGTGGCGGCTTCCCTGACCTCGACTTCCCTATATCATCCAACTTCATGTCTGTCTGTCATTTTCTCTATTAAATATAGTCTTCCTTGAAATCCCAAGTCCCACAGCCTGTCTCTAAGTATTGATTTTATGTTATTAGTTAAAAAAATTTTTTTTTTTATTTGGCTGAGTTGGATCTTAGTTTTGGCACTCTGGATCTTTAGCTGTAGAATGTTAGCTTTTAGTTGTGGCATATGGGATTTAGTTCCCTGACCAGAGATCAAACCCAGGCCTCTGCATTGGGAGGGTGAAGTCTTAGCCACTAGAACACCACTGTTGTTAGTCGCTCAGTCGTGTCTGACTCTGCAACCCCGTGGACTATAGCCTGCCAGGCTACTCTGTTCATGGAATTCTCCAGGAAAGAATACTGGAGTGGGTGGCTGTTCCCTTCTCCAGGAAATCTTCCTGACCCAGGGATCGCAAGGAAGTCCCTAAATATTGATTTAAAAAATTTACAATATTCTACTCTAGTTCAACTCAGCCAGTATTTATTTTACTGCTTACTTTGTGCCAGGCATGGAGTTAAGCTCCTGGGGAGCAAGGATCACTGAGATAAGGGTCTACCCTCAAGGAGGGACTGTGGCTGATGGAACACTGAGGTGCCAGGCATGTTGCTGAGGACTTCATAGGCAATCTCACTTTTAAGTTAATCTATACAAGCACCCTTCAGGGGAGCACTAATATTTTTATGGTACAGATGAAAATTAAGGTATGTATTTAGTGGCAAGATGGGAATTTAATTCCAGTTCTGTTTGACTCTACTACAACTACTACCCTACTCTAAATACCTTGTGGTCTCCAGAGATTTCCACTGTACAGGGCTCAGTTAGCAGTATGTCATAGTTTACTCAACTAGAGTCAGCCTTCATACCTGTGGGTTCTGCATATATGGATTCAACCAACTATATGGGTCAAATATATATATATATATATATATATATATATATATATACATATATATATATATATATATATATATATATATTTAAATTGCAGAATGTTCCAAAAAGTAAAACTTGAATTTGCCACACATCAGTGACGGTTTACATAGATTTACACTGTGCTTGGCCACTTAGTTGTGTCTGACTCTGTGACCCCATGGACTGTAGCATGCCAGGCTCCTCTGTCCGTGGAATTTTCCAGGCAAGAATACTGGAGTGGGTTGCTATTTCCTTCTCCAGGGTATCTTCCCCACCCAGGGATTGAACAGGAGTCTCTTGAGTCTCCCGCATTGTCAGGCAGATTCTTTACCACCTGGGAAGCTCGCATTGTATTTACAGCTATTTACATAGTATTTGCGTTATAATAGGTAGTACGGGTAATCCGGGAATGATTTAAAGTATACAGGAGGACATGTGTAGGTTATAGGGAAATATCATACAGTTTTACAAAGGACACTTGAGCATCCATGGAGTTTAGTGTCTTGGTAGGGGAGTTGAGGGTCGGGCGGGGAGAGAGAGTCCTGGAACAAATACCCTGTGGATACTGAGGGACAACTGTATTCCTTATTTGAACAACTGTATACTTTTAAGTATTTCCACCGTTATAAGGAGACACTGATATAATCATGTTCATGTACATAGCTTTTGCTGACCTTTAAAAAATTTGCACACACACACATTATGTGTGTGTGAGAAGAAAGACTGGAAGTAGATACATTAAACATTTAATAACAATTACACATAGGGAGTGTGATTGGGGTCATAGCCACTTTAAAAAATACTTTATTTTTTATAGCAGTTTTAAAGGAAGAGCAGGAAGACAGGAGGAGAAGGGAATGACAGAGGATGAGATGGTCGGATGGCATCACTGACTCGATGAACATGAGTTTGAGCAAGCTCTGAGAGTTGGGGATGGACAGGGAAGCCTGGCGTGCTACAGTCTATGGGGTCGCAAAGAGCCAGACATGACTAAGTGAATGAACTGAACTGAACTGAACTAAATGAATAGCAAAACTGAGGGAAAGATGCAGATATTGCTTATCCATTCCCTCCCCCATATCTCTAGCCTCTCTCACCATCAACATCTCCCACCAGAGAGGTACATTTGTTACAATTAATGACCTACACTGACACATTATTACTAACAAGAGCTCATAGTTGACATTAGGGTTTACTCTTGGTGTTGTACTTTCTAAGGGTTTTGACAAGTGTATGATGATATGTATCTAGCATTACAGTATCATGCAGAGTATATTCACTGCCCTGAAAATCCTCACTGCTCTCTATTCATCCTTCCATCTCCACAACCCCTGACAACCACTGATCTTTTTACTACCTCCATAGCTTTACCTTTTTTCAGAATGTCATATAGTTGGAATCACACAGTAGGTAGCCTTTCCTGATTGGCTTCTTTCACTTAGTAAAATGCATTAAAATTTCATCTGTGTCTTTTCATGGCTTGATAGCTAACTTCTTTTCAGTACTAATTAATATTCCATTGTCTGGGTGTACTACAGTTTATCTGTTCACCTGCTGAAGGGCATCTTGGTTGCTTCCAAGTGTTGGCAATTATAAATAAAGCTGCTATAAACATCGGTGTACAGGGTTTTGTGTGGACATAAGTTTTTAACTCATTTGGATAAATATCAAGGGATGAAATTGCAGGATCATATGGTGAGAATATAACTTTGTAAGAAACTGCCAAACTGTCTTCTGAAGTGGCTATACCATTTTGCATTCCTTCCAGCAATGACTGAGAGTTCATGTTGCTCCAGATCGCAGGGTGCTGTTAACAATCTGAATTTGTGCCCCGGTGGGGCTTCTCCGGTGGCTCAGATCGTAAAGAATCTGCCTGCAATGGGGGAGATGCGGGTTCAATCCTTGGGTCAGGAAGATCCCTTGGAGAAGGGAATGACTTCTCCAAGTATTCTTGTCCTGAGAATCCCAAAGACAGAGGAGGCTGGCAGGCTACAGTCCTGTGGCCACAAAGACTCTGACATGACTGAGCGACTAAGTGCACACACACACACATTCTAATAGGTATGCAGTGGTATCTCATTGCTGCTTTAATCTGCAATTCCCTAATGACATATGATATTGAGCATCTTTTAATATGCTTATTTTCCATCTATAAATCTTTGGTGAGGTGTCTGTTCAGGTCTTTGGCCCATTGTTTAATCAGGTTGTTCATTTTCTTATTGTTGAATTGTAATAGTTCTTTGTATATTTTGGATATCAGACCTCTATTAAATACTTCTTTTGAAAAAATTTTCTCTCAGGCTGTGGCTTATGTTCTCATTCTCTTGAGAATTTTCACTTTTTACTTTACACATTTCAGTTGTGAGGTTTTCTCAAAGGGCAAATTTTTCTTTTTTTTTATAAAAGTTTTTTTCTTAAAACGTTGCCTTTCAATGCATTACAAATAAAGTAGGATTTATCAGTAATATAACTGCTTTTAGGAGGATTCCTCGACAAATAAAAGATTTCCCGTAACCAATGAGCTTACTTTCTCTGACCTTACGAAGAGGAGAGAGTAGTAAGCATGGTGATATCTCCCACTGGAGGTAATGAGCTTTTTAATAGCTTGTGTGTGGTTATGACTGTGCCATTAATCTCAGAGTTTAATGACTATATTTTACATTTATATGTCTGATAGAAGCTTGGATAAATAGGAGAGTCTTTGCCTCCCTGAAAAGAAATCCTTATGATTTGGATTCCCTTCGGCTAAAGGAAAAAAAAAAAACTGGAGTCAGCGGTCTCAGCTAGAGAGAACAAAGAAGTTTAAAAAAGAGAGCATAGCAGAAGCCAGAAGAAGACACTTGACAGAAGGTATACTTCTTCAGCTGATGGACTTTTGTGGTCTGTAGAGGATGAGGCTTCACATTTATGGTCAAGGACCTTCGGTCCCAGACCAGCTCCACCGTAAAGTGACTGTACGACTTGAACAAGATGCTAATTTTTAATTTTTTTTGATCCCTCCTTTCTTTATTTTGGAAAATGCAGGTGCTCATGGTAGTAACAAGCTCACAAGGTTGTTATGAGAATTAAACGATGCTTCAGTTTCAAAGTAATTTGGAAAGAAAGAAGTGCTTATTCTGATATGCTATCCAAGCGTTCCTTCGGTATTTAGACAAACCGTGTTTGAATGCCTACTGTGTGCAAACACTGGGCATAACAAGAACAATAATGCTTGGCATTTAACCTCAAGAACCTGTTAGGCAATGTGAAAAGTGAGATATGTGAAAGGATCACCTGATTACTGTTGCACTGGAACTTATACCAGGTAATCTGCTCTTTGAACATGGGATCATCCGTGTTGTTCATGATTATAAGAAGGCTCTTCATGTCTTACAAAGCAGATTTCAGGCTCCTTGAGGCTAGGGCCATGGCTTCTTTTCCCTCCTACAGAAACATATATAGTGTTGAGTGAGTCATATCCATTACCAAGTGGAGGGCTCTCTCTGGACTAGGCTGTTGTTGAGATCTTTTAGATATATTTTATTTTTACTTAAAAAATTTTAAAAGCCCACTGAATTGCACACTTTTTATTTTTTAAACTTAGTGAATTATTTATTTTTGCCTGCATCTGGTCTTAGTTGTGGCTTCTTGGTATGTGGGATCCTAGTTCCCAGACCAGGGAATGAACCCTTGTGCCCTGCATTGAAAGGTGTACTCTAAACCACTGGACCACTGGGGAAGTAGGCTCCTTGAAGGTAAAAAGTGTTAGTCTCTTAGTCCTGTCTGACACTTCGTGATCCCATGGACTATAGCCCACCAGACTCCTCTGTCCATGGAATTCTTCAGGGAAGAATACTGGACTGGGTTGCCATTTCCTACTCCAGGGGTTCTTCCCGACCCAGGGATTGAATCCAGGTCCCCTGCATTGCAGGCAGATTTTTTACCAGAGGATAAGGCCATGACTTCTTTCCCCTCCTACAGCAACATGTATAGTGTCAAGCAAGCCTTATCTATAACCTTGTATGGAGGCTCTCTCTAGACTAGGTTCTGTGTTGAGATCTTTTAGTTGTATTTTTAGATAGATTGTATGTGATGTTTCTGAAGAAAGAAATAGCAATCCGCTCCAGTATTCTTGCCTGGACAAGAATTTCATGGACAAAGAAGCCTGGTAGGATACAGTCTGTGGGGTCCCAAAGAGTTGGACACGACTGAGCAACTATCACTATGTGATCTTTAAAACAACTCTATGAGATAAGTAATATGGTTATTTCAATCTTCCAGTGAGAAAACGGAGGCACAGAACAGTTAAAGAGCTGTCAAGCGGCCTCTCAGCTGGTGAGTGGTGGAGTCAGAATTTGAACCTCGAATAATCTACCTTCACAGCCTATATTCTTAGCTGCTGTGCTGAAGCTCTGGAAACGTGTTAACTGGTTGCTAAATTCATCTAGGGTCTAAAGTAGAGAACTTGGTGTTGCGTTTAAGAGAAGGCATGAGGTGAAGTACTGGAGAGCCCAGAGTTGTGAGAGGGAGACTTTGGGCTCTTATCATGGTCCTGGGGCTGGCGGGGTGGGGAGGGGGGAAGGTGTGGAGGGGAGGGTTGTTCCCGTCGATTGGCATTTTCCTGGTCCTGCACTATGAGAACTGGGAATACTTTCTCTTGTTTGGAAACAACTCATTAAAGATCCCTGGACTTCCCTGGTGGTACAGTAGATAAGAATCTGCCTGCCAATGCAGGGAACGTGGGTTCAATCCCTGGTCTGGGAATGTTTCACATGTCACGGGGCCGCTAAGCCTATACTAAGCCACAAATACTGAACCACAAATACTGAAATGACCGAGGGGAATAAACACTCCAACTCCTCTCTCTTGCACCCGTTCATTTCGGGCCACTCATAAGTTTCACCCAACCAGATGCCAGAGAGCAGGAGAGCTGGCTCATGTATTGATAGCAGTCAGCAATCTGAACATAGAGTAGAGAAAGGGGCTGGAGGGTCAAATGGAGAACACCCAGTGCCCAAGTGCACAGAAGTGAGTAGGAGCTGCTCTAAAAATAACCAAGAGGCTCTCAGCGGGGAAGTATCGAAATGAACGGTGACATATCCACTCTAGGGAACAGGGTGCAGCAGTCACAAGCAAGGAAGAGATCAATAAATATTGGTGTGGATGGATCACTGAGATATATCCTTGAATGGTGAGGCAGATTACAGAAAGATGCCTAGAGTGGATGGTGTGTTTATCTCTCTCTCTCTCTCTCTCTCACACACACACACACACTCACAAACACCCACACACACCCACACACTCACACACTACCATAAATCTATTTAATGCTCTAAGTCTACTGTTTATTACGGTGTATGGTGTATATGTATATACACAGGCATAAGGTCTGGAATGGACTTCCCTGGTGGCTCAGATGGTAAAGCGTCTGCCTTCAATGCGGGAGACCTGGGTTAAATCCCTGGGTCAGGAAGATCTCCTGGAGAAGGAAATAGCAACCCACTCCAGTATTCTTGCCTGGAAAAACCCATGGATGGAGGAGCCTGATAGGCTACAGTCCAAATGGTAATAGTAGACTGCACCAGGGTGGTAGGAGGAGGTTGGGGGTGACAGTCAAAGGGGACTCCAGTTGTGGTGGTCCAAAGCGGACTTTAGACACTGGTGGTGGCCAATTCCTACCCTCCTCCATTCTTTCATGCTAATAATTCAAATTTTGTTCAAGTATTAAAGGGCAACACTGTACTCAGGGAAGGTAGGTCCAGGCATGGCTGACCTCAGTCAAGTACACTTAGACCAGTTCTCTTTCCCTGTGACTTATTTAGCAGTAGGCATGCTACCTAGTCTACTGGTGACTTCTACAAGTACTTTTTTTCTCTAATAACAAAGAATAAAGTGGACAAAGAGACTGACTCTGTACTTCCTTTCTGGCTTAGAGTGGTGTTGTTTGAGAATGTGATGCTTGGAGGTATGGTAACCCTCTTAACGACCATGAGGCAGAGACTTGGAAAATGGTGGAGATCATTCTGGCATACTGACACCTCGGTGTTTCAAAGCAGATATTTTTCTTCTTCAAACTTCTTGTGGCCTGAGATATTTAAATGCCTTTATTGCTTAACCCACTGTTAGGCAGGCATTCTGATACAATTAAATACATCCTAAGTAAGGTGGTGGACTTCCCAGGTGCCTCAGTGGTAAAAAATCCACCTGCCAATGCAGGAGATGCAAGAGATGCAGGCTCAATCCCTGGGTCAGGAAAATCCTCTGAAGTAGGAACTGGCAATTCACTCCAGCATTCTTACCTGGAAAATCCCATGGACAGGGGAGCCTGGCAGGCTACAGTCCATGGGTTGCAAAGAGTTGAACATGACTGACTGAGCACGCAGCCAACCAATGCAGTAGCTCAATCTGAACTAGTTTAAGTGTTTTCTTAGGAGAATTTATTCCTGTGCTGCTGATGTAATTGAGCATTTGTTTGTGAAGCTGCCTCAGGGGTTGTGCTTCATCTCCAGAATGGGTCTGGCTTACCTGCTCGCTTCCCGGGGCTCTCTCCACCCTTCGGGTCCTCGTTTGTCTCTTCCTCTGAGCTGTTTTGATTGGTGATACACGTGGACAACAGTTTAGGAATAAACCCTCTATTCCCTCCTGAAGCTGCTCCATCCCCTACACCCTCTCAGTTTGGGGGGCCCTTCCCACAGAACTCTCTGCAGGGCAGGGGGCTGCCCTTCAGTAACCAAAGAGATCTGGGGAGACTGGAAAGGTGCAGGGCAGGAAGGGCCATTAGGAGCAACCGCAAACCAAGAACCCTGTGTCTGGGCAGGATTCCTTTGTTCCGCACCTAGGCCAGCTTATGTATGTTATAAACATGCATGCATTCATTCTAGGTTTATTCAGGGACTTCTATGGCTCCTGTGATTTCTGAGGGTGCTTTTAAATCTCTAGCACTCACTGCCTCTGCTGGAGGTCCTAGACGCTGGATTTTAAGCCCGCAGAGATGAGGTATGTGAAAACAGCTTAAAGAGGAGCATGAGTGGCTTGGGCAGGTTTGCCTTTGTGAAGGGTCACTAGGGAGGCCGAAGACCACTGGGGGGCCTTTCCGGCAGGTTGAGGGAGGGAAGCTGACATTTCAGTTGGGGTCCAGAGGAGAGAGTGTGGGGGAGGGAATCGGTGCAAACTCCCGGCTTCCTTTCACTGTGGGTGATGCTCTACCCGTGGTGGCAAGGCATGTTTTCTGCCTTCTTCAAAGCAAGAGCAGAGGTCTTTTGGAGGCTATTTTCAGGGATGTTTCGGGGAACTTTCTCTAAAGGTCTTCCTTTGTGGCGTTTGGCGGTCAGTCCCTCATTAATCATTTCCTTTGAGGCAGGAGGGCTCGGCAGGGGGATGGAAGACTGGGACTTGAGTTGTTCCTTTGTCACCCTGAGCTCTGCACCCCCACTGAGAGTGGCCGTACCTCCTTCCTCCCTGCGTCTCCACCTGCCCTCTTCCACTTCGCTGCCCTCAGGGTCACAGGAAAGAGCTAGGTGGGAGGCTGGGAGGGAGGGATAAGAAAGAGCAAACTTTAGCCTCAGATGCCCAGCTGCTTTATTATGCATGCCTTCCTCTTTCTCACTGTTTTTTGGAAAGGCTGAAAATAAACACTTTTGTAATACCGACTTGTAATTCACACTTTCCTGACAAGTTACTCACACTGCAGCCCCAGCCGCTCAAAGAGGGGTTTGACGCAAGCCTTTCTCAGCAGGAGCTTTCTAATTCAGAATGTTCTAGCACAGCTGATCTTGCTACTTCTAAACTAGTCGAGGGGCTGAGGAGGAAATCTGGGAGCCCTGGGCCAGAACACCACCAGGGTCTCCACTACAAATTCAGACTCTTCTGGGGTGCTGTTCAACTCACTTTTCAAGGCATGCTGTGGACTCTCTGAAAACCTCACAGATTTATTAACTCAAGACCTGTATTCTATAGACCAGAGAAGTGACTCTCCCACTAAAGTGACCGGACTGCTTAGTGGAGAAATTGGAATAAAACCCCAAGTTCTGGATTCTCAGACCGTGTGCCTCCTAGTAAGCCATGCTTTATTCATTTATTGGACTTTCTTTCATTTAAGTTTTTACTGGGTTGGCCAAAGAGTTCGTTCAGGTTTTTAAAAAACGTGCACGAACTCTTTGGTCAGCCCAATATTATGCAAAGTTTCAAACATACACAAAAGTAGAGAAGCAAGTTTAATGAATGCACAGGTACCCATTACTTAGTTGCAGTAACCATTAGTGGTCTGACATTTTTGTTTGATCTGATCCACAACATCCTCCTTTGCAATCAGACATTATGTCATTTGATCTGTTAATACAGCCGTGTGTATCTGTAACAGAAAGCTTTTAAAAATAACACAACCACAGTACCATTATCACACCCACAAAATGAACATCTCTTAGTGCCATAATGCTTGTGTGTGTGCTCAGTCAAATCCGACTCTTTGTGACCCCATGGACTGTAGCCCGCCAGGTTCCTCTGCCCATGGAATTTTCCAGGCAAGAATATTGGAGTGTGTTGCCATTTCCTACTCCAAGCGATCGAACCTGTATCTCTTGTGTCTCCTGCATTGGCAGGCAGATATTATCTAGCTCATATTCAATATTCTCCATTTATGTCATAAATGTCTTTTGGCAGCTTGTTTAAATCAGGATCCAAACAAGATCCACACATTGTATTTGTTGATTTTTTTTTAAAAGGTTTTTTAAACTGTGATTGTCTGCCCTCCCATACTTTCCCCAGACCTAATGTTTGTTGAAAAAACTAGATCATCTGTACTTTTCAAATTTCCCGAATTCTACCTTCAGAGTGTATCCTGCTGGTTGGTGTCCCTTAACATATTTCTCCATCCCATTTCCTGGAAGTTGGTACTTAGATATAGAGCCATGGTTCTCACCTGGAAGAGATTGCCACCTCCTTCCTCCCCTCCATTTGGCAAAGTGAGGAGGCACGCTGATTGTCACAACTAGGTGATGGTGCTATTTGCATCCAGCGGGCAGAGCCCGGAGAAGCTGCTAAACGTCCTATACACACAAGAAGTTATGTGTCCCCAAGTGTGAATTTTGAGAAACCCCAACTGAGAGACTTGATTAGATCCAAGTTCTTTTTCTTTTTTGTGAGGGAGGCAAGGATATTTCATAGGCAGTGCTGAGAACTTCCTGTGACATCAGGAGGAGGATACTTTGTCTCACGTTAAGGTGATGCTAATGTCCATCACTGGGTTCAGAAGGTGTCAGCCTGACATGCCCATTATCAAGTTAGTGACACAGTATCTGGAGAGTAAGAGAGAGCCTTCTTAAGAGCTGAAAACCGGGTGTGTCTTTGGCAAACAGGGATATATGGCCATCTCCTATCTACTGACTTTTCAAGAGCTTTATTCAGCTTTAACTAAATCTCTTCAAGAAATTTAGAGATACCAAGGGAACATTTCATGCAAAGATGAGCACAATAAAGAACAGAAATGGTATGGACCTAACAGAAGCAGAAGATATTAAGAAGTGGCAAGAATACACAGAAGAACTATACAAAAAAGATCTTCATGACCCAGATAGAGACCCACTCCCCGATGGGATGGAAAATATGTTAAGGGACACCAACCAGCAGGATACAATCTGAAGGTAGAATTTGGGAAATTCGAAAAGTACAGATGATCTAGTTTTTTCAACAAACATTAGGTCTGGGGAAAGTATGGGAGGGCAGGCAGTTACAGTTTAAAAAAACCTTTAAAAAAAATCAACAAATACAATGTGTGGATCTTGCTTGGATCCCGATTTAAACAAGCTGCCAAAAGACATTTATGACATAAATGGAGAATATTGAATATGGGCTCGATAATGACCCACAATGGTGTGATCACTCACCTAGAGCCAGACATCCTGGAATGCAAAGTCAAGTGGGCCTTATGAAGCATCACTACGAACAAAGCTAGTGGAGGTGATGGAATTCCAGTTGAGCTATTTCAAATCCTAAAAGATGATGTTGTGAAAGTGCTGCATTCCATATGCCAGCAAATATCAAAAACTCAGCAGTGGCCACAGGATTGGAAAATGTCAGTTTTCATTTCAATCCCAAAGAAAGGTTATGCCAAAGAATGTTCAAATTACCACACAATTGCACTCATCTCACACTCCAGCAAAGTAATGCTGAAAATTCTCCAAGCCAGTCTTCAACAGTACATGAAACGTGAACTTCTAGATGTTCAAGCTGGACTGAGAAAAGGCAGAGGAACTGGAGATCAAATTGCCAACATCCTTTGGATCATCAAGAAAGCAAGAGAGTTCCAGAAAAAACATCTATTTCTGCTTTATTGTCTAAGTCAAAGCCTTTGACTATGTGGATTACTATAAACTGTGGAAAATTCTGAGAGAGATGGGAATACCAGACCACCTGACCTGCCTCCTGAGAAATCTGTATGCAGGTCAGGAAGCAACAGTTAGAACTGGACGTGGAACAACGGACTGGTTCCAGATAGGGAAAGGAGTACATCAAGGTTGTATATTGTCACCCTGCTTATTTAATTTATAAGCAGAGTACATCATGAGAAATGCTGGGCTGGATGAAGCACAAGCTGGAATCAAGATTGCCGGGAGAAATATCAATAACCTCAGATATGTAGATGACACCACCCTCATGGCAGAAAGTGAAGAAGAACTAAGGAGCTTCTTGATGAAAGTGAAAGAGGAGAGTGAAAAAGTTGGCTTAAAACTCAACATTCAAAAAACGAAGATCATGACATCTGGTCCCATCACTTCATGGCAACTAGATGGGGAAACAATGGAAACAGTGACAGACTGTATTTTTTTGGGCTCCAAAATTACTGCAGATGATGACTGCAGCCATGAAATTAAAAGACAAGAAAAGCTATGACCAACCTAGACAGCATATTAAAAAGCAGAGACATTACTTTGCCAATAAACATCCATCTAGTCAAAGCTATAGTTTTTCCAGTAGTCACGTATGGATGTGAGTGTTGGACTATAAAGAAAGTTGAGCGCAGAAGAATTGATGCTTTTGAACTCTGGTGTTGGAGAAGACACTTGAGAGTCCCTTGGACTGCAAGGAGATCCAACCAGTCCATCCTAAAGGAAATCAGTCCTGAATATACATTGGAAGGACTGATGCTGAAGCTGAAATTCCAATACTTTGGCCACCTGATGTGAAGAACTGACTCATTTGAAAAGACCCTGGTGCTGGGAAAGATTGAAGGCGGGAGGAGAATGGGACGACAGAGGATGAGATGGTTGGATGGCATCACGCGATGGACATGAGTTTGAGTAGGCTCTGGTAGTCGGTGATGGACAGGGAAGCCTGGTGTGCTGCAGTCCATGGGGTTGCAAAGAGGCGGACATGACTGAGTGACTGAACTGAACTGAACTGAAAATTCTTTCTCTCCTCCCTCTGTTTTTTTTTTTTTAATAGATATTTATTGGAGTATAATTTATTCAAAATGTTAGTTTCTGGGCTTCCCTGGTGGCTCAGAGGTAAAGGATCTGCCTTCCAATGTAGGAAATATGGGTTCGATCCCTGATGGGGAAGATCCCACATGCTTCGGAGCAACTAAGCCCGTGTATCACAACTATTGAGGTTGTGCTCTTAAGCCTGGGAGCTGCAACTACTGAAGTTCTCATGCCCTGGAGCCTGTGCTCAGCCACAAGAGAAGAGCTCGCGTTGCAGCTAGAGAGCAGTCCCCACTCTCGACAACTAGAGAAAGCCAGAGCAGCAACAAACACCCAGCACAGCCAAAAATAAACATTTTTAAAAAATGTTAATTTCTGCTGTACAACAGAGTGCATCAGTTACACATGTACTTATATCCACTCTTTTTAAGATTCTTTTCCCATATAGGTCATTACAGAATATTGAGAGGAGTTGCCCATGCTACACAGTTATCTGTATTATTAATTATCTATTTTATATATGGTAGTATGTATATGTCAATCCCAATCTCCCAGTTTATCCCCCCTTACTTCCATAGGAACCATATTTACTTTCTACATTTATGATTCTATTTCTGCCTTGTAAATAAGTTCATTTGTACCCATATTTTTGGATTCCATATGTAAGTGATATGACATTTGTCTTTTCTCTGTTTGACTTTTCCCCAGTTTTATATAAGTTACAGGGGTACATAAAGACCCACCTGATTCTCCTAGACTTATTGCTGAAGAAATTTCCTCATCCTTCCCTGTTTTCCCTTCTCAAGAGGCAAACACTTTCAATTTTTCAGCTGGTTCTTTTAATATTTAGCTTTGCATGACCAAATAATGGGCTTAAATTGCTACTTCTTGGGCAATTTAAATTTTGGGCATTTTCTAATGACTGCTCCCTAAAGAACACAATCATTTCTCTATCTTTCCAATAATGCTCCCCAGTCCCCTGTTCAAGTAGTTTTTCTATCCCTTTTATGTTCTTAGAATAGTTAAATTCTAACTTGAGTTGTCTGCTCATGTAAAAGAGTAGTATATTTTAAAGCCAATTAGAAGCTCTGACCTTGTGAGTGGGGCTTGTTGATTGCGGACTTCATCATATGGTTATCTGACTGTTTCTTTAGGAAATCTCCAGTGTCATGATGTTTAAGTCTTTCTTCTTGGGCCAATAGGATTGCTCAGAGAAGACTTCCAGTCTTGTGCCTAGAGGGGATAGGCCTGGCTACCAGGGTTCCCGGAGACAAGTGGGGTAGAGGGCTGACAGTCTCAGTATTCAGTACATAGACTTTCATGTTTTGTGATAATTCCCTTGCCATCAATTGTACCTGCTGTGTCCATGGGCCCTCTGTTACCTTCCTCTAGAAAATAGCCTGAGTCTAACAGCAGAATTATGGAAAAGCAGCTGCCCAGTTGTACAGAGTTGGGGAGGGAACCTAAAGATCAAACTTTTGTGTCTATTTTTAAACAGCTTTATTGAAGTATAATAGACATACTATAAATAGCACTTTTTTACAATGTACAATTTGATAAGTAGATATACACCTTATGAATGTACACACTTGTGAAACCATCACCACAGTCAAGATAACAAGCATATTGGGACTTCCATGGTGGTCCCATGGCTAAGACACCACACTCCCAATGCAGTGGGCCCAGGTTCGGTCCCTGGTCAGGGAAACAGATCCCCCATGTTGCAACTAAAGATCCTCCATGCCATAACTAAGATCCAGCACAGTCAAATATAGAAGTAAATATGTAAATATTTTTAAAAAATATATTGAGCATGTTAACCACCCCTACACTTTTCTATCTATCCCCAGGCAACTACTGATTTTCTGAATGTCGCTATAGATCAGTTTGCATTTCTAAAATTTTATGTAAAGATAATCATACATTTTGTGCTCTTTGGGGGAGGGACTCTGACTTTTTTCCCCCACTTAGTGTATATATATTTTAAAGTTTATTTATTTATTTTTGGCTGCACTGGGTCCTTGCTGCTGTGGGCGGGCTTTCCCTAGTTGCAGAGAGCAGGGGCTGCTCTCTAGTTGCAGAGCATGGGCTTCTCGTTGCAGTGGCTTCTCTCCCTGCAGAGCAAGGACTCTAGGGTGCGCAGGCTCAGTAGCTGTGACACACAGGCTCTGGAGTGCGAGCTCAGTTGTGGTGTGCAGGGTTAGTTGCGCCAAGGCAGGTGGGATCTTCTCAGACCAGGAATCAAATCTGTGCCCCCAACATTGGCTGGCAGAGTCTTAATCATGGACCACCTGGAAAGCCCCCAGTGTAATTATTTTGAGATTCATCCATGTTGTTGTATCTATAGCTCATTTCTTTTATTGCTAGCTGGTATCTTATTGTATCAGTAGGTCACAATTTATTCACTTGTTGTTGGACATTTGGATGGTTTCCAGGTTTTGGTTATTACAAATAAAGCAGTTATGAACATTCATAGGCAAGTTGCAGTGTGGACAGAGTTTTCCATTTTTCTTGGGTTAACACCTAGGAGTGAAGTGACTGGGCCATAAGAGGTGTCTATTTAACTTTTAATGAATCAGCTCACTGTTTTCCTAAATGACTGTATCCATAACATTCCTATCAACAATGGATGAGAAAATTCCAGTTGCTCTACATCCTTGTCAGTACTTTGATTTGGTCACTTGGTCTTTTAAATTTAGACATTCTACTAACTGTGTCCCATTGTGGTTTAAATTTGCATTTCTGAATGGCTAATGATGCTGAGGACCTTTGCATGTGCTTATTTTCTATGTGGATATCCTCTCTGGACAAGGGGAATTGCCCAAATCTCTTGCCCATTAAAAAAATGATTGTTTTGTTTCTTAAATTGATTTTTAAGATTTATTTCCATCGTTTGGATGCAAATCCTTTATCAAGTATGTGACTTTGTGTATCTATCTATCTATCTATCTATCTATCTATCTATATAGCTAGTCTGTGGCTTATCTTTTCAGTCTCTTAACAATGTTTTTCAGAAAGCAAATGTTCTTAATTTTGATAAAATCCAATTTATCGATCTTTTTATTTTATTCATTGATCTTTTGGTGTTGTACCTAAGAAATCTTTGCTTAATCTAAGGTCACAAAGACGTTCTCCTCTTTTCTTCTAGAAGTTTTATACTTCTAGGCTTTAGATTTGGGTCTGTGATCCATTTTGAATGCATTTTTAAAATATGGTGTAAGGTATGGATCAGCCTTATGGTTTCTGTATATGGATATCCAATTGTTCTGGCATCATTTGTCAAAAACCCTGCTTTCCCAATAAATTGCCTTTGCACTTTTGCAAGGGTTTGTTTCTGTATTCTTCATTCTAACCCATTGTTCTATTTGTTTCTCTTGAATCCAATACCACACTGTCTTGATTACTGTAGCTTTATACTGAATCTTGAAGTTGGGTAGTGTAAGTCTTCTATTTTAGTATTCCTTTTCTAAGTTGAATTAGCTATTTTAGGTACTTCTCACTTACAAATAGATTCTAGAATCAGCTTCTCAGTGTTAAAATTAACAGTGTAATGTAAAATAGTCATTGGGGTTTTGGCTGAAATTGTAGTGCATCTATAGATCAAATTGGGGGAGTTTATATCTTAGCAACATTGAGCATTCCAACCCAATAAAACAGTATATCTCCCTATTTATTTAACTATTCTTTATTTTTCTTCACAATGTTTTTTAGTTCTCATTATAGAGGACTTACACATCTTTTGTCTGATTTATCCCTAAGTATTCCATATTTTTAAATGGTATTGAAAATGGTATTGTATTTTAAATTCTATGTCCTATAAGTTGTTGCTGGTATATAGTAATGTAATTTGATTTTGGGGGACGAAGGTGAGGGGCACACCACCTGGCTTGCGGGATCTTAGTTTCCAGACCAGGGATCGAAACTGTGCCCTCTGCAGTGGAAGCTTGGAGTCTTAACTACTGGACCACCAGGGAATTCCCATAATTTTATTTTTTTTAACACTACTCTTATATACTGAAACTTTACTAAACTCATTTATTAATTCTAGTAGCTATTTTTGTAGGTTGTGTAGGATTTTCTACATAGATAATCACATCATCTGTGAATAAAGACAACATTACTTCTTTTCCAACTTGGATACCTTTGTTTCTTTGTCTTGCTTATTTGCAGTGGCTAGAGCCTGTTCAATTTAGGATCTGTGTGCTGAAAGCAAACATCCTTTCTTCTTTCTGATGTTATTGGGAAAGCAATCAGTATTTCACCACTAAGTATTGATATGGTGTTGGCTGTAGGTTTTCCTAGATACTCTTTATCAGGTTGCAGAAGTTCCCGTACGTACTTTGTTGAAAATTTTTATCAGGAAAAATTAGATTTTCTAATCTAATTAGATTAGATTTTCTAATTTAATTTTCTGACTTTCTAACAGGAAATTTAGATTTTCTTTTTTGTATCTATTGAGATGGTCACACGGTTTTTCTTTTTAAATTTGTTGGCACAGTGAATTAAATGTATTGATTTTCAAATATGAAATTAACCTTGTAATGCTAGGATGAAATCTGCTTGGTTATGTGATTCTTTTTATATGTTGACTTGATAAATTTTAAGAAATTTGCACCTACAAATTTCTAATCACTGTATTGTACACCTGAAGCTAATATAATATTGTATATCAGTTGTTAGAATTTAAAAAACAGAAATTTGCATCTATGTTCATGAGGAGTATTGATATGTCATTTTCTTTTCACGCAATCAATGCCTTTGTCTGATTTGATGTCATTGAATACTGGCCTCATAGGACTCCTTACCTCCTCTTTAATTTTCTATAAGAGTTTGTATAGAATTAGCATTATTTCCTTAAGTTTTAGGTATTGTCTTTTTTTTTTTTTCCTTAATCTACTTTGGGCTTCATTTGCTCTTCTTTTTCTAGTTTCTTAAGTTGGAAGAAAGCTGAGTTGTTGATTTGAGACTTTCTTCTTTTTTTGTTTCCCTAATAAGTGTTTAGTGCTATAGATTTCCCTCTTTAAGTCTTGCTTTAATTGTACCCACAAATTTTGATGTATTTGATAAAATGTTTTCACTTTCAGTTCAAATACTTTTAATTTCTCTATTGATTTTTTTCTTTGACTCAGGGGTTAAGAATTGTTAACTAATGTTTTAGTTTTCAAACATTTGGGATTTTTGAGATATATGTTTTATATTGACTTCTGTTGTAATTTCCTTTTGGTCACAGAATGTAGTTTATATGACTTACGTCCTTTTAAATTTATGAAGATTTGTTTTATAGGCCCAGAGTAGGGACTATTTTGATAAATGATCTGTGTACGCTAAAGAATCATGTGTGTTCTGGCCAATTTGGGGTGGAAATAAAAACCATCTCAGAACAGTAAGCTGGGGCAATCATAGAGCTCACCTTTCTTTTCTGTTTTTCAGGGATGGCTATACTTTGTTGCCTCATATCCAATGTCTTGAGAACAACTGTTTCATAGATTTTATCTGTTTTATCAATTGTGTCTGCTGAGGGCGTAAAGCTGATTGCTGCTGCTCCGTCTTGGCCTCAGGGGAAATCTCCTCCAACTGCTTTTCATCAATATTCTTGTTGGTCCTGCCTTGAAAGTAAAAGCGTTAGTCGCTCAGTGACTGTAACCCACCAGGCTCCTCTCTCCGTGGAATTCTCCAGGCAAGAATACTGGAGTAGTCATTCCCTTCTCCAGGGGATCTTCCTGACCCAGGGATGGATCCTGGGTCGCCTGCATTGCAGGCAGGTTCTTCACAGTCTGAGCCACCAGGGAAGTCCTACCTTAACCTTCTACTTTTAGAACTAGCTGGTTCTGACGATTCCTGAGCCTTTGAGAGGGGAGAGAGTTCTAAGGTGTCAGTTGTGTTGTTCTTGGCTTTCCTCACTACTGGCTCTGGAATCTAATAAAAATTCTAGGACCGTTACTAAACAGAGCTGGGAATACACAGGACACGCTGAGATTGGACAATTATGCTGTCATTTTCTCACGTGTCTACATTGCCTTGGGCAGGACCTCAAACTCACATACCCACACGAACCCCTACCGGGAGCAGAAATTATGCAGAGCACTGGTGCTAAATAACAGGGAAGCCTGGGTGCTAACATAGCTCATCTTGTTTAGTCAACCCTGCTCTAATCTCGTGTGGCTTCACATCATCAGATCATCCATGAATTCAGGGGTGCTGGAAATTTTAAATTTCACGCAAAATTTCTTCTTTAAAAATCTTGACAAGTAATCCAAATTTTAAAAAATGTTGTGGTTTAATTGAAAATCCAGCTAAGACTTTATCTGCCTTGTTGGATTGCCCATTTGGTACCTTTGGACTTTCCTCCTTTGCATGTTCTTGCTCCATCATGCAGCCAACTTTCCCTACTTCCTTGTGTCCCTGCTCCCCAAACACAGGCTCACTCAGGACTCTGGTTTGCCATGGCACTCACTCTACCCCTATTCTACACATTCTACACTCATTCTACCCCTATTCTACACTCTACCCTATTCTACACTCTTTTAATTCAAGTGCTCAGCACCATGTAACTGACTCAACGTCACAGCGTTTCAATTTTAGATTTCCAGAAGGGAGAATGTGATTGTCTAGCTTTGGTCTTATCAACTGTGGTTGGAGAGAGTCAATTGGGGTCATTTTCCTGGCCTCTGGGAACTTGGGGTGTGGCAGGGTTCAATGGATAGTGAGGAAATGATTGGCTTTCTATTGAAACCAGCTAAATCATATGATGGAAGAGCTGGAAATGATCTTAGAAAATAATTTGGTCAGACATCATTGTATTACATATGAAGGGCCTGGGGCCTAGAGGAGTGAAGTAGCTTCTCCAAGTTCAAAGACTTCATTAGTTAATAGCAGGGCTGGGTCTGGGATGTAATTGCCTAGCCAACTTTTCTTTCTTCTGTGTTCCATGAAAACATTAAATACATCTGTATCCTTAATGCAATGCTTGAGGCAGAGTAGATAATCAATGAATATTTGTTGAATAAAGTGATGTACTGAGTTGTTTTCTATGATGTTAGTGTACTTTATAAGTTAGGGTAAGATTTAGCTACATTTAACAGAAAATCTTCAAAACAACAATTCCTATAAAATGAAGATTTATTAAACTCTCATGTGAAAGAAATCTGGAGTTGGGATGGACATTTAGGATGTCAACAATAACTCTCCTTAAATTAAACAAATTTTTTTTTGGCTGAACTGTGCAGCACAGGGGATCTTAGTTTTCTGACCAGGGATCAAACCCATGCTCCCTGCATTGAAAGCACAGTCTTAACCACTGGACCATGAGGGAAATCCCTAGCATGATAACTCTGTTTCCTGATTTCTGTTTGTCTTCCTTAGTGCACAGCGTCCATCCTAAAATTGGTCTTACAGCCCTGGAACTCTAGCCATACACTTGAATTTCAAGATGGAAGAATATCGAATGGGTCCATGGTAAAAAAAGTTTCCTGGAAGTTCCACTCAACTTTTGCTTAAATCTCACAGTTTGAAACCTAGACAAATGGTCCTACTTGGTTCTAAGGGAGGCTAGGAAAAGAAAGTTGGATATATTGTCTTCTTGATAAATCTGGGTTTTGTTAAAGAAGTAGGGTGTTATGGGTATTTGGTTGGCAAGAATTGAAAACCGTGTCTGCCAGAATTGAAAAGAGTTAATAATTGATTAAAATGTTTCCTGTACTTTTGATATGCACAATAACCAGAACAAAAATATGCAGGTCTTTAAAGATAGTTATCAGAAGAGGTGTAAACAGAAAAAATGCTGGTTTGGCTTAGATAATATTCTAAAGTTCTGGTTCAATTGTTTTAGAAAACATTGGTTCAATTATTGTTCATATGCATTTAATAGGATTTTATTGGTTTTCACAGAAATCTTTTTGGGTGAGTCCACAATTTAGAAAAAATAGTATTTGATTTCAGTTCAGTACTGGGTTTCACAAATTAGTGTGATCTCTTCCAATTTTTGGTTCATAACTTGGGCCACCTCCAGTTCCTAGTTAAGATGTATCCACAGTAGGAATTTTGCAATTACGGTTTAGAATAATAGACATAGGCCAGAGAACTGATTTCTGCACAGGCAGGAGTTTATTAATCCTGCTCTTCCTGTGTAGGATCTAATAATCCCAATGCCTTTGAATAATTCTAAATTTATCTCTGTGATTTGGTACGGCTGAAGGTTCCACTTGTGAAAGATGTGCCAAAATTACCACATTAGCCTGTTTCATTCTCGCTCGGTAATTTAAAACTTCTCCATTCTAACTCATAAGTTTTGCATTCCGTGGTTTGAGAGTTCTTTTACCATGTTAGTTCTAGAACACTATTCTGGATTTTGCTCTGTATGGTTCCTCAGAAGACGCACTTAAAAGTAGAAACTGGGGACTTCCCTGCAGAGTCGGACACGACTGAGTGACTGAGCACAACACAACAATAACAACTGGTGGTCCAGCGGTTAAGAATCTGCCTGCCAGTGCAGGGGATATGAGTTTGATCCTGGTCTGAGAACGTCCCACAAGCCGTGGAGCAAATAGCCCATGCTCCATGACTTCTGAGCCTGGGAGCCGCAGCTACTGAAGCCCAAGCACCCTGGGACCCACGCTCTGCAGCAAAATAAGCCACCAAAATGAGACATGCATGCACCTCAATGAAGAGTATCCCCTGCTCTGTGCAATTAAAGTCCATGTGCAACAGCAAAGACCCAGCGCAGCCAAAAATAAATAGATAACTAGCTAACTAAATAAAAAATGACCACATAAAAGTAGAAATTGTAAAAAGAAAAAAAAAAGTAGAGATTGATAGTTCAATTTTAAAATGGAGACTAGAGAGGTATTGTAAATTTCAGAAGCAGAACATGTGTTTGGAGTGATGGAACTTGTTACAGGAAATCCAGGGTCCTCGAGGAAATGTGTTTCAGCATTGCCACATAGCATACCATTTTAATGAAAAATTAGAGATCTGAATTCATATGAAATATCTCAACTTTTACATATGAGCCACTAATTTAAAAAAAATTAAAATCAATAAATGGATAGCTACTCTGCAGCCCAAACAATATATGCTGTCAGATCTGCTTCTTGGGCTTCTGGTTTTCAGGGTCTGATTTAAATGCTCTACATTTTCCCATGTGCTTCTTCTTCTCTTCTGCGCTTTCCTTGATGGTTTTGTACTCACTGTTTTGAAAAATAATGTTGGTAAGATATTTATTTTTTTTTCCTATTTATAACATAAAACTATATTTTATTTTTTTTTCTTTTAATTTATTTTTATTAGTTGGAGGCTAATTACTGGTAAGATATTTAAAAGTGGCTTCTTTCTTTCATTGGTGTTATCATATTGCCTAAGATTCAAACTTGTTTAGGGAAGAATAACTCAATGAAAAGGTGTTAATAAAACCAGTAATTCAGTTCTCTGGGTATAACCACATGCTTTTCATAGCCATGGGCCATCTTTATGAAATTCATCCGGTCACTTTGCACATATGGCCACTGGTCATAAAGTAGACAAGGCCTGCTGCTGCTGCTGCTGCTAAGTCGCTTCAGTCGTGTCCGACTCTGTGAGACCCCATAGACGGCAGCCCACCAGGCTCCGCCGTCCCTGGGATTCTTCAGGCAAGAACACTGGAGTGGGGTGCCATTTCCTTCTCCAATGCATGAAAGTGAAAAGTGAAAGTTAAGTTGTTGAGTAGTGTCCGACTGTTAGCGACCCCATGGACTGCAGCCTACCAGGCTCCTCCGTCCATGGGATTTTCCAGGCAAGAGTATGGGAGTGGGGTGCCATTGCCTTCTCCCTAGACAAGGCCAGAGGATGTAAATGGTGCCTTACAACCCATCCCATCAAATCAATCAAGTAGCAGATTTGTATGTTTATGTGCTTCTCATTTATTTTCCAAAATGCATTCAGTGAGTGCCAACTGTGTGCTAGGCCTGGGAAAGAGTGGCAAGTGCAGTGTAGAAGGGCAATGCCTTTCTCTGGACTTCCCTTATGTGTTTTTAAGGAAATTAGGGAGAATTAAAGAGAAGGAGGCATTTGCTCTCTAGTGGTAAACTGTGATGTTGTGAGCCTTGAAGCAATTGGGAGACATCATTTATTCCTCAGGGGAAAACTAGTGTGCGAGGATAAAGCCAGTATGTTCAGAGGAGCATCATCTCTCACCTGGATACAGACCACCTTCCTGACTTGTCTTCCTTGGGCTCCACCCTTGCTCTCTGACAGTCTACTCACAATACCAAATCTGCCTTGGGTCCCCACCTCACACAACGTAAAAACTGAAGTCTTCATCATGGTGTATGTGGCTCCCACATGAGCTGACCCTGTTTGCCTCCCTGCCCGCATCGCCCACAGTAATCACCTTCCTTCACTCTAATCCAACTGTTCCTCCTAAATGCTGGGTGGGACTTGGTGCAGAAGGTTCCTCGTTCCCAGGAAACTCTTCCTATAGATACGTCAAGACTAATGCTTGCTACTCCCCAAAACCATGCTCAAATCTCACCTTCTTGTGGAGGCTTGGTTAGTCAAATATGCTTGCCTAAACTTGACCTGCATTCTTTGTTTTTCTTTTTTTACTTGTGGCATGTAAGATCTCTAGTTGCAGCATGTGAACTCTTAGTTGAGACATGTGGGATCTAGTTCTCAGGCCAGGGCTCGAACCTGGGTCCTCTGCATTGGGACAGTGGAGTCTTAGCCACTGGACCACCAAAAAAGTCCCTTGACCCAGAATTCTTAATCTTATATATATAGACCTATATAGACATCATCAGGGTCTTGGCAAATTTCTCTTTTGTTAAGGTCTGTGCTAAATACTTCTTTAATATGACCCCACCCTATCAGTCTAGTCAGTCTAGCAAAAAAAACAATAAGGCTAACTGGACCTTAGGTTGGGTTGGATGAAATGTAAGACTGCTTCCTTTGTGAGGACTAACCAGAACAATTCTTGATTTGACTCAAGCTCATTGGCTATGTTCCCCCAAATGCTAAAAATCTATGATATAAAAATAATCATAATAGTAACAGTTGCCATTATTATATAATCAATATATTATTATTATTATTATTATTTTAAGATAGCTGACACCAATACAATATTTTTAATGTGCCAGGGTGTCAGGCACTGTTATAAGTGCTTTATGTATATTCACTCATATACAATCCTCACAGTAGCCTTGCTATCCTTTTTATTAGTAAGAAAATTGAGACACAGATATTAAATAAGCTACCCAAGTTCCCAGAGCTAATGAGTCACAGGGTCACAACTTAAATCAGGCATATGATTCAGAGTCCATGGTATTTTGCTTTTTATATGACAGAGACTCCACCTCACACTGGTTTGAGCTAAGAGTGGAACGCATTCCCTCCTGTAACTAACCAGGCCGTGGGTAAGGCCTTCATTCTGGCTCGATTCTGTCCAAGTGCTGAGACCATCAGGATCTGGTGCTCTGTCTTCTTGCCTCAGCTTCTTGCCCAGGCAGCCTCTCTCCCCATGGTGACCCCAGAACTCTTAGGCCCACATTACCAACTTCAAGTTTAGAGGAGAGAAAATCTGTTTCCAGTGGGTCCTACATGAGTCTCAGGACAGAGTCTCAGTGAGTAATGGACTCATAACTGAGCAGTGGTATGCCGACAGGTCAGACCTTGGTGGTGTGCCAACCCGTTCAATGCAGGTGGCTTCATCAGAACCACGTAGGCCTAGAGGAGAGAGGAGATGTCCCTCGAAAGATGAATAGACGTGTTGCAAGCAGGGAGATGGATAGCAGGCAAGGAAAAATACTGGATGGAAAATACAAGAAGTTTGCTTGCTTAATTTTTGTTTGTTTGCTCATTTTTTACTCTAGCTTTTGTTTTCACACATGAGAAATCTGAGGCTCATGAAGACTAAGTAATATGCCCAAGACCATAGACCTAGAGAGTGTCTGACCAGGATTTGAATTCCAGATCTGTGCCAGGCAGCCATTAAGATACACTAGATGTGGTTAGAATGGCAGGTGGCAGGGTGGTATATGTCTGGCCCCATGTCCAGTCACACCATCACTTCTTCTTCCTGCCTTTGAGCTCAGCTCTGAGTGGCTCCAGCTCCATGACTACTAGACCTGGTCTTGTAGAAGCAAGGCCATGAAAGGTGACTGCAGTGGGTGGGGGGTTGGTGCTTCCTTGAAATGGCAAACTCCATGACCTTGAGGAACCTTGCTTCTATGGGCTAATTTGACTAATTTTAGGCTGCTAATTAGCCTTTGGGAATTATTTTTCACTCCAGAAATTTCCCAGTTTTATTTACACAGGGTGACTTAGCCTTTTCACAGGCCACATCATTTCCTTATTTTTGGATCTGTTTTAGAAAACCACCAGTCCCCAGAGGCTCCCAAAAAGCAGTGCTGGAAGCTGAGGCATAGCTCAGAGCTGAGTGTCTATACCTTCAGAGACAAGGAGGGTCTGGAGGCTAGAAGCCTCCATCCATTCTTCTTTCCTTCCTCCTGCCCTCCTTCCTTCTACTCTCCCTCTCTCCCTTCCTTCCTCCTTAAAACCCCTCCATTCTTAATTTGCATGGCTCATACTCATTTATAAATGCTGCTGCTGCTACTGCTGCTGCTAAGTCACTTCAGTCGTGTCCGATGCTGTGCGACCCCATAGACGGCAGCCCACCAGGCTCCACCGTCCCTGGGATTCTCCAGGCAAGAACACTGGAGTGGGGTGCCATTTCCTTCTCCAATGCATGAAAGTGAAAAGTGAAAGTGAAGTTGTTGAGTAGTGTCCGACTCTTCACGACCCCATGGACTGCAGCCTACCAGGCTCCTCCATCCATGGGATTTTCCAGGCAAGAGTATTAGAGTGGGTTGCCATTGCCTTCTCTGTTATAAATGCTACTAAACATCTATTAGAAGTCAAAAATTTTATGAAGTGTTTAAAAGAAGACAGGATATGTTTTTGGAAAGATTTTATAATTTACTTTCAAAAAGTTCAGCATAGACAGAGAAACTCGAGTTTGTGCTATTTGGTTTAAGCTCCATCTCCAAGGGTAGCATCTCTAGCCAAGAACACACAGTCCAGTGCTATATTCATTCTATTCAGGAAGTACGGATAGCTCCTGCAAGCACTAACCCTATTCATAGCTTGGCCAATACCTTATGCTTCGTAGTAAGCACAGTGAATGTCCGAAAGGGGTTTTATTGTTGAAAATGGTAGTTAGTGCTTGCACAGTGAAAGTGGGTTGCTAGTTTAATGAAATTGAATATATTACAAATCTGGGGATGGGCTGAAATATTTCAAAGGCACTTGGATAAACAGGGTAGAAGAATCTAGCAAAGTCTGCAGCCTGAACTCTTAGGGTAGGCAACAGACTGTGCTGTCCTGTGCTTAGTCACTCTGACTCTTTGCCACCCCATGGACTGTAGCCTGTCAGGCTCCTCTGTCCGTGGGGATTCTCCAGGCAAGAATACTGGTGTGGGTTGCCATGCCCTCCCCCCAGGGGATCTTCCCAACCCAGGGATCGACTCCAGGTCTCCCACATTGAAGGCTGATTCTTTACTGTCTCAGCCACCAGCGAAGCCCAAGAATACTGAAATGGGTAGCCTATCCCTTCTCCAGGGCATCTTCCCGACTGCGGTCTCCTGCATTGCAGGCAGATTCTTTACCAGCTGAGCCACAAGGGAAGCCCAGGCAACAGACAATGGATTCCTAAATGGTCCCATATCCAGCCAGTGGTTTAGGAGAATGTCACCTGTGTGGGCAACAGAATCTTGTTTCTGGAATGTTGCCTGTCCGTCTCAGATATTTATTTATTTACTTGCCTGGGTCTCAGTGGCAGCATACAGGATTTTTAGTTGTGGCATGTGGGATTTAGTTCTCTGATCAGAGATCGAACCTGGGTCCACTTTATTGGGAGAGCAGAGTCTTAGCCACTGGACCACCAGGGAGGTCCCTGACAGTCTCAGATAAATCTTTCATACGAGGTGGTGGTCAGAGTATTTCCAAAGGTAGAGAGTTTACACTTCATGGAGCTTATGGAGCAAGCTTTATAAACAGTATTGTGTTTGCTTGTTGGTAAGCTGTATTTTAGTAAATGTTTGTATATATGATAGAATTTGACCTGACGTTTCCCAGCAATGTAATAGGGCAGGGAGGCTGTTTGGAAGCAGCTAATTCTCACCCCCTCCAGCTTCTTCAGTGGCTACTGTTATCACCAAAAAGAACCAAATTGACATCAGTTTTCAATAGCTCCCTCTTTTCACAGAATGTACAGTTTTAGCTAGATAAATGAACGATGGGAATAGCAGTTGGGACAAAAAAACACAAAAAACAACCTCAAAAACAGATACCCCATGCTTCATAGAAAGCATAAGCAGGAACAGGGGGCTTCAGAGAGGCAAGAAAGGGTGAATAGGACTTTTTCTCTTTGTTTTTCTTTATTGTTGTCTGTTTAATTGAGGTACATTTTACAGAACATAAAATCCACCACTGTCAAGGGCACAATTTGATGAGTTTTGACAAATGTATGTGAGGAATCTTTGGGCTTTCCCGGTGGCTCAGTGATAAACAATTTGCCTGCCAGTGCAAGAGATGTGGGTTCAATCCCTGGGTCGGGAGGATCCCCTGGAAAAAGAAATGGCAACCCGCTCCGGTATTCTTGCCTGGAAAATTCCATGGACAGAGGAGCCTGGAGGGCTACAGTCCATGGGGTCGAAGGCCCAGTCCAAGGAGCGGGACACGGCTGAGAGACTGAGCTCACACGTGAGGAATCAGCCTGGCCGAGTGGCCGCCATCTTGCTGGCATGGCGTGGCGGTGGGAGCTAGGAGAGGCAGCGGGGCTCTGGAGCGGTCTGGCTCGCTTATGAGGTGAGTTCTTTAGCTGGGTTCTGAGCGTTGCTCTAGGAAGTTCAGCCTAAAGCCTGTTTCTCTACTCTCACAGTGAGTTCAGCTGGAGTGGTTTTCAACATACTTAACAAGTGATACAGCGGGACACTGACTCGCCTGAGAGGATGCTGTGACCAGTCAGAAGGGAAGTGGCTGTGAGCGGCCAGTTGGACCCCAGGTGCACGCCAGCTGAATGTCAGCCTGAGGACAACCGATGTGCTTTTGAAACTCCCTATCTCCTTAAGCCATTTGTTGCCTAAAACCGAGAACCCTGACTTGAATAAAACTAGTCTTTAATGAGAGAGAAGAATAAAGTCGGTTTACAGCAAGCAGGGAAAAGGAGCAGATTTCATCTCGAGGGGGCCAGCTGCTGATTTCTGTCACCCCCAGGATCCGACCATCTCTCTGTTCTTGCATAGCCTGGTTGTTCTGTGAGATTGCCCTGTATCCTTCCCATGGCTCCCTCTTTGACTTAAGTTGACCATTGTTTCTGACTTTTGCTAAATTAAACAGCTGAGAGCTTTGATGACCTCTTGGTAGATGCCTCTTTGTAGAGGCAAACAACAGAAGTGTGGTTAGATCCTGTGAGTTCCAAACAGGAATGAAAAACACTGATTGTACATGGTCTTTGTGAAAAGTGGTGTGCTCCTATATCATTCTAAAATGGTATTTTTGAACTTATTTTCTCTATCAACAGAGCAACAGAAAATAGGTACAAGTGATAATATGGTGGCTCAGAGGAACAAGGCTATGTAATTAGTTCCCGTGAGAGCTTAGAAACCTCACTTTGCATAGGAGACATTCCTGTCTTCCTTCCTTTAAAGAGATAGAAAATTAATAAATAAGAAAAAAAAAGCCTCTGTAGGTACTGTTAAATGATGATTAATTTAATAATGGAGCACACTTTGGGCAGATTCTATGAGACGGCTTCAAGTGAGACCCCAAAGGAAGGATTTGAGTGCAAGTGAATTATTTAGGAGATGATTCTAAGAAACATCTATAGGAAAGTGCAGAAGTGACATAGGAAGGGAAGGCAGCTGAGAGAAGGCACTTTATTAAGTAAGTTAGTAGAATGTGTAAATGGAGCTACACCGCATCCAAGGGCTTTGGAGGCCAGTGTACAAAACTGACCTCCTACCTCTGCTAGTTAAGAGGAGAGGGAGCTGGTATATTTACACACCAACTCCTGTCAATAGTTGGTTGAGGGTCACTGCAGGTGGCAACTGTTAAGGAATTGGTGGAGCAGTCTCCAATAGGTAGAGGAAGCCTTTAAGCTAAAAGATGCAGATTGGCAACTGGAAATTGGGCAGCGGCCTTGGAATAAAGGGAGAGGGGAAATGCACGTGACATTGAGAGCTTCTGCTAGAGCATACTCATGACCCCTTCCCCTGTCTGCCTGCCTGTGTGAGGTACCATCTCCATAATAAAAGCATCGCATGGCAGTGACATGTTCATATGAAGGCAGATTCAAATTGATTTGAGGTTTAAGATCAATGGGAGAAAAAGTGAATTCTTTGTTTAATTATTGCTTAAAGCCCATCTCTTCTGTTTGACTGCAAATTTTATGAGGACAGAGGCTGTGTCTTTATTTAATTACTTTTTTTTAACCAATGTATTATTAATTGTATTGTTGATGGTTGATTTATTGATTGATTGGGCTGTACTGGGTCTTAGCTGAAGCTTGTGGGATCTAGTTCCCTAACCAGGGATCAAACCCAAGTCCCCTGCCTGGAGAGTACAGAGTCTTAGCCACTGGACCACCAGGGAAGTCCCTGTTTAATTACTGCTTTATTCTCAGCCTCTAGTATGGTGCCTGGCACATAGCAGAAACTCAATAATACATTTTAAAAACATTTTACATTGATTCGGGTGTAATATAACACATTTTTACTGACTGAATATTGCATAACCAGAAACAATGTGAAGTACTGCTAGATGTGTAAAATTTGGGAAAATCTGAATGTGTACAACATAAAAAAAAGTGTGTCTTTATAGCTCCCAACATGTCATTATTAATTTAAGAAAATATTACTCTACAACAAACAAGTTGATTTTAGAGGTCTGAAGACCTTGTAAAGCACTAAAGTTTTTTTCTTCTTTTTTAACTCAAAAAGGACTAAGGAGGGAGAAAGAAAAAAGTTGATTTTTCAGCTGTTTGTTTTCTTTTCCCTCCCAACACTCTGAGGTTTCTATGTGCTATTAAAACAGGGCCAAGAATCGCTGGCTTGAATTTCGTCTTTCCTTGGAGGCAGAAGTTCCCTTCTTAGGCCTCCAGGGTCTTTCCAGTCTGCAGTTTCTTCAAATAGGGCCTGATCAACCCAGAAATGATCTTTTTTTGTTGACCAACTTCAGGCACATGTGTTATTTCATGGAAGGATATTTTTTAAAAGAAAGTCTACATCATATCCATTTGCAAGAGAGAAGCGTATTTTCAGAGGCTACTACCAGAAGGAGGGTAACCTTTGTACTCCCATGGAGAGCTTTCAGTCTGGGTTTTTATGGGGAACCTCATTTAATTCCTCTCTTCCAGCTCTCCTTCTCTGCCTACTTCCCTCCTTCCCCCTATCTCTCCCTCCATTCCTTCCTTCTTGCTGGAGCTAGTTTTCTCTGTTCTTTGGTTAAACATTTTTGTTGGATGGATTTTTACACTGGGGAGGGACAAGTATTTTTTTGTTGAAAGAACATCTCAGGCTACCAGAATCCAATTGGACCCAGGGAATAAAATTGGGAAACTGAATTTTCTCAGACTGCATAGACACTTTACTACCCCTGTTTCATGTACTTCGAAAGGTGGCCAATTCGTGTATGAAGCTGCAGAGAGTTGAGCTAATTATTAAGTGAGGTGTTCCAGGCAAGAACAAGGAGCTGGAGCTTATATTAAAGCAACCACCATAAATGCCCCCTCTTCTCCAACAAAAGTCAACAATGTGCTAATTAAATCCCTCTCTTCTATCTGAATGCTGTTTAAAAAAATCTTCTTGTCCATTGGAAACAATGGTTAGAATGTTTATGTAGCCAAGGGAGGTGGGGAGAAGTGTTTGAAATTAAAAAAAAAAAATGTTTCATGTGGTGTTTCAGAAGCTGAACAATAAAATATTGCAACATTTATACCGACCAACCCTATGGTTATGGGTGCAACCATACATAATTAGATCTCATTTTCATTTCTTTTATTTTTTGAGAGCTCAGAGATTTTCCTTTTAGCTAAACACAGGACAGGACATTTCATTGATAATAGAGGGAGAATGGAGGGAGGTATGCTAATGGAATGATCTTGTTAGTGGGCCATCAGGATATAGGCTTTGGTCTATGACAGTTGAGCATAAAACGGACCCTCAAAACTATCTAAAGATTTTGTCTAAGAAAACCCAATGCTATGTACTCCCTAGTTATTTATTTTGCTGTTGTTCAGTCACTAAGTTGTGTCCAACTTACTCAATCATGTCTGACATTTATAGAGAAACACAGTTAAGTTCTATAAACCTGAACATGTAAATAAAAGTTAAAATCCAGAAAAAAGAGAGAAAAAGCATTCTCTCCTTAGTCTATCCATTTGGTCCTTCCCAATGGTAACTCAAGGAAATGGCAGCCCACTCCAGTATTCTTGCCTGGGAAACCTCATGGACAGAGGAGCCTGGCAGGCTATAGTTCAAAGAAGAGTCGGTCATGACTTAGTGACTAAACAACAAACGAAACTCAAATTCCTTTTCCAACCCTATTTGCCACTTTTCTCCCACATAAAATTATTTCTTAAGCAGGCCTAGGCCCCACATCTGTGTATTAACTGAAGAATACTGCCAGTCTTAAACTTCAGAATGATACTGTGCCAATGTTGTGTTTTGATTTGTTAATATGTCTGAATCCGTAATATTGACATCTATACTCTCAAGAAGTCAGCATATTTCTAATCTAATTTTATGCCCAAGTCTATAATTGTTCTTATTAAAGAGCTATGGAACAATCTGACTTCAAAAGGAAAGAGGAATATTGGTGGGTGGGCAGAAATAAGATATATCCTCTCATTTTTACATAGAAATAGAATCCTCAGCTGAACATAATGCTGCTCTGCTAAAGACTATGGCAGGACCATCTGCCCATGCAGACTAAGTTCTGGGTATGGGGTAAACAAAAGTAATGTGTGCACCTTCCAGATAGTGCTTTTAATGGGAGGGAACTTACCTTGAACTTCCCCATCCTCTAGCCTGCCACTGGTGACAGAAGCATGGACATTACCATGAGACATCCTAGACTTGGAGATAAAGACTATACCTCTGGATGACAGAGCAACCAAATAGAAGAGCCTGGGCCCCCAAACCTGGGTGCCATGATGTTATCCCTGAATTGTTTACATTCAGACTGTTACACAAAAGGCAAATTACACTCTGTCTTGTTTAAACTATGATTTCTTTTGGAGCAGCCAAACTTGTAACTTAATAACAGCACTGAAACTTTCTAGTCAAGGGGGTAAACTACAGAAATTTTACTTTGATTATCTGGACAGATCAGGCCCCAGAGGACATTTTTCAAAAATTGCTTCAAACTCTTATGCTTTGTGAGAATACTCTTCTCAGTACTTGGGGGGCTAAGCTGAACCTTAGGAAGTTAAACTGTCTCTGTGGGAGTCACTGATGTTGGATGAGAGCAAGAGAAGCTACTAGAAAGAGACAAGAGGCCTCCCAGGCTAGACCTACCTGTAGCCTGATCAAATGAACTGATGCATCTAAAGAAAAAGTGGTTCTCAAGCAGGGTTGGTCAGCTGTGGAAGAGAAATGCCAGTGGTGTTATCCTTGCTTTGCAAGGGGGAGAGGAATTTCACTAAGCTCTCCTAGAGTATTTCTGGCCTCATAGCACTGCAAGAATGGACAGGAAACGGATTGCCAGTCTCCATGGCAAGACAGTACTGAGGGAGCAAACCACGTCAGGCTTTTCTCTGGCTGAGCCATTAAACTTTATTTTTTTCTTTTCTGTTGACAGAAATTAGAGAACAACAAATTTTGTACTTTTCAGTGTATAGGTCTTTCACTTCTTTGATGAAATTTATTCTTAAGTATTTTATTCTTTTTGATAACTATTATACATAGAATTTTCTTAATTTCCGTTTTTAGATGGTTCACTGATAGTGTATAGAAATGCAACTGATTTTTGTATATTGATCTTTTTAAAAAAACTTTCAATTTTATATTGGAGTATAGTTGACAGACTTTATTTTCTTGGGCTCCAAAACCACTGCAGATGGTGACTGCAGCCATGAAATTAAAAGATACTTGCTCCTTGGAAGAAAACCTATTACCAACCTAGGCAGCATATTAAAAAGCAGAGACATTACTTTGCCAACAAAGGTCTGTCTAGTCAAGGCTATGGTTTTTCCAGTATTCATGTATGGATGTGAGAGTTGGACTTTAAAGAAAGCTGAGTGCTGAAGAATTGATGCTTTTGAACTGTGATGTTGGAGAAGACTCTTGAGCGTCCCTTGGACTGCAAGGAGATCCAACCAGTCAATCCTAAAGGAAATCAGTCCTGAATACTCATTGGAAGGACTGATGCTGAAGCTGAAACTCTAATACTTTGGCCACCTGATGCAAAAAACTGACTCACTGGAAAAGACCCTGATGCTGGGAAAGAATGAAGGTGGGAAGAGAAGGGGATGACAGAGGATGAGATGGTTGGATGGCATCACCAATTTTTGGGCATGAGTTTGAGCAAGCTCCAGGAGCTGGTGATGGATAGTGAAGTCTGGCATGCTGCAGTCCAAAGGGTTGCAAAGAGCCAGACATGACTGAGTGACTGAACTGAACTGAAAGCTGATTAACAATGTTGTGATAGTTTCAGGTGGTCAGCAAATGGACTCAGCCGTACATATACATGTATCCATTCTCCCCAGACTCCCCTCTCATCCAGGCTGTCACATAACATTGGGCAGAGTTCCCTGTGCTAAACAGTAGGATCTTTTTGGTCATCCATTTTAAATACAGCAGTGTGGACATGTTGATTCCAATTCCATAACTATCCCTTCCCCTATCCTGCCCCCTCCTTGCCCCAACCATAAGTTTGTTCTCTAAATCTGTGAGTCTTTTTCTGTTTTGTAAATAAGTTCATTTGTATCATTTCTTTTTAGAGTCCATTTATGAGGGATATTATATGATATTTCTCTTTCTCTGACTTACTTCACTTAGTATGATAATCTCTGGGTCTGTCTATGTTGCTGCAGATGGCATTATTTCATTCTTTATTGTGAGCCATTAAACTTTTGATTCATCACATCAGCTTTGCTCTGATGCCTGCTCACCAAGTCATCTTCTCCTGCAATGAAAGTGGATCTCCTACAATGAGAGTGCTGACCATAGAGATTTTGTTCGTTTCTGGTCTTTGTGACTTGGATGGCTCATGGCAAATTTAAAAAGTAGCTGCAGGTTAGGATGTGTGTGGGTGTGCATGCTAAGACACTTCAGCCATGTCTGACTCTTTGCCGCCTATGGAGTATAGCCCACCAGGCTCCTCTGTTCATGGGATCCTCCAGGCAAGAGTACTAGAATGGGTTGCCATGCCCTCTTCCAGCAGGTTAGGATACAGCTTTTCAAATAGTTGGCATGGAGAGTGAATAATGCAGACCATGCTGACATGGGAGATCTGGGCCCAGGTGGAGTTACTATATATTTGCATTCTGGTGTCTGCCTCAGGCTTGGGTGCATTTCAGTAGAATGAAGACATCTTATAGCTCTGCTGACCCCTCAGTGAGTCTCTTTAATAGATGAAAAATCCTCTTTGTGGTCCTGTCCTTATCTACTAGGAAGCTCTTAGGCCAATGGCCAGTAAGTTTTTTTTTTATTGAACTATAGTTGATTTACAATATTGTGTTAGTTTCAGGGACAGCGAATTGATGGCCAGCAACTTTTTACTTCTAAGTAAAACATTGGATGGTCAAGTTCACCCCATGCAAGTTCCCTGAGTTGTATCCAGCTCTAGTACACTGGTCCTAACCCTGTGCCACCTTCTTTCACTCAGGGCAGCATATTAGCGTGTGTCCATACAGAGGAAATCTTGAATCTTCTCTTCGGTTTGTAATGAGAAGAATCAATCTTTGCAAAGCATGTTTTCCTTCTGCCATGCTTTGTTCTGATGGACTCACAACCCAGAGTGTGGAGGCTGTAGTTATAAACTTTGAAGGACCTAATTCTACACTGGCCTGATCTTTCTCTGCTGAGGGCCAAGGATTCTTCCAGATTTGAAAAAGAATAACATTCTGGCTCTTTCTGAGAGTCTCTTGTCTATGTGAATGTTCTTTATACTGAGATAAAAATTTTTTCATTTGCCCTTTGCTTTTTACCATAATTTGTAATTTTAGTATTACTTGTGATCAGTGTTTTTTTCAAGTTTTCATTTTCTAGTCTAAAATATATATGGTCAGTTTTTTTTTCATTTATTTTTATTAGTTGGAGGCTAATTACTTTACAGTATTGTAGTGGTTTTTGCCATACATTGACATGAATCAGCCATGGATTTACATGTGTTCCCTATCCCGATCCCCCCTCCCGCCTCCCTCCCCATCCCATCCCTCTGGGTCTTCCCAGTGCACCAGCCCTAAGCACTTGTCTCATGCATCCAACCTGGGCTGGTGATCTGTTTCACCGTTGATAGTATACTTGTTTCAATGCTATTCTCTCAGAACATCCCACCCTTGCCTTCTCCCACAGAGTCCAAAAGTCTGTTCTGTACATCTGTGTCTCTTTTTCTGTTTTGCATATAGGGTTATCGTTACCATCTTTTAAAATTCCATATATATGTGTTAGTATACTGTATTGGTGTTTATCTTTCTGGCTTACTTCACTCTGTATAATGGGCTCCAGTTTCATCCATCTCATTAGAACTGATTCAAATGAATTCTTTTTAATGGCTGAGTAATATTCCATTGTGTATATGTACCATAGCTTCCTTATCCATTCGTCTGCTGATGGGCATCTAGGTTGCTTCCATGTCCTGGCTATTATAAACAGTGCTGCGATGAACATTGGGGTTCACGTGTCTCTTTCAGATCTGGTTTCCTCGGTGTGTATGCCCAGGAGTGGGATTGCTGGGTCATATGGCAGTTCTATTTCCAGTTTTTCAAGGAATCTCCACACTGTTCTCCATAGTGGCTGTACTAGTTTGCATTCCCACCAACAGTGCAAGAGGGTTCCCTTTTCTCCACATATGGTCAGTTTTATTTTGGAGAATAGAAAGCTATGTATTTTCAGCTGGAAATAAATAAGAATGATGAGCTGGGAGCTTGGTTTAATGGAAAGAGCAGTATTAATTTCAGAGTCAGGTTTTTAGGGGCAATTCTCAATAAAGTACTTCATTTTACTGAGACTTCATATCCTCATCTGTTAAGAGGGTATTTTTGTGGGATTGTTGGGAAGGTTAAATGTCATTTGTAAAGTACCAGCCAGCACCTGGGAGAGAAGACGGCAGCAGAGAATGCCCCACTTCACCTCTCTGTCTGGTGGAGGTGCCCAGAGCCATGCAAGGTTCAACTACTCAGCTCGGGCTGTTTTCAATCCCCAGGGAGCACCCTTTGCAGGTGACTCTCTAGACCGGGCTATGGAAGTTGCTGGTGCCAGGAGTGGGGCTGGGGAAGCAAAGTGTGCTTGCGTGCACAGGTATGTGTCTGCCAACATTTAGGGATTTTGAGGGAAGAAGCAGTTTTTTGGCTTGTCCTTGTAAACCATCCTTGTGACATCTGAGACTTGGCTTCTGTGATGGATAAATCAGTACAGTCCTTAGTGCTTTTAAGAGAGAGTAGGATTCGTTAATAAGAAGTCATAGCTGGCTGGGGGAAGGAGAGGATTGATCACTTCGGCCAACAGTGAGAGAAGCTCTGGGAAGGTCCCCATGTCCCTAAATGTTGCTATATGCTTCTTCTCTTATATACTGATTTGAAACACCTGAAATACCACAGGATAGTTTTTCCTTCTTTGGGGATCCATCCTTCATTCCCTCCATCCCTTCCTATTGTTTGCCTTTCCTTTAACTACACATCCAGGTGGTTCACCCTGGCCAACATATTTGTGTCCTTGTTTGAGTCACTGTATCCCTCTAGGCCTCTTAAAATTTGAAGGTGAAAGTCACTCAGTCGAGTCCGACTCTTTGAGACCCCAGGGACTACACAGTCCTTGGAATTCTCCAGGCCAGAATACTGGAGTGGGTAGCCTTTCCCTTCTCCAGGGGATCTTCCCAACCCAGGGATCGAACCCAGGTCTCTGGCATTGCAGGCGGATTCTTTACCAGCTGAGCCACAAGGGAAGCCCAATTAAAATTAGCTACCTATGTAATTCATCTCCTCCAGCACCAGCCAACCCCACTATTCTGAATACAGAAGATTGTTACCAACCTGGATGTTGGCTTCTTTCAGGAAAGTTTTCCACAGTTTGGGAAAGTGTCCTATTAATTTTAGACTCAAGCTGATGAACATTGTCCCTGGGATTGCCCTGATAGTCGTACCAAACTGTAGGACCTGAGGGGATGAGAGGAGCAAGGGCTAAAGATGATGTTTATGTTCCTGCTGGTTTTAGGAGGTGAAGGGATTAGTGTGAAGAGTTCTGGTTGTAAGGCCCAGGCGGACACTGATTAGCTGGGTGAACTTGACGTCTCTGTGCTTTACTTTCTTCCTCTGTTAAGTGGGGTGGATTGTATTTGACTTGCTACAGTTGAGGAGAGCCCGTGTTCACTCACTGACTCACCAAATATATTTTGAGTCTTGGTTGTTGTTCCAGGCATCATTCTCGGAAGCGATGCTATGATGGTGAGCAAAATAGACAAGGCTCTCACATCTTTGTAATCCAGAGGGGAAGACAGACAGAAAACAAACTGAAAAAAATGAGCTACTTTTTTGGATTGTAGTAGAGTCTGAAGACACTGTAGGCATAACAGTAGGTGAAAGCAGCTTGCAATCAAGTGTTTGTGGCCCTCCCGCCCATAGCTACTTTTGTTCTCTGTCCTTGCTCCATGTATGGCTTTGGGAATGTCCTCTTTACTTGCATACTGATTCACTGGAGCTGCACAGGGGAGGCCATGGAGATGGCATTCCTTCATTTTTGGGTTAATTCATTTCTTTGTGGTCCCATCATTGAACTTCCTCATGTGTATCTTGTTTTCCATCAAGTAAGTACATCTCTCCTGGCTTAGGGATGCACAACCCATATTCTGGTGTCTTATTAGGGGTGATGGGTTGTTGTCAAAGCAACTGCCTTCAAGACTCAACAGTCAGTTCCTATAAGAGCTGAGCCCTGACTTTTCAGGCTGTAGTCAATTCTTTCTCCTCCAATACCAAAGCTGATCTAATACCCCCACTTCTAATCTTCAAGAGGGAGTAATTCTTGACTTTCAAGGAAGTCTGGCTCCCAGAGGTTTCAAGTCTTTGTAAAAGAATAAGAGCAAGAGCAAACACAAAAGGGGCCTCCTTGTCAGGATAACGGAAGATGCTGCCCAGGGCCTGTGTGAGAAGCCCTCCTTTACGCTTGCCCCTTTCCAGACCTCCTGGGGAATCACGCAGAGGGCTCTAGTGGTGAGCTCTCCATCTGCATTTGGTAGTGTTAGTTTTTAAGTTTTGCGGCTCTTTGGATCCTGATGCTAGATTCAAAGGCCAGATTTATAAGGTCAGGGGAATCAAAGACAGCCAGTGACTCACACACACTTTCATGTGTCTCAGCCCTTGCCCGTTGGCAGTTTCTAGACCCACTTGTAACCACTGTCCTGGAGCCAGTGCAGGTAAAGGAAGGGACCTCAGCAAACAGGGAAGGGGTGGGGGGCGGCCTGCCTGAGCCTGAGCCGGAGCGCAGGGCCTGTGATGTGGTCAGGCCACTGTGCACCCAACTCGGCAGGCCCTGCCAACCCCTGGCAGGCAGGCCAGGGCACACACCGCTGGCGCCTGCGAGCGCTCCTGGGTCGCCTGTCGGGTGGGGCTGGCTGGGTCTCTGCTCCCCGTGCTGCCCTGGGGATGTGAGGTGGAAAACAGCCAGGGAGGGGGAAACAGCAGTATGTTGGTAAAAACCCTGTAAATGCCTGCTTGACTCTCTGACTTCACGTGCACCTTTTCTGCTAGCAAGAATGGGCTTCTGTTTCTAAAGATATTTGGGAGACAATATACTACTTCTCTAGTCTTTTTTCTCTAATCTTCAAGCTGTAGGTCATGACCCATAAGTAGAACATGAAATCCACCTGCCTGTATGCTACGTTGCTTCAGTCGTGTCTGACTTTGCAACCCCGCGGACTCTTGCCTGCCAGGCTCCTCTGTCCGCGGAATTCTCCAGACAAGAATACCAGAGTGGACTGCTATTCCATCTCCAGGGGATCTTCCGAACCCCATGTCGCCTGTGGCTCCTACATTGCAGGCAGATTCCTTACCCTTGACCCACCAGGGAAATCAATCTAGTGGGTGACGAACAACATAGGAGAAGAAGGAGAAAAGAAATGATTGAGTTAATGTTAAGTCTTTACGTGCAGTATGGAATGTGGTTGTGTAAGGCGTGTTTTTAATCTTAGGAGACGCATGATAAACTATTTATGTTGAGTGTCATGATGTCTGTAATTTACTTTCAAATAGTTTAGCCAAAAAATATGTTTGTGTATGTGTGAGTGTGTATTGAGAGAAAGATGATGTAATACGACCAAGTGTTAACTGCTGGCAGGTTTGGGTCATTGGTTCTCAATGGGAATGATTTTTACTCCCCAGGGGACACTTGGCAATGACTAGAGACATTTCTGGTTGTTACAGCTGGGCATGTGGTGGTGGTGGGGGGAGGTGAGGTGTGTGGAATAGAGACTAGGGTTGCTGCTAAACATCCCACAATGCACAGAACAGCCTCCCTCCAAAGAACTATGACCCCAAATGTCATTTTTGCTGAAGTCGAGAAGTCCTGCTTTCCATGAACAGTGTTTTGTATCACTTTTTCAACTTTCTGTAGGTTTGAAAACTCTCAAAAATAAATAAATGAAACGAAATAGACTCATGAAGAACTGAAAGTCTCGGAGTACATGTCATGTTGCACAGAATAAAGGTAACTGTTGTTTGGTTAAAACGGGTTTTATTTCAGTCTTAACTGTGTCACTTTATGTGTTGTGGATCACAACAGAAAGTATTTCTTATAAGGATTGTTTCAAATATTAGAAAAACACTGCCTTATTCATATCCTTCTGGTACACTTGCTGTCAGGGAGATGGAGAAACTTGTCAAATTCTGCCCACTTTCACCTCATCTGAAATGTTTTGGTAATTTTTGTTATTTTAATTTTTAACATTAAAATTACAAAACCATTTTGTGTTGGGGTATAATCGATTAACAATGTACGGTAATCTTATTACACATTTTTTTGTGTGTGTGTACACTGTGCTAAGCAGTTTATATGTGTGCCCTTATTTAATCTTCACAAGAACTCTTGTGCAGTGGGTGTTATTCCTATCTTCATTTTACAGACAAACTGAGGCTTGGAGATTAAATTGAAGATGCAAGGGCACACAGATGTTAAATGACAGAACAGAGACTTAGGTCTCTTAGACTCCAAAATCCAATGCTGCCCTTCTGTTTCTAACCCTCTCGCACTTTCTAAATTCACCATTGCTTGGTTTGGGAGTGAGAGGAGCCTTCTTCTCCTGGAGGGTGGATGAGGGGTGTCAGCTACCAGCCACACCCTCTGCTCCTTTGCAGTTCTTCTTCTGAAGCCAGCGCAGTGAGTCTGAGCTCTCCTTTTGGACCTGAAGAAAGACAGTGTTCATCTTGAAGTGGAAGAAATTTGACCTGAAAAGAATCTTTAGGGTTGAAGGGCAAGAAGTCAACAAGTGTTCATGAAAATATTTGACTCCGGGAGTTCCCTGGTGGTCCAGTGGTTAGGACTCAGCACTTTCACTGCTGGGACCTCAGTTCAATCCCTGGTCAGGGAACTAAGATCCCGAAAGCCATACAGGGTGCAGCCAAAAAAAATTTTTTTTTTTTTTTGCCAGCCCGGCAAAGTCAATCCTAAATACTGATTTCCAAGAAGCCCAGTGTGCTGTGCTTGAGGGGCAAAAACAAGAAGCTTACATATCTCCTTCCAACAGACAATTTCCGGAGTATAAATGAAGCTTCAGTGAGTTGACTGAGATCTTTAATAGTGACCCTAACCAGTGTGATCAGCATAAAGATGCCCTCAGCTCTCAAGTAAGTGTGGGCTCTTACGTCTTAGGACAGGAAAAGACCAAGTCTGGTCTCAAGGGGGAGAACACTGACTTCCAGTCAGGATGCCCCAGTTTCTAACCTTTAACTGGAAACCTTCAGTCATCTAGAACTGTCTGGCTTTCACTTCCCACTTTTAACTGGCCACCTATTCCTGGCAATTCTAATGAGTTGTACCCTTCACATTGCAATTGTCACTGCCTCGACTTGGATCCCTAGCACGTTTCACAAGGACTCCAGCTCCTGGACTATTGTGATAGTCTGATGCAGGTTTGAGCATTGCCCACACAGAAGCCGAGTGATCTTTTGAAAACATCTATCTTACCTCATTACTTTCCCACACAAACATTTGCAATTGCCTTTTCATTACTGAATAAAAATTCTCATTTCATGGTATGGGATCTACTGCTTTTTAAAATTCTCTCCTAAATAAAAAAAAAAAAAAAAAGAGAGAGAGAGAAAGAGAAAAAAAAATTCTCTCATGTTTCCACTCTCACCTACCCCTTCCCATCGCATTGCCTTTGCATCAACAGGCAACCCCCTGGAGAGGTCCATGTCTTTGCACTTCATCCTTCTCTACTTCCAGTGTTTCACCCCTCTGATCCTGCCTGACAAACTCCTACTAGATTTCACTGAATCTAAGACAACTGAATGCAAGATACATCACTGTTTTGTACCAATAAAAGGAAAAAAAAGATGCTAATACTGGAGTGGGTTCCCATTCCCTTCTCTAGGGGGTCTTCCACACCCAGGGATTGAATCCAGGTCTCCTGCATTGCAGGCAGATTCTTTACTGTCTGAGTCAACAGAGAATTTGAGAAGAGGTAAAAGGAGTCTTCTGAGGGCCAGATACTCTGCCTTAAGCATCAGCTGGGGCTCTCTATCAGGCAGAGTTTCTACTGGTCAACCCAGGGTTTTAGAGTTTTGCCACAACAGAGAATTGGCATCTACCTCTACTTCCCAGTCCTTATCATGGAAGGTTAGTGATGATTATCTTGTAATGATTACCTTCCCCTTTCAATCTTAAATCACCTGTAATACAAAGGGATCCTCACACATAGACTGTGCACAGAACTCTTGACTGAAGACTGAGTCGTACATGGTTTTGTGTGTAGATGGGAAAGAGTATTACAGTGGGATTTTTTTTCCCCTCCAGTTTTTAATTGATTGTGGTAATATGCATAACATAAAATTTACCTTTTTAACTTTAAGTGTGCAATTAGATGACATCAAGTACATTCATACTGTTGTTCGACCATGACCATCATCCATCTCCAGAGTAGTTCCAATCTTCCCAAATGTTTTCCCCACTTAACAAAAAAATTGAGCTGTAATTCACACACTATAAAGTTCACCCCTTTTCAAATGAACAGTTCAGTGGTTTTTAGTTTGCTCACAAGGCTGTGCAGCCATCAACACGACTGAATTGCAGGATGTTTTAATCTGATCACTTTTCAAAAAGATATTGTTTTAGTTAATTAATTAATTTGACTGTGCTGAGTCTTGGTTGCGGCACGTGGGATCTTTAGTTGCAGCATGTGGGAATCTTAGTTTCCTGACCAGGGATCAAACCTGGGCCCCTTGTACTGGGAGCTTGGAGTCTTAACCACTGGACCACCAGGGAACTTCCTCTGATCACTTTTTAATTCTAGTTTTCCACACAGCATCATCATCTCCGCCATCAGTTGCCTTTGTGATGTTGCATGTCTTAAGAGGGCTTCACTCTGGTCTCTGGAATTTTCTCCCAAGCTACTGACATCTGTTCTGAAAGTTTTGATGCCAACACTTTCCTAACTGTGCCTGATGGTGTCAGGAAATGACAACCGTGATATGATTACCCACCTACCTGGCCACCAGTGATAGCATGACACATACTGATTTAGAGATGTTAAAATGTGGAAAAAGGCAGTCTTAGGATTGGTGAATGTGATATTTATCTTTCTGGTTCCAACCCCAAAGTTGCTGTGTTTCTTGTGACTCAATCCCTGAATGGCGTCATTCACACTATTCCAAACTCCAGGCTTTGGATAAAATCTTATTATTCCGCCTATTGTATCTGCTTTATCTATACATTTTTTAAAAACATATTGTTTCTCTCTCCAGATCAGGAACCCCTATTTATGAGATGTAACTTTGCTACTTGGACCAATAAAATCGGCCTCCCTGGGAACTTGCTAGAGATGCGGAGTCTCAGGCCCCATCCCAGAACTCCGGAATAAAAATCTGCATTTTAATACAAATTCCAAGTGATTCAAATTCACATAGGACTTTGAGGAACATTTGTCTAAGGCACGTATGGCTGTGGCACTAGCAGTTGCAGTTATACAATTTGTTATGTACTGATGCTAAGGAGACACAGCTCTGTTGACTGTGTGCCATGTGCCAGTATCTTGTTCATTTCCAGGCCACAATACTTGAGAGTTAGATCCTTACTTGCTTATAGGTCATTCATTTATGCAACTCTAACTTAGTGATTTGTATGTGCCAGACACTAGAAATACAAAGTTGAACAAGACATGGGCCCCGATCACAGTTACTATAAGGTTGGAATAGAGGCATAGTGCCCCAAACACCCCAAACACATAGGAGCTCAGTTATTGTTACCAGGGTGGCTGATTCTGGTAGGTTGGTGTGAGTCCCTTATCCAGGTAGCCCGGATATGAGCAGTGGATGGGTGGAACTTGTTATGTGGACTTCAGGTTGAAGGCAGGTAACTCAGCGTGTAAAAGGGCATGATCCTGACTGATGTTGAACAGGAAGAAGTACTACACAGCAACCCAGAAACATGGACGTTGAAACTGAAGCTGATGAAACAGGAACCAAATAAGCTGTATTCTTTGGCCAGCGTGCTCAGGAAGCTGGCATTTTTTGGTTTGTTTATTTGTTCACCTAAGTCCAGGGGTCTGAAGACTCTGGCCCATGAGCCAAGTCTGGCCCACTATTTGTTTATAAATGGAGCTTTGTTGGAAAGCAGCCCTGCTTATTGGTTTACATATTATTTATTGCTGCTTTCACACTACAGGGGTAGAACTGAATAACGGCAACAGTGATGGTCCACAAAGATGAAAATGTTTACTATCCCACCTTTTACTGAAAATGTTTGCTGACCTCTGATCTAGTCTTCCACTTTAGCTAAAATTAAAAAAAATTTTTTTCAATGACTTTTAAAAGTATACATACATTTAAATAGAAAAAGTCTACAATGATACATCCTAAAATGATAAATCCTAAAAGATGCTGCTGTGAAAGTGCTGTACTCAATATGTCAGTAAATTTGGAAAACTCAGCGGTGGCCACAGGACTGGAAAAGGTCAGTTTTCATTCCAATCCCAAAGAAAGGCAATCCCAAAGGATGCTCAAACTACCACACAATTGCACTCATCTCACATGCTAGCAAAGTAATGCTCAAAATTCTCCAAACCAGGCTTCAACAATAGTGAACCGTGAACTTCCAGATGTTCAAGCTGGTTTTAGAAAAGGCAGAAGACCAGAGATCAGATTGCCAACATCCGTGGAATCATCAAAAAAGCAAGAAAATTCCAGAAAAACATCTATTTCTGCTTTATTGACTATGTCAAAGCATTTGACTGTGTGGATCAAAATAAACTGTGGAAAATTCTTCAAGAGATGGAAGTATGAGACCACCTGACCTGCCTCTTGAGAAACCTGTATGCAGGTCAGGAAGCAACAGTTAGAATTGGACCTGGAACAACAGACTGGTTCCAAATAGGGAAAGGAGTACATCAAGGCTGTATATTGTCACCCTGCTTATTTAACTTCTATGCAGAGTACATCATGAGAAACGCTGGGCTGGAAGAAGCATAAGCTGGAATCAAGATTGCCTGGAGAAATATCCATAACCTCAGATATGCAGATGACACCACCCTTATGGCAGAAAGTGAAGAGGAACTAAAAAACCTCTTGATGAATGTGAAAGAGGAGAGTGAAAAAAGTTGGCTTAAAGATCAATATTCAGAAAACTAAGATCATGGCATCCAGTCCCATCACTTCATGGCAAATAGATGGGGAAGCAATGGAAAGTGACAGACTTGATTTTGGGGGGACACCAAAATTACTGCAGATGGTGACTGCAGCCATGAAATTAAAAGACGCTTGCTCCTTGGAAGAAAAGTTATGACCAACCTAGACAGCATATTAAAAAGCAGAGACATTACTTTGCTAGCAAAAGTCCATCTAGTCAAATCTATGGTTTTTCTAGTAGTCATATATGGATGTGAGAGTTGGACTACAAAGAAAGCTGAGTGCTGAAGAATTGATTCTTTTGAACTGTGGTGTTGGAGAAGACTCTTAAGAGTCCCTTGGACTGCAAGGAGATCCTACCAGTCTATACTAAAGGAAATCAGTCCTGAATATTCATTAGAAGGACTGATGCTGAAGCTGAAACTCCAATACTTTGGCCACCTGATGTGAAGAAATGACTCATTTGAAAAGACCCTGATGCTGGGAATGATTGAAGGTGGGAGGAGAAGGGGATGACAGAGAATGAGATGGTTGGATGGCATCACCAACTCAATGGACATGAGTTTGAGTAAACTCTGGGAGTTGGTGATGGACAGGGAGGCCTGGCATGCTGCAGTCCATGGGGTTGCAAAGAGTTGGACATGACTGAGCGACTGAACTGAACTTAATGGACAATGATAGAACAAAGTTATTTGTAATTTCCAGGGAGGAATTGGATTTGGAAGAATTAGAGAAATGGAACATTTAATTTTTCCTTAATATGCTTTAATTCTTTTTGAATTTTTAATAATCTGATTCTATCACTTCTATTCTTAGAAAACTATTTTGTTATATTAAACTATTTGCATTGGACATAAATTATTGCTATTTTAATGACAAAAGTTATACATATTTATTTTACATATTCTAAAAAATACAAAGAGGCAAAAAGTAAATTAAAACTACCCATAATTATACCAGCCAGAGATTTTGTTACAGTTCTAATTTTGGTGCCTATTCTCCAGTCATTTATTTGAATGTGTTACTACTTCTAGACTTTTGTCCAAGTGTATATGGGTGCATATATGAGTGTGTGTGTGTGTGTGTGTGCTCATTTACTCAGCCATGTCTGACTCTTTGCGATCCTGTGGACTGCAGCCCACCAGGCTCCTCTGTCCATGGGATTCTCCAGGCAAGAATACTGGAGTGGATTGCCATGCCCTCCTCCAGGTGATTTTCCACACCCAGGGATCGAACACGTGTCTCCTGCACTGGGAGGTGGGTTCTTTCCATTAGTACCACCTGGGAACCCCATATATAAGTGTGTGTGTTTTTATACACACACATACATTTAAGGTACTCTTTACCTTTTGCAAATTATTTTTAAGAATTTAACTTATTGTGAACATTTTTCTGAGTTATTAGGCATCTGACCAACATTTGAAATGGTTGCATAATATTATATCCTACAGAGAAATATATAATGTGTTTTACCAATTCCCCGTTGTTGAAAATTTATTTAACTTATAGTTTTTTCCTCTTAAAACAGAGCTATAATGAATATTCTTATAGATAAAACTGTGCAGATAGCCATTATGACTTTTGTAGGATAAGTTTGTCTAAGTTGATTTGCTCGATTAAAGTGTGTGTAAGAATATGATTAAAGTGTGTGCAAGTGTATGATCCTAATTCCAATCAGATGTGGATTTTTCCTCACATCAAGCATTTCTCTAACACCAGCTAGGAGTATTACAACTCAACTCAATTCTTTTTTTTTTTTTTAGCTCAACTCAATTCTGACACTACCCAGAAATAGTCAGATCTCACAGGTTTCAAAACTGCCCCCATTTCAGATGCCGAACAAGTCCAGGTTGTCACCTGTGCTTCTGATGACTGGCTATATATCCTCTCCTTGGGCTCGAAGAATGCTAGAGTGATTCACAGAACTCATAGAAACATTTTTCTTACTAGGTTACCATGATGGTATGATCACTCACCTAGAGCCAGACATCCTGGAATGTGAAGTCAAGTGGGCCTTAGAAAGCATCACTACGAACAAAGCTAGTGTAAATGACGGAATTCCAGCTGAGCTATTTCAAATCCTGAAAGATGACACTGTGAAAGTGCTACACTCAATATGCCAGCAAATTTGGAAAACTCAGCAGTGGCCACAGGACTGGAAAAGGTCAGTTTTCATTCCCATCCCAAAGAATGCTCAAACTACTGCATAATCGCACTCATCTCACACGGTAGTAATGTAATGCTCAAAATTCTCCAAGCCAGCCTTCAGCAATACGTGAACCATGAACTTCCAGATGTTCAAGCTGGTTTTAGAAAAGGCAGAGGAACCAGAGATCAAATTGCCAACATCCGCTGGATTATTGTAAAAGTAAGACAGTTCCAGAAAAACATCTATTTCTGCTTTATTGACTATGCCAAAGCCTTTGACTGTGTGGATCAAAATAAACTGTGGAAAATTCTTCAAGAGATGGAAGTATGAGACCACCTGACCTGCCTCTTGAGAAACCTGTATGTAGGTCAGGAAGCAACAGTTAGAACTGGACATGGAACAATAGACTGGTTCCAAATAGGGAAGGGAGTACATCAAGGCTGTATATTGTCACCCTGCTTATTTAACTTCTATGCAGAGTACATCATGAGAAACGCTGGGCTGGAAGAAGCATAAGCTGGAATCAAGATTGCCGGGAGAAATATCAATAACCTCAGATATGCAGATGACACCACCCTTATGGCAGAAAGTGAAGAGGAACTAAAAATCCTCATGATGAAAGTGAAAGAGGAGAGTGAAAAAAGTTGGCTTAAAGCTCAATATTCAGAAAACTAAGATCATGGCATCCAGTCCCATCACTTCATGGGAAATAGATGGGGAAACAGTGGAAACAGTATCAGACTTTATTTTTTTAAGCTTCAAAATCACTGCAGGTTGTGATTGCAGTCATGAAATTAAAAGACGTTTACTCCTTGGAAGGAAAGTTATGACCAACCTAGACAGCATATTAAAAAGCAGAGACATTACTTTGTCAACAAAGGTCCGTCTAGTCAAGGCTATGGTTTTTCCAGTGGTTATGTATGGATGTGAGAGTTAGACTGTGAAGAAAGCTGAGCGCCGAAAAACTGGTGCTTTTGAACTGTGGTGTTGGAGAAGACTCTTGAGAGTCCCTTGGACTGCAAGGAGATCCAACCAGTCCATCCTAAAGGAGATCAGTCCTGGGTGTTCATTGGAAGGACTGATGCTGAAGCTGAAACTCTAATACTTTGGCCACCTCATGTGAAGAGTTGACTCATTTGAAAAGACCCTGATGCTGGAAGGGTTTGGGGGCAGGAGGAGAAGGGGATGACAGAGGATGAGATGGTTGGATGGCATCACTGACTCGACGGACATAAGCTTGAGTAAACTCTGGGAGTTGGTGATGGACAGGGAAGCCTGGCGTGCTGCGATTCATGGGGTCGCAAAGAGTCGGATATGACTGAGCGACTGAACTGAACTGAACTGTGCCAGGAGCTGACCAAAGACTAAATACACACATTTTATTGTAAATCACAATGTCACACAAGTTTTTTTTTTTTTTTTTTAATTTTTTTATTAGTTGGAGGCTAATTACTTCACAACATTTCAGTGGGTTTTGTCATACATTGATATGAATCAGCCATGGATTTACACGTCTTCCCCATCCCAATCCCCGCTCCCACCTCCCTCTCCACCCGATTCCTCTCGAAACATCCCACCCTCGCCTTCTCCCACAGAGTTCAAAAGTCTGTTCTGTATTTCTGTGTCTCTTTTTCTGTTTTGCATATAGGGTTATCGTTACCATCTTTCTAAATTCCATATATATGTGTTAGTATGCTGTAATGTTCTTTATCTTTCTGGCTTACTTCACTCTGTATAAGGGGCTCCAGCTTCGTGTTTTTGGCTTATTTGTTTTGTTTTGGTTACTTGTTGATAGGATTGTTTCCATTTAAATCCTCATCAGATGTGTCTAAGAATGCCTGCTTCCCAGAACCTTCAACTAGGTATTTATTGAAATAAATAGTAACAGTACCTTTGCTACTTTCACTCTTGGTCTCCTGTTTCCTAGCAGGAGTTTCCTCTTTCCTTCCTAGTTTCCTCTTCATATTGACAATTTAAACTACACCCCACCTCTGGGGACCACTTAAGTCCCTAACTACTAATACTTGGCAATGCTGGCCATCAGCATCAACCTCAGCTAGTTCTGGACATCAGCCCTACCATGTACATGCCTCTTTCTCCCACCTTGCCCAAACATGTGTCAACTGGTGAGTCTGGTGGGGTCATATGACCTACCATGTGCTAGATCACACATCACAGAAAAGCAAAAGTTTTATCATGAGGGTAGGTGACCACTCTGCTCCTGTTTTTGGCCAACATCCTTTAGAGAATAGTGAAAACTTTCTGCCTCCACTCCCAATCCCCTGAGGTTCTGAAATGAAGGAGTCAGTCAGGAACTTCCAACTGCCTGATCCAGGGACTTCCTTTTAGGTCTGTCCTTCTCCGGGCAAATTTCAATACTTGACTCTCCTTCTTGGAAGGTGTCTTGTCCACAACGTGCAGTTAACTGTTCACACTCAGGTCTCACTTGCTGGCTCTTCTTCCCTTGAACGCCTTTTAAATATGAATACTCTTGATGTTCTTATTCTCCTTAGTTCTTGCCTCTTTTTGTTCATGCTTCATACCTTTAAAGCAGATCTGCAGATGGCTTACCTGCTCTAATCCTCTCTTGATCATTTCCAAATCAACCTGTCTGAAATGTAACTCACCCTCCCTGTCTCCTCACCACAACAGGTTCTTCCATTCCTGTCTCCTTTCTCTCTGAGCAGAATCACCATCTACCAATTGCTCAGCTTAGAAACCTCAGAGATATTTCTTTTTCTGCTCTTTGCCTTGTCTGTCAATATCCAACCTGTTATCAGACCCTGCTGGCTTTCTGTATGAATGTTCATTTGCGAAGACCGTCTGGAACTGAAACGCAGCCTCCTCATCCTTGACTTAATGGTCAGAGCAATTTTCTATCCCATTTTCTGCTTCCTGATTCTCCAGTCAGATTCCGTTCATGCTGCTGCCAAAGCCATCTTCCTGTGATGCAAATGTGATCAAGTTCTTTTCCCACCCAAATAATCTCTTAATGACTTCTCATAGATAACCTTCATAATCTGGTTCCTGCCTTCCCTTTCTGGTTTAAACCTGTAGGTCTTCCTGCCCAGCAGCCAGTCCGTGCTCCTGGCAGGTCACCTGCTGGTCTCAGCTTGCCCTGTGCCCCTGCCCAGGATGCCCTGACTTAGCCCCTTCTGAATCCTGGACACCTGGCCTCACCTTTCCCCAGCATCACTCACTTCCTGCTCTTTGGCCCTTGGCACCTCTGTCCTTTCACTGGTAAATCAGTTATCACGTTGTTATTCCAGCGAATCCTATGCCTTCCCTTCTCCGCTGCCAGAGGCTGTGTTCAGGGTAGACCAGACCTTGCTTGATTCATCTCTGTCTATCCAGGGCTTGCACAGGGCCAGGCACAGAGGAGTGGCTCCTCTAAAGACCTCATCAAGCTTGCTTGGTAACTGATATTTGAAAGTGTCTGTGTATGTATATTTGTGAGTATGTATGTGCATGTGTGCACCTGTGCCAAGTCGCTTCAGTTGTGTCAGACTCTTTGCGACCCTGTGGACTGCAGCCCACCAGCCTCCTCTGTCCATGGGATTCTCCAGGCAAGAATATTGGAGTGGGTTGCCGTGTCCTCCTCCAGGGGATCTTCCCAACCCAGGGATCAAACCCGCATCTCTTATGTCTCCTGCATTGGCAGGCAGGTTCTTTACCACTAGCACCACCTGGGAAGCCCACGTATTTGTATATATATATGTGTGTGTGTGTGTGTGTGTGTGTGTGTATTTATCTCACTTTGCTATACACCTGAAACTAACACAATATTGTAAATCTACGCATCAATATAGAAAAGTCCCACAGGGAATTTCCTGGCAGTCCAGTGGTTAGGACTCCTTGCTTTCCCTGGGGAGAGCACAGGTTCCATCCCCAGTCAGAAACTGCAAGTCATGGCTCCCTCCAAAAAATCCTGCAGATGTTAGATTCTAGCTATAGCCAATACTCTATCAGTAATCAACTTCCATATTGATCTAAATTCTTGTTGTTGTTCATCAGATCCACATGTTCTCTGTGTAAGATATTAATAAGAAGTTGGTGTTTTCTGTAGTTCCATCACAAATTCAGACTGGGTCAGCTGTTGGTGGGGTGGAAGGAAGTACAAATCAAACTGATCTGAGACCAGAAAAATGAAGCAGGCAGCTCTATATAACCAATGGGTCAGTTTATTATGGGGTTACTTACTCACAGGTGGGGTCTGGAAGCATTTACAACTGCATTCCCCGCCCCTGAGGGGTCATGGGGGCAACTTTATAACTGATCTAGGGTATAGGGGTGTGTGCTTAGAAACAGGACGTGTATTCCTAAGTCAAGATTTATGAATGGGTAACTAGTCTTGTGGGTGCTGAGAATAGGTCAACAAAAGTTTTCATCATTGTTTGCAGACTAACAGAGCATAGAGGCCACCTGGATCTAATGATCATTAAACAGTATCTATTAACTACAAAGCCCTAGATGACTGAAAAGAGATTTACTACACAGTACAGCCCTAAGGTGGGGTCAGTAGAAGGACAAGAGGAACTGAATGGGCCCACAATGGCATCAGTAATACTAATAGCCATATACCTCCTAAAAGTTGCCTGTTTATTTTCATCTCCAAACAAGAAATAAAAAGGCACGTGAAAATGAAGCAAACAAACGGAGCCAACATTCGTAGCAGTTCCTTCACCAAGTGCTTTGGGATTTTAGTTTGTTCCTACTAGTTTCTAGAAAGACATTTGCTGCCATAAAAAAGAATGAAATTTTGCCATTTGCAGTAACATGGGTAAACTTGGAGGGTATTATGCTAAGTGAAATAAGCCAGACTGAAAAAGAAAAATAATAAATTATATTACTTATACGTGGAATCTAAAAAATACAATAAACTAGTGAGTATAACAACAACAACAAAAAAGCAGACTCACAGGTATAGAGAACAAAACTAGTGGCTACCAGTGGGGAGAAGTGGGGAGAGACAATATAAGGGTAGGAGATTAAGAGGTACAAACTATTATGCATAAAATAAGCCACAAGGGTATACCGTACAACACAGGGAATACAGGTAATATTTTATAATGAATATAAATGGAACATAATGTTTACAGTTTGTGCATCACTATATTGTATACCTGTAACTTATATAATATTGTACAGCAACTATACTTCAATTTTAAAAATTAATAAAAATATAAATTAAAAAAATTAAGGACAAAAGTTTTATTAAAAAATGAAAGGCATGTGCTCAGGCTGACTGGGCCAGGGGCAATCCCATGGGCACCAAGGGTGTTGGCAGTCCTGCCTGGGAGCAGGTGGATATTGCTGGGAAGGCGATTCGCCCTCTCTGAGCCCCGGTGTCCTCACCTGTAAAATGGAAACAATGATCAGGCTTGTTGTACAAGTTGAGGGATGAAATGTTTCAGGAGGGGCTCACGGCCTGGCATGTAGTAAGCGCTCTGTGCGCGGCTGTCACGGCTGTAACCCACTGCAGACACCGAGACGGAAGTGACCCAGAGTTCCTGCTCCACGCAGGCCTCCCCGCCCCCTTGGCCAACACAACTGCTTTACTCCAACGATAGTCATGGTTTCACGGAAGCCACCTGGAGCTGGGCCGGGGCAAGGCACTTAGTCAAGGCCCTCTTGCTTTGAAATTCAGGGACCAGGGAAGAAGCTTTTAGGGGTTCAGGGTGTGTTCAGGGGTTCTATGAACCCTCTGAAACCATACTGATCAATTTTGTGCAAAGGTGTATTTTTTCTGGGAAAGAGGTCTTGGTTTTATATCAGTTTCACAGAGGCGTCTGTGATCTTAAAAAACGTTAGGGACCACTGGCTTGGAGTCCAACCAGCCTGGGACACATGGGGACACACGCATTCCTCTGACTCTCCTAGGGCCTCACCAAAACGGTGCTGAGAGCTGGAGCCAGTCCCAGCCCAGACCCTTTGCCAGCCGGGAGCGCAGCTCTGGACATGTAGACGGAAGAATGAGAAATCCCTTGTCAAGACTGACAGGTGAAGTGATGTGGCTTTGTGGTGGCAGAGGTCCTCTCTACAGGCCCTGCTCCACCTGGGACTGTGAGCCCTGAGTCTTAGACGGGAGCTGTAACACCAGCAGGAGGCTGTGGCAGCCTCTGCAACAAGGGTGTGTGTGTGTGTGTGTGTGTGTGTGTGTGTGTGTATGTGAATGCGTGGATGGATCTGCCTGGATCCCAGGGGGCAGATGTTGGCACCAGCTGCTGGGGGTGGGAGGGGCAGCCTGTGGTCCAGGAACTTTACAGAAGCGAGATCTCCTGTAATTCTCATGTAGAGGGAGGGCAGCCTCCATCTCATTACAGGGCTCTCACCACCTCCTCCTAAAGCAAGCTGGCAGCTACAGGAGCTCCCTGTCCTGGAGGAATGACTTCTGGGCACAATGGCAGGCTTCTCCCCACATCTCGTGCTGGGAGAAGGTTCTGCATAGGGCTTCCCAATACCTGCCTCTGTCCTCATGGCGACATTCAGAACACAGAAACATCTCAGGTCTGAGCTCTCAGAGACTGAAGGCGCGTGTCCACTGGCAATTAGGTGTGTTCTGATTGCCTGACTCCCTGTTTTGACATCCTGGGTTTAGTGGGATGAGATGGTATCTGGATGTGCTCCGTGGCAAACAAGTTTCCTGATAGAAATGCATTTATTCAGAAGCAAATTGTTGCTTCCTTGGGCAGGATGTCCTAGAGGTCTTTAAGTCGCTCAGCTTTCCCTCCAGGTGAATGGAAGTCCTTTATGCCCCTGGATGAAGGAGAAAGAGATGAGGCGGTAATAGCTCAAGCTTGTCTTCATGCAGATATTACATTCAGGTTTTTACAATGAATGTTTGATTTTCCCTGGAGGAATATTTATTTCCAAATCTACCAAATGCTTCTCGAGGCAGCCTCCACATGGATTTTAATTGCTAAACCCACTTATTCTGACTCAGTGTCTGTTTGGTAAAATGTCTAGGGATACAAAAAGTAGGGAGAGGAGAGAACCGGGCCCAGATGCTTCTCTATGACTAACAGAATGTCCACCCGAAGTCGGGAGATGAGCAGCCGGCTGGCGTGTCATAGGTGGGTGGGTTTCTCATAACTCTTATTTAAAGCTGTGCCCTATTGTACTAAAATTATAATTTGTGAATAAGCATTGGATTAGAGTCATTGGGCTGAGCTGACTCACTGTCAGTAACTGGGACAGGGTCTGAGGGATGTCTCCGTGTCACAGTCAATGCCGGGGAGAGGAGAAGTGCAAAGAACGTTGCAAGGGAATCTGCATATCGGCTTTTCTTAGTGTCATTTCTGCAGACCTGGGGCGTTCCCTTTTCTCTCCATCCCTTCCCTCTATCCTTTTAGAAGAAGGATAGGGTTATGTTGGGATTTCCCTGGTGGTCCAGTGGTTAAGAACCTGCTTTCCACTGTCCAGGGGTCTTGGGTTCGATCCCTGATCAGGGAACTAAGATCCCACATGCCATGGGGCAGCTAAGCTGAGGAACTGCAACGAGGAGCCCTCGTTGTTGTTGTTCAGTCTCTAAGTTGTGGCTGACTCTTTTGACCCCAGAGCCCACGCCCCCCGCCCCCCAACTCCACACCAAAACCAACAATAGGGTTATGTCGAAGTCCTCCTCACTGCATCATCCAGTGGATCTCAGTGGCAATGCTTGAAAATCAGAGTTTGGGGTTTTGAGCTCACATAGTCCACTTTAGCTCACTAGGCTGGCCCTTGCAGCAGGAGGTGAAGCAGAGAATACACAGAAATCTGGAAAATTGGTTTCAGGGCCAGGTCAAGAGGTAGCCAAAAATTCTCACCATTTTAAGTCATGGAGTTGAGGTCTTGGAAGGAGTACATGGTCTCTCTGAGGTGGCCTAGGCCATTGTGCTGGGCTTGTTTCTGGCAGGTGGGAACAGGCTGGTTGGGGGAGCCATAGTTCAAGGGTTCAGGGGCTTATTGTAGCGCTTTTGTTCAGGCGCCCTTGTTGCGGTTCCCTTGTGCCATCTCGGGTATTTATGTTGTGAGATGCTCAGCGTGTCATGTGATTGATCCCAGGTGGTCCCTACTGAGACGTTTCAGTGACGAATAAAGGATGGTGGGAGTAAGTGTGGGTTGAGGGAGCCACCAATATCTGTATCCATGAACAATTTAATTTGAATTCACTTCTATTCATTGATCAGCATTTTGAAAAACAGAGAATAACGTTCTGAGGTGATAGATTTCAAGAAGCAGAGTTTTCAGAAGAAATGGCGTAGAGAAATCCCTGAACACAGGGCTCTGGAAGAACAATGAGGTACTGGGATGATGACGCAAAGCCTGTAGCCCAGTGATTCCCAAAGGGTGATGCTGGGCAATGACTGCAAACACCTTTAGTTGTCTCAGCTGAGAAGGGAGGTACTACTGACATGTTATGGGATCTAAGGACCCTCTGGTGCATAAGACAGCCAAAAGAAGGAGCAATCTGGCCCAACAGGTCAGTACCAACACTGCTGAGAAACCCTGTTGGAAATGGCCCTCAAAGCAGGGCAACAGCATGGCTGCCTCTTGCATTTTATATGTAATAAACACCAGACATTTGGGGAGCGTCCTCTGTGTGCCAGACACAGTGGCTGGCTGAGCAGGAGGCCAAAGAATGACTAAGACAGTTAGGGAGAAAACAGGATGATTGGGCTCCTCTCTCTCTCTGCTCCGAGATGAAAGTTCTCACTAAGAAGGTATATCTCTCAGACCCTCACAGCACAATCTACAGTGCCTGATGATCTTTGTTCTCAACAAATGCTCACATCCATTGGAGCGAGGCACACTTCTGCTACGAGGCCTGTGCTATGATTTGTCCTGGTGACTTCAGCTGGCCTTTGGTGCTGTCCCGAAGGCTTCCTGGTTTCTCAAGCGTGTAGCTTCCCACACCAAGAAGCAGACTTGTTTTAGTTACTGAGATGGACTCAGATGTGACTGTGTCTGGAGCTCACCTCTTGCTCAATTGTGATTATTCATGGCTGACTGCAGATTTCTGCAGAAAATCCCCCACATCTGGCCTCAGGAAGCCCTGCTGAGGGGATAGTTCTTATGCCAGAGTGTCCTGGCAAGGCAGTGTTGGAGAAGGACGAGAGTCATCTATGTGTCTCACAGTCCCGTCATTCTAACCCCTCTTGATTATATATTAGGCCACAAGAGTTCAATGGAGTGAGAAGGTCTATTTCACATGAGGAATTTGGACTTGTGGGAGATGGAAAAGTCAGAAGATATGAACTTACCCAAGGCACAGAATTCGAAGGCTGCCTGGGTCAGCCCAACCCCAGCTCAGCCCACATAGGGATGGTCCCCATTTCTGCTACAATGGAACAAGATTGCTGGGGCCATTCCTTTGCTGATAGACTTAAAGCATCAGTTCAGTTCAGTCGCTCAGTCGTGTACGACTCTTTTTGATCCCATGGACTGCAGCATGCCAGGCCTCCCTGTCCATCACCAACTCCCGGAGTTTACTCAAACTCATGTCCATTGAGTCAGTGATGCCATCCAACCATCTCATCCTCTGTCATCCCCTTCTCCTGCCCTCAATCTTTCCCAGCATCAGGGTCTTTTCAGATGAGTCAGTTCTTTCTATCAGATGGCCAAAGCACTTAGTGCATAGAATGTCTCTTTATCATCACACATTTATATTCTTCACATTCTGTGACAAAGAGCCTACGGTGGGGCAGAAGATGCTACAGAGTTGTTGCAAGGGGCCTGTGACTTATGCAACAAGCCTTGATGTAGACCAAATATATAATATTTCACACATGAACGTTCTATTCTTTTTCAAATGTATGTGAATGCTGCTGTGATTAAACCATAGGGATTAATTGAGGTGCTGAATTCAGAGTGAATTGTTATTCCCCTGCCACTCCTGTCTCAAACCACAAACAGTTTTGAGTCTGTCTCCTGGCTCGCTCCCATCCCTTCCCATTTCCACCTCTTCAAGTGGGAACTGGGCCTTGTCAATTACTCCTTCATAAATCTCACCTGTGTGCCCTTCCTTCCCTGCTGTTCTCCCCTAGGTCAGACCTTCATCACTCCACCACCGCAAGACGACCAGAGCTCTCCACCTGGCCTGTCTCCAAGGCTCCGTTCCAGATCATCTAGCACTCTGCTACCAAGTAAATCTTCCTTCTGGTCCACACAATTCCTTGGTCTAAAAATACTTAGGACTTCTGGTCTCTTAACCTGGTTATTCGCAATGCCTTTCAGAGTGGCATTAAGTACCACCTCTTGAACACAAAATGAGAGCCATCTAATATTTTAAAAATAACTGAATCAGATTGAAGTGTCCTTTAAAATACCACAATTTATAGTTACCATGTATTGGTAAGAATTAGTATTTTATCATACCCTTCAGAATGTGTGTGTGTGTGCTTGCTCATTCGCTCAGTCCTGTGCGACCACATAGACTATAGCCTGCCAGGCTCCTCTGTCCATGGGATTCTCCAGGCAAAAATACTAGAGTGAGTTGTGACTTCCTCCTCCAGGGACCTTCCTAGGAGGAACCTGAGTCTCTTGCATCTCCTGCTTTGGCAGGCAGATTCTTTACCACTGTGCCACCTGGGAAGCCCTTCAGAATGAAAGTGTTCAATAAATAGATGCAGTGGAATTATAGATTGGAATGAGTAGAGAACTTCATTTTTCACATCTCGTTTTTTTCAAGAACAGGTGGTCACCTCCTATTCCCTTGAAATAAGTTTTCCCCAAATTGTAGTGTTCTGCAGAATTCTGTGTATCAGAAAGTTCAGGAACTTCCAGTTTACATTACTGGACCCAGGACTCTTAATTCCAACTTCTCTTTGCTTCCATGAGGGTGTAAGCAGAGAAGCTTGTCCAAACAGGACCTGCTGGCTCCCTCTGGTGGAGATCAGGGAGAAAACATGCACAGAGAAAAGTTGCTCTGCTGCAGCTGCTAATGCAAATACTATTATTGTATTGAAAGGGCCCGAAGAAGTGTGATCTGCAAAGTCTGTTCTGAGAGGGAGGTGTCTTTTGCTGCGTGCAGTACTGCAGAACGGACGGGAATCATTGGAGGGGGAGAGGGGAGGTGGAGAATAAATAACTGGAAAGTGCGGATAATTAAATACCAAATTTTGGCTGACAGTTTTAGTGTTTGCCTTTCCACCAGGGCAATTTACAAGGAACAATCTGTTTGAGGATCTCTTTCTCTTTTCACAGTGGGAACAGTAGCAGAATGATCCAAAGGGAGGGTCAAGTCAAAGCTTCCTGCTCCTATCAGGGATTCGAACCCAGGAACGCCAGCCTCCCGGGGTCCTGGGGCTGCCTGGTCTCTGGGGTCCTTCCTGCTGGTGGTTGCTCCTGACGGCCGTCAAGCAACCCTTGAGGCCACTCAGCCTGGCCAGGGTTTCTCGCTGGCCATGTGTTTCCTTCTCCTTCTTCCTGCTAGAAATGGAGGTGCAGAGGACAGTACCCCGGGAGGGGCTCCTCCCTGGGGAAGGGGTGGGGATGGAATGGGCATGATTGTGAGAGGCACCAAGTGTTCGGCTTGTTTGGCTTCTGTGGTTGTGCCACGTGGTCCTTGATTTGCAACATCTGAACACATCTGGCTGGTAGGACACTGGATAAGTCTCAGCCAGTGCCACCCATCCTTGCTTGGCTAAATCTGGCCTGCCTTCTTGGTCTTATCTAAAGGGTCATTTATTCCAGGAGGTCCTCCTTGAAGTCTCCCAAAACAGGGGGAGATGATTCTCTCATGTGCCCTCCCCAGCCCACAGGCTGTACCCCATTTATTGTATTGATCACTCTGTACTTCGCCAGCCAGTTGTTTTGGCTGTCATCACCATCAGACTCCCTGACTGTGGCAGTAACTGTGGCTTAACTCTCCTCTGCATCCCCAGGCCCAGTGCCCTGCTTGGTACTCTAAGAGGACTGTCAGAGAAAGTTTCCCATTCCCATAGCTTCTGGGCTATGTCTTCAAGAATAAGAAGGGAGGGACTTTCCTGGTGGTCCAGTGGCTATGATTCTGAGCTCCCAATGCAGGGGGCCCGGGTTTTATGCTAGATCCAACCTTTTGGATGTGAAAATACAACCTTTCCAGGACAAATGCAAGCAATTTAAGAGAAGATACATACTCTCCCCCTCCCCAGTAATGGACACTTTGGAAATTAGAGAAAAACATAAAAGAATTTGTGAATCTCTGGACCCCATACATTAATACCAAGAAACTGAAAACAAGATGTCTTATCTTGAAATGGCCATGGCCTCTTTATGCCCTGGGTGCAGCCTCTACCCAGATGCGTTAGGACAGGGTCACAGCCCATTGCTTAGAGAGATGACGCACAAGTAAAGCCGGCTGGGAGTGTTAAAGTCACAGCCACAGCTGAGATGAAGGGCCTTGACAGCAGCTGCAAGCTGGGGAGACAGAGGGAGTGGGGGACTGTGGAGGGTCCAGGCATAGCTACAAAGTGCCAGCCACTTCTCTAGCCAGCAGGTGAGCCTGAAGTTATAGATATAGAAATAGAAATATATTTCTATTATATATAGATTTATATTTAGATAATAGATATAGATATTAGATTAATAGATATAGATGTAGATAGTATAGATATAGATAGTAGATATAGACAGTAGATATATATAGATATATATATAATATATAGATAGATATATAGATATATATAGATATATATATATAAAATAGATATAGATAATAGATAACAGTTATAGATATAGAAATATATGGGTTTCTCTGGTGGCTCAGTCAGTAAAGAATCCGCCTGCAATGCAGGAGACCCAGGTTTGATCCTGGGTTGGGAAGATCTGCTGGAGAAAGAAATGGCTACCCATTCTTGCCTGGTTAATCCCATGGACAGAGGAGCCTGGCGGGCTACAGTGCATAGAGTCACAAGAGTTGGACACTACTTAGCAACTAAAAAACCACCAGGTATATATATACATGTATATATATATATATGTATATATATAAAGTTTTTTTCAGATTAGGGTTTATTACAGGATACTGAATATAGTTCCCTGTGCTATACAGTAGGTCCTTGTTTATCTATTTTTATATTATATAGTGGTTTGTATCTACTAATCACAGACTCCTAATTTATACCTCCCCTTCTTTACCCTCTGGTGACCATAAGTTTGGTTTCCATGTTTGTGAGTCTGTTTCTGTTTTGTAAATAAGTTCATTTGTATCATATTTTAGATTCCACATATAAGTGATATCGTATGGTCTTTGTCTTTCTCTGTCTGACTTGCTTCACTAAGTACAGTACTCTGTAGGTCCATCCATGTTGCTACAAATGGCATTATTTCATTCTTTTCTTCTGGCTGAATAATATATATATATTGTTACTGTATATATATATATTTATTACTATATATATTTGTATATATCACGTCTTCTTAAGCCAGTCTGCTGTTGATGAGCACTTGGCTGGCTCCCACGTCTTGGCTGTTGTAAATAGTGCTGCCTGCCATGAACACTGGTGCATGTATCATTTCAAATCAGAGTTTTCTCTGGTAAGATTTCTTGATCTTTAAACGGCTGGCAACTGTTTCAAATTTTAAAATACTCTATCAATACTCTATCAGTCAGACAAACCAAATGCATCTGTGAGTCACACTCACCCAGTGGCCTCTGTACTCAACCTCCTTGGCAAGGATTGCTCAGGCCAAGAGCTGGTTTCTCCATTCAGACAGACGGACAGACAGCCCCTTGAGTCTTGTTTCCCCCTGGTTGCCCAAAAGAAGGCTGATGTTCCCAGTGTGATCCAAGCCAGTGCTTTGACTTAAAGTCTTGGGAACTAGTGTGTGAACTGGGATATGGGGGCTCCAAACTTTAACTTTATCTGAACTTTTGGTAACTTTTAGTCATTACATTCAGCATCTTGAACCTTGTAGGCTCTCTCCCACAGGCTTCTCCATCCCCATGGACTCAGCCTCACCGGCCACCACCAGGACAAGGAGGAAGGAAGGGGAAGCAGGGGACGCTCCCAGATCTTCTTTAATTGCTCCTAGGAAATGGCAATCCACTCCTGGATTGCCTGGAGTATTCCTGCCTGGAGAATCCCCATGGACAGAGGAGCCTGGTGGGCTACAGTCCATAGGGTCGCACAGAGTCAGACACGACTGAAGTGACTTAGCATGCACACACCTTCCTGCACCCGGGGTGAGCATGCCTACCTTGGCCCCTACATTCCTTTCTCTCCACAGTCCAGACAGCTCTGGGATTGTGGAGTTAGTGAACCCTGAGCTTTCAAAGGCATCGAAGCGGCCTTTGGTGCAATTCACTTGGCTTGGAGCTGGGAGGATGGCAGGCAGGACAGGAAAGAGGGAAAATGGGGACCTGTAGAAAAACGGTATGAGAGGATGACTGTATCTCAGGTCTCAGGTGAGCCCTTGGGACAGGCTGCCAAGTGAGAGTCCTCGGCCTCCTACAGGAAAGAATTCAAGAGCTAGCCATAGTAAAGTGAAAGTAGATTTATTTAGGGAGATACACACTCTGTGGAGGGGCTTCTCAGGTGGTGCAGTGGTGAAGAATCTGCCTGCCAGTGCAGAAGATGCAGGAGATGCTGGTTCGATCCCTGGGTCAGGAAGATCCCCTGGAGTAGGTAATAGCAACCCACTCTGTATGTTTTACCTGGAGAATCCCATGGACAGAGGAGCCTGGCTGGCTACGGCCCACAGGGTCTCAAAAAGTCAGACACCGCCGGGCACAGCAGCTCAGCGGCACATCCTATAGACGGTCTGAGAAGGTGGGAGGTGGCTCCGGGGCCTGGGTTCCTCTCAGAAAGTCAGAGCCGCCCGGAAATATGGAGCTGTTGGTTTTTACAGGCTGGGTAATTTCATACACTAATAAGTGGGAGGACTATTCTGTCTCGGATAACAGACGGGGATTTCCAGGAATTGGGGGCATTGCCCGCTTTTTGGCCTTTTTTGGTCAGCCTCAGGTCCCTCCTGGTGCCTGTGGGTATGTCCTTCAGCTGATGTATTACAATGAACGTATAATGAGGCTCAAGGTTGCAGAAGCTGAATGTTCTGCCATCTTGAGCCTAGTAGGTTCTCATGGGTTTTTTTGTTGTTCCGTGTTCTTCTTCATGGTTGTGGCATTCTTTTAATGGTTGTGCCCTGCCTCGATTCTTCCTGTCTCAGAAGAAAAGCAGAAAATGATAAAAACGTGCTTCTGTGATTCCTCACCTTTTCTGAAACCTGCTTGGCTTGTGCTGAAACTCAGAAGAGAATTTCTCCGTGGAACTTTTCCCAGGGTGTGTTTTGTTTGCCACAAAAACAAACTCTCTGTTGAGTGTAGGCACGTGTGTGAATGTGAGCTGCTGGAGGAGGCATTGGGCTGTTCTGGGCTTTGTGAAGGTATCTATCTGCATTCTCCCTGTTCCCTTACAGCATGTGGCATCTTTAAGCTCAAGAGAGCTGCTGCCTTGTTGGTGCTTCGGACCCAGCGCAGGGACCACTGTCATCTTCCTGCCGGGAGAAACTTGGGGTAGTTTCTCTTTTGCTGCTGGTGGTGTGTTCTGAAGCTATCTGAGTTCGGTTTTAGTGCCTGATGCCCTCTCTTTTGAGTCAACCCCTCACCCAAGAGCTCAGTGTGACTTTTGTGATAAAGCCAGTTTTCTCCGAGGGCTGCTGGTACCCAGGGACTTGGGGGTCCCTGGAAGTGCCTCCAGCAGGTGGGCGTATCCAGCTGTGGTCTGAGCATGTGACTCCAGCTAGGATTTGGCACTGAGGGGAAGAAGGTCCTGAGCTTCTCGCAGACGAGGATCAGGTCCTTGAAAGCTGTGTGAGGGTCAGGCTGCAGAGAAGTGGGTTTGGAATTTGGAGGTGGGTGTTCCTGCCCCAGGCATCCCTTCCTTCTAGCCTTGCTTACCTGCTCCCGACTCCTAAATGGTTCCACATTTAGGAACCTTCTCGGGACTCCTAAGTGCTTCCACAAAACAAGCGAGTGCAGAGGTGGCAAATTGGTTTCTAAGACAGAGTCCGGGGCTGAGCCTACTGCAGGCACTGTGCTAGGACCCCGGGCTTCTGCAGCTCCCGTCCCCCAGTCCCTCAGCCCCTGGACAGCAGGGCCCATCCTCTGTGCCTGGGGCCACTTGCTGCTCAGTGACAAGGAGGGGGTGCAGGAAAGGGGGTGCCAGGCTTTATGATTTTGCTGACTTTCTCATTTTAACTAATTTAAATGTAAGCAGCCACATGCATCCCGTGGCTATTGTCCTGGAGGGCTCAGCTTCCAAGCCTCCTCTTGGGGGGTGTCCAATGGACAGGAATGATTTCCTTAGACAGAAAAGCCTGTGTGTGGGCGTGTTAGCTGTCAAGTGGATCATGACTCCAGGACCAGAGCCGTAACAGCCCTACAGAGGCTCTTAAAGGGTGACTTAGTGGTGGGATCTTCAGAGGCAGCTCTGGTGTCTTTTTTCACTTTCTGTGTGTGTGGGGTAGAGCCTTTGGCTACCTTTACACCACTTTCTTCCACACCCAGCTCTTCCACAGCCAGGAATCACATTGTTTCCGAATAGCTCTAGGATACTGTTTTGTCTTGGAAAGAGAGTTTGGGGGGTGGGGATGGGAATGGAGGGGAAAAAGGGAGTTTTCATTATACCCTCCACACCTCTGGTTTGAAATTTCCATTGTGTACACACACGCATAACTTTCATCTATATAAATACAAAAAAATGATGATCGATCCCCTTGTCTCAAGCCTTCACCGCATTATAGTTGGCATGAAAAGATGTTCAGGATATTTTGTTATGTGAAGAAAAGGAGGTCCCAAAACCATATGTTTTGTTTTTGGAGGACACGCACACAGGCAGTAAGGAAAAGTCTCGATGGATTTAGTCTAAGTGCTAATTTGGTTAGTGGCATTTTGGATGATTTTAAGTAATCTTTTGTGTTGTATTTCCTGGTGTTTCTTCAGTGAACGTGCATCACTTGTGCTGTAAAAATAATGATGGGAGCATAATTTACTACCACAGTAATCACCACAGAACTTTGTTTCTGGTTCAAGAAATAGGGTTAAATGACTAAATGAATGTCTGTGCGTGCTTAGTCGCTCAGTCGTGTCCGACTCTTTGTGACCCCATGGACTGTAGCCTGCCAGGCTCCTCTGTCCATGGGGATTCTCCAGGCAAGAACACTGGAGTGGGTTGCCATGCATGACCAAATGAATACTTGAGTTCTAATCCTTGTATGGGCTATTTAGAAAACTTTAAATTAAAATTGAATAATGGGTGTAGCATTTGGAAAGAAGACCAAAAAAAAAAAAAAAAAAAGCAACTCTCTTCATAGTTACCTCTGAGACGTGGATGTCTGGGAAACTATTCTTTTGCAGTTAATCAACTGGATTGGTTTGTTTTTCCCCTCTCCCCAGTGCAAATAAGCTTTACTACAGTTGAGACTTCTTGATAAAAACTTACATCGGTTTTATATTAATTCTCACAAAGCTTCCATTTGAGGTTTATTCAGTCCCTGTTATTATTGATGTGAAAGTTCTTGTCTGTTATTTGGTTCCCAGAAATATCCAGGTTACCATTTATATTTTTGTATTGCACATATAGGTATAACTGAATTACTTTGCTGTACATCTTAAATTAACCCAACATTGTAAATCAACTATACTTCAGTTAAAAAAGGAATGGAATCCTAACAGAATAATAGGAGACATGTTACATAGAATAAGTATACATCGGAAGTAAATGGTAACCTGAATATTTCTGGGAACCAAAGTACACATATATATGGGGCTTCTTTGGTGGTTCAGACAGTAAAGAATCTGCCTGCAATGCAGAAGACCTGGGTTTGATCCTGGGTTGAAAAGATTCTCTGGAGAAAGGAATGGCTACCCACTCCAGTATTTGTGCCTGAGAAATCCCAAGGACAGAGGAGCCTCGTGGGCTACAGTCTATGGGTTCGCAAAGAGTCAGACATGACTGAGCGACCAACATTTTTACTTTTTTCAGACATGTATGCATTCTTTTTGAATATACAGTAGGTCCTTGTTGTTTATCAACTGGGTTTGTTTTGATTTTGATTTCTTGCTGTTTTTGGTGGAATTGTGTCCCCTCAGTATCTGTATGTGGCTGCAAAGTCACTTCAGTTGTGTCTGATTCTGTGAGACCCCATAGACAGCATCTACCAGGCTCCCCCGTCCCTGGGATTCTCCAGGCAAGAACACTGGAGTGGGTTGCCATTTCCTTCTCCAATGCATGAAAGTGAAAAGTGAAAGTGAAGTCGCTCAGTCGTGTCCGACTCCTAGCGACCCCATGGACTGCAGCCCACCAGGCTCCTCCGTCCATGGGATTTTCCAGGCAACAACACTGGAGTGGGTTGCCTTGCCTTCTCCCAGTATCTGTATATTGGAGCCTTAAGCCTTTATTGGGCCTTTAAAGAGGTGATTTTGGTAAAATGAGGTCATATCGGTAGGCCTAATTGAATATGACCGGTGTTCGTATAAGTAGAGGAGATGAGGAAGTAGACAACACAGACAGAAGGGTGACCATGTGGAGGATCAGTGAGAAGGTGGCCATCTGCCAGTCAGGGAGACAGGTCTCAGAAGAAACCCATCCTGCTAATACCTTGATCTTGGACCTTTAGCTTTATAATTGTGAAAAAAGTAATTTCTGTTATTTTATTTTATTATGACAACGCTAGGAAGCTACTATACTTGGGTTTTGTGTGACTTACTTCATTCAGACCAAAGAGAAATGGAGGAATAATTTTTACTGGGTTTTTCCTTGGGCCTCAAATCTGGCAAAAACATGTTTTCATCCTTGAGGGAGGGAATTTAGTAAGACTACGGGAAGGCTGTTTCTCTTCAAACCTTTGGGGACAGCGACATCTAGTGGTCTTTTCTTTTATAAGTCCCACTCTGTAGTTCTTCAAGGCTATGGTTTTTCCAGTAGTCATGTATGGGTGTGAGAGTTGGACTATAAAGAAAACTGAGCTCCGAAGAATTGATGGTTTTGAACTGTGGTGTTGGAGAAGACTCTTGAGAGTCCCTTGGACTGCAAGGAGATCCAACCAGTCCATCCTAAAGGAGATCAGTCCTGGGTGTTTATTGGAGGGACTGATGCTGAAGCTGAAACTCCAATACTTCGGCCACCTGATGCGAAGAGCTGACTCATTTGTAAAGATCCTGATGCTGGGAAAGATTGAAGGTAGGAGGAGAAGGGAACGACAGAGGATGAGATGGTTGGATGGCATCACCGACTCAATGGACATGAGTTTGGGTAAACTCTGGGAGTTGGGGATGGACAGGGAGGCCTGGCGAGCTGCGGTTCATGGGGTCCCAAAGAGTTGGACACGACTGAACAACTGAACTGAACTGAACTGAACTCTGTAGTTCTCAGTCTGGCTGTACAGAAAAATCACCTGAGGAGATTAAAAAAATCCTGGTGTCCAGGTGGCACCCCAGACAAATGATACCACAGTCTGGAGGTGGGACCCAGGCAGCAGGATTTTTAAAGCTTCCCATGTGTGCTTTCTAAGTACTTCACTTGTGTCCAACGCTTTGCAACTCTATGGACCCTGGTCCACCAGGCTCATCTGTCCATGGGATTCTCCAGGCAAGATTACTGGAGTGGGTTGCTGTTCCCTTCTCCAGGGGATCTTTCCTGATCCAGGGATCGAACTGGCCCCTCTTCTGTCTCCTGCATTGGCAGGAGGATTCTTCACCACTAGCGCCACCTGGGAACCCCGCTTGAAAGGTGGTGAAAACATAGTTCAATGAAAATAATTCTGAGTAGTAAAACTACGGCTTCATATTATGATATAACTTTTCACAATATGAAAAATTTTATTAAATTATATACTTCTATATTGTTGCTCTGCCTCCACAGAAGGTAAACTACACGAGGGTTGAGGGGACCATGGTCTGGTTACCCTTGGGTCCCATGAGCCTGCCACAGTGCTGGGCACAGTCTGGGGTCATAATAGCTTTTGTGAAATGAATGAGCATATAACATGAGGTCTGGCTGTGTCAATTATAAATATAATATTTGTTTGATGGAAAACAGCTATCTCACTTTAGAATTTTGAACATATTAGGTTCACCTCAAAATGACTCAAAGAATATTTCAGGAAGACATCTTTGGATCTGTCATATAACATGTAGATTGATTTTTTTTGGAGTCTTTACCGCCTCTGATACTAGGAAAGGATTTTCTGACATTCAATTTTGTGGCAAGCCCTCAATGTCTACCAAGAACTATTATCTTTTCCTCTGTGCCCCACTCCCCATTGCCTTTAGACTTAGAAGATTCTATTATTTCAAAATCAGTTAACTGTTTAAAAGTTTTCTAGTTTTTAAGTTGTTTCTTTTTTCATTGGCTTAACATATCTGATATTAATTTTTTGTGTATGATGCATAGTGAATACATAAAGATTTTCTCAAATCCAAGAGCTAATTGTGCCTACATGATTTGTGAATACACCATCCCTTTTTCTGGTTTGAGACACTTTCTGTATCCTGAATTAAATCCTTTTATATGCCAATATGAAAGATGCTTGGAGAAGGATATGGCAACCCACTCCAGTATTGTTGCCTGGAGAATTCCATGGACAGAGGAGCCTGGTGGGCTACAGTCCATGGAGTCGCAAAGAGTCGGACTAACACTTACTCATGGAAGATGTTAGATTGAGGCTTTTCCTGGCAAACTGAGTGGGAAATTCTGCATCGTCTTCAAAGGAAATCTCTGGGAACCTGCTTCTTGACCACTGGATGTGATCAAAAAATAGTCAGTGAGGAGATAAAAGAACAAGACTGTGTTAAGAGATTTCTTTGGAGAAAGCTGTTACTGTGTTCTGGGCCCCCAGCATCCCTTTTTGGGGAGAGGTGGAGGTGCTTTCTTCTAACCCTTGGCTTGAGATACTAGGAGAACTTTGAAAAGTGCTTCCCATGGAGGAGACGCATAGAAGCAGTGCTGACTCAAGGTAGTGTATGGACACCTACTTGGAAACCTAAGGGGCCAGAGGAGGCTACTGGTTCCCACACCCCAGGGTTGTATAGGGCACAGGATGTGTGATTGTGTCTTAAGGACCAGATAGGAGGCTGCCTGGAAAGGAAAGATTAAAAACCCTTTCACAAGTTTTTTTTTTTTTTTTTTTTTTTTTGCTACTTCTCACTCTGAGAGATGATGCTTAATTCCTCTCTGTTTGAGTGTGGGCTAGACTTACTGACTGGCTTCTAATGAATACAGAATATGGTGAAAGTAAAAGTGTGAGACCTCCAAGACTAGATCATAAAAGGAGTTGTGGTTTCCTCTTTGTTCTCTCTCTCTAGGGTCATATGCTCTGGGGAAAACCAGCTGCTATGTTGTGAAGACATTCAAGCAGCCCTGTAGTTGGACTGTCAGATAAAATACAGGCTGCTCAGTTAAGCTTGAATTTCACGGAAACAATGAATACTTTTTTTGTATAAGTATGTTGCAAATCTGATAGGGACTGGGCATCCTTGATTTGAGCTTCCCTGGTAGCTCCGTCAGTAGAGAATCTACCTGCAATGCAGGAGACCCGGGTTCAATCCCTGGCTTGGGAAGGTCCCCTGGAGAAGGAAATGGCAACCCACTCCAGTATTCTTGCCTGGAGAATTCCATGGACAGAGTAGCCTGGTGGGCTATAGTCCATGGGGCCCCAAGTGTCAGTCTTGACTGAGTGACTAAACCACATCCTTGATTTGGAGTTGAGACTGTATTTAGGATTTATAGTGACTTAGGGTTGTCTTTGACCTATGAGTGGGCAAAAATATCAATGGCCTCTTCATCTGAGAAAAGGGTTAATGCTTCTCTAAGTAAAATTTAAGGGATGGTGGGAGACTGCAATAATAGTTTTTTTTTTTTTCCCCCTGAGTCTTTGTTGCAACACATAGGCTCCAGATTGCTCAGGCTCAGTAGTTGTAACATATGGGCTTTCTAGTTGTGGCACAGGGACTTAGTTGCCCCATGGCATGTGAGGTCTTCAATCCCTGACCAGGGATTGTACTTGGGTCCCCTGCAATGGCAGATAGATTCTTAACCACTGGCTCACCAGGGAAGTCACAAACATATGATTGCTGTAATCCAGGCATCTTGCTTATTCAATATACAGATTGCATTAGGACTAATTTGAGAGTTATCTTGCTAGCACTCCCTCTTAAAATGCTGTATCTTCATTAGGACCTTTTTGTTGGTTGCAAATAACAGAACCGTCCTCAAACAAGCTCATATAGAAAAGAAAATTTACAGTAAGGATATAGAAGGTGGCCCTACTAGTAGGCATTCAATATTTTGGTCTTCTCTCACATATCCAGCATCCCAGGATGTGGTAGGTTTTGATACATCTTGATATGTAAATAAATCAATGAACAAATGAAAGACCTACCTCAGCTATTGGAGCCAGCCAGAGGCGTTGTCCCTCCTCCAGTGGGCAGGAGTTGTATCAATACAGCTTTATTTTCATAAGTCCATTCCTTTTCACCACTCACCAGCAGAATGGTCAGCAAAATTGCCCGTTATATATACAGTGGACTATTATTCAGCCTTAAAAGGAAGGAAAGTCTGTCACATGCTACAACATAGATTACTGAGAACATTATATTAAATGAAGTAAATCAGTTACCTAAAGACAAATACTGTATGATTCCAGTTAATATGAAGTATCTGAAGTAGTCAACCTCTTAGAAACAGAAAGTAGAATGATGGTTACAGGGGGAGGGGAAAAGAGGGAGTTGTTCGATGTGTGAAGAGTTTCAGTTCTGCAAGATGAATGGTTCTAGAGGTCTGTGGGGGCTCTCCAGGTGGCACTAGTGGTAAAGAACCCGCCTCCCGGTGCCGGAGACAGAAGAGACGGGTTTGATCCCTGGGTGGGGGAGATTTCCCTGGAGAAGGGCATGGCAACCCACTCCAGTATTCTTGCCTGGAGAATCCCATGGACAGAGGAGCCTGGCGGGCTGCAGTCCATGGGTCGCAAAGAGTCGGACACGACTGAGTGACTAAGTGCACTCAGAGGGAAAGGGAGAAAAAGAAATACTAAGCGTGAAAATGGGATGCCCAGAGATATCCCGAGGTCAGCCTGGTCTGTCAAGAACAAAAGGCTGCAAGCAAGTGGGAGCCAGGGACTGGGGACCGAAACAAGGAAGAGAGAGCTAAGAGGAGGCAGCACATCGGCTCTGACCACTGCTGCGGGCACCTGGGAGCTTAAGCCACTCTGACTGCTCGAGGGGCCGGGGGCATAGGAAGTCCATGTTGGGACACTTGTCTAGGGGAAAGAGGGAGGCACTTATTCACTGGCTTTCATCTCCCCCTGTTGGAACACTCGCTCTAAGGGAACTCACCTTGTCTGCATTTCTGGGTCACACATGCAGGAACACCAGAATCAGAGAAAGAGGACGCTTGTGGGCCTGAGTTGGGTGCTATATGGGTGGGTGTGAGTGGACTCAGAGACAGGTGAGGAAGAGAGAATCTGAAGTGGTGCCAGAGGTACCTGGTCCATCTACCGTTTCCCCAAAACCCTGCAAACCCAGCAGTGACTCTGAGCCGGGTGCAGTGCAAAGTGCTCTACACAGATGACCTCATCTCATCTTCTGGTAACTGGAGGAGAAAGTCCTGTTATTATCTTGATTTTAGAGATCAGAAGGGCTCAGCTGACCCAGTGAAAAAGTGGCAGATTGAGGATCCAAGCCCAAGCTGTCTGAATCTGGTCCCACTCTGTCTCTGCCATTATAACCAGCGCACGCTGGTCATTTGGGCTTGCTCAGCATCCCATCTGGTTTCAGGTGGGTTGGATTGAGTGACTGTCAGTCTGTCTCTGTTTAGGCTTCTGTGGTGTCCACTGTATTTTAAGTCAGCCCACAACCGTCAAAGCCACACGCTTTCCCACCTGTGTCCGAGGGACAGAGGTAGACGGGTTTCCACCTGGCATTTCAAGTCAACCCTGACTGGCCCCGCCTGTGTGGCCTGCTTACCCCTGAACTATGATGAGGGAAACAGGATAAGTCAAGGTTGGGAGGGATCCATTTTCCCTAAATAATGAGAGGAGAAGCAATGGATTCTTGAAAATCTGGGCTTGGTTAGGAAAGGGAAGTGGGGGGTGGATGTGAGGTAGGCACATTATTTCCTCAGACTTCCAGTTTTGAGCAAATCATGCCTGAGTAGAAGAAACGGTTGGAAGGGTCATTGAAAAGGTGGCTGCTGGCCAAACTCTCTTCTGGAACTTCTTTGTTGAACATCCTTCTCTCTGACCTCCCCTAAACCTGGTTCTTCTGTCTAATCTAGAAACAATTGCCACCCCCCTGCCTGCTAGTTATTCTTTTAATAAAGTCCTCTTTGCCTTAGTTCATCGGATAAAGTTTTACTGCTTTTCACTGAGAGCCTTGACTGAGTGATGTTGGGACCTCTGAGGAGACCCAGTGAATTCCTCCCTACTTCCCCACCTGGTTGCAGAACAACCAGAAATATGGCCAAGAGTACAGAAAGAGGCCAGGATGTCTTCTTCACTGTAGATAAAGGAAAAGTTGGAGATGTAATTTAGTGTGAGAGCCACATAGGCCAGCAAACTGAACCCCAGAATTAGATGCAGCCACCCAGGAGCAGCTGGCAGTGGACTGGGGGGGACTTCTGGCCCAGGGGGCAGTGGAGACTGTGTTCACTGCAGCCAGATCACTCCCAGGAGTGAGAAGGGAGAAGCAAGCCAGGTAGACCTGTTATTCTTCTTAGACTTACCAGTCAGATAAGTCACTCCTCCTCCCCAGAGATGGAATGAGTTAAAGGGGATGGAGAGAGACCAGGAGAGTTTATTGATAATCCCTCTTCAAGGAAACCTGAGGTGGAGGAGAAAAGGTTTTCTCTCCTAACAGAAATGTAGCATCTCCCAGTTATTTCTATTCATCCATCCATCCATCTGTCCAGCTACCCCACCCCTATCCATCCACTCATCCACCTACTCCCTCATCCATCTACCTCCATTCACCCAGCCCCCATTCACCCACCTTCCAACCATCTGTTAACCCATCCACTCATCCATCTATCCATCCATCCACCCATCCCCTCATTCATCCCTTCATCTATCTCACAAAAATGAACTCGTACTGTATACCTTATCTGTACTTCCTTTCCTCCTCTGAAAATATGTTATGAATATCACTCTGAGCCAATAAATACACCATTGCCACATTTCTTTAAATAGCTACCTGATACTCCATTGTTTATCATAATTTATTCAATAATTTCCTATTTTGAATATTTCAGTTCAGTTTAGTTGCTCAATCATGTGCGACTCTTTGCAACCCCATGGACTGCAGCACACCTCCCTGTCCATCACCAACTCCCAGAGTTTACCCAAACTCATGTCCATTGAGTTGGTGATGCCATCCAACCATCTCATCTTCTGTCATCCCCTTCTCCTCCTGCCTTCAATCTTTCCCAGCATCAGGGTCTTTTCAAGTGAGTCAGCTCTGCGCATCAGGTGGCCAAAGTATTGGAGTTTCAGCTTCAGCATCAGTCCTTCCAATGAACACTCAGGACTGATCTCCTTTAGGATGGACTGGTTGGATCTCCTTGCAGTCCAAGGGACTCTCAAGAGTCTTCTCCAACACCAGAGTTCAAAAGCATCAATTCTTTGGCGCTCAGCTTTCTTTATAGTCCAACTCTCACATCCATACATGACTACTGGAAAAACCATAGCCTTGACTAGACAGACCTTTGTTGGCAAAGTAATGTCTCTGCTTTTTAATATGCTGTCTAGGTTGGTCATAACTTCCTGCCAAGGAGTAAGCGTCTTTTAATTTCAAGGCTGCAATCACCATCTGCAGTGATTTTGGAGCCCCCAAAATAAAGTCTGCCACTGTTTCCACTGTTTCCCCATCTATGAAGTGATGGGGCAGGATGCCATGATCTTAGTTTTCTGAATGTTGAGCTTTAAGCCAACTTTTTCACTCTCCTCTTTCACTTTATCAAGAGGCTCTTTAGTTCTTCTTCACTTTCTGCCATAAGGGTGGTGTCATCTGCATATCTGAGGTTACTGATATTTCTCCCAGCAATCTTGATTGCAGCTTGTACTTCATCCAGCCCAGCGTTTCTCATGATGTAATCTGCATATAAGTAAAATAAGCAGGGTGACAATATATAGCCTTGACATACTGCTTTCCCTATTTGGAACCAGTCTATTGTTCCATGTCCAGTTCTAACTGTTGCTTCCTGACCTGCATACAGATTTCTCAGGAGGCAGGTCAGGTGATCTGGTAGTCCCATCTCTTTCAGAATTTTCCACAGTTTATTGTGATCCACACAGTCAAAGGCTTTGGCATAGTCAATAAAGCAGAAATAGATGTTTTTCTGGAACTCTCTTGCTTTTTCGATGATCCAATGGATGTTGGCAATTTGATCTCTGGTTCTTCTGCTTTTTCTAAAACCAGCTTGAACATCTGGAGGTTCACAGTTCACGTATTGTTGAAGCCTGGCTTGGAGAATTTTGAGCATTACTTTACTAGCGTGTGAGATGAGTGCAATTGTGTGGTAGTTTGAGTATTCTTTGGCATTACCTTTCTTAAGGATTGGAATGAAGACCAACCTTTTCCAGTCCTGTGGCCACTGCTGAGTTTTCCAAATTTGCTGGCATATTGAGTGCAGCACTTCCACAGCATCATCTTTTAGGATATTTACATCTTTTTAAATATTTACTTTCCAATTTTTCACCATTAAAAATACTGCCCATGTATTTGACTACATCTCTAATTATTTCCTTAGATCATATTCATATATTATTAATTCTATGAGATTATTAATGTTAGAAGTGATTATTGAGTATAAAGAAATGCATGTTTTAAGGGTTTTAGTGTATTTCCTGAATTTTTTTGAAAAACATTATGTTAAATTATATTTTTACCACTAGCATGTGAGAAAATCTCTGCTCGTTTTAAAAGCCTAATTTGATGGGAAAAACTTATTGCTTTAATTTGTACTTCCTGATTAATAAAGTTGACTGTTACTTACGTACTCATATATTTATCATTCGTTTTCCTGCTTTGTGTCTTTTACTTAATTTTAGAGTGGTGTTTCTTTTTCTTATTGAGTAAACAGGTCTTTGTATGGTAAGGACATTGACCTATTGCTTGTCAAATATGTTGCAAGTATTTCCCCCATTTGTAGTGTATGTTTTAATTTTATTTAATATCTTTGACCTAAAAAGTTAAAGAGCTTGTGTAGTCTGTAAGTTTTATCCTTTATGATTCTCTGATACTGTGACTGTGGGGACTATAGTTTAAAATTAATTAATTTTTAATTTTTATTTTTTTGGCTGCACCACACTGCTTGTGAGATTTTAGTTCCCCGACCAGGGATTGAACCTGGGCCCTTGGCACTGAGAATTCAGAGTCCTAACCACTGGGTCACCAAGCAATTCCCTATATATTTTTTTTAAAAATAGTTTTTAAAAAATGTGTGTATATATATATATATATATATATATATATTCATATATTTATTTGTTTATGTGGCTGCACCGGGTCTTACTTGTGGCACTCAGGATTTTCATTGCGTCACTTGGGATCTTTTGTTGTGGCGCGCAGACTCTCTCGTTGGAGCACGTGGGCTCCAGAGCACGCAGGCTTAGTAACTGCTGGGCACGGACTTAGTCGTTCTGAGGTATGTGGGATCTTAGTCCCTGACCAGGGGTTGAACCCCAGTCCCCTGCATAGCTATGCAAATTCTTCACCTCTGGACCACCAGGGAAGCCCTTCCCTGTAGTTTTGGGGGTATCTTTGGCAGTGCTGGGTCTTCATTGGCTGCGCAGGCTTTTCTCTAGTTGCAGTGAGTTGGGGTTAGTGTCTAGTTCCGGAGCATGGGCTTCTCATTGCAGTGGCTTCTCTTGTTGTGGAGCATGGGCTCTAGGGCTTGAGGGCTTCAGTAGTTGCATCTTCCAGGCTCTGGAGCACAAGCTGAATAGTTGTGGTGCTCGGGCTAAGCTGCATATGGAATCTTCCCAGATCAGGGATCAAACCCGTCTCCTTCATTGGCAGGAGGATTCTTTACCACTGAGTCCCAGGGAAGCCCCCTCCCTATGGCTTTTTAAAAAGAGGATATCAAATCTCTATGAAGCTCTAAATATGGCGCAATATGCTTTGTCTGAATACTTTGTACCTTTGCCCACCAAGTAATTTCTCTTCCAGAGCTTTCATAAACATTTTTGTTTTCCTTTAGCTGTGGAAAAGGATCTTTGAAAGCTACAAGTTAGCACTGACTATATACACACAGTTTGCCCAGTTCTCCCTCCCAGTTCTCTTGCTGTTGTTGGTTGTTCACTTGTTCAGTCCTGCTGACTCTGCGACCCCGAGGACTCCAGGTTTCTCTGTCCATCACCAACTCCCGGAGTTTGCTCAAACCCATGTCCATTGAGTCAATGATGCTATCCAACCATCTCATCCTCCATCACCCCCTTCTCCACCTGCCCTCAATCTTTCCCAACATTAGGGTTTTTTCCAATGAGTTGGCTCTTGGTATCAGAGCCAAAGTATTAGAGCTTCAGCATCAGTCCTTCTAATAAATATTCAGTTGTCTATATTTCTGATTTAAAACTGATCACCAACTGAAGATGTAATAAGGAGTTTAAACATTAATTTTCCAAAAGGTATTAAGCATCCTACACTCAGGCAGTTTATTAATTCATTCGTTTACTTGCATAAAGCAACAGATTTTCTGATTTCGTCTCAGGAAGAATTATGGGTTTAGATCCCAAGGTAGAGATTGCCAGGGCTATCCTGAAGCTGTTTTCTCCTTTTCTTAACAATGATCCGCACTGCACATGCAGATGTTACTGGGAACCAGGCGCTGGAAAGAGGGCAGTGGATGGTTGGCTGAGGCTAATAGTTTCTCAGAACTATTGCAACTAACTCCTGTGATCCTGTAAATAGATACTATATTGTCATTGAGGTCTTCAAGCTGGGTCCTGTGAAATATCCTTGGAATTTTGTCAGCTGTCCCTTAGTTTCTGTTATGTCTACAGTTGTCAAAGATGGTTACTGTATCCAGGATATCATGTGGGGGTGTCTCTGCCCTCCTCATTAAGTTCCAAGGATGCTCCAGACACAAGTCCTGGCATACTTGAAGTCCCGAAGCTCCCCAAAGGCAGGGGTGTGGCTTCAAAATAGGCCAGGGATGTTTTTTTTTTTTTTTTTTCTTTTTGAGGATTTCTAAATAGTCATCTCAGAAAGATCTTGTGAATGATTTATATAAACCTTCCTTGCAAGTTCCCTTGAAGAAAGTTCGTGTTCACTTTTGTATTTATTTTTAAAGAAGTTGTGCTATTTCCAGGTCTTGATATGCACATCACATCTTGCATATCAGGACCCTCTGTGGCATTTCCAGGTTTAACTGGAAATCTGTTATTTTTTTCTCTTAATTGCTTAAAAATGCACAGGTCCACTGATAAGTGAATCAGAGCCACAGAACTGAGGACTGGAAGGAGATCTTCAGGGAGATCCTACCTGCAAGGGCCAGGAGGCTCCAAGTCCAGGCAGAGATTACAGTAAGACCTGGGGCTTGGGGAGGTGATGATATGTATAATTTGTAATGGTGTATGTGTGTGTTTTGGATGACTGCTACAGTAGCGAGTGTCTAGAGTATTCAGTGTATTAGGTTCCTATTGCAGCTGTAACAAATGGTTGCAAACTTGGTGGCTTAGCACAACACAAATTTCTCTCTTACAGTCAAGAAAGTCAGATGTCCTAAAATCAAGGTGTTGACAGTTCTGGAGATCAGAGATCTAAGATCAAGTTGTCAGTTGGCCTGATTCCTTCTGGAAGATCTAGGGAAGAAGCTATTTCCTAGCTGTTTCAAGCTTCTAGAAACAGCCTGCATGAATTGGCCTGTAGCCTCTTTCCATCTTCAAGGCTGGCAGAGCAGCATCCTCAAACCTCTCCGATTCTCTGACCTCTGCTTCTGTTGTCACATCTTCTCTGACTCTAATGCTACTGCTTTCCTCTTATAAAAATTCTTGTGACTGCACTGAGCCCGCTGGGGTAATCTGGATCCTTAGTCATATTGGCAAAGTCTCCTGCTGTGTAAAGTTCCATAGGTACAGGTTCAACATAATTTTAGGACTTGGGATATAGACATCTTTGGGGACCATTATGCTGTCTTCCATATTCATTGTGACAGATTTGCCCAAACTTTTGCTTTATTGCAGAGATCCTCAAGGAGAAATGAGGATGATGGTGATGATTTATAACAACCTTTCATTAGATGGTGATATGCTATTTACAACACTTATGACATTTCAATTTCCCTGGATTTCAATTAAAGTGTAGTTAAAGAAGCACTAGGACTTCGGATCAAGAGCTCTGATTTCATCACTTAACAATCTTCTGCAACTTATTTAAACTCTCGAGGCTTGGTATTTCCATCTGTAAATTGGGGGACTGTTGTGATCAATGGGAAAGTTTAGCTAGATTTTGGGCAACTTGAGAATCTTGGAGTGTTTTATGGGAGAATTTCATTTGGGGAAGTGCTTTTCAACTTTTCACAGTCTAGGATGAATTTACAAACTTGTCCAAAAATTTTTGCTCTAATTTTCACTCTCTGCATTATGTGAGATGATCTGAAAAGCAGACACCAAAATGGAATTAGACACATTCATGAGATTTACTGGAGAAAATGCTTGTGTGGGGAAATGGGGAGGAGTTGGAGGAGGTTGGGAGAAGCTGTTCTAACCCCTGTGAAGAAAAGCCAGATGATTGGAGCTGGGTGTTGCTGGAGAAGAAGAGTAATACGGCGTGAGATTGGTTGGAATTTTACTGTTTTTTTAATATTTAAAACATTTTATTTATTTATTTGACTTCATTGGGTCTTAGTTGTGGCATGCAGGATCTAGTTCCTTGACCAGGGATTAAACCCAGGCCCCCTGCTTTGGGAGCACAGAGTCTTAGCCATTGGACCACCAGGGAAGTCCCTGGAATCTTATTGTTGAGGGCCTTGAACTGGGAGCATCACATGTTTATTGGCAGAAGAGTAACTCAATTCCAACTGCCTTTTAGAAGATTGTCCTAGGGTAGAGGATGATGGATTAGAACTAGAGAGAACACGGACACCATCCAGGGACTGCTGTGACCTTCTTCAAGTGGGTAGAGTTATGGGTCTGGACTAGCTAGTGGCAATGAGAATAAAAAGAAAAGAACATGTGTGTGTAAGTCGCTCAGTCACATCCGACTCTTTGGGACCCCATGGACTGTAGCCCACCAGGATCCTCTGTCCCTGGGATTCTCCAGGCAAGAAGACTGGAGTGGATAGCCATTTCCTTCTCCAGGGGATCTAGCCTTGAGTTATTATTCATTCCCCAAAATAAATTTCTTTATTCCTCCCTGCCAAATAGAACCATCTGACTGTGTTAAATCAGTTTTGATTGTTGATGGGCCAGGAGATGTTTAACATGCTGTTAAATGACTATTGTAAGGAATGGTGTTTATTTTGCAGATATTGACACCGTCCCAATGTTAGCTGATCTGTATCAGTTTCAGTCTGCATCCCATTCCTCTCCTCTCCTTTCCCCTCCCTTCCCTTCTATCTCTTTCCTGTCAGACTTAAGAACTCAACATAATTTATGACAGGAACAGGAATGGTCTGGGCATTCTCCCTTCCTTTGATAGTGGATAATTCATCAACAGTGAGTTATGTCGACTTGCATCTTTTTGAATTTATCATAACATCTGAAGTTCCTGGTGATTTATTTAAACGAAAAACTGGGAGGAATAAAGGAAATGTAGGTTTAAAAGATAATTACTCTTGCTGCTGATCTGACTTAAGGATGTTTGACTTGAATGTACTTGTTTGTGAGAAGTGTCTTTAGGCAAAACTGATGGCCTGATAGTGACTTAAAATAAATGGCATGGGGGTCTGGATGGGTGGATAACATGTAGCAGCAGAGTGCACCTGGAAGTCCAGGCAGATATCTGTCGTTTGTTGCCATCAGTTTTGGAGCCTGTTTTGCATGCTCCAGAACCTCTAATTGCTGGACTGAGTCTCAAAATAGGCTTCTAGTCATTGGGCTGGAAAACCTAGGTAAGGCCCTTGTTCTAGAGAGAATTCATAGCACCAAGAGAGGGTGCAGGCAGCATGAACGAAATATAAACTAGGAGCTGAGGATCAAGATCAGAGCTACAATAGGAGTGCTGGTGAGGGTCCACCATGTTGGACTCTTGAGTTTCTTGTGTCTAAGTTTAGGCTTAGACTGGATACTGAGATGGGACTAGCCCTGCAGGTAGGGGATCAAGGGCTCCAGCGGGCCTTGTCAGGACTGAGGTCACCCAGAGGGGATTCTCTTCACATTGCAGGAAACAGAGATGTCAATCTCATTCTGAAGCAAGAATCAGAACTACCTGGAAGGCTTGTTAAACCACAGCCTGCAGTGCCCCACTCCCAGAGTTTTTCATTCAAGCCAGGGTTGGCCTGGCTTCTAAGAATTTGCATTTCCAACATGATCCCAGGTGATGCTGATGCTACATCTGGGGCCCACGCTTTGAGTACAGTTGTTGTTCAGTGGCTAAGTTGTGTCCAACTCTTCACAACCCCATGGACTACTGCAGCATGCCAGGCTTCCCTGCCCTTGGTATAGGAGAAGAATCTTGAGAGTCCCTTGGACAGCAAGGAGATCCAACCAGTCCATCCTAAAGGAAATCAGTCCTGAGTATTCATCGGAAGGACTGATGCTGAAGCTGAAACTCCAATCCTTTGGCCTCCTGATGCAAAGAACTGACTCATTTGAAAAGACCCTGATGCTGGGAAAGATTGAAGGCAGGAGGAGAAGGGGATGACAGAGGATGAGATGGTTGGATGGCATCACCGACTCAGTGGACGCTGGGAGTTGGTAATGGACAGGGAGGCCTGGCGTGCTGCAGTCCATGGGGTTGCAAAGAGTCAGACATGACTGAGTGACTGAACTGAATTGAACTAAACTATCTCCTGGAGTTTGCTTGAACTCATGTCCACTGAGTCGGTGATGCCTTTCAACCATCTCATCCTCTGTTGCCCCCTTCTCCTCCTGCCCTCAATCTTTCCCAGCATCAGGGTCTTTCCCGGTGACTTGGCTCTTGAGTACAGTGTTTCTCCCTATTTATTGTACATTTGAATCACTTGGGGAGTTTTTAAAACTAGGGATGCCTGTGTCCCGCCTTCAAAGGTTCTGTTTTAATTGGTTTGTTGTCCTTGGACTTCAGACTCTGATAGACTCTGATAACACAGTTTTTTAAACAAAATTTTCATATAATAAAATTCACTCTTTTTGGTATTCAGTTCAATGAGTTTTGACAAATTCGCAGCCATATAACCACTGTTACAATCAGGATATGGTCCTGTCACTCCTTCCACCCTCATGCTGTGCTTTTGAAGTCACTCTTGTCTCACCCCTGGCAACTGGAGGTCTGTTCTTTGACTCTACAGTTTCACCTTTTCCAGAATGTCTGAATCTAAATGTAATCGTATAGAAAGTTGCCTTTGAGTCTCATTTCTTTCATTTAGCATAATGCACTTGAGATTCATTAATAGTTTGTTCCTTTTTATTGTTGCATAGTGGTCTACATATGGATATACCACAGTTTGAATATACAAGCTACAGGGTATTTGGGTTGCTTATAGTTTTGGGTAATTATGAGTAAAGCTTCTATAAACATTCATGTACAGATTTTTGTGTGACCTTAAGTGTTCATTTTCTAGGCTAGACACCTAGAAATGGAATTTCTGAGCAAGTACATGTTTAATTTTATAAGTAACTAACCACCAAATTATTTTCCAAACTGGTTGTACCATTTTTATGTTCCTGCCAGAAATGTGTGAAGATTCCATGGCTGCAAATCCTTGCTAGTACTTATGGGGGAGAGGAGCATTCTAATAGGTGTATAGTATCTTTGCATGTCTCTAATGTTTCATGATGTTGAACACACTTTTATCTGCTTATCTGCTACCCAAGTATCTGTTATGGACTTCTTTTAATCCTATCAGTGTTTGCTACATGTATTTTGTTGCTCTGTTGCCAGGTACATACACATTTAGAATTATTATATGTTGTTAGAAAACTAACCCTTTATCATTATGTCATGCCTCTTTATCTTTGGTGAATATCCTTATTTTGAAGTCTACTTTTTTCTGATATTAATATAATCATTCCAGATTTTTAAAAATTAATAGTTTCATGGTATATATTGTGCCATCATTTTAACTTTAACACATTTATATAATTATATTTAAATAAATTTTTGTTATACAGCATATAGTGGGGTCTTTATTTTTTTTTCCATTTATTTTTATTAGTTGGAGGCTAATTACTTTAAAATATTGTAGTGGTTTTTGTCATACATCGACATGAATCAGCCATGGATTTACATGTATTCCCCATCCCGATTCCCCCCTCCCATCTCCCTCTCCACCCGATTCCTCTGGGTCTTTAAAAAAATCTAATCTGACAATCTTTATCTTTATTGGTGTGTTTAAACCATTTATGTTTTAAATGACTAGTTTAAATATCATTATTTTCTTTTTTATGTAGGCTTTTAAAATAATTTGTATTTAAGTGTTAAAAATTGTTTTGGTTGCCCTGGGTCTTCGTTGCTGCCCGTGGGCTTTCTCTAGTTGTGGTGAGTGGGGGCTAGTCTTCATTGTGGTGCTCGGGCTTATTGTGGTGGCTTCTCTGGTTGTGGAGAATGGGCTCTAGGGGCTTGGGCTTCAGTAGCTGCAGCGTGTGGGCTCAGCAGTTTTGACTCTCCAGCACTAGAGCACAGGCTCAGTAGTTGTAGCACATGGGCTTAGCTGCACTTCAGCACACGGAATCTTCCTGGACTAGAGACTGAACCTGTCTCCTCTGCATTGGCAGGCAGGATTCTTATCCACTGTGCCACCAGGAAAGTTCCATCATTTTCTTATTTTTTATGTTCGTCTTCTTTGTTTTTGTTCCCTTTACCCTCTTACTAAATTTTACAGTTATCATGTGTCTTGTATCTACATACACTGCAAACTGGGTCTTCTCAGGTGGTGCAGTAGTAAAGAATCTACCTGCCAATGCAGGGGATACAGAGGCAATATTATCATTTTTGCAGTCAATAGACAAAAATATTTTAATGAATTTAAGAGAAAAAAGTCTGTTATATTTACTTTTATAAATAAACGTAAGCTTTTCTTTTATTTCTGTAGTTCTAAGAATTTTCCGATACCCCTTCTCTTCAGTCTTTTGTGTTTCTGACAAGTCTTTTAAAACTTTGAAGATGTTGTCCACTGTTTTCTAGCCTCCACGGCTTCTAGAGAGAAATCTTCAGTCATTTGTTTCCTAAATGTAATCTGTTGATTTTCCTCTGGTTGCTTTCAAGTTTTTTTCTGTTTCTTCTTTCCAGCAGTTTGAGTATGTTGTTGATTATGTTTTTCCTTTGAGTTTAACACCTTAGGGATTCATCTGAGCTTCTCGAATTTGTAAGTTTATGTGTTTCACCAAATTTGGAAGCATTTCAGCCATAATATATTACCAATTTTTTCCTGCCTCAATCTTTTTTTCCTTTCCTTTCCTACCATACTTTCTCTACTGTAGAGAATGTTGGACTTTTTTATTTTTAGGCATGTTCCTGAGATGTTGTTCATTTTCCCCTCGTTTCTTCTCTGTTCTCCAGACTAGATAATTTCTACTAATGTTTCTAAAAGTCCACTGACTCTTTCCTATGTCATCTCTATTCTGCTATTAAGTCCATCCAGTGAATTTTTTTGCTTCATATATTGTGTTTTCAGATCTAAAATTTCTACTTAGTTTGTTTCAGTAAAAAGATCTTGCTTTTCTGCTGAGAATGTCTATTTTTTTATTCATTTCCATAACATTTATCTTTGCAGTTTGGTTACAGAGCATAGTTATAGTAGCTATTTGAAAGTCATTATCTGATAATTCCAGCACCTGAATCAAGTTGGGCTGGCATCTATTGTTTGTCTTTTCCCTTAAGAACTGGTCAGATTTTCCTACTTTTATAATGTCAAGGAATTTTGGATTGTATCCTAGATATTTTGTGTATTATGTTGCAGGACTCTGAGTCCTCTGGAGTTGATTACTTTTGTTTATTTTAGTGGGCAATCAGCCCCATTATGTTCAAACTGAGAGTTCTGGCCCATGTTCTGTGGGTAGTGAATTTCTATCAGTCCAAATTGGACTGTGCTTTTTGGGTCTTCCCTGTACATACACCACTTAGGAATTAGTCTGGGGCCTGGCCAGGACTCAAAGCCTTTGGTATGCTTCTTTGGGTCTGTTCCAGACACATGCAGTTCAGACGTATTATTTAAGACATAGAATTCAGTTCAGTTGCTCAGTTGTGTCTGACTCTTTGCAACCCCATGGACTGCAAAACGCCAGGCCTCCTTGTCCATCACCAACTCCCAGAGTTTGCTCAAACTCATGTCCATTGAGTCAGTGATGCCATCCAACCATCTCATCCTCTGTCGTCCCCTTCTCCTCCTGCCTTCATTCTTTCCCAGCATCAGGGTCTTTTCAAGTGAGTCAGCTCTGCTCATGAGGTGGCCAAAGTATTGAAGTTTCAGCTTCAACACCAGTCCTTCCAATGAACACTCAGGACTGATCTCCTTTAGGATGGACTGGTTGGATCTCCTTGCAGTCCAAGGGACTCTCAAGAGTCTTCTCCAACACCACAGTTCAAAAACATCAATTCTTCGGTGCTCAGCTTTCTTTATAGTCCAACTCTCACATCCATACATGACCACTGGAAAAACCATAGCTTTGAATACATGGACCTTTGTTGGCAAAGTAATGTCTCTGCTTTTTAATGTGCTGTCTAGGCTGATCATAACTTTCCTGCCAAGGAGTAAGCGTCTTTTAATTTCATGGCTGCAATCACCATCTGCAGTGATTTTGGAGCCCCTCAAAATAAAGTCTGCCACTGTTTCCCCATCTATTTGCCATCAAGTGATGGGACCGGATGTCATGATCTTAGTTTTCTGAATGTTGAGCTTTAAGCCAACTTTTTCACTCTCCTCTTTCACTTTCATCAAGAAGCTCTTTAGTTCTTCACTTTCTGCCATAAGGGTGGTGTCATCTGCGTATCTGAGGTTATTGATATTTCTCCCAGCAATCTTGATTCCAGCTTGTGCTTCATCCAGCCCAGTGTTTCTCATGATGTACTCTGCATATAAGTTAAATAAGCAGGGTGACAATATACAGCCTTGATGTACTCCTTTCCCCTCTTGGAACCAGTCTGTTGTTCCATGTCCAGTTCTAACTGTTGCTTCCTGACCTGCATACAGATTTCTCAAGAGGCAGGTCAGGTGGTCTAATATTCCCATCTCTTTCAGAATTTTCTACAGTTTATTGTGGTCTACATAGTCAAAGGCTTTGGCATAGTCAATAAAGGAGAAGTAGATGTTTTTCTGGAACTCTCTTGCTTTTACAATGATCCAGTGGATGTTGGCAATTTGATCTCTGGTTCCTCTGCCTTTTCTAAAACCAGCTTGAACATCTGGAAGTTCACAGTTCATGTATTGCTGAAGCCTGGCTTGGAGAATTTTGAGCATTACTTTACCAGTGTGTGAGATGAGTGCAATTGTGCTGTAGTTTGAGCATTCCTTGGCATTGCCTTTCTTAAGGATTGGGATGAAAACTTACCTTTTCCAGTCCTATGGCCCCTGCTGAGTTTTCCAAATTTGCTGACATATTGAGTGTAGCACTTTCAGAACATCATCTTTTAGGATTTGAAATAGCTCAACTGGAATTCCATCACCTCCATTAGCTTTGTTCATAGTGATGCTTCCTAAGACCCACTTGACCTCACATTCTTCTAGGATGTCTGGCTCCAGGTGAGTGATCACACCATCGTGATTATCTGGGTCATGAAGATCTTTTTTGTATAGTTCTCCTGTGTATTCTTGCCACCTCTTCTTAATATCTTCTCTTCTGTTAGGTCCATACCATTTCTGTCCATTATTGAGCCCCTCTTTGCATGAAATGTTCCCTTGGTATCTCTCATTTTCTTGAAGAAATCTCTAGTCTTTCCCATTCTGTTGTTTTCCTCTATTTCTTTGCACTGATCGCTGAGGAAGGCTTTCTTATCTCTCCTTGCTATTCTCTGGAACTCTGCATTAAAATGAGTATATCTTTCCTTTTCTCTTTTGCTTTTCGCTTCTCTTCTTTTCACAGCTATTTGTAAGGCCTCCTCAGACAGCAATTTTGCTTTTTTGCATTTCTTTTTCTTGGGGATGGTCTTGATCCCTGCCTCCTGCACAATGTCACAAACCTCCCTAGTTCATCAGGCAGTCTGTCTATCAGTTCTAGTCCCTTAAATCTATTTCTCATTTCCACTGTATAATCACAAGGGATTTGATTTAGGCCATACCTGAATGGTCTAGTGGTTTTCCCTACTTTCTTCAATTTCAGTCTGAAATTGGTAATAAGGAGTTCATGATCTGAGTCACAGTCAGCTCCTGGTCTTGTTTCTGCTGACGGTATGGAGCTTCTCAATCTTTGGCTGCAAAGAATATAATCAATCTGATTTTGGTGTTTAATATCTGGTGATGTCCATGTGTAGAGTCTTCTCTTGTGTTGTTGGAAGAGGTGTTTGCTATGACCAGTGCATTCTCTTGGCAAAACTCTATAAGCCTTTGCCCTGCTTCATCCTGTACTCCAAAGCCACATTTTCCTGTTACTCCAGGTGTTTCTTGACTTCCTACTTTTGCATTCCAGTTCTCTATAATGAAAAGGACATCTTTTTAAAAATAGTTTTCTAATAGTGTTTTATCTGGGCTCAGTATGATACTGAGTAATGCTTGCCTTGAGTAAATGAGTTTGAGAGTGTTCTTTCCTCTTTAACCTTTTGGGAGAGTTTCAGAAAGATTAGCATTTATTCTTCTTTAAATATTTGCTGGAACTCACCAGGGAAATCCTCTGGACCTGGGATTATCTTTGTTGGAAGATTTTTCTGTTCTGATTCAGTCTCCTTCCTTACTATTGGTCTGTTAAGATTTTCTGTTTCTTTATCATTTAGTCTGGTTAGGTGGTATGTTTTGCGGGCATGTATCTATTTCTTCTAGGTTATCCAGTTTGATGGCCTATAAATGTTCATAATAGTCTCTTATTATCTTATGTATTTCTGTAGTACCAGTTGTAATGTCTCCTCTTTCATTTCTGATTTTGTTTATTTAAATCTTTTCTCTTTTATCCTTTGTCAGCATAGCTAAAAGTTTGTCAATTTTGTTTATATTTTCAAAAACCAGTTCTTATTTCATTGAACTTTTCTATTGCTTTCTGGTCTCTATTTTATTCATTTCTGTTCTAATCTTTTAAATTTTCCTTCCTTCTACTATATTTGAGTTTAGTTTGTTCTTCTTTATTCTAGTTCCTTGAGATGTATAGTTACATTGTTTATTTGATATCTTTGTTTTTTCCTAAATGCAGGCATTTATTTCTATGAACTTTCTTCTTAGAACTGCTTTCTCTGTTTCCCTAAGTTTTGGTATACTGTGTTTCCATTTTTTATTATTTCAACATATTTTTTGATTTCCCTTTTGACTTCTTATTTGACCCATGTGTTGTTTAAGGGTGTGCTGTTTAGTTTCTACATATTTGTGAATTTTCTAACTTTACTTTTCTGGTGTTGATTTCTAGTTTCATACCTCTGAGGTCAAAAGATACTTGGTATGATTTCAATCTTCTTAAATTTGCTAAGATTTGCTTTGTATCATATAATCTATCCTGGAGAATATTTTGTGTGTGCTTGAGAAGAATATGTATAGTCTGTTGTTATTGGTTGAAATGTTCTATATATGTCTGTTAGGTCTATTTAGTCTAAAGTGTAGTGTAATCCCAAAGTTTCCTTCTTATTGATTTTCTGTCTGTATGATCTATCCATTGTTGAACATTGGATATTGAGGTTTCCCACTATTGTATTGTTGTCCATTTCTTGCTTTAGATCTGTTAGCATTTGTTTAATATATTTAGGTGCTCTCATGGTTGCAGATACACACCCACACACACAAATGACTGTTATATCTTTTGGATGAATTGACCCGTTTATCACTACATAGTGACCCTCTTTGTCTCTTGTTACAGTTTTTTTTCAAGGTCTATTTTTTCTGATAGAATAGTTTCCCCTACTCTCTCATTTTCATTTGCATGGAATACCTTTTTCCATCTCATTGAGTTTATGTGTATCCTTAAAGTTGAAGAGAGTCTCTTGTAGGTAGCAAGTAGTTGGGTCTTTCTTTTTTTAATTCAGCAATTGCTGTTTTCACTTAGATTAGTTCATCTGGCTCTTCCATCGTCACCTCTTTCTTTTCACTACAAAAACTTTATTGAGAAAGCTTTGCTTGAGTCCTCTTGGGGTAGATAGTAAACTGCTAACCTTGGTTCTCTGTTGTGTTTCTTCCACAGAATCTGTGACTCAAAACTGGACATAGATTCTAGAGTCTCTTCCCCTTGGTATAAATTCCAGGTCTTTCAGCCGTTATCACCATGTGTATGTGTATGTGTGTACAGACATTGATTCCAACGTCTAGTTCTCTGATAATAGATCTTCAAATCAACTAGGAATAGGATGCCCTGTTTGTTCCTGAGGTGGCCCTAGTACGACCTTGTGTACATAATTGTATGGATTGCATCATTTAAGTTTAATCTTTCATTGTCCCACTATCGTTGCTCATAAACTGTCCTGTTTGGACTGGTTTGCTTAACTCTGTGTGGATCACAATCTTCCAAGAGGATGTGGAATTTTATTATACTGGTGTTTTAGAACCCATGTGTGTGAGGGTGCTCTGACTAGATCTCACCATGAAAGTGACAAGAGTGCATGGATTTCCATTAGCACACTCGGTCTAGGAGTCCCTATGAACTGTGGTGGAGAGAGAAGTGTGAGGACTATTACATTACTGTTACAGGAACCATTTCCACTCACTTTTTGACTGGCCTTTGTTCGGAGCTCTGCTAACGGCTCTTCTCCAAGAGAGGGAATTTTCTGCTCAGGAAGGAGGGAACAGGTATGGGAAAATATCCTTTTACTGTTCCTGAACCTACAGCTCAAAGAGGGGCACATTTGTATGCTGGTCACAGGCCTGGGCAGATGGCAACTTTCTGAGGCACCTGTTTTCCAGCTGTTTGCACCCCCGGTGAAAGCCAGAATGGATGCAAGTAGATATAAAACATTCCACAAACTCTGTTTAGGATGTTAGTAAGTAGCCAAGTAGAATACTTATTTAAACAAAGTCAGTGCCCAGGGATATTTTTATATATGTCACATTTTGCCTGGTGTGCATGTATTGATCTTGTAGTTGAAAGAATGAATTGGTATTAACCTGATATGTTGCCATATTCTGAGTTCTCTAGGCCTGTTTTCCATCTGGAGTGAACTCAAGAAGATTAGGACATAAGCCCTGATCCTTTTCTTTCTTTCTTTTTTTTTTATTGTTCTATATCTTGTAAATGAAAAAAAAGACCCTTGTATTTTGAGGTGATGTCATTTTCTTTTTGGTAGAAGAGTATGAGATTAGTATTTCTCCCTCACCTTTAAGTCTGGCTTTTGATTTAATTATCCTGTGGAAGTAATCTTTTAGTAGGATGTTCTATCATAGCTTTAATGCCATTTCTGATTTTGCCTGTGTGGACAGGGCCTGAGTCTCCTCCAAACGTTCAATTAGAATGACTTACGAGAACAAAGTGGGGGAAATGGCATTGGATATCATACCAAAGCCATTTGTACTATCAGATAATGACGTTTCTTTTCTAGAAACACATAATTATATTGGGAATTCATGATAACATTCTCCTGTATTTCAAAATCCAGACCACAAACAGATAAAATATCAGAGGAAAGAAAATGCTTTTGATGTGTCAGAATTCATTTATATTCCAACTTGTAATGCTTTGTCTTATGTATGTGAATGAGTACTTATCAAAACATAAGAAGGTTATTATTCAAATATTCCATTCTGAACATTTGTCCAAATGCAGTTTAATGTGCCCTATTAACATGAAGAATGTTGAGAGAGGATCCCAGATAGACTTCAGGAGGCAATTAGAAAACTAAATTAGGCTTTGTTCGTAAATATTTTTAAAATATTTATTTAAGCTATAAAAGTAATACATGAAGAGATACTTAACATAAAAAGCAAACAATACATTCTTTAATACTTACCAGCTTTGGGTCAAAAATCTCTCCTCTGTAAGAAGTTTTCGAATCTATCTTTTCATGGCTTATACCTTTACGTTAGCATTTTTTATGATTAATTTTGCAGCTGCTCATTAAAAATATAATTGATCATTTAGGCTTCTCTTGAACATATTTTGCATTTTGGTTTGCTCTCTTTAGTAAGAGGGAAATTTATAATGCAATCTTCTAAAGTGTAGCACTTATTTTCTGCCCCTTAAGTTGTCTGTTTTATGCTTTGCCTTGTTGAATCAGTCATTGTGGTGCTTTACAGCTATTTTCACAAGTATCTTATCTTCTCAGCTAAATTGCAAGTAGTGTAGGTCTGCAGCTTATGTTTTCTGTGTTCTGTAGTATGTAAACGGTATTATGAACAGTAGGTGCTCAATAAATACATTTTTAGAAGTACAGATTAGCATTGGATTGGTTCAAATCTGCTACCTAGGGACATAGCCCCTAATATTGCCTCTGGGCATAGATGGTGGTGGTGGAAACCTTTTCTCTCTCCTGATTCATTTGTAGTTGTGCTATTTCTTCAGGAAGAATTTTAAAATTCTGGTTAATTGAAAGTGCTAATTTCATTTTCAGTTCAAGATCTCATTTTACAAAAATTTTATTTGGAGAAGGAGAAACAAAATCAGGGGATTTAGATTAGAATAAGGATGCAAAAGGTTAAGCTGCTGTTTCTTTTAGAGTCTCACCTCTCCCATCCTCTCTTACATGCATTTGACTCTTTATGTGGGATGGTTTCACCATTCTCCCTTCTGACCACAGGCACTGAGTGCTGGGGAAAATGGATGGCAGATTGGCTGAACTCACCATCAGGGAACTTGATTCATAGCCCGGACACTCCTCAGTTATTCTCAGACATTCATCTCTTCATTCTGCCGACAAGTCTGAATTAATCACCTATTATTACGGCAGGCCTAGAATTACAGTGGGGACAAGGCAAACACACCCTCCCCTCAGGGACTTGTACTGTTGGACTCTGTCAAGATCTTAAATAAACTCCGTTACAGAGAGGATGTCAACTGCTTAAAGCCTAGAGGTGTTGGAGGAAAAATTAGACATCTGCAGACTGATTCACAGAGTAATTGTGTTGCTCTTCAGTTTAACTTAGACTTAATTCAGGTTAGATAAAAAAAAAAAAAAATACGAAATCAATTTGGCTTTCTCTAAGGAGAAAAATGCCTTAAAAGTAATTTTTTAAAAATAAATTCTAATAAATATAGCAAATTACATATAAATTATAATCCCATATGAGAGCTTCTTGTGAAGAATTACAGTCCCTCACTACTATTAAGTAACATATCAAAAAACTATTTACATTTTTCCCCCCTTTCAGTAGAAGTTGACACCGTGTTGCGGGTGTCCGGTGGAATAAATGATGACTACAGAGACATCTGACTTTGTTAGAAACAGAAGAAAATGTGACCATGATTTCAAGGATGATCCAATATAGCTTGGCAACAGCCCTTGATAGCTCTCCTGCTGAGTTTTTTTTTGGTAACACAAATGAAAAAAACAATGAAGATAAAATTTCCAGGAAATAACCCAATCAGGTGTTGCTTAATGGAGTCTACTGTCATTAAAATCCAATTCGATTCATTTGGAGAGTGAAATATCACAATTGCAGCTACACCATAATCGCTTTTGGAAGATGGAATTTGTATAAGCTGGGTTAATCCCTTGATCACCAATTCAAATAAAAATAGATAAAACATGAGGAGCTTGGCAGGGGTAAAGGATTGGGAATAGCAATGACGATGCCAGAAGGTGTCTTTCCTGCCAAAGGGAATTGGCATAGGAATAGTCTCTGAGCCCAAAAGCTAGAAATTGCAAGCTGGTATAGACCAAAGACAGATTGTCCATGTCCAGTCAGAGAGCAGGATTTCTGTTGACCCAGCCAGATCACAAGTGAACTGACTCTCTGACCTGCACACCTGGCCTCATGCAGAAATTTGCATTTCTTTCCATTTAGAGTTTGGCTTTCTGTTAGCCTGCAGGTAGTTTAATGGCTTGTCATGAACAAGTTCTATGTTTGTAAAATATAGCAGAGACAGTGTCTCTCTCAGGGGTGAGCTACTCTGTGTTTGTAGAAGAGGTTCTTTCCATGGAATAATTAGGAAATTGGTCAGTGAATTGTGACTCTATGCCCAGAGATGGCCCTCTGGAGATCTGAAGGGGATAAGAGCTACCACAAAATCCCAATAGACTTCGAGGGCATTAACGTATATCCAAAGACTCAGCAGTATTGTACTGTGCATGCTAAGTCACTTCAGTCATGTCCAACTTTGTGACCCTTTGGACCATAGCCCACCAGGCTCCTCCATCCATGGGATTCTCCAGGCAAGAATACTGGAGTGGGTTGCCATGCCCTCCTCCAGGGGATCGTCCCCCACCTAGGGATTGAACCCTCATCTCTTGTGTCTCCTGCATTGGCAGGTGGGTTCTTTACCACTAGCGCCACCTGGGAAGCTGGGTATTGCTCTAGGTAGCCTTAATTACAAGGCCGTTACCTTAAATTTGAAATACTTTGACCATCTATTATAATTAGCACTTATGGGGTGAAATTGGCAAATTCTAAGATACTACAAGCAAAATGGAATTTCAAAGGCATGTTTACATTAGTTTTGATGACAAACCTTTATGACCTCACATACCAAAAAATTGGCATGTATTTAAATTTTTTAGGTGTTCAGCAGAAAAAGACCCTACAAGAATCTCTACTAGGCTGTACTTGATTGCCTGTACATTGGATAGGATGCTTTGGACTGCAAGTTATAGAAAGCCCAGGTCAGAATGGTTTAAATAATAAACAATATGAATAACTTGTCATCTCATATAACAAGAAGACCTGACAGAGGGTTCCAAAACCAGCACTTCAGAAACATCACCAAGGTCTCACATTCTTTCCATTTTTCCCTTCTCCATGAGCTTGGGACCTTTTTCTGGTACCAAGATGACTGCAGAGTTGTGGCATTGAAATGGACACAACCATAGTTCCTATCCAGCTCTTTTTAGTAGAAGAAAATTATTACTGAGGAAATTCTTCTAGAGACTTCTCAGCAGACTTTGTGTGTCAACTCATTGGCCAAGAGTGGATCATACTCCCTTCCTAAATCAGTCAGTAGTGGGGTGAATGGGCTCATGAACTGACTACTTGGTACTACAGGCTAATCAGGATTTACTTCCAGGTCAAGTTGGGCAAAAGTGTCTCTCTGAACAAAGATCTCACACACACACACACACACGTGTGTGTGGTTCTCTAGCAATGTGTGCTCCCCAGAAGCAGAAGCTGAAACAAGGTTTGAGGTGATATTATTGGGGTTCAATTCCTATTAAGGGAAGGTGCAGGAAGCAGGACTGAGCAGAGGAAGAAGCTGAACTGTGACGTAGCTCTGAAGAAGTTTTGGCCAAGAGAGTGGAGAGTTTGGGGGCAAGTGTTGCCCAGGGGTATCCTGCCTCAGGTCTTTATATATATCCTGACCAGGCTATGTATACCTATATATACACCTATCCGACCACTCCCCAGACGTGGTCTACTGGCCAAGGCTGCCCTGCAGCTGAGGCAGACCTGGAAGGGTGCACTCTCCATTCTGGGCAGAAGCTCTTCCTTGTAGGGGGAGGTGGGTGGTACATCTCCAGGTGTACCACACCCATCAGTGTGTGTTATAGCCCAGTGTGCAAAAGTGCATAAACATGAAAAAAAAAAAAAAACCAAAACATTTCTTTAAAAGGATTCTGTAGTTTCTTCTCTTCTTCTTCCTATGTTCCCAGCCTCAGTTATTTCAGAGTTGCAGTGTTTTATTGAATGTGACCACCATGTGTGGATCATAGATATTTAGAGCTCAAACACCTCTTGGAGCTTACCTGTTCAATTCGAAAATCAAGGAGTTGGGTTAGATAATTAAGCTGTGGTGCAAATGAGATCTGGGATTGAATATGAAAACTTGCATTCAATGAATATTCCTCCAATTGAGGATTCAAATCCTGTTCTCCTGACTCTAGACTTCCAATCCAAGGTTTTTTGTCTCTCAACATATGCTTTCTTGTGGGAGTGTGCTCAGCATATGCTTCCTTTTGTGTGTGTGTGTGTGTGTGTGTGTGTAGGTAGGGGCTTGCGGGGAGAGATACAGAGACAGCAAGAGAATTAGTTTAACATGTTTCAATTAGGCAGTCTGGGATTTTATGTTTTACTTGTAGGAGAAGTCAGGCAAATCAGAATGATTTCACTTGAAAAACTGGAGGCAGCTTTATCTTACATTCAAATAGGTTTTGTTTTATGGGCTGTGTTGAGGCCACAAACTCAAACTTGGGTGGGGCAGTAGCTACTAAATCCAGCTGATTATCACCATGGGGCAATGCAGGCAAGATGTCTTGCTTTCTCAAGAGAAGCTGGAGATCTAAATTTTTAGGTAGTATTTCCAAAATTTCTAATGTTGATTCAATAGCTTAAAAACATGGTGTTTGCCAGCTTTAAGCATGCTAAGTTTCAAATTCAAATCCAGCAGTTCTCAGCCTGGGGCAAGTTTGCATGCTCTCTCCCTCCCCCTCTGTGGAGATACTTGGCATTGAAAGTGAAAGTGTTAGTTGCTTAGTTGTGTCCAGCTCTTTGTGACTTCCTGGACTGTAGCCCACCAGGTTCCTCTGTCCATGGGATTCTCCAGGCAAGAATACTGGAGTAGGTTGCCATTCCCTTCTCCAGAGGAATCTTCTTGACCCAGGGGTTGAACCCAGGTCTCCTGCATTGCAGGCAGATTCGTTACCATCTGAACCACCAGGGACTCTCTGGGTTTATTTCTGGTTGTTACAAGTGGAGTAAGAAATGCTACTGGCATCCGAAGGCCTGAGATGCTGCTAAGCATCCCATGATGCACAGGACATTCCCCACAGCAAAGAGTTAACCTGGTCCAAAATGTCAATAGTGCTGAGGTTGAGAAGCTCTGCTTTAGTCATATCTTAAAGGAAAAAGACAGAAATTGTCCCTTTTTCACCGGAACATCCTTGCTTGAATGATGGCAACTGGGACCTGCCCAAGAACAAGGAAGTGAAATTTCAGGACTTCAAAAATCAATGCCTTTTAAAATGGTTACTGATCAGCAAATGGCCAAAAAAGCATATGAAAAGATGCTCAACATCACTAATCACTAGATAGATGCAAATCAAAACCATAATAGATATCATCTCAGACTCATTAGGATGACTACTAAAATAGATAGCTAGTGGGAACCTGCAGTATAGCGCAGGGAGACCAGCTTGGTGCTCTGTGATGACCTGGATGGGATGGATGGTGGGTGGGTGGGGGGTACATGAGGGAGGGATTATATGTGTATATATTTATATATATCTGATTCACTTAGCTGTACAGCAGAAACTAACACAATATTGTAAAGCAGTTATACTCCAATAAAAAGCCCTAGAAAATAACAAGCTGCAGGTATGTGAACTTGGAATCCTTGTGTACTATTGATGAAACTATGAAATAGTACAACTGCTATGGAAAATATTATGGTAGTTCTTCAAAAAAATGAAAACTACAACTATCAGCAATTCTACTCCTGTATATTTTGGTATATAGCAATTCTACTCCTATATATTTTGGCATATAGCCAAAATAATTTTAGATCTGCTGAAGAGGTATTTGCACACCTATGTTCATAGCAGCATTTTTCACAATAGCCAAGAAATAGAAGCAACCCAAGTGTCTGCTGATGAATGAATGGATAAAGAAAATGAGGTTTATACCTTCAATGGACTACTATGCAGCCTTCAAAACAAAGGAAATCGTCACATGCTTCAACACAATGAACCTTGAGGTTGTTATTCTAAATAAAATAAACCAGTGACAGAAGGGCAAATATGGTATGACTCCGCTTTTATGAAAGTACGTAAAGTAATCAAATTCATAGATATGGAGAGTAGAATGGTAATTATCAGGGGATGGTGGGAGGGAGCAAAGAGGGGTCATTGTTTAATGGGTATAGAGCTTCAGTTCTGTAAGATGAAAAGGTTCTGGAGACCTGTTTTACAACAATGTATTAATAAATATACTTAACACTACTGAACTGTATACCTAAAAATGGTTAAGATGTTAAATTTTATGATATGTGCTTTTTATCACAATAAAAAAGGTGACTAAGCTGAAAAATAGTCCACCAATAAATTCTAATCTCATTTGAAATCAATTATACCAAGGGCATTTTTGAAAAACAAAGACAACAACAACAAAATTATTTGTAGGTACTCAAATTGTGTTTTCTTCTGCATTCGAGGAGAGAAGCAGCTAAGGAGTCGTCCTGTGGCTGAGGGACAGGTGGTTAGAATTACAGGGCTCAGGCATCTATCCTACCCGGGCCCCTCACGGTCCAGTGTTAGTGTCCTGATGAATTAATGTGATCAGATCGCCAAGGAGTCTCCTGCTCTGAAGAGCTGGTGGGATGAGTGCTCCTTCTGATTGCAATGAAAACTTCACTATTGTGTCTTCTTCCCCACTGTACAATAGGTGACTCTGACTCCACACTCTGAAACTTCCAGAAGTTGGCTCCTGATATGAAAATCAAGATTTTAGAGTTTTATTTCTGTCTGTCTCTCTTAAAAAAATCTCTGCTGTATGTTTAAAATGGGCTTTCCTGATGGCTCAGTGGATGAAAAATCCACCTGCCAGTGCAGGAGACACAGGAGACACAGGTTCAATCCCTGGGTTGGGAAGATCCTTTAGAGAAGGAAATGGCAACCCACTCCAGTATTCTTGCCTGACAAATCCCATGGACAGAGGAGCCCGGCAGTCCACAGCCTGTGGGGTCACAAAGAGTTGGCCATGACTGAGCCACTGACGCACAGAGGCACGCATGTGTTTAAAATATCTATTCTGAAATCAGTTACATTTTTCATTCTGGGTTGTAGACAGTGAATTAGAAGGCCATCTCTGATACCCAGAGTGAGGGCAGAGGAAAATAGAAGTGGTGGAATACCTCAAAACCCCATCCTGATACTCAAGTTGTCTTCTTTGCCCTCCTGTGAGTTCCAGGGCAGGGTCTATATCTTCATCTTGTGCCACCAGGCTTGGTCGGCACAACAGGGGCTTACTAAGAAGGTGTTTGAATCAAGGAAGGAATGAATGAGTGAGTGACTTGACCTCTTTTTTTCTACTCACCGATCAAACAGAGTTAGGACTTTCCTGGCAGTCCAGTAATTAAGACTCTGTGCTTTCACTTCAGGGGGTTCTAGTTCAATCCCTGGTCAGGGAACTAGAATCCTGCAGGTTACACAGCCAAAAAGAGAATAAATAAATAAATGGAAACATATTCTTAAAAAAAGCTTAAACAATAAAGCAGGGTTAATAATCTTAGGGGTGACATAAGCTATTTTCCTCCATTTCTTTTGGGTAACCCATTCCCTTCCCCTGTTAAAAATGGTTCTCAGAAAAGCCCACCTGTGGTTTTGCCCCACATCACACACTGATTGATGGGTTATCTTTCCACAGTCTACTTGCTTCTTAAGCCTTGTCTATGCTGTGACATGGAAGAGCTAGCTGTCTTTGTGAGAAGGGCTGTTAGGTGTAATTTTTTGGGAGGGACTCTGAGGCCGTCAGTCCCTTCCTGGGCCCCCAGACCTATTGAGCACCTAATCTGCTTTGCTTATATTGAAGGCCAGCCCTGATAATCCCAGCTCCACCTGCATCACCAGGCTGTCAGCAGGATAAAGTGGGATGATGGATGGAGGCACACTTTGAAAAGTTAAAAGCTCCTCACAATTGTGAGTTGTTATTGTTATTAATCCACAGTGTCAGAGAGACACTCCTCTTGAAAAAAGTCCCATTCCTGAGGAGACTGGGGGCAATTTGGGAGGAGGTATCACTCATTGGTTTCTTGTTCTTAGAGCAACAAAATCGCCCCCAGTGCACACAAAGTGAATAGAATGAAAAGTTGTTCCTAAAATCAGCACGGATAAAGGGCTCCCCTCTCCCACTCCAAAGCCTCTAAAGCTTGTAAACTTTGCTTTGGCGGGTTCATTGCCAAGTGACAAGGAGCCAATAGCCTTCCTTCTCCCTCTCTGTTCCCACATCTCTTTCTCTACCCCCTCTCAGCTATTTTAGAACAAGTCTCAGCATGGAGCTGATCGTCAGCTTCTGGAAAGCTGAACTGGTGCCTAAGTATTTGCCTTGGCTGTGTGAGGGGAGGAGGGCTTGCTTCTGCAGGAAGAGGGCAGGGGTGAAGCTGGGGAACTGGGAGGGGACGGGGGCCTTGGTCCAAGTTTGTACACTCAGTCCCTGGCTTGCGCTTCTGTATTCTGCTCACAGCTCATCCAGGGGTGGGGCTGGGAGCGGATGGGGGCTGGGGGGAGGCAGGAGGGAGGGTCTGAGGCAGTCAGGTCCTGGGGCTGATTGGGATGCTGACTGTTGGTCAGATTTTGTTAGATATGGGGCCAGCTGCTGGAAAATAAATCAGGAAGTGGGAGAGAGGTGGCCAGTGGGTATTTGTGGTGTGATTTGTTGTCTTCTAGGAAAGAGCAGTTTCCACATCTCTTTTTCAGATGGGAGTGGGGAAGCCTTGCTGCCTTTCCCTCACCACTGGCTGTTTTCATAGGTTGGGGTTTTGGCAAGAAGACACGTGTTGGCTGGAGTTCCTGGGACCGGGATGGGCAGCACAAGGGGGGCCCCTGAGCTGGGTTGAGATGCTGTCCTCTGCCCTCACTGATGGTGAGCACCTTGAGCCCCGCTGTTCTTTCAGAGCAGCCCCAAGAGTGAAGGGCCTCCTGAGGCAGCCGCCTGCGGTGTGGGTAGGCCAGGAAGCATGGCTTTGTATCTGTGTGGGAGAAACTGCCTTCTATACTCTAGAACCCTCAAGGGCTTGGTGAGCATGCCCAGAATACGGCTTCTTCTGTCTAGTTCTTCCTGCTGAGTGAAAACCCCTTCTTCCTCCATCCAAATTTAACTTACACAGGGCTTGGCTCAAATCCCATCTCCTTCTGTGCCTTTAGAACAGTCTTCTCATTACATCCCAAACATTAAGAACCCTGTTCATAGCCATCACATGAGTGGGCTCTTGACCTGAAAGTCCATAGACATTGACACTCGTGAAGTTATTTTTATCTCACCATTTATTATGTGTGTCTCAAGAGCTTCTCTGTATGTGTTATATTCTTCTTGAAATAGTTCATTTCTTTAGGACAGATGATACCCCCTACTCTTTTAAAAAAGATTTTATTTATTTATTATTTATTTTTGGCTGTGCTGGGTCTTTGTTGTTGCACAGGCTTTCCTCTAGTTGTGGTGAGTGGGAGCTCTCTGTAGTTGCAGTGCACAGGCTTCTCTTATTGTGGAGCACAGCTCTAGGGAATGTGGCTTTCAGTAGTTGTGGCACATGGGCTCAGTAGTTGTGGGGCACAGACTTCATTGTTCTGCAGTATATGGGATCTTCCCGGATCAAGGATGGAGCCCGTGTTTCCTGCATTGGCAGGCAGATTCTTTACCACTGATCCACCAGGGAAGACCCCACTCAACTCCTTTGATACACTGTTTGATTCCAAATTTTATACTGAAAGTGGTAAGCATTCTAAACCCATTTCTTCCCTTCTTCCTTTAGTGAAAACAATTTATGTGAAATGAGGAGGCAGGCAGATGTACTGGACAGGCAGATGTACTCTCAAGAGTAGATAAGGTTCTAGAGCAGCTATCCTCCACGATGTGCCTTTACTGCCTCATCCGGCACCAGTGTCAGGCATCACTAATGGAGCATCACTCTCTTCTCCATCTGACAGCATGTCCAGGCACTATCTATCAGTCAGAGCTGGGCCAATGCTCTGAAGCATTTGTGGGGAGCATGAGGGCTTCTTTGAAATTCTCCCCTTCCATTTCTCAGTCTTCCCTGAAATGGCCAAAGTAGGTAAAATGAGGGGCAGGAGGCTGGGTGGTCAGAAGGCAGGAGGAGGTCTTGGGCACAGGAGGAAGCCTTTTACAAGTCTGCCAGCCTGGGGCAGTTGGATAATCATGCTTGGATGGCGGTCATGCAGGAAGGAGAATAGGATGGCACTTTACGTTTCCGTAGCTGCTTCAAAGCATAACATTTTAATGTACAGAGTGTCTGGGTCCCACATTCTTACTTCCCAGTCCAGGTATTATATCAGAGAAGTAGACTTTACATTTTGGTGTTTTCCGGTAGAGTAGATGCAATCCAGGATGTGATTATTTTCTCTCTGCCAATTCATACCTGGTTTTCAAAGATTTTCATATTAAGAATTGCTTTCAGAAATTAATGTTAAAATACTACTGGTGTGGGACACTTCCATGGCAGTCCAGTGGTCAGGACTCTGTGCTTCCAATGCAGGGGATGCACGTTCGATCCCTGGTTAAGGAAGTAGGATTCTGCAAGTTGAGGGCTGTGGCAAAAACAACAACAACAACAAAAAAACCTGCCAGTGCTCACTTCCATAGGGTCATTATAGGCACTGCCAGCACTTCCTCAGATCCTATGCTGGTTCTTAGAGCCCACCACCCAGTCTCCCTTCACTTTGCTTCCAGGCTGGCACCAATGGCCTTCTTCACAAGATGTCCTCGGACCACTGGTGTTGCTTAAATCCCAGCACAAGAGCCAGACATGTCTGGGGGTTTCCTTCTGCCCTGAGGTGACAGGCAGCAAATGACTGACCTCATGGGAGTCAGAAGGGCCAGCTCCTTGCCTCAGTGTGAGACAATGTGTGCTTTAGAATGCCCCTTGCAATCAGGGTGAGGTGGAGGCTTGGAATCACACTCGTGCTCAGCTCTTTCCCTGTTTTTCTCCTGCTTCCCCCACTCCCTTCTTGATTCCTCCTGAAAGCACTTCATTGATATATTACTGGCAAGTGAATCACAGACTCAAGATCTGATTCTGGGAAACTGATTTAAGATGAGGGCAGCAGAAGGGGGACGGTGGTGGTGGTGAGAAGGGTGATTATTACGGATAATCTCAATCATGGTTAAAAGAAAGCTCCATGGAATCTTGATCTGGGGGCAAGTGATCTGTGACTAAAGCATGGAGGTGGCTAGGGGAGGATGCTTCCAGCATCTGTTTGCCTACAAGATTTGGGAATTTGTAGTGTCTGTTGGGACCGCCAGTGGTCTAGAGAGGAATCCAGGTGTGGGCTGAGAACCTGGGTGGGTAGCAGTCAATTTCTATAGCTCAGGTTAAACCACTTCTGGAAGCCAGAGCGTTGGTTATAGTTGATTTCTCAGGTTTCTGAGATTGGAAGTTGGCAATGGCCCTGGAACAGCCACGATGGCCTCCATGGGCAGAGGGGAGGTTTTGTGTGATCTGATGCTGGATGTACTGCTGTTTGGGTGTCAAGGTGAAGTGGTTTGACCTTTGTGAGTAAGCATTTCCTCCCTTTATTTTAGGGCTTCCTTGGTGGCTCAGATGGTAAAGAATCTGCCTGCAATCCAGGAGACCCAGGTTTGATCCCTGGGCCAGGAAGATCTCCTAGAAAAGGGAATAGCAACCCGCTCCAGTATTCTTGCCTGGAGAATTCCATGGAGAGAGGAGCTTGACAGGCTATAGACTGTGGGGTAACAAGGAGTCGGACACAATGAAGTGACTAACACGATGAACTATGTCCTTTATTTTAAATTCAATTCATTTTATTTTAAATTCAAATTTGCTACTTTTCACTGCAGTCACAATGTGGACACACTTCTGTGTGAATTAAAGTAGACAAAGGCACACACTCTTTTTCTGGAAATTTGAAGTTGAGATGGAAAATTTATCTGTCTTGGCTAGGCAGTTTTTTCTCTTTCTACTCCATCCATCACCCTTGTTGGATTTTTTTTTAACACTATCATATGAGTCAGAATGGGTGTATCACTTTTAATTATTGTTGATTACCATTCATGTTGGAACAGCTACCTTGTAATACCATTTCCTATCAGAAATAAATGCCGACTTAGTGACCTGCATGAGATAGCTGGTGACCCAGCCCACTGGGGAGATGGCAGGCAGCCGCCTGGCGCTTGTTGAATTAAGAAGTGTGACTATAGTAATTAGCAGTGAGTTTCCAGCACAGGAGAGAGTAGATTCAGGGCACAGCCCAGTTGTCACACAGGTTGACCCCAGTGTGGGAGAAATGAGGGATTTGGGATTGGGGCCTGGAGGGTTGGGGAAGGGGTCACGGGAAAGATGGTCAGTGGCAGAAACCAATTTGACATCCCTGAGCTTGTAATAGGATTTACCCTGGGCTTGCAGACCTTGGAGGTGTCAGCTATGCAAAGCTGGTTGACAGTTCTGCAGCCCTGGAGTATGTAATTGGGACCAGAAGAGTTAAGTCTTGACTGTTTTGCCTCTAGTATGTGCTTAATGGATCACAAACAAAAAGGAAGAGACATGGTGTTAAAATAGAACTGGGGCACAGATTGAAATGATACATGGTTACTAGCATTTGTACAATTCACGGAAAAAAATGTGCAGGCAGGTCTTTTAGGAAGTGTAAATAAAACAGATGGATTTATGGAAGGGGGAAATATGATTTACACACCCAGCTCCTATATCAACAAATATTGCCCTCAAGGTAAAATTAAAAAAAAAAATGTTCTAAGCTTGTATTAGTCACATCCATTTTTTTTTTTTTTTGGCATAATTTTTGCACTATTTGGAAGTTGGCAAGAACAGGAATGTTAGGGCCAACATTTGGTCCTGCTCCAGGAGTTTCTATGAATTTGAACGCCTGAAGTTTATGTAGGCTTATACCGTCTCTATAGCAACACATGTTTGTTGTGAAAATCCCACCTTTTAAAGTCAAAAATTTGTATGTTAACCTCAAATGCTAGACACTATTCTGATTTTGGTGTTTTAAAACACTTTTAGGACTGTTGCATGTTCAATATTGGATTGGATTGGAGGGAGAGTTGATGGGTATACTTGGTAAATATACATACTCTCTGTCTCTGTCTCTGTCTGTCTCTCTCTCACACTGAGAAGGGAAGTCCTTGCTTTCAGAAGTTAACCTTAAGGTGCCTCCAGATGGAGCCAGATGAGTGGAACTTCAGCCCATGGAGCAGCCCTGGCAGATCTGAGAGCCCCTTTTGAAGCAACGATGGAGAAAATGGTTGTTGATTGTGATTTTTCTGCTGAGTGTTTAGAACTTGGGAAGAGCTTGGGGAGTACCTGTTTGGCTGGCTTTGGTCCTTCAGAGCCTGGAAAGCAGAAGAGGGCTGCCTGGACTCCAGACCAAATGAGGGAAAACAGCCCACATCCTTTCATCACCTTGAGGCATAGGGACTCATCTGTGCAGTTCCATCTCTGTTGGGCTTTTGTGTGGTGGCTGCTGTCCTTACCCTTGCTGGGATTCTTGATGGAAGCCTAGTTAGATACCAGTGGTAGTAGGGAACTTGAGTGCTGGCTTTGGCAGACTTATGGTATGCCTTATGTCCACAGGCCCTGGGCTCTGACATCCTGCTTCTTTTTGATGATGCCCTTTCCTATCCTCAGTGCTTCTCAGGATCCTCAAACTCTCCCCTTCCCTGACTTCAGAAGAGGATAAGATCAACACTTTCATGTCGCTGTATAAGAGAGGAGTCCTTTCACAAAGAGCAGTGGGCTTGGAACAAGAACTAGCCTCCACATTAGAATCTGGGACCCGCTTCTTATTCGTAATGTGTCCATGAATGGTTTGCAGAAACTCCTAAGTCTTCCGTGTTAGCATGAAGGAAAAGAAAATAACACCCGCTTGAATGACATCATGGATGTGACAGAGCTTTGTATAGTTCTCAACTCATTCAAATGCAGATCTGAAATATTAAGAAATGGCAAATAGCTTTCCATTCACATCCCAAATCTGTTCAATTGTTGGTGGCTTCTTGAAGTGTCATGTGGAAGATTCTTAGATGGAAGGAAAGTGCTGAGATTGATTGGTGATGTCTGTCATTGGCACAAGGAAGCTGGAAGAGTGCCCTCCTGTATAAAATGTTGCCACTTCTTGGTGCATTTTCTTTTCAAGAGGGTAGACTATGAAATAAAGGGATAAACATTCACTACTAAAATTTCAGGTGTCAGTGCATGGTGAAGGCATTATATTGAAGAAGTGGACCTCTCAAAACCCAGAATCAAGCATATATAGTTCTGACTCTGTCTATGGACGACAACTATCATATTATTTCCCAAGGCTGTTCTAGCTGCCTGATTAGAAAGATGATAATAACTGTGACTAGCATTGCATCTTCCCTTTTTGTCGTTCCATTGTTCAGAACACCTCTTCCATACATTTTGGCATTTGGTAAGAAACAGGTTAGCACTTGGCTGTTTGTTGTTCTATCTTGATATCTAATGGTTTATTTATTTTATTTTGTTTTTACTGTGTTATAATTGACATATAACATTATATTAGCATCAGGTGTATAACATAATGATTCAATATTTGTATGTATTGCAAAATGATCACCACAGTAAGTCTAATAACATTCATCTTCATACAGTTACAGAAATTGTTTTTCTTGTGATGAGAATTTTTGAGATCTGCTCTTGGGACTTCCCTGGCAGTCCAATGGTTAGGGCTCCATACTTCTATTGCAAGGGGGCATAGATCTGATTCCTGCTTGGGGAACAAAGATCCTGCATGTCTCAAGGCATGGGCAAAAAAAAAAAATTTAAGATCTACTTTCTTAGCAACTTTCAAATATACAATACAGTATCATTAATTATTACCATATGCTGTACATTACATGTAATTACATGTTAAGACTAATGGTTTTTAACTATATGTTCCCATTCATCTGTGAAACTGTAAGTTGTCCAAAGGAAGGGATTATATCCAACACTTTCTCTCCTGATTCCTGGTCTAAAATAGGATAAGTAATTATTTGCTTAGCAAATTCTGAATTGATCATTACATTTTTTCTTGTTATGTGCATAATTAATTTTGGAAAATTTGAAAAATAAAAAAATGAGAGAATCAAGTAAAAATTGACTATAACCTTATCACTAGAAGTAATTACCAATACCATTTGATGTGTTTCCTGCCAACATTTTTTATGTGTATATTTAGATATAACTTTTAAAATAGGTGCGAGAGTACTCTTTATATAATTATGTAATCCGATTTTTCTTTTCAGTCAGTTCAGTTCAGTCGCTCAGTTGTGTCCGACTCTTTGCGACCCCATGGACTGCAGCACACCAGCCTTCCCTGTCCATCACCAACTCCCAGAGCTTGCTCAAACTCATCACGTCCATCGAGTTAGTGATGCTATCCAACCATCTCATCCCCTTCTCCTCCCACCTTCAATCTTTCCCAGCATCAGGGTCTTTTCAAATGAGTCATTTCTTCACATCAGGTGGCCAAAGCATTGGAGTTTCAGCTTCAGCATCAGTCCTTCCAATGAATATTCAGGACTGATTTCCTTTAGGATGGACTGGTTGGATCTCTTTGTAGTCCAACGGACTTGCAAGACTCTTCTCCAACACCACAGTTCAAAAGCATCTATTCTTCGGTGCTCAGCTTTCTTTGAAGTCTAACTCTCACATCCATACATGACTACTGGAGAAACCATAGCTTTGACTAGACAGACGTTTGTTGGCAAAGTAATGTCTCTGCTTTCTAATATGCTGTCTAGGTTGGTCATAACTTTTCTTCTAAGGAGCAAACATCTTGTAATTTCATGGCTGCAGTCACCATCTGCAGTGATTTTGGAACTCCCCCAAAATAAAGTCTGTCACTGTTTCCCCATCTATTTGCCATGAAGTGATGAGACTGGATGCCATGATCTTAGTTTTCTGAATGTTGAGTTTTAAGCCAACTTTTTCACTCTCCTCTTTCACTTTCATCAAGAGGTTCTTTAATTCCCCATTGCTTTCTGCCATAAGGGCGGTGTCATCTGCATATCTGAGGTTATTGATATTTCTCCTGGCAATCTTGATTCCAGCTTGTGCTTCATCCAGCCCAGCATTTCGCGTGATGTACTCTGCGTATAAGTTAAATAAACAGGGTGACAATATACAGCCTTGATATACTCCTCTCCCAACTTGGAACCAGTCTGTTGTTCCATGTCCAGTGCTAATTCTTGCTTCTTGACCAATTATTGCTCTGATTGATTATCTAAATGAATCTTAATAAACAATAAAAATGCTTAAGTTTTAACTTTTAAAATGTCAACTGTTTATTAGTTTGTGACTTAAACAGTAGTATCTATTAACTGCCAAAAGAACCTTGAAAGATATGGAATGAAAAATAAACAACTTCCTTCTCGTCTACCTCACTTCTTCTAGGCCCCTCCCCCTTTAAAAATTTTATATTTCCTTCCAGATGTTATTTTTACATTCATTGATATATAAAAGATTGTTCATATTATTCTTATAGTTTTTCAACATGACTTTTGTGCTTATTATATCACTGAATCTTTTACATTACTGCATTCAAATCAATCTCATTCTTTTAAACTGCTACAAGGTATCCCATTCTATGGATATCTCATTCTTAACCAAATTCTTTTTGGTGGGTTTTTGGTGGTTTCCATTTTTTTGCTATTATAAACAATGCAGCATTGAACACATTTACACATATATTTGTGTACAGAAGTGTGAGTATTTATGTAGGATTAATTCCTAGAGTGGAAATTCTTGACTAACGAGAGGATTCGTATTTAAAATATTGAAGGAGAAGGACAAATTGCCCTACAAAAATGTTAAACTATTACAGTCTCACCAGCTACATATGAGCTTTCTGGTTTCAAATGTTATCGGTAATATTTTCATAATGAGGAAGTCTAGGGTATCCTGACTGAAAGTGAAAGTGAAAGTCGCTCAGCCGTGTTCGACGCTTTGCGATCCCATGGACTATACAGTCCATGGAATTCTCCAGGCCAGAATAGTGGAGTGGGTAACCTTTCCCTTCTCCAGGGGACCTTCCCAACCCAGGGATCGAACCCAATTCTCCCGCATTGCAGGTGAATTCTTTACCAGCTGAGCCACACGGGAAACCCATGAATACTGGAGTGGGTAGCCTATTCCTTCTCCAGTGGATCTTTCCAACCCAGCAGTCAAACTGGAGTCTTCTGCATTGCAGGTGGATTCTTTACCAACTGAGCTATCAGGGAATCCTTAAAAATAGTATTTCCTTGCTAGTTGCACATGGATTAATTTTCCAGATTATGACTATGGAGTCATTATGTTAAATTTCTACCTTCCCAACACAATGGACAAACAAAATCCTTTTTTTTTTGTTACTTGGATTGGGATGACATTTAGCTTATAGAATAAGATGGAGAGAATTGACATCTTTACTGACACTTCTAATCCAAGAACACAGTTTTTGTTTCCTTTTATTCAGACTTTGTGTTTTTCAATAGAACCAACATCATTCTTAAAAGCATTAGAATACTCTGTCCATGGATTAACTACCATTTATGTGCTTACCTTATTGCTAAACTCTCAGATCATTTCCCATCTAGATTCAGCAATGTTGCTGTGAGCACCTGTGTGCTTTGTTTTTGAGTACATTATGCTGATTTCCTTAGAATGTATTTCCAGAAGTAGATCAAAGTCCTTGGCCTTTAAAAAGCTCTTGGTGGCTATTGGGAGATAGTGAATTTTTAGAAAGGCTTAAACAATCTACTCTCCTATCAGATGTGTAAGAGTACCTATCTGGTTCAACTGTCACCAGCTCTTCAAGTTAACATTCATAAAAACTTGGCTTTGACAAGAAGGAGATGTGTGAAGGAACACAGCAGTGTGCAGTGGCCTCCACCTGTCTGTGAATAAATCTCTTTTCTCCTTTGCTTCATGTTTACCCCCCAGTAGAGTCAGGGGACAGTGTTCACCCTTCACTAAGACTTTGGAGACATTTAGTTAAAACAATTCTTGGGTCTTTCAGAAAGTTCAGTTGTCCCTGGGCATCTAGGAATGGAGAGTAAATTTGGAGAGGTGTCTTTCCATTATGCCGTGATAAAATTGTCTAATAGCAGTAAAGATAGATATGCTACTAGAGATCAGTGGAGAAACAACTCCAGAAAGACTGAAGAGATGGAGCCAAAGCAAAAACAACACCTAGTTGTGGATATGACTGGTGACAGAACTAAAGTCTGATGCTGTAAAGAGCAATATTGCATAGGAAACTGGAATGTCAGGTCCATGAATCAAAGCAAATTGTAAGTGGTCAAACAGGTGATGGCAAGAGGGAACGTCGACATTTTAGGAATCAGCGAACTAAAATGGGCTGGAATGGGTGAATTTAAGTCAGATGACCATTATATCTATTACTGTGGGCAAGAATCCCTTAGAAGAAATGGAGTAGCCATCATAGTCAACAAAAGAGTCCAAAATGCAGTACTTAGATGCAATCTCAAAAATGACAGAATGATCTCTGTTCATTTCCAAGGCAAACCATCCAATATTACAGTAATCCAAGTCTATGCCCCGACCAGTAATGCTAAAGTAGCTTAAGTTGAATGGTTCTGCAAGACCTTCTAGAACTAACACCCAAAAAAGATATCCTTTTCATTATAGGGGACTGGAATGCAAAGTAGGAAGTCAAGAAATACCTGGAGTAACAGCAAATTTGGCCTTGTAGTACAGAATGAAGCAGGGCAAAAGCTCATAGAGTTTTGCCAAGAGAATGTACCAGTCATAGCAAACACCCTCTTTCAACAACACAAGAGAACACTCTACACATGGACATCACCAGATGGTCAACACTGAAATCAGATTGATTATATTCTTTGCAGCCAAAGATGGAGAAGCTCTATACAGTCAGCAAAAACAAGACTGGGAGGTGACTGTGGCTCAGATCATGAACTCCTTATTGCCAAATTCAGACTGAAATTGAAGAAAGTAGGGAAAACCACTAGACCATTCAGGTATGACCTAAATCAAATCCCTTATGATTATACAGTCGAAGTGAGAAATAGATTTAAGGGACTAGATCTGATAGACAGAGTGCCTGAAGAACTAGGAATGGAGGTTCATGACATTGTGCAGGAGGCAGGGATTAAGATCCCCAAGAAAAATAAATGCAAAAATGCAAAATTGTTGTCTGAGGAGGCCTTACAAATAGCTGAGAAAAGAAGAGAAGCAAAAGGCAAAGGAGAAAAGGAAAGATATTCCCGTTTGAATGCAGAGTTCCAAAGAACAGCAAGGAGAGATAAGAAAGTCTTCCTCAGGGATCAGTGCAAAGAAATAGAGCAAAACAACAGAATGGGAAAGATTAGAGATTTCTCCAAGAAAATTAGAGATACCAAGGGAACATTTCATGCAAAGATGGGCTCAATAAAAGACAGAAATGGTATGGACCTAACAGAAGAGAAGATATTAAGAAGAGGTGACAAGAATACACAGAAGAACTATACAAAAAAGATCTTCATGACCCAGATAATCATGATGGTGTGATCCTGGAGTGTGAAGTCAAGTGGGTCTTAGGAAACATTACTGCGAACAAAGCTAGTGGAGGTAATGGAATTCCAGTTGAGCTATTTCAAATCCTAAGAGATGATGCTCTGAAAGTGCTGCACTCAGTATGTCATCAAATTTGGAAAACTTAGCAGTGGCCACAGGACTGGAAAAGGTCAGTTTTCATCCCAATCCCAAAGAAAGGCAATGCCAAAGAATGCTCAAACAACCGTACAATTGCACTTATCTCACATTCAAGTAAAGTAATGCTCAAAATTCTCCAAGCCAGGCTTCAACAGTATGTGAACCATGAATTTCCAGATGTTCAAGCTCGATTTGGAAAATTCAGAGGAACCAGAGGTCAAATTGCCAACATCTGTTGGATCATAGAAAAAGCAAGAGAGTTCCAGGAGAGTTCTACTTCTCCTTTATTGACTATGCCAAAGCCTTTGACTGTGTGGATCACAAAAACACTGTGGAAAATTCTGAAAGAGATGGGAATATTAGACCACCTGACCTGCCTCTTGAGAAACTTGTATGCAGGTCAGGAAGCAACAGTTAGAACTGGACATGGAACAATAGACTGGTTCCAAATAGGGAAGGGAGTACATCAAGGCTGTATATTGTCACCCTGCTTATTTAACTTATATGCAGAGTACATCATGAGAAATGCTGGGCTGGATGAAGCACAAGCTGGAATCAAGATTGCCAGGAGAAATATTAATAACCTCAGATATGCAGATGACACCGCCCTTTTGGAAGAAAGCAAAGGGGAACCAAAGAGCCTTTTGATGAAAGTGAAAGAGGAGAGTGAAAAATTTGGCTTAAAACTCAACATTCAGAAAACTAAGATCATGGCATCTGGTCTCATCACTTCATGACAAATAGATGGGGAAACAATGGAAACAGTGTCAGACTTTACTTTTTGGGGCTCCAAAATCACTGCAGATGGTGACTGCAGCCATGAAATTAAAAGACGCTTGCTCCTTGGAAGAAAAGTTATGACCAACCTAGACAGCATATTAAAAAGCAGAGACGTTACTTTGCCAACAAACATTCATCTAGTCAAAGCTATGGTTTTCCAGTAGTCATGTATGGATGTGAGAGTTGGACTATAGAAAGCTGAGCACCAAAGAATAGATGCTTTTGAACTAGGGTGTTGGAGAAGAGTCTTGAGAGTCTGTTGGACTACAAGGAGATCCAACCAGTCCATCCTAAAGGAAATCAGTCCTGACTATTCATTGGAAGGACTTGATGCTGAAGCTGAAACTCCAATGCTTTGGCCACCTGATGTGAAGAACTGACTCATTTGAAAAGACCCTGATGCTGCAAAAGATTGAAGGTGGGTGGAGAAGGGGATGACAGAGGATGAGGTGGTTGGATGGCATCACTAACTCGATGGACATGAGTTTGAGCAAGCTCTGGGAGTTGGTGATAGGGAAGCCTGCCATGTGCAGTCCATGAAGTCACAAAGAGTTGGACTTGACTGAGCAACTGAACTGAACTGAGATAAGATAGATGAAGAACACACCACCCCCACAACACACACAAGAACTAGTGTTGTTGCTTAGTCAATAAATTGTGTCCGACTCTTTTGTGACCCCATGGTTGGAACCCACCAGCCTTGTCTGCCCATGGGGTTTTGCAGGCAAGAATACTGGAGTGGGTTGCTATTTCCTTCTCCAGGGATCTTCCTGACTTGGGGATCTAATTCACATTTCCTGCATGGCAGGCAGATTCCTTACCACTGAACCACGAGGGAAGCCCAAGAATGACTGAGACCTTGTAAATTGCACAGAGTAATTTGGGCTTGAGGTGGGCCAAGTGGGAGAGGAGGTTTCCAAACTCCATACCACCAGATGGGTGTCTGGAACAGAAGGCTTCCTCCTGCTTTCCAGGGGAAAACATCATTCTGATTCTCTGTGCTTCGAACCCATGTTAACAAGCAGATGCCATATTTACTAGAAAAGCCTTGGGTGGACACCTGGACAGCTCTCCTTGTTAATGCTTCTTTGCTGTGGGGTTATTATTCACTCCTGTGTACTTTGGCAGGCACTGAGCTTGGGAATTAGACACTTAAAATGCTCTCATTCCATCTGAAAACCCCTTTTGTGGCCACCACCTTGCCATTTAGCCTCCTCCATCAGGATTTTTGTGTGGGGTGGGTCGTGCTTTTATAGGGTGGTGTCTTTCAGGGCAAGTCTATTAGGCTTGTAGGATGTTTTAATTGGGGCAGTGTAATTGCAGGGTGCCACAAGGGCCCTGGCAAGGGATACTTTATAAATCAGATTATTATGCTTAGTTGTTTTAATGGGCATTTATATGCCCTAAATCCTTCATACAGCAATGGGATAATAGCCCTTAAGGCCATAGTTACTATTTTGGGTTGGGCCCACTTGTAAAACAGGATCTTTTTATTGTGAAGCTGTTTTCAGTTAGAGAAGTACATAAAACCCTTTGAAAGACAGAATTTCAATTTTGTGGTTGCTATCTTAAATAGTTTAAATGGTAGAGCCACTATATTTGTGTGCATGTAAAAATATATGTATATAAATATTTGAAATATATTTAAAAATATTAGATATTTAAATATACATATATTTTTAAAAACTTAGAACCCAAAAGTTAAAATTGTACTTCTGAAGCAAGACTTCTTAATAACAGAGAGCTACAAAATCTTAGTGGAATTAGGCCAAATGTACATCCCTTCTCCTGATCAGTAATAATTTTGAATTTTGGGGAGAAAGATTCTTTTTGGTTTTGTGATGTTTCTCAGACGTTCTGATCTCCCTGGAAGACCTTGGTCTAGTGACGGGCAGTGGTGTGGAGGACACGGACTCTGTGGGTTACACTGGGGAATTGAACTCTCTGGCATGTCTTGGCAAGGTTTTGTACATCTAAGGCAGACAGAATGCCTGGCTGGCCCAACAGGAGGTCCTGGGCCTCCTGGGAGCCTGTCTACCCCATTTCCTGGTTCACAGTAAGCAAATGGAGTGGATTGTGGGCGGCTGCCACGCTAGACATGCTGTGTAGATGTGGTTGGAATCGGATAAGACTGAAAACCGCACAACAAGGAGAATGGGTTATTTCCTGAATAGAGAGGATCCAGGGTGTTGGGAAGGTCCCCCACTGATGGCCTCTGCCACTGATTCCCTTTATTGATACTGAGGGGTCTGCTCCACCTTTCGAGAGCACACACATGCATACACTCACCCTGTTTTGAGGGAGGAGATTGGGAATGAAGCTCCTCTGGGGATGGGAACTTTGTCTTTGGTACCTGAGGACTGAGGAATCAGAGAATGGGGGAAACTCCTTTTGCTCTTACTGTGTGCTTACAAAACTAAATTTACTGACTGTCTTTCTCTGTTCTTCCTGGCTGCCTATTCCCTTTCTGGTGCTGAATTTGTGGGTCTGAAGGACCAGCCAGACATGTGGTTTCTGCGGCCCTGTTTCAGCCTCCCCTTCCCTGCAGATAGCCCGTCAGCCCTGTTCCTACATTCGTTCCCAGTATTTCTCCTGTATGTGACCCCAGGCCTCTTGTCTGTCCTTTCCCTTCTGGTAGGTCTGCATCAGGCTGCCTCTTCACTGAAGCTTTCTCTCACCACTCTGGTTGTTGCAGACATTATTTATACCAGTCATTTGGGGTTTATACGTCCTCACCAGTTATTTATAAAGCAAAGAGGTGGTGTATGTGGTGGTTAAGAGTTTGTCTCCTGGAGTCAGACAGGCCTGATCTGAACTCTATTTCTGTCCCCTGCTGAATGTGTAACCCTGAATATGACAATTCACTCTTCTGAGCTTCCATTTCTTATGGAAGACTCGAATCATTAATCTTGAGGATTAAACATGATTCAAAGCTCTTCAAAGTTTTTTTATCATGGTTGCAGTAGATAGTAAGCACTCCAGAAGTGTTAGTTGCTATTGTTGTATTGTTGTTGTTGTTATTATTATTTCAATAGAAACATCATGTCCTGACTTCACTGTAATGTCTTTGAGAGCTTCCTTGTATCCACCTGAGCACCTGGACCTGTGCCCACAGGTGATGATCTACAGGGGTCGTGGAGGACGGCACAGGCTTCATGTTCTCCCAGGGCTGACCCTTTGGTTTCTAGAACAAGATAGTTGGTAGCTCAGAGTTCCTGCTGAGGTTCTTGGCAAATAAACAATAGTATGTTCTTTTTTTAAAATAAGACTTTAATTAGTTAATTTATTTTTGGCTGCTCTTCGTTGCTCTGTGGGCTTTTCTCTAGTTGCGGCCAGTGGGGGCTACTCTCTAGGTGTGGTGTGTGTGTTTTTCATTGTGGCAGCTTCTCTTGTTGCAGACCATGTGCTCTAGAGCACACAGTCTCCAGGCGTTGTGGCTCCTAGTCTGTAGAGCCCAGGTGCAGTAGTTGTGGCCCACGGCCTTAGCTGCTCTGCCGTGTGTACTCCTAGGTCCTGCTCCTAGGCCAGGGATTGAACCTGTGCCTCCTGAATTGGCAGGTGGATTCTTTACTACTGAGTCACCAGGGAAGCCTGGCATGTTCTTTAGGAAGCAAATAAGGCGACTTTTCATTGACCTACAGTTTCCTCTGTGTGTGTGTGTGTGTGTGTGTGTGTGTGTGTGTGATATGTGGGGAGGAGGTGAGTGTGGCAGAGAGATGAGCACTTGAAGAGGTGGGGTGAACAATGGAAGCTGGTTTCCACCTTGTCCTGTAACTTGCTGTTTTGGGAGGCCACGTGGTTTAGGGGAAGGAGGATGATGTTAGAGTAAGAAGGCCAGGGTTTGGGTGTCCAGTCTGTCACTCGCCAGCTATGTGAGATTGGGAAATTCACAGTCTTTGGGAGCTCAAGTCTCCACACTCATCAAGCTGTGATACTGCACTTCTCAGGGCTGTGGGGGAATCCAGCGAAGGGGTCCTTTTTTAACCGCTGTGTGAGAAGTGACACAAATATTAGCTGTAGTAATTGGACGTGTCCTGATTGCACGTAGCTTGGTGTAGCTCAGAGATTCCTTTTTCTCTGCCTTCCTCCTGTGCTCTTCTCTGCCTCTTCAGCGGTCCTCTCTCCTCTTCTCCCTTTTCCATCACTGGAGTAATCCTTAGCCTGAAGGAAGCAGCAGAGGGAACAGAGCTCCAGGTCTCTGGCTGGGACATTTGCACTGCCCTCACTTGGAGCATTTCTCTCACATCTTGCAGACTGCTCGGTGCTGAAGCAGGGATGTTCCGAATCTGTGCTCAGAGTTCCTTCTCCCTCAGGTGCATTCCTCAGTGTTACTCTTATCTCCCAGCTAGAGCATGTATTTATTTTGGGGGAAAGATTATGGTTTGCATGGCTTTGTATTGATACAAAGGTGGGCATGTGGTCGGCAGTGAGTCATTGTTTCCTCGGTGGCGCTCTTGCTGGGGATGGATGAGAAAAATGGGACAAATATCCATGTAGCCTGTCGATCAATAGCCCCTGAAGGGCATGCTTGAATGATGGTCCAAAGGGACATGGTTCAGGCTCCTGACTTCTCTTTTTGCATCAAAGAGCATAGACTTGAGAGGTGGTCTCCAGGATGGAGAGGTGGGTGAGGTCTGGAGATGATTCAATAGGCAAACCATTGTTTTTCTCTTTAGAAAGCAGAAACCATCCTATTACTATTTAATAATTAATGAAGGTATGAGTCTATATAGGCTAATCAGGAAAAAAGATTTAATAAAAAATACAGATCTTTTCAAGAGAAACAACTTCAGAGAGATATAAAGTAGAACTAAGTTGTGAACAACTTTATCCTACTAAATTTGGAAACTCTATATGAAATGTGAACATTTAGAGAACGCTATTAAATGCCTGTGTTGGCTAAAGAAGACACAGAAAACTTGAATAAACAAGTGAACATCAAAAAATTGAGATAGCAATCAAAGACCTCCTCTCCAAAAAGGCACCTGACTCAGTTTTACAATTCACTTCTAGCAACCTCAAAATAGAAAGGAGAATATAACAAAAGCTGTCCCACTCATTTAAAAAAAAGTATTTATTTATTCATTTGGCTGCATCAGGTCTCAGCTGTGGCATGGGGGGGTCTTCACTGTGGTATATGGGCTTCTCTCTAGCTCTGATGCATGGGCTTAGTTGCTCTGCAGCCTGTGGGGGTCTCAGTTCCCCAGTTAGGGATCAAAATTACTTCCCTTGAATTGGAAGGTGGATTCTTACCCACTGGGCCACCAGGGAAGTCCCTGTCCCACTCATTTTTGTGTTAAAAAATAACTTTTATTTAAAATTGGATAATGACAATATATAAAAGGAAAATTACTGACCTCTTTTGTTTATGATCACAGATATAAAAATCCTAGATAAAATATTGTAGTAGTTTATCAACTGTTAGTAGTTAAAAATATATTGTCATTTAGGAGGTTTATTCAGAAATAAAAGAATGATTCAACATGGTAATACAATTCAACACATTAATAGACAAAAGGAGGAAAAAAATCACAAAATTTCAGTAGATACAGAAAGGCATTTAATAAAGCCCGATACCTACCTGTAATGAAAAACTTAAAACACAAATTACATTTATTGGAGAAAGGTGCATTCCATTTAAGATCGAGAGGAGACAAGGATCTCCATTATCATTCACTAGTGTTAGCACAATATTGGACTTCCTAGCCAAGACTATGAACTAAAAAAAAAAAAAAAAGAAATCAGACATGTGAATTAGAGGGGAAGAAATGAAGCTGCCATTATTTGCAGATAATGTGATTGTTACATAGCAAAAGCAACAGATTCAACTAAATTAAGCAAAGTTGCCAGATGCAAGATCAGCTTATGAATATGAGTAGAGGTACTCAACTCTAGCAAAAAGAGATTAAAAAACATAGTAAAAATCATATTCATGGCACAAACCAAAACTATGAAATATTTAGGGATTAATAAAAATATATGACTTCTATAGAAGAAATATTAAAATGCTTAAAAGCCATAAAAGGTAGTCAGAAGAAATGGTCAGAGTAAATGCATTTTAGTGGCATGACAATATAACATCATGTTTATCCTCCCCAAATTAACTTATAAAGTTAAGGCAATCCCAAGAAAATTCCAGAAGGATTATTTTTAGGAGTTTGATAGATGTATTTAAAAACTAATATGGAAAAATAAAGGTTCACGAATAACTCACAATCTAATTCACACCTCTATTTCTTTATTCGTAGTCTTGGCTAGGAAGTCCAGTTTTGTGCTAACACTAGTGAATGATAATGGAGATCCTTGTCTTGTCTCTTCATCAACAAAGGGAAATGAAGAGAAGAAAGTTATCCTATTACATATGGACACATCACTAGCCTTAATGTGGGGAAAAAAAACCCAGAGAAATAGAGCAGTGTGAGAGTAGAGAGCTCCATGAGAGACTGTGTATAAAGGAACTTCAGAAATGATAGAGATGAACTGCTAATAAAGTTGGATCCCGTGGCCAATTCTATTCCCAAAGATGACTGCAATGTTCTCTCCCCTCTACGTGTGCTTTTTCACAATGTGACTTTGACACTTTTCCTGTTGAAATGTGGCTTTTATGTTTCCTCCCCTTGATTCTGGGCAGGTTTTGATGACAGCAGAAGTAATTCTAAATGAATTCTGAAGATAGGAGATATAAAGTGACACTGGTGATATAAACTGCCGTTACTTTTTTTTTTCCCTGGGAACTCAGCCACCATATGTGAAGAAGCTCAAACAGTCTGTGACAGTCAAGGTGCTGGTGGGAAGGAACTATGACCTGCGGCCCTCAGCCTTGGGTGAGCTCCCAGTTGACAGCCAGCCATATGACCTTGCCAGCTGTCAGCAAGCCATCCTGAAGGCGCATCCTTCACCTGTCAGCGAGCCATCCTGAAGGCGCATCCTTTGGCCCCAGGTGAACCATCTCAGTTGCCACTCCATGGCGCAAAGATGAACCATCCCTGCTGATCCCCACCTACAACACAAATGTGTGAGCAGAATAAATGTTAGTTTTAGTTGTAAGCCACTACATTTTGGAGTGTTTTCATATACACATTTTAAACAGCTCCCTGGTTCACACCATATACAGTTATTGATGCTACATCATTAAAGGTAAAACAATACAGTTTGTAAAACATTACGTAGGAGAACATCTTTGGAACATAGGAATGGGAAAATATTTCTTAAGCAAAACTTCAATTATACAAACTGTAATTGGAAAATTGATGAATTTAATTAAATAGAAATTAGAACCCTAACCCAAAGCAATAATGTTTTGTGAACTGAGGACTCTAATCAAAACGTTATTAAAAACCTTCAGTCTTAAAACACATAAACACCTCCCCACTAAATACTCCATGCACTAAGTTAATGTTTATCTTGGGAGATGTTTCCTTGTGTTACTGCTCTTATTCTGCTTGAAAACACTTTCCTCCTCTCAGTATCTTGGGGTCAGAAGAGCTCTTTCCTTCAATAACATCTCCTCATTGAGTGAGATACTAGAGAAGCAAGATACACTTCCTATCTTTAGGCCAATTCATCTAGATGGAGAGAAAACATACTCAAGAAACAATTAGATAATGGCCTAAGACAGTGTGTAATTAAGTGTTAAGATGCATGGAGCAGGCCTGCAACCAGCAAAGGCAGAGGTGCTGCTGGGGAAGAACGGGATGTCTGCTCAAAATGAAAATAGATAAAGATATATGGCATTTTATTGACTTCAGAAGAATTTAAGTGGAATCACAGGACTTTCCTGGACCCTGAGCTTACTGCCCATTGCCAGGAGCAGTGGATTTCCAGCTGTGCTGCCAGGGGTCACAGAGGTTGCCCTGATCAGCCTCTGGTGCAGGAGGCCAGCAGGAGAGAGGGGCTCTGAATTTACCATTCAGTTCACCCAGATTTGCTTTCCATGAATCCAGGGCTTTGAATGACGACACTGCCTGAAGACAACTTTTCTGTGCTGAAGAGTTTGAAACGAGAGGCCTACAGAATAAAATTCAGTGCCTCAGTGAGTGTGAGGGTACCTAACTTCCTGATCTGGCTCTCACTGACCTTGTGGGATGTTATGGGCCTCCTCTGATCCCAGAAACTGCAATTTTTCTGAAGACCTCTTTGCTCTTATGTCTCTGTGTGCTGAGTGAATTCCTTGTATCTTTCAAGGTACAGCTCAAGTAGTCTTTTCCTTTTTGGACACCCTTCTCATCAATCACCTTCCCCTAACCAGAGCACACCCCTTCCTTTAAGCACTCACCACACGGTGCTATGATTGTCTTTGTATCAGGCTATGAGCATCCCTTCCCAAAGGATGAATGCTAACTTCTCCATCTTTGCAGCTTCAGCATCCAGAAAAGTACCTGGCACATAAGTGATAAGTGAACACCTGCGGAGGGAATGTGTGACTGACACACTTGTGTCTCTTACATTTTTAAAGACTTAAAAACCCTAAGAAGATTGTGTGATGGAGGCTGTGTGTGGCTTGTGAAGCCTAAAGTATTTACTATCTGACCTTTTTTTAAAAAAACTTGCCACCTCCCTGGGACCATATGAGAAGATACTGTGCAAATGTTGTGGGATTCTAGAGGCTGTGCAGAGCTGATGGTACTGGTTAACATTACTAGTTGGTACATGGCTAATATAATTGCTCTTATTATGTACCTGGCACTGTTCTAAGCACCCTCTGTATATTAACTCATTTAATTCCCCTCTATCCCTTATGAGATAGGTACTATTATAAGCTCCATTTTACAGGTGAGGAAACTGAGGCACAGGAAGTTTGACTTGGCCAAGGTCCCTCAGTGACTTCTTTGTAGACAGAGAATTAGCAGTGGTGGTTAAGAAGAACATCCTTGTGCCCTGCAGCCTGGTGTGACTCTTGTCTGCACGACTTTCCTGGGTCTCTAGGTATAAGGTACTCAAATATGATAGAGAGGAAAAGATAAATGCTCCTTCTTCTTATAACTGTGATGCTGCAAAAGTCACACTGACAAATACCTTGTGTTACTGTAATGGAATAGAGAATATGAGTCACTAGATTTGGAGAAAGGCAGTCAGATTGGGAGGAGAATGGGGCTGCCCAGGGACCTGTGCCTGTGGGGGGCAGTCAGGGTACTGAGTGTGGTATATAAGTGAAGGGGGATTGCGGTAAAGGGCGGGGGTGATAGGGTTAAGAGGTAGAATCGATGCATGTGTGTACACACACACACGTGCATATGTGTGACATGGAGAGGGAGAACGTGCAAGAGAGAAAAAGTGTGCGTGTGTGTTTGTGTTCAGCCTGTACTGTAACTGTAAAACTATAAGATGGCTAAGGAGGATTGACTGGGAAGATGTCTGGGTGAAACACTGGCATAAAACTTTATAAGAAAATCCCACACTGATAGTGTTTTTCAAGGCTTCTGGAGTCGTCTTTGTGTTTTCTTTGAATATATCTTTATGCTGAGACTGGATCACCTGGGGGCGGGGATTTACGTGGGTTTCCTTATCTATCAACTGAACTCAGTGACTAAGACTAGCCTCCCCACCTATGATCTCATGTTAGTATAAAGTGCCTTTTGGCCCCGGATGTTGGCAGGAATGTCTGAAAATCATTCTAGAAACAGACCGGTTGAGAGCAAATGACAAGAGTTACCTCTAGAACTGCTGCCAGATGTGAAAGGTGCTGGGGATATTTCTTAGTCTGGAGTCGCAGATGTCCAGTGGTGGAAACCAGCTCTGACCACCTGGTAGGAACCAGCCGTGCAGAGATATTCCCAGTCGTGCACTTCAGCAGCATCCCAGTGGTAGCTTGAAATTGGCTGTGATGGAGGAATTCATATCATGGAAATTAACAAATGCTACAAGTCAGTTTTTTTTCTCACTCAAGCTGGTTGTTAAATATCTACCAGCATACCACTGCAGGCATCAGGTTTCTCCCTCTTCTCAGTTCCAGAATTTCTTTTATTACCTAAAGAGTACAAGGATCACGGTGACACGGATGGAACCTTGAGGAGAGACAGCATTTCAGTGGGGAAATCTTGTTTTTAATAAATAGGCTGAATAGTAGTTCTCAGTTTTGACGGGCTTTTTCAAGTGTCTTAATGCTAATTAATCTAATTTTGACATCAAACATTCTAGTCAAATGGTGGATGTAAAATGATTGGGCTTCTATGTTTAAATGGTCTCTGTGTGTGTGTGTGTGAGTGAAATGTTTTTGTTGTGGGAAAGACTTGAGCAGGAGAGAGCTGGTGTGTGGTGGGGTACTTATAGGAAAAAAGAAATATATTTTGGCCTAGTATTTCTCTATGTTTCATTCAGGTTTATTTTTTGGGTTTTTTGGAGGGTCTGTTTTGTTGTGCATTGACTTACTATCTTTCCACCAAGATGTTTCAGGGAGAGAAGGGCATTGTTTAAAGTATGTTTGATGCAAGTCACAACCAGAGAGGATAAAAATTACGAAAGTTGTTGTCCATGCATGGTTGAGTATTATGTCTTTGGTTTTTCAACAATAGCTAATTTTCAATAAAGAGATTATCCTGTAAGACTGAAATAGCTTTGGAAAGGAGTCAAAGTTTCCCAGTTACGTGGTAGAAGTTTGCTATTATCACTGGTTAGCTCTAATTAACACAAGAATGAGATTTGGATGACATCGCAGGGGGGTGTAAGTGCCTTTGTTGTGTGACTCTTACTGTTTGTGGAAGAACCAACTCTTGCGGGAAACATAGACTCTGCAGCCATTGGAATATAATTATGTGTGTTTTATTTGTTTTTACAGAACAGATGCAAGACAAAGAACAAAGTATGAGATATTGGAATGTAATTTCGAAACATATGTTTCCAAAATTATGGAAACATCCTGGATGATAAATAAATCCTTTCAGCCTCAGAGGGTACAGGCTTGTAAGGCTGAGGGGGAGTGGGGTGTCAGGCGGGGAGGAACACGGTTTAAGTAACAGGCTAAAGAGTACACACATCAAAGCTATTAAAGCATAAACCCCCAGATTTAAAAACGTGAGAGGCAGAAGATTATGTACGGTTTTATAGAGCCCATTTGAAATGAGGGATAGAACAAAAGAATGTGTGATTGAAGCTCTTGAAGAGATTTATTTCAAGAGAGAGGCAAACATTTTGCTCTGATACCAATTAACCAGAAAAAAGCACCACGTCATAAATGCCAATATTAAAAATGTAAATCCCACACCCGAGGGTGTATTGAAGACAGGTCACAATGCTTTGAAGATGAAATGCATAAAGAGATAACAGGAAGAGAGTCATTCAACCACCCAGACTTCCTGCTTAGTTCTGTGTTTTGTTTGCTGGTGAGATTTTTTCAATGGGGTAAAAGGTGCTTGTTTGGGATAGTTTGGTCACTTGACCTGGTATAATGTGGGGTTCCCATATCATCCAAGAGAATTTATTATGGCAACTCCAGAAGACCCTCTTCATCATACTTTTTCATCTGTACTACCCTGGAGATACCCCAGAGATATCTATGTTATATTGAATAGCATAGTTCACCTAGTAGATGTGTAGAAATATTTACAAAATACAGAGTGAAAACCATCAAATGATATGTATAGCACTTTTATGCCTTTTAAAGTATATTCACCTCCATTAACTTAGTGATTCCTCACCATAATTCTGTACAGAAGGTAAAGTTCATAGAGTCTTTTCCTTTGGAGTTTGGGATGAATTTAGGGTGATTAGGCCAGCTCTTTCATAAAGGAAAAGAGGGCCAGGGAGGCTGAGAGATATTTATACTCATTATCCTACTCAGGAAACTGAACAAAAAGAGAGCTGACCTTCTCAGTCACCAGCAGCATTGTGTGTTGCATCGTGGGTTTCTCTCATTGATAATAAGGCACCCCGGCCTTCTGGGAATGAAAATACACTAAGAAGTCAAATAAAAAGTGTTATCTGGAATAGAGATGTCTGTTGCTACAAAAATATTCAACTCATCGTTACTGAACTAAGATAATAAATCTCTTTACCTTTTGTATTTTGGTGCATGGAAACGTTATCTTTTATGATCATAGGTGTTGCTTCATTATTTAAAGCATACTTGTTATTGCAGGAAAGACAAGCTCTCGCTTGATTTATAATGGAATGATTATGCTTTGAGTTAAATGAAAGTTCAAAGGAAAATGAATTCTAAATAAGAATAATTGAAGAGATTCAAGGTTCATTTGAGTTTATATTCATCAAGGCGATTGTCTCCAGAAATCCTCTTATTTAAAGCAACAGGACAGATCATAACTTACAAACTTTGCCTTTATGACATCACTTTATTCTATATATCATAATCAGAAATGTTAAGCCTCAGCAGTAATTTATACAAAACGTATTGTTACAGAGTTATAAATGTCATTAAGTGGTAGACTTATGCCTCAATGTCATGCAAGTTGAACTCTGGATTTTAAAAAATTACCCATAATGCAAGTATTCTATAAAAATATTCTTAGTCCTTTCTCCTCCAGAGCGGTTTCATATTAAAAGTTCAGTTTCATTTTACACCTGTACTCTGCTCTGGGAAGTGCAACCTTTATTTCTCCTTCATGTTTTTAAAGTCACCTTCTTAATTCTTGTAGAACATAACTCAAACAACTGAAAATGTTAGGAATGAATTTACAGTCCCTCTGGCTACTCTCTGTCTGGGATGGAAAGGAGAGTGAAGCTGGAGATAACTTTTCCTGCCATCAAGGGACACGTAGAGGGAAGAGGTGATGAATTGTAATGTGCCAACTACTTTTGATTATTCAGGGACTTTTGATGGAATCTGTGGATTGTTCAGGTCTCTGGTTTTCTATTTTGGCTCAGTTTACCGCTCGGGGCACCTCTGGTGGCCAGGGACAACTGTCCATCTACATATGGTAGGCCTCTGAAGAGAAAGTGGCAAAGGAATGACCCCCTTCTGAGCCTTACTCCTTGTCAGACACAGGGTAGAATTTTCACAAATATATTTTCATTAAATCTTCACTTTAAACTTACAAGGAAGGTACTATCATCCCATTTTATAGATGATAAAGGCTCAGGATGCTTCATTCATTTCTCAAATCCTTATTGAAGTTATTCTATGTTCTAGTCCTGGGGAAGAGGTGTTAAATGGAAGAGAGGAGATCTCTGTCCACTTTGAGCTTAGAATGCAGTATGGGAAAAATTAGACAAATCATCTCACACATAAATTATAAAATTACAAATGGTGATGCACGTGATAAATAGAAATTATTAGGGATTAAGAAGTTTATAAAAGGGTGATCTGATCTGATTTGTGGGGCCAGAGAGGTTGTCCATGAGGGTGTAATGTTTGAGCTGACAATTAAAAGATGGCATAAAAGTCATCAAAGTCTGCACAGCTACCCAGACACCAGATTCTATCCATGTCACAGTACTTCATGTAGTTGAGACTGTGAGCTGAAACCAGCCCTTTGACTCCAGGCACCAGTCACGCTCCACTGGCTTCTCCTTCCACAGACTCTGTGTTTGTGGGAGTTGGTGATGGCAGATTGGAGGCACTCATGGGTCCCTATGGCTTCTCAGCAAGCTACACCCACGACACCAAGCAGCCCTCCTCTCTGCATTCTTTCCCTTTGCTTCCTGGTTCCATCTAGGTTAAACTTGGGCACTGGCGGCAGGGGTGACCCTCTGGCATTGCTCCTGGTTGGGGAGAGGCCAATTTCCAACACTTGGGAGGGGTTTGATGAACGACCCATTCAAGCCAGAGTTCAGAAACATTGCCCAGGGCCTCTCAAGCTTCCCAGGGTCTGTCTCCTAGTCTAACTCTCATTGTTCAACCCTACTTTCCAGATCAAAAGCGATGGTGGGGATTGGCCACCTGCCTGAAGAACTCCTTGACCCACTGAGGGACTGTGGTCGGGATCCTGGGAACAGCTAGGGGAGGTGGTTGGAGTCCAACCAAACATTTCTCGTTCATGTTTCCACCCGCTTTGTGTCTGGGGGGTGAGCTGCCCTGCTGGACATGGTTGCCACCCAGAGCCGACCTTCCGGCCAGGGACAGGGGTGGGAGCAGCTGATGACGGAGGAGAGAAGTCGGGGAAATGGAACATCAGAAGTTGGGTCTTCTGATAATTTTTTTACCTTTCCTCCAGATTATAGAAAAGGATGTAATTCCTTGAAGAAATTGAGGCACTAGATAACTTTTCAAAGACGTTCCTCCAAAACACAAAGACAAAAAGGCCTAGGGAAAAAAGTCTTTCTTATTTAAAATTTTTTAATTTTCTAAATTTCTACTACTGGTGATTTATTATTTTGGGTTAAGCAGCATTGCCTTTTTGGTTCAGTGCTTTTGTTAAAACGCATAGTCTGGGGAGAAGGGAAGTTTTCAGTCCTGGACACCTTAATGTGAATGAGTTCATCATTTCCCTTTTCTGAGATTGGTGGAAGGGCAGCTGGAGGGCTGTGGGTACCTGGAGAATAGGTTGCTAAAGTGGGGGACGTAGGCAGCAGCTTATTTCACTGGGCCTCAGTTCTCCTGTCTTTAGCAAAAAGCAGCAGTTATGATCACTAGGGGGCGGAAGCAGGCCAGCAATTGGTCTCTAGTCCTTGTTACCAATTCTGAAAACCCAAGTTGGCAAATATGCATTATTAGTGCTCTTTTTTCCCTAGGAATCTGGAGTTCCTGCAAGCTGGTATGAATGTGTGAGTTAGGCCACTGTAATGCAATGAAGCAACTCCTCAGAAAATAAAAGCCCTGTGTAGGTAAAGCAAATACCCAGCAGATTCCATCAATGAACTTGGGTATTGTTCTCCCATTGCTTTTATTCTGAAAATCTCTCAGAGCTAAAATTCAAATGAGAACATTTGAAGTCAAACTGGTTTGTTAAATCCATACTGGTACCCTTGATTTCACAAAAGGATGAAAACTTACACAAAGATACATTTTTTCTTCTTATGGAGGACAAACTCTCTGGGGGAATGGTGAAAAACTATCTCCTTCGCAGTCAAACATATATTGTACTGTTACGGATGGCTCTGTTCTTACTGAATAAATCTTGCTTAGCAACCTACCTCCAGAGTAAATAATAAATCACCGCTGAAAGCTCCAGGCATTTAGCTCTGTCTGGGCAGTAAAACTTTGCAATGGTCTTGACAGCATTTTGTAAAATCATAATTGCTTAGGGAAAGTGATTCTGGATGTCTTAAAATGTTCAGAATTAAAGAGTAGCTGTTCCTTTGAGGAAAATTATCCTAATATCATGTGTGTGTGTTATCCTTTATAAGAAGTCTAGATTATAATCTACAGACCCTCTTCATTTCTATTAAGGATGTGATACAAGAATTTGACTAGAAACTAGCAGTCACATGCATCACATTCAGGTTTTATAGGAAACTTTGTGACAATTAGAGCAAATATGCTCAGTTGTCTGTGCACAATACACTATATGCAGCCTGAAATAGGTCCCACTAAAACACAAATGTTGAAATCCTAGCCCCCATACCTTAGAAGGAGGAGTTGGCATCTTTCAGTGAGGTCATTAGGATGGGCCCTAATCCAATATGACTGGTGTCCTTGTAAAAAGCGGAAACATGGAGACAGACGAATACAGAGGGAAGACCGCATGATGACACAGAGGCAGGCATCTATGAGCCAAGGAGGCAGGCCTCTGAGACCAATTCTGCAGATACCTTGATCTCAAACTTTTGGTTCCCAGAACTGGGGGAGAAATAAATTACTGTCATTTGAGCAGGCTAGTCTGTGACCCTTTGTTTTGGCATCCCTAGCTAGCTAACTCTATGTATATATGTATTATATATATATTAAAATTGTTTTCAGAAGTCAATGTATTAAAAGGATTTCTTTACATATTTAAAATATGGCTCATGATCTGGGTTTAACAGTTTTAATATCAGTAATTTTAAAGTGCAATTGTTTAAAATGAAATAAAATATTTATAGAAACTCCTATTGTTGAGCTAATCACCCCTCTGTAAGTTGCCGTTAAGTCAATGCACTGTGTTTGTGCCTGGATACTCTGTAAGTGTCTGACTGTTCCAGTTTCTCAACCTTGGCAAGCAGGAAGGTACCTTTGGGTATTGCTCTTTTCTATCTTTCCTCCAAATTGTCACAGGACATTTAACCCCAGGTTTTGCAGTGTAAGTGAAGTTAAACAACAGTGCATTGTTCACAGGCTCACCTCTGTGACGGGATATGGATGAGAATCATCTCGACTGCCTCCCCACTTCTGGCATCACTCCGAGAAGTGTCAAGAATGTATAATCAAAACCCCAGAGGGGAAAGATGAGCTAAGCAGTTCAAAATAGTTAGAGCATAGAATTGAGCTAGTTTTTCAAAATGGATAATGGGCTTGAGTTTTTAATCTCTTTTTGTTTACTCACCTCAATCACCAGGTGTGTTGAAAGCTCATTGGAGGAGAATTTGGACCAGCAGTCAGGAGGCTGGGGTCCAGCCTACCCCAGGGATCTCTGCCTACTTCCTTCTAGCACTAACACTCTCGATAGTAACTAAGTGTTTGAGGCCAGGGGGGGCAGGTATTGGGTCTAAAACAGCCCTTGGCAGAATGGACAAGTTCAACGTTCCTTCTCTGGCCCAGAGGCCTGGTGGTGTCTCCTTTCCAAGGCTAGTTTTGCATCCATGAGACCCACTCATTTCACCCGTAGGTACTAATAGATCAGTTCTACTAATAGATCAGTTCTCTGGTGTTACCTTCTTTTCCATCTTTCTCTCTAGCAAAACTAGTTCTCTAGAGAGTACCGAGCATATGTCATTTACAACTTAGTGCAAGTTTAATAGGTTACATTCAAAATCACGTTCCTTAACTTAGCTGTAGGACCGTCTCCTTCGGAGAGCAGTTTCAGTCATCTGGGAGGGTGGGGAGGCATCTTTGAGGGTCAGGAGCTTCTTATGCTTCTGTCAGGTAGGTAACCCCCTTCTTTGCTGGGGAGAGAAGGCCAGGTGTGAATAAAAGAACCATGTTAAATGACTGCTGTGAGTTTGTAATGAATAGGAAACATCTGTGACCAAGATTAAAAGCCCAGGTCTGGTTGACCTCTTCCATCTTCATCCTCTTCAGTTCAGTTCAGTCACTCAGTCGTGTCCGATTCTTTGCGACCCCATGAATCACAGCATGCCAGGCCTCCCTGTCCATCACCAACTCCTGGAGCTTGCTCAAACTCATGTCCATCGAGTTGGTGATGCCATCCAGCCATCTCATCCTCTGTCATCCCCTTCTCCTCCTGCCCCCAATCCCTCCCAGCATCAGGGTCTTTTCCAATGAGTTGACTCATTGACTCATGCGACCAATGAGTCGCATGAGGTGGCCGAAGTATTGGAGTTTCAGCATCAGTCCTTCCAGTGAACACCCAGGACTGATCGCCTTTAGGAGGGACTGGTTGGATCTCCTTGCAGTCCAAGGGACTCTCAAGAGTCTTCTCCAACACCACAGTTCAACAGCATCAATTCTTCGGCATTCAGCTTTCTTCATAGTCCAACTCTCACAACCATACATGACCACTGGAAAAACCATATCTTTGACTAGACGGACCTTTGTTGACAACGTAATGTCTCTGCTTTTTAATATGCTGTCTAGGTTGGTCATAACTTTCCTTCCTAGGAGTAAGCGTCTTTTATTTTCATGGCTGCAATCACTATCGGCAGTGATTTTGGAGCCCCAAAAAATAAAGTCTGACACTGTTTCCACTGTTTCCCCATCTATTTCCCATGAAGTGATGGGACCAGATGCCATGATCTTAGTTCATCCTCTTAGGTGGGTGCATATTTAGTACGTATTTTCTTACTCTGGGCAACTTAGTGCCACACTAAGTTATCTGAGCCATGAAGCAGCCCAAGTCCAACGGGCAGCAGGACAGGACAGGACTTGACCAGCTTCCCAATGATGCCTGCTTTCTTGCCTCTGTCTGATGCAATTTGGGCAACAGAACATGGCACACCACATGAGGAGAACAGTAAGATATTTTTTCGGGTGATTGAATGAATGAATGAATGGTTGTGTCTTACGAGCTTATGGGGAGACCCCACTTTGGGTCTCTCAATGTATTTTCCTGCTGCCTACTGTAGTTAGGTGTGCTTCTATGCTGCATACCACACTTATGACACTATGTAGCATGTTGTACTATGTAGTATATGCTACATATACACATATAAGCACATACTACATATGTTATATCCATAAGACATGTGAAAGGGAAAATGAAAGTTGCTCAGTTGTGTCTGACTCTTTGTGATCCCATGGACTGTAGCCCACCATGCTCCTCTGTCCATGGGATTCTCCAGGCAAGAGTACTGGAGTGGGTTGCCATTCCCTTCTCCAGGGGATCTTCCTGACCCAGGAAAAAAACCGGGGCCTCCAGCATTGCAGGCAGATTCTTTATCATCTGAGCCACCAGGGATGCCCCCAAACAGGGGTTAGATGCCATGATGTAGGTGGCGATGCCTTAACCAAAGGCATGCTGTCAGGCCAGAGAGCTTCTTCCATCCTAGTCAAGGGGATGGCTAATCTTTTCTCCTTTCATACAACACATAGAAGACATATACCCCAAATTAAAAGGTTGAGAAAAAACCTAAGTACAAATAGAAGTTCTAGTATTTCTTTCTAGACCCCAGGGGGTGTAAATGTACATCTTGTGGTGGGAAGGACTGAGCCCCCACTTCAGGATCACTTGCTTAGTGCAATATTTTTATGTCTGACATTGACCGGAATCTATATTCCATCCATTGGATGAAGGAAAACCAGAATTCAATTAGATGAATGTTCGCTGAAGGCCTGTCTCATCCTGGATAGTCTGCTAAATGCTAAGGGGTTAGTGACTCTATGCCTGGGATTATTCCAGGCAGACCTGATTTAAAATACTCATTTTCATTTTCCCACAAGTATACTCACCCTGGCTGGTTGCATGCCCAGAGTTTTAGTATAAAAAGTATTGTAACAATTGCTATGGAATAACCAAAGGATGGAGAAGACTGCTCCTGTTCCTCAGGTCTTATTTTGGCTTATATTGTGTTAGCAGTGGCCACAGTTAAAAAACAAAACAAAACAAAAAAACAACAGGGCTGCCAAGGAGGAGCATATGGGAGCTCTAGATATCTTGGTGATGTGGTGATGTCTGTTTCTGAACCCAAAAGGAGGGTGCACAGATTCCCCTTAACAATTCTTATTTAATCCATAATACGGGAGTCATGTATGGATGTGAGAGTTGGACTGTAAAGAAAGTTGAATGCTGAAGAATTGATGTTTTTCAACTGTGGTGTTGGAGAAGACTCTTGAGAGTCCCTTGGACTGCAAGGAGATCCAACCAGTCCATCCTAAGGGAGATTAGTCCTGGGTGTTCATTGGAAGGACTGATGCTGAAGCTGAAATCCCAATACTTTGGCCACCTGATGCAAAGAGCTGACTCATTTGAAAAGACCCTGATGCTGGGCAAGATTGAGGGCAGGAGCAGAAGGGGACGACAGAGGATGAGATGGTTGGATGGCATCACTGACTCAATGGAGATGAGTTTGAGTAAACTCAGGAAGGCCTGGAGAGCTGCCTTCCATGGGGTCGCAAAGAGTCGGACACAACTGAGCGACTGAACTGAACTGAACTGAACAGGTACAGGGACACTTCTGAAAGATGAGCAATTTTATTAAAAGCAAAAGGAAATAAAAGAGGACATTAAAATCAAAGAGCCCTCTGGGATTGAGCACAAATAGAATGAAACAGGTCATATGTTATTCAGACTGGTGGGGCTGAAACAGTCGGGGGAAGCTTTGCCGATGTGTATGAATGTGAGAGTTGGACCATAAAGAAGATCGAATGCTGAAGGATTGATGTTTTTGAACTTTGGTGCTGGAGAAGATTTTTTAGAGTCCCTTAGACAGCAAGGAGTTCAAACCAGTCAATCCTAAAAGAAATCAACCCTGAATATTCATTGGAAGGACTAATGCTGAAGTTGAAGCTCCAATACTTTGGCCACCTGATACAAAGAGCCAACTCGTTGGAAAAGACCCTGATGCTGGGAAAGATTGAGGGCAGGAGAAGAAGGGGGTGACCGAGGATGAGAAGGTTGGATGGCATAAGACTTCCCTGGTGACTCAGATGGTAAAGCGTCTGCCTACAATGAGGGAGACCCAGGTTTGATCCCTGGGTTGGGAAGATCCTCTGGAGAAGGAAATGGCACCCCACTCCAGTATTCTTGCCTGGAAAATACCATGGACGAGGAACATGGTAGGCCACAGTCCATGGGGTCGCAAAGAGTTGGACACAACTGAGCGACTTCACTTCACTGACTCAATGGAAATGAGTTTGAGCAGACTCTGAAAGATGGCGAAGGACAGGGAACCTTGGAGTGCCATACTCCCTGGGGCCGCAAGGACTTGGACATGGCTTAGAGACTGAACAACAACAACTGTGAGGCCTGGAAGCACAGTGGCATGTGTGGCATGTGGAAAGCCTCTGGGACTCTCGGGGCGAGGTGAACAGTGAGAGCTAAGTATGGCAGTGAGGCTGAGCTGGAAGGTCTGAACATCAGCCCAGCAGGTCATGGGAGGGCAGCAGATGGGTGTTCATTCTGAGTCATGGGGTATCTAGTGGAGATATAGGTGAAAGTAGTTGTGGCATGTTTTGAAAGCCAGACAGAAGAGTTTCAAAATCAATTTGAGGGCACTGGAGAGCCATTGTCTAAAGTGAATTTGGAGAAGGTTAATTTGAAGCTGTGAAGAAATGCTATCTGTTGATGTTATCTTCTGACACCCCCTCATTCCATCCATCTCTGTTTGTGATGCAGAAACAACCCCTTTATTGGCTCCCTCTCTCTCATCTTAACACTGTGGTCCACTTCCTGTACTTTTGGCTAAGAGATCTTCTAAAAATGCCATCTGACCATAGCTCTTCCCAGCTCAAACATGTTTAAATCGCCCCCACCATCTTTTCCATAAAGACCAAATGCCCTTATGCCTTTTCCCTTGTCCTCCTTTCCAGGTTTTTCTTCCACTTCCCACAAGAAAACTGAAGGCCTTGTACTTCCCTGAGCCCTCCACCCTTCCTGCTGTTTACCTGAGCCATGAGACCCCCCAGCACCCCCCAACTTCCTCTTACCCTGGCTGACTTTGGCTCATTCTTCAGACTTGGCTCAGCCATCAGAGTTCTCTTGAACGTCACAGCTCAGAGTGTGGTCTGTGCACCAGCGTCATTCTCAGTATCTCCTGGATCTAGTTGGGGATGTAGAATCTCAGGCCCCGCCTCAGACCCACTGGGTCAGATCTGCATTTATCAAGGCCTCTAGGAGGATTGTGTGCATAGTGATATTCAGAAGCACAGCTCTGGGCATTCTGGTCCACTCCCTTCACCACCCCCAACTGTGGAAGAATCAGGCTCCCATGCACTCCTGGAAGCCTTCCTAAGTGGACCTTGATATCTTTTTATTTCCCTGTGTTTCCTTCCTTGATTTTGACATCTCTGAGGACCAGGATGACATCTTATTCATTTTTGGTGGCTGACTCAGTGACTAGTTTAGTGTCAGCACACAATAGATGTTAAAAAAATGCTTGTTCCATGAGTGAACCATCAGCAACAGCCTCATATCATGAATGGTGATCCACTGTTACTCTCACACCATTGGTGACCAGTATAAAGGAGATCCCATACAGGATGCTTTGTTGAGACTTGGTTTGGTTTCAAGCATCTATTTACCCTAAATGAGCTGTGAGGCCAGCCAGGCCCCTGGTACCTGCTGGAGCCCAGAGCCCAGGCTTGTGATGCTGACATTTAAATTCAAGAGACTCTCCTATTAGTAGGACTGCTTTTAAACAGCTGCTTCATGGGGAAGAACCAACTGTTCATGAAAAACAACCTTGTCAATTAAACAACATTCTCCTTCTGATCAAAGATCCACCTTGAAGACTTTTAATTTGGCCTTAAAGTGAGGATTCAGGGACTAAGCGACATGGGGATCACCTTTGACTGCTCACCCTTAGTGGGGAGCCCTCGTCAGGACTCTTGGCTCTGTGCACAGAATGGGGAGCTCACCCTAGCTCTAGAACTGGCTTTTCTCTCTATCTTGGAGACGGACATGGGTGACGCTTATGCCAGAGCTTCAGCAGTGAGAGAGCCTCCAGTTGACCTTGGAGCCCAAAGGACACAGTTAGACCTGCCTCAGTCTTTCAAGGCCCAGTTAAAAAGCCTGGAGCATTGTCAAGGGGGGCAGGGGAACCTGAAGATTCCGAGGCTTGGCCTTGGAAGTACATGAACAGATTTTTGATGCTTCTCCCTTCTACCCTGAATTTTCTGTAGCCCAAATGAACTTAAAAAACATGTCCTCTGTTTGTGATGAAAGGAATAGCTTGTGTTAGCAAAGTCCTTAACTCTTCAATTCACTTTCCAATCTTGGATGCCACTTGGTCCTCATGGGAGGCAGCAGAACAGTGTCAGAGACTTTACTTTAGACGTGTGGGACTAAAGTGCAGAGAGAGGGGAGACCAACCTCGTGTCATGTGACTAGTGGGGTTGAGCTGAGGTTGGGACCCAGGGCTTGCGACTCAGTGCAGAGCTCTTTGCAGCCTGCTTCTTGATTTTACAAGATGGATTCCTGCATGTGGATACCACATGCCAGGATGGAAACACACCTTGTCTATTAATTCTCACTCCTCTGAGAGATAGGAACTCTATCTTCCTCATCTGCCAGATTGGGAAGTCAAGGTGGACATCCCGTTTTAGCCAGACAAATGTCTCCTGCAGGACCCCAGCTCCAGTGTGATTCCTTGGGTTCTCTCCTGATTTCCTAGCAGCCATGGGTACTCCTCCTTACTCTGCTCTTGAATCTGTTGGTCTCTCCTCTATAGCATCCATCATCTTATGGGATGGTAATCATTGGCCTTTGAGTGGTTTGAGGGTATCATTTTTTTTTTTTTTTTTTTGACAGGATTCAACCCTGGGTAATAATATTCTTTCTCCTTCCTTTGCAATTTTGCCTGAACTTTTGTTTCTTTGGTGTCCTCTGGGGTAAAAGAAAGCGTATTATACATCAGGGCACATTTGACAGATACAAGTGATTATACTAATAGTGGGATTATTTCCCCACGTGTCTAATGTGTTCAGGCTTCTTTCAAATGAAATGAGTTTAAAACTCATCCCTAAAAACGAAATGAAGTCTTTAAGTTTTATTCTACCTACCTCCTTCTTTTATCTGGATTTTAAAACCTTTTTGTTTTTAATGAGAGTGATACTGTGCTGCCCATAATTTACTTTAAAATACTTTGATACAGATAGCTTGATTTTATACTTATATATCTTTATATATATATATACTCACACACATGGATATATATATATATGTATACACATATATTCATATAGCTATATCTGTATCTACCTATCTGTATATCTATCTACTTCTCTGTGTTTGCACACCACAAAAGCATCCTCATGTTGGTATATGTGATGTGTGTGTATTTGTATATATGACCTATATCTCAGGTACAGTCTGTTACCCTAAGAGGGAGCATACACTTCTGGGCAAGTAGTTAGTGTTTTGAAAACTTCTAGTTAGTTAGAAGCCAATACTCCAGAGATGGACTTCAATTATCTTTGTAACCAACACGAGAGGTTTTACTTTTTGTAGGTGAAAAAAATAGTGTTCAAGATCTGTGGATTGGTTAGAAATATTGCAGTGACCCTCCCCCTTTGCATAACAGAACATAGGAACATAGTCCAGAGGTCCACACCTTTCCAAATGATGCCAGATGTTTCCTTTGGAAATGATCCTGTACCAGCCACTGATTAGAGAATTCTGGTCCCACAAATCTAACTATAAAATCAGCTGAAACCTGCTGCTAGTCTAACATCACATCTTCCTTTGGTGAACCTAAAACTTTCTACAGGGATGGAGAGCTGGAATGTTACGCTTACAGATTTGGTTGTATGAGCATTTTGGAGCCTGCTTGCTAAGTGAATGAGTGTATATGTGGTAGAATTTTGTCTGGGACTTAATTTTATTTTTTATTTATTTATTTATTTTTTTGAAGGGACTTAATTTTATTATAAGCAAGTGGTGGGGTTTCCCAGGTGGCTCGGAGGTAAAGAATCCACCTGCCAAAGCAGGAGACACAGGAGACATGGGTTCAATCACTGGGTCCAGAAGATCCCATGGAGAGAATAACGGCAATATTCTTGCGGAATATTGCATGGGAAATCCCATGGACTGAAGAGCCTGGAGAGCTACAGCCCGTGGGATCACAAAAGGGTTGGACATGACTTAGAGACTAAACAACAGCAACAATCAAATGGCAAGGGGAGAGATCTATAGACCCCACCCACCTCTAGCTATTGGATGCTGCCCATGTTTACTAGAAAGAACCTAATAACCGTGAACAACCAAGTTGGCTTAGGTGAAATCACAACAGAAGATAATGGAAAAACTGAGTTCATCTCTTAGTCTTTGGCCCATTAGATTGCTTTATTTCCATTCTTAGGATATTCCATCATCAGCCTTCTCAGTTTTGCAAAGGAGGCTGATAAAGTATCCTCTAAGCAAACAACAAGAACACAGCACTGCGAATGATATCTTAGCTTCGTCTTATCATGGCTCTGAAATTTAGTTTTCAAAATACGCTGGGAGCCAAGGATGACATGGATGCCCCTGTGATGAGCGTCATTCTGTCCAGAGAGAGAGAGGATTGCTTGACAGTGTACACAAGGGCAGTAATGATGGCAGCACTGCTATCAATCCAGGGTTACTGGGGAAAGACTCCAGTTGCTTTAGCACGTTTTTCCACGTGGGGCCTGTTAGGATTGAGGGGAGAAGTTTGCTGCAGATTTTGTGGGAATCCATGGCAGCTCAGCATGCTTTAGATGGTGGGGTAAATCCTGAGAAGTCTCATTTCTAGGGTTGGAAGCTATAGAGGGATTTTTTTTTTTTTATACACATGCAATAATAACTTGGCAAAAAGAGTCTGTATGTAGAAGAGAATCCTGGAATGAGATACATCAACTGTTAATTATGGTTGTCTTTGGATGGTGGAAACGTGGATAGTACTCTTCTTTCGACTTTGGTTTTTTCCAAAACCTTTGAGTGCCTGATGATACGATTTTGAGGCACTCAGTATAGAGTCTTTCAGCCTTGAGTGAGTTGGGGGTACAGTGTCCAAGCTCTGACTTGGCCACAGGGTGACAGCAACCCAGACTGGCCCCTTGGGCATTGCCAGACTTATTATAGGAGAAAAGAGCCCAGAGAGGGAAGAGAGTTTCTTAATAGAGAAATGGAGGCTTGGATCATCTTAATTTCAATATGAGAAGAACAGTGACCGTTTTTAAATCCCAAGTTTCTACAACAGGTCATGATGCATCAGAAGCATTTCCCCAAGTTACTAGATACTTTAGCTAGATATATCCAATATAAATATATATATATATTGGAGTCCCACCATCCAAACACACACACTAAATTAAGGATTGAATGTTACGTCATTGAATGGCTGGATTATTGTTCAATGAACGATAACTCTACAGTTGGACATTTAGATCTTTTCATTTTTCATCACATATTACAATGAATATGATTGTGCATAAAGCTTTCTTTGGTTTGTTTCTGATAACAGTAATACTAATAAGTGTTTATGCAAGCTGCCTACCCTTCTAGAACTTCAAATTTTGTTGGCAAGGGACTTCCCTGGTGGTCCACTGGTTAAGAATCTGCCTGCCAATGCAGGGGACATGTGTTCGATCCCTGATCTGGAAAGATCACACATGTTTCAGAGCAACTAAGCCCATGGGCCACAACTACTGAAGCCTGTGTGCCTAGAGCCCATGCTCTGCATAAAGAGAAGTCACTGTAATGAGAACCCCTTGCACTGCAATGAAGAGTAGCCCCCCACTCACCTTAGCTGGAGAAAGTGAGCGTGCAGCAACAAAGATCTGATGCAACCAAATAATCCAATTAATTAAAAAAGAAACAAAAAATCAAAACTTGGTTGGCAAGTAGGGTCAGGGACACAAGTAAAATAATAAGATGACACAGGACGAGATCCTATAGTAATCAGCGACAAATAAGTTGTACAGCTAATGCCATAAATTAAGGTGAAGTAGGAATTGAAATATTACTTATACGAGTTTACTAAACTCACCTGATGTTTGGTTTCAGATAAAGCTGAGTTCAAATACAGATACTGACATTTATTTGCTATGTGACTTTTGGATAAGTTACTTAACGCTTGACATATCTTTTCTGAAAGATAATTTTTTTGGGGGGGGTGATGAAATGCTTCATCTTGGGTTTAAATCCAATAAATGCATGCCAGAATATGAGATGTTTTTATGTAGCTGTGAGTTTTAAGGAGAGATAATATTTTATTGGGCCATTCTGGAGTCCTTGAGTCACACCAAGTGTAAGTTTACACCTTCCCCTGAATTCCGTACAAGTTTAGAATGTGGTACAGAGTGTCCTAGTTAATTCACGTCACTCATTCATGTAACTTATATTCACTGGCACTTAACATGTGTCAGGCACTAGTGGCTATGGGGACTTTTTATATCCTTTTCAAGGCGTATCAGTCTTATCAAAAATGGCCCCAAATCCAGGGTAAAATTATTTTTTCTCTGAGCAATTGAGGGCCTGTATTCCAAACAATTTTTGAAAAAAAGATTAAGTGATATGTATAGTCTGGTTACTAATAAGCTCCCAATGGAAATGCCAGTGAACAGCAAAATGGTGCCTACAAGAAGCCTCTGCCTGGCTCAGCCTTTAGGAGAATCACGTTTGGGGATGACTCCTGTGGCCTAAAGAGCTGCTTATAAAATCTTCCATTGAGGTCAGTGCTGCCAGCCCAGTGAGCACTAGTGATAAGTACTCCAGAGGCTGATGACTAAACTCAGGTGCCTCACTTTACCCCCACTTTTTAGGCAAGCCAACTCAGACTGGAGAACTGGGTCCAGTAATACTGTGACCCCAGGGTCGTAGCCAGCAACATACTTCCACTTCTCTAGTCTTCTCCTAACACTGAATGTTGTCAGTGTTTTTTATTTTTGCCTTGTGTCAAATATTTTTCCATCTCAACAGACTTTCAAGAAGTTGTTCTTAATGGAAACATGGTATTCTATTACCCAGAATTGTTATAATTTGGTTAAACTTCTTGTGACTGGCTGTTTAGATCATTTCAGTACTTTGTTATTCTTCATAAAACTCAATGTTATTATTATTTTTTTCTCAGTTGCTTTCTAGTGAAGCAGTCCCAATATAGATTCCCACTGCACTTTACTTAATTATTTTTCGACTGTGCTGTGTAGCATATAGGATGTTAGTTCACTGACCAGGGGTTAAACCCTGGCCTCCTAGCAGTGGTAGAACTGAGACCTAACCACTGGACTGCCACAGAATTTCCCCGCTCTACAGTTTAGGACAATGCAATTTCTCTGCATGTTAATAGAATGCAATCAGTTCAGTTCAGTTCAGTTGCTCAGTTGTGTACGACTCTGTGACCCCATGGACTGTAGCACGCCAGGCCTCCCTGTCCATCACCAACTCCTGGAGTTTACCCAAACTCATGTCCACTGAGTCAGTGATGCCATCCAGCCATCACATCCCGTCATCCCCCTTTCCTTCCACATTCAATCTTTCCCAGCATCAGGGTCTTTTTGAATGAGTCAGTTCTTTGCATCAGGTGGCCAAAGGATTGGAGTTTCAGCTTCAGCATCAGTCCTTCCAATGAACACTCAGGACTGATCTCCTTTAGGATGGACTGGTTGGATCTCCTTGCAATCCAAGGGACTCTCAAGAGTCTTCTCCAACACCGTAGTGCAAAAGCATCAATTCTTTGGCGCTCAGCTTTCTTTATGGTCCAACTCTCACATCCATACAGGACTACTGGAAAAACCATAGCTTTGACTAGACAGACCTTTGTTGGCAAAGTAATGTCTCTGCTTTTTAATATGCTGTCTAGGTTGGTCATAACTTTCCTTCCAAGGAGTAAGTGTCTTTTAATTTCATGGCTGCAGTCACCATCTGAAGTGATTTTGGAGCCCCCAAAAATAAAGTCAGCCACTGTTTCCACTGTTTCCCCATATATTTGCCATGAAGTAATGGGACCAGTGACAACCCACTCCAGTATTCTTGCCTGGAGAATCCCAGGGACGGGGGAGCCTGGTGGGGTCACATAGAGTTGGACACGACTGAAGCGACTTAGCAGCAGCAGCATTGGGACCAGATGCCATGATCTTAGTTTTCTGAATGTTGAGTTTTAAGCCAACTTTTTCACTCTCCTCTTTCACTGTCATTACGAGGCTATTTAGTTCTTTGCTTTCTGCCATAAGGGTGGTGTCATCTGCATATCTGAGGTTATTGATAGTTCTCCCAGCAATCTTGATTCCAGCTTGTGTTTCATCCAGCCCAGTGTTTCTCATGATATACTCTGCATATAAGTTAAATAAGCAGGGTGACAACATACAGCCTTGACGTACTCCTTTTCCTATTTGGAACTGATCTGTTGTTCGTGTCCAGTTGCAGTAAGAATTTTAAAAATTGTTTGCCAGTATGGTATGTGGAAAATAGGAGATTTCATGATTTAATTTGCATTTCTTTGATCATTGGGGAAAGAAGCTCATTTTTCACATGTATTTGTCATTTATATTTCCTTTTTGTGCATTGCTTGTTCACTCTTTTTCCTATTGGCATGATCATCTTTTTCATATTGATTCACAAGAGCTTTTTACATATGAAGAACACACATTTAATTTTAAGTGTTAAGATTCTAGTTAAAAAGGAAAGTGACCACTATGCAAAGAAAACATGAGGACATTGTATTAGCTAGTTCCAAGTCTTGTTCTTCTCTAATTCGTTGTGTCTGTGGAGACTAGAGTGAGGACTCTAAAATGCAAGTCTGATCTTGTCATTCTCTCTCTTTTTTTAAAAATTAATTTATTTTTGGCTGTGCTGGAGCACTGGGTCTTCATTGCTGCATGTGGGCTTTCTCTAGTTGTGGCAAGCACAGGTTATTCTCTAGTTGCAGTGTGCAGGCTCCTCATTGCTCTGGCTTTTCTTGTTGCAGAACATGAGCACACAGGCTTCAGTAGTTGTGGCACACAGGCTTAGCTGCTCCACAGCATGTGAGATCTTCCCAGAGCAGGGATCAAACCTATGTGCCCTGCATTGGCAGGTGGATTCTAATCCCCTGGACTACCAGGAAAATCCTCTGTTTCCTCTGTTCCTGATTGTACTAGCATACAGTCCATCTCCCACATGCAGAGTGACAGGTTTTTTATTATGATCCTGCTTCCCCTCTTGACTTTCGTTTCCTAACCCTCTATAAGTTCTAAAAGCCATTCATATTGCATCATCTTCAGCTCCCAGAACTGCCAACCTCTCCCTCTCTCTCTCTTTTCTGGGCCTTTGTGCTATATCTTCTGCCTAGACCTCTCTTCCAACTCTTTTTCTGATAACCACCACTCATCATTCAGATCTGCCTTGGACACCACTTCCTTTAGATCAGCGATTCTCAGCCAGGGATGCTTTGTCCTCAGGGGACTGTGTCTGGAGACATTTCTGATCATTATACTGGGGGAGAGTTATGTTAATGACATCTGGTGAGTAGAGGCCGGGCTTCTCAGGCAGCTCAGCTGGTAAAAAATCTGCCTGTATTGCAGGAGACCCCAGTTCGATTCCTGGGTGAGTTCCTCTGGAGAAGGGATAGGCTACCCACTCCAGTGTTCTTACGCTTCCTTGGTGGCTCAGATGGTAAAGGATCTGCCTGCAATGTGGGAAACTTTGGTTTGACCCCTGGGTCAGGAAGATTCCCTGGAGGAGGGCATGGCAACCCACTCCAGTATTTTTGTCTGGAGAATCCCCATGGACAGAGGAGCCTGGCGGACTTCAGTCCACGGGGTCGCAAAGAGTCACACACGACTGAACGACTAAGCACAGCCCAGCACAGTGGGTAGAGGCCAGGGATGCTGCTAAATATTCTATAATGCACAGTATAGCCCTCCACAACAAAGGACTATCTGGCCTGAAATGTCAATAGTAGTGAGGTTGAGAACCCCTGTTCTAGACCTAAAAAAGTCTTTACTAGTCTTCCCTCTGATTTACTAGAGGTAGACTTACTAATCTACCTCTCTCTGCCCTGTCTAAGACTGGACCTTCCTGTGCCCACAGCCTCCCAGAACATTATCCTGTGCTTACCGTGTTCATGGATTTACTACACTGTATTGTAATTTTTCTCTAGGCTAGAAGGTTCTTGAGGGGAAGAACATGTTTTGTTACTCCAGGGCCAGGGTTGAGAATATGGTTGGCAGAAGCAGCTTAGCACATTGTGCAGTGGGGAAACAAAGTGCCTGGACTTGATTCCCAAACTCTGCTACTTGCTAGCTGTGTGCTCTTTGGTGAATGACTAACCTCTCTCTGCCTCAGTTTCCTCTTCTATAAAATGGGGACATTAATAGCATCTATCATGTAGAGTTATTAGGAGGAATACATGGGCTAATGTTGGTGGATTGCTTAGAGAAGTAAGCTCTCTATAAGATTATTGTATAGATAATTTCCTCTAAATAAAGGAATATTAATGAAATGAGCGCTCAATAAATATTTGTTGACTGAACGACCAAGGCTTGCCTTACTCTGGGTTTGGTCATCTCTCCTTTTCTTATCTTTCTCCCATTTCATTCAGCACATAGTAATTTTTTCCAATGATTTGAAAAGCTTCTTTGTAGTTCTTAATTTTTTCTAGGCTCGCATTATATCCCTAAGTAGCCCTGTGATCATGAGCTGCTAATTTTCCTGAAAAATGTTCCTATTTGTGTAAAAGGGCAAATGAGAGTAAGCCAAAATATGGAATCGTAAACACATACACTTCATTTTGGAAATGACTTTCTTTTAAATAAAATATGTATGTGGTTCCTCCTTTTGTATGTGGGGTGTACTATGGAGAGACTTTTACAAGTGAATTTGCTTTAAAAGGAGATTTACTCAAGGTGCACCCAGCACATACTGCAGCAGTGTTGTGTACCATCTCAAATCAGCGTCGGCTGTTACATGTTTGAAGTTAATTTGACGTTGAAGTAAACAAATCAAAGTGTGTTTATGGAATAATTAGGCCCTATTCTCAATGCTGTGGCTAAGAAGTTTTGTCACAATTACTGATCAGTGGTTTTCTTTGTTTTGCTTTTAAAATTCCATAGCAACACACAAAAATAAAGCCGTTGCTGTTACATGGGTACTTATGTAATTCCAGCATCCTGTATGCAGACTATCTGAGGATGAAGTCAACAAATTCTTAGCTGAATCTTCGCTTGGTTCATAGAGTAGAGACTGGTTGGATCTTCAGAAATGGAGAGGAAAAGAGAACTTTTATAAATGTGGTCCAGTCTTCCACAATTGCTTTAAAATGCATATCCCTGTTCGTTTCTTGCTTCCTCTTGTGCGTTGCGGCTTTTTCTCCTTGTCACTGGGGAGAATTGGTTCACAATCTTGTGAAAAGAAGTCTTCCATCCAGATCAACAAGGAAACTTGACATGAAAAACCAAAACGAGGGAGTATCATACTTCATACTTAATTTTTTTTTTTCCCAAAGAAGCTCATTACGTTCCCTAAAGGAGTGTACAGTTGGCCCTCGATATCCATGGGGGATTAGTTCTAGGATCCACCCAGATACGAAGATTTGCCTATGCTCAAGTCTGATACTTGGCCCTGCATATTTGCAGTTTCCACTTCCAGAGATTCAACCAACCACTGATCATAAACATAGTAGTATAGATATTGAGGGGGCCTCCCAGGTGGCTCGGTGGGTAAAGAATCCACCTACAATGCAAGAGACACAGGAGACGTGGGTTTGATCCTTGGGTTGGGAAGATCCCCTGGAGGGGGAAATGGCAACCCACTCCAGTATTTTTGCCTGGAAAATCCCACAGACAGAGGAGTCTGGCTGGCTACAGTTGACAGGGTCACAAAGAGTTGGAAAGACTGAGCATCTAAGCAGGGGTATAGGTATTGAAAAAAATCCAAGAAAAAGTGGACCCAAGACAGTCCAAACCCTTAACTGTTCAAGGAGCAACTTTACTTAATCACGTATACTCAGAGGGGTCTTTTTATGGTGTGCCAGTGGACTCACCGGAAGGTATATTTAGGAGAAGGGATATGCAGGGTATTGCGGACTGGCTGGAGGGCTCGAGATGGAGAGCCTTGCCCAATAAATCTCCCTGAAATTGTTCTGACCCACTAGAAAGGTCTTGGAGTGATCTATTCTCAAACACCATCTCCCTAGTATTTACTCAAAGCAGGCTGGCATTTACAATGGGTCCTTCTACAAAGAATCTGTTTCTTTTCTGATCTTTAAATGAAGTTGTAGATCAGTCCCCAGTTCTTAGCCTAAACGTCAGTTCCATCTTTCCTCCTTTCCTAAACCCCAAGACTCCTTGCCCTGGGCACACAGCCTATTGTTTCCCAACGGTGTCTCTGTCCCTGGAACCGCCCGCTGCTCATTTGAGGTCCTTGGTGACAGTGGCGCTGTGCCACCGTCATATCTCTGGGGTCTGCTGCTGAGTATTATTTTAATTTCTCTTCATCTAAATTCCTCATAGAGCAGCTTTTGAAACAGATTGTCTTATTAAGAGGTACTTATTGTAAAGTAGAGTGAGCTGCACCTTTGATGAAGACAGAAGAGGCCAAGTTTGACGGGTTGGACAGCATTAGACAAAGAGAGTAATTAATGACTTAATTGCCTCTTCACCCTTTCCTTTTTAAGAAAAGTTTTTCTTCTTTTCTTTCAAAACTCACCAGGCTGAAAATTGGAATTCCCAATGCTATTTTACAGCTTAGTGCCAAAAGGAAAAAAAAAAAAAAAAAGAACCCAATTTTTATCTTACATTTTCCTGTAACAGCATCCTCACTTACTTTCTAGAATCATCATCTATTGATTTTACCTGTAGTGGCCTTGGAAGTTGCAGTGATCTGTTTCTGAGAAGTTCAGTACCTTGTATGGATTTCCCTGTGTTGGTTTAAACGCTGATAAGATACATGGCAAATTAATGAAATAAAAATAGCTTTGTCAATAACCAGAAGAGAAGCCACTTTCAACATTTGTTCAGTACTCATTGCTTTTCAGGGCCTAGACAAAATTAGTGGGTAGGATTAAAGAATATATTCGTCTTTTATCCTATGTTTGAGTACTTGATCACAGAGGCATGGTTTAATCCAAACATCAATAGCGCCTCGTCAATTTCATCAGAGACAGCTGTCAAAGTGGACTTTGGGTTTGTTAGGGCTTTGTGTTTTATCCTTTTTTAAGGTCATGGAGTATTTTCTTTGATTCTTGATGCTGAAATCTTTCTTAATCTTCTAAACTTGAGAAACATCTGTTAAGATTTAATAGGACAGTTTTTGTCTTAAAATTAGAGCCCATCTTGCAAATCATTCTACCTCTTTTCCTTTTCTGCTCCGATTTGGAAAACTGGGGAGCTGGGATGGAGGAAGGGAAGCCCATGTCCCTTATGAGACAGAAGTTCTTCTGGTCAGCGTGCAAAGAGTGTGTTGGAGTGATGCTCAGGCAGGGCACGACATTTCTGAATGCTGGATGCTGGAAACTGGTGTTCAATTTTATTTTATTTCCTGGTGACATTAGCAATTTCCCTATAGCACATCATTTAGCCTGGGATCTGAGTGGCAGATTTATGGATACTCGTGAATAATGAGACAAAAATGATGTAAGGAAGAGAAACAGCTGGAAATAGGAATTTTAACCTTTTCCCGTAAGCCTCCTTGTTACTGGATTGCATTGTGTCAACAAAATTTAGTAGCTAACATAGCTGGAGGTACAGTAACGGCATCTAAAAATACACGCCTCCAAATACATACAGACAGCTGTCATCTCTGGTGACAGAATATATTAGTCATTATCCTCATCAGTAGACACAAAATCATCGCAGTTTTCATAATGGAGGCATTTCATACCACATAATTGCTAGTGATTTTGGAGGTCCTCCGATAAAGCCACCACCATTGTAATCACTGTGTTTTCATTTACTTACTTTTTGTATTCTTAACTTGGATATTAACACCTCAACCAGAGTGCTTCACAGGGAAACATTAAAAGCCTTCTAATTTATTGCTTCAGACACATTCTCACCTCCTCTTGACAAGGAACACGGGCTGGAAACTTCTGTTCTGAGCAGAAGGGGGTCCAAGCCCTTTCCCACTGAAGGTGCCAATATCCGAATCCAAACCTTCTCTAAATGTATTGGAAAAAGATGTCTAACTCCCGAGAACTGGATTTGTACCATTTTCCAAGGGTTTGTTTCTTGCTCCTTCTCAAATGCAGGAAGGAATCCCCTGTGCAGAGCCTGTGGGAGGTGGTGGCAGGAGTGGAGAATCTGGACGCTTGGTGCCACCTTTAGGAGCCTTGTGACTTTGGGGAGCTTTTTGATCTGTCCTGAGCCTCAGATTCTTAGTGGAAAGTGGGGATTAATCATAACCACCTTTCAGCTCTGTTCAGACAACCTGTGAAAGCACTTAGAATGTGTCTGCTGTAGAACAGATGATTAAAAAAGAACAGCTTCTTGGTGTTCCTGCCCCGTTACCCTGTACTGAATTTTTGCCACCTTCCTCCTCTGCCTCGTCATATATATGCATTCTTGTTCCCTTTGCCATTTGATGACTTCTGTGGAACTGGTACCAGATTTACTTAGGAAATGGGAGTAGAATAGCAGCCTCAGCTCTTTCTCCTCTATTTTTCCCTCATTTATTTTTTTCCAGTCTGATAAAGGAGAATTCTTATTGTTACGTGTCTTAACAAGCGTGCGTGATAAGTCACTTTAGTCGTGTCCGACTCTTTGCAACCCTATGGACTGTAGTCCACCATGCTCTTTTGTCTGTGGGGTTCTCCAGGCAAAAATACCAGAGTGGGTTGCCATTCCCTTCTCCAGGGGATCTTCCTGACCCAAGGATCTAACCAGAGCAAAATATTAAGATCTGTCACTTAACTGTACCAGGCATTGTGTCAAATGCTTATATATATTATCACATTTAATCCTCATAATGACCCTGTTGAGTAGATGCAATTCTTATCAACATTTTCCAGAGGAGGAAATTGAGGCCCAGAGAGACTGTGTCACTTCCCTTTGATCACACAGCCGAGAGTCTTGAGAACAAAAAGTATCCCATCTTCATAGAGCAAGTAAGACCCAGAACGGAGCAGGGGTCTGGAAGCCCAATAGTTTTATCCTTGCAGCATTTTTTGATTGTCAGTCACCATCTCCCAGAGCCTGAGTCCCCAGGTGCTCGCAGCAGGGAGGAAGGACTTCTGTGTGGCTGAGATGGAGATAGGCCCACCCTCTGGGCGGGTGCATTGCTGTTCACAGTACAAGGGGGTCCTGCCAAGGGTGGTTGTTTTACCCTCTCTGCCTCTTCCTCCCACTGCTGACAAGGTTTTCAATTAGCAGCTTGTAGAGGTCCGGCCTGTGGTCCTCATTTCATGCAATATGCATAACTGAATCCCCCCGAGGCAATTGAAGGGCAGAGGGAGAAGGGGAAGGGGGGATACAAAGGCCCCTTGAATCAAGGACAGAAACGTGTTGTGAGTACAGGCTGAGAGCAATGCCTTGTTTAAGCTTCTGGTGACTCTCAGCAGTGAAGGGGACGCTGCCGCAGCAGGACGTGGGGCCCCTGGGTGGCTGGCTGGGGGGACTCTCTACCTCAGCTCTGATTCCTGGCAAAACCTGCACAGAAAGTGGCGCGGGCTGCTTCTCAGGCCCCTTTGTGCTCAGGAAGAAGGCATTTCCTCCCCTTTCTGGGAAGTGACCTCAGGTGGCTCCTTCAGGACACCTGGAGGCCAGGCTGCCTATTCCTTCCCCAGCCTCAAGTGGAACCAGCGCCATCCTCTTTCTGGTTGGAAATTTGATTCTGTGGAGACTGCTAGTAGCTTCCTCTTTATCAACAGGCTGGGTCTGCATTTCACCTGGAAGCCATATTCATTTTTTTTTTTTTTTTTTCAAATCTGTCAAAGCAGGATAGTCGTTTCAAGGAAGAAAAAAGTCAAGATGCACATGATCCTGAACCAAACGCTATGTATTTGCCACCTCCATCCAATAAATAGCTTTCGATCCTCCGGGAAACAAGGGCTCCTTGAATCAAATGGCAGGAATGTGATGCCATTTAGTGCAAGCTGAACAGAATGTCTTGTTTGAACTTATGTGGGGCCAGAGAATGATCTGAAAAAGAAGACAGATCAAAGTTAAATTCTGGTTTCTAAATAGAAGTAGAGGGGTTTTTTTAAAAAGAGGTTGCTTGCAGTCTTTAAACCTCCATTATTGGGTTAATATCTTTTTCTTAGGATCCACAAACACGATTTTCTCTTAAAGAGGACTGTGGGTCTGCCTGTGTTATTGGTGGTCCTCAGAGGGCCTGATGTTTGGAGGGTCAGGAAGAAGAGGCTCTGGAAGTCTGGGAGCAGAGACATAACCCCCTTTATTTAAAGTTTTTTTTTAAAAATTGTGGTAAAAGTCACGTAATATAAAGCATACTATTTTAACCATATTTAACTGTACAATTCAGTGGCACTAAGGACATTCACATGCGTGCCTGCTAAGTTGCTTCCATCATGTCTGCCTCTGACTGTTTGTGACCCCATGGACTGCAGCCTGCCAGGCTCCTCTGTCCATAGGATTTTCCAGGCAAGAATATTGGAGTGGGTTGCCATGCCCTCCTCCAGGGTATCTTCCCAACCCAGGGATTGAACCTGGGTCTCCTGCATTGGCAGGCAGATTCTTTACCGTCTGAATTACCAAAGACGTCTCTAAACTGAAACTCTTCTCATTAAATACCAACTCCCTGTGGCCCCCTCCCTATCCCCTCAAAACCTGGCATCTATCAAAGTACTTTCCGACTCTAAGAATTTGACTATTCTAGGTACCTCAAAGAGTCGGACATGACTGAGCAACTGAACTGAACTGAGGTACCTCATATAAGTGGAATCAAAGAGTATTTGTCTGTACCTAAAGTATATTGCAATGTATTTTTTTAAGGAATTATATAATTCCTTTACTCAGTGTCCAAGAGGCCTCTGGGCAGCAGCCACAGGCATATAAGAAAGAATTAGGATCCTGACCTGTTTTGTGAGAGAAAAAGTAAAGAGTATAAAAAGTTCCAGATGAATCACGGTGGTATTCAAATTTGAAGTCATCCCCAAAGCTTATGTTCTCATCAGAGCATATATGTAGTCCTAGCTTCAGTTCTTTTTGAATCTCCCTTTTCTCCCCTCCCTCCTTCCCCTTCCCTCTTCTCCCCTCTCCTCTCCTTCAAGTCTCTCCCCATCCCACCAGCAAGCATTTTCTTTCCCTGCCAAATTCTTGTTGAGGGCTGTTGGAGTACTGAATTCCCCTCGGGACAGACCTGAATCATCCCATGCAGGGTGTATATTCATGTAACAGGAACATGTGAAAACAGGCCCCGGGAGAAGCTGGACTCAGGGCCACCCACTGCAAACATTTTCTAGGTGAGCCTGACCTCGGTGATGGGCCAACCAGTCAAGCACTGTGTGTGCTGAGGACAGCCGGGCTGTGAGGGAAACCAGCCTTCCAGTGACGAGTGATTCTGAACCTCAGTGATGTTTTCCAAGATATAGTTTCAGTTTCTCAAATCTCCTGCAAACGAGGCCTTTCCCATTCTGGGTGAGTGGGCCCTCCCCTCCTCCTGCATCCGACCTGCCTGTTGCTACCAACAGGCGGGAGTGGGGGGACGTGGGCGCTGCCGGGGTCAGGTTATTGGATGGGGTAGTCGTCAGGAGGCTTGGGCGTCCCCAACTAGTAAACACGCTTGCTGTTACAGAAAAGGCAAAGTATCACATTTTCCTCTGAATTCTTGAGGAAATTGCTCTCATATACAACACCAACCTTTGGCTGCGTGACAGAGACAGTATGTCGTTCGCATGCCATTACCAGGCTGTAAAGTCTGGTCAGGGCTGCCTTTTCGGAGTTTCCAATCTTTTGGGATCCTTGGAGGGTCGCCCCGGGGGTCAGGTTTGTTTAGTCTGGTCCGTAATGGTGTAAAGTGGCCTTGACTGTCAAGCCTACCTAAATAATGCCCTATCTGTGTGATACTCCACCAGCCCCTCGAAGTTGTATATATGTTTCACTTTCTAATATTCAAAGCCGAATTGGATTTCATTGTTAATAGAAGGCAAATTGTTTCTAAAAACAACCTCATCTCACTTTGAAAATTAGCCAGCGTTCAGAGGGCCCCTGCAATTTAAGGGGCGGTCCGCACTTTTCCTTGGGAAAACAGCATGGCACGTCTGTGTTTCTGTGTATACGTTAGCTACTCTCTGCTTCTCTTTTAAGACTCAGTTGAACATATGCTATTTTTCAGACTCTTTCTAAATCGAAGCTTAACATACACAGAGAAAACAACACACATGCCGAGAGTATAGTGAATTTTCACAAACACAGCACACCCTAGCCACTGGCCTCCAGATCCTGAAGCAGATCACTTCTCCAAGAGCCCTCTTCATGGCCCTCCACTTCGAGCCCAGGTGATTTCAAACTTCTCCTGTTTATAATTTACCCAAGGTTTCCTGTTTTGCAACTTATTTCTCTTTTCCCGATGGTGCAACATCCTCTGAATTGTCACATAACATATCAGGAGGGGAAGGAGCCTGTCTGACCTTCTGAATAGTAATAAACAGGGTCTTTCTAGAACCCCTGAATCTGGTATTGTAGTGTCTTAGGGAGCTTTGCAAACTCATCAGTACCTTGTTAAAATGGGGTTCACTTCTGTATTATGGATCCCTCTAGAAGCTCAAATCATGCTCCTTTACATATTTCATACAATAAAAGTTCAGTTTCGCAAGACCTGTCTAAACGGCATGGGCTTATCTATCTAATTCACACCCGGGCTCTGTGAAACGCCTTGGAACCCACTTTATAAATGTTAAGCGATTATGGCCTTGGGGGTGGAGAGGATAGAGGTGCAAGAAAGATGCTCATTGCAAACATATTTTGCTCAGAGGCTTTTACGAATAAATAGGTTCTCCTCCCCAACCTCTCTATATTTCAAAACTAATCTTGTTTGAAGCCCTATAGATGGACTTCCCCTCCCCCCTTTAAACATAGTTCAATTCCTTTCTTCCTAAGCTCCTTAGCTCCCAGGGCAGCTTTCATTACAGTAACATAAATAAAAAGTGACATAAAATTATACAGCCCTGTGTAAAGTAGTTTAAGGAAAATGTCTTTTATGGCGGCTTTTATGGTTTCACCAATTAGTTATTAGATTTTCTCCATTTTTAATTTGATGTCCTGGGTATGCGTTCTGAAAGGTTTCCTCCCCCCTTTCATCTCCTGGCAGTAATAAGGCTGGGGGGCCTTGAGCCCCCGTTGAGCTGACTTTCTAGTTTTGTGAAGGCCTTTCACTCCAGCCTGTTACTAGATTTGGGCCAGGCAAGTTCCTCAGGAGAGAGGCCAGGGTCGAGGTGTTTTCAAGTGAGCAGAGTTTTACCCCCTTATTAACACTCAGGGTCCCCCGCAGCCCGTGAACTTGCCTCCCCGCTGAGGGTAGCTGCAGGCCGGGCTCGGGTTTGCACCCTGGTCGTTGGACCTTAAGCTGATAAATCCTGAGTTTTTAGTAACTTTCCAAACATTCCCGGGGAGTGAGAATAACAGAGATTTACTCCTGCCAAAATTTAATCATGCAGAAAAAGCAAAATTTAGATCAGCGTATAGATTATTTTTTAATGTGATCGCTCGACGGAGGAGGCAAAGGGAGCCAGAAGTTGAGCACTTAGTGCTGCCGAGTCTAGACCATTGCAATTTGATTCATTTGGGAGAATTGTGTTAGGTTTTAGGCTTTGGCTTGGGCTAGGCTGTTCCTTGGGAGTGCATGATGTCATTGTGTCAAGCGTGTCATGGCCAAGGCATTCCGGTATTTATGTTGGCTGCAGATCTAGCCCAGAGTACATGGCAGGCTCGATTTATTGCTACTTTAACTTTGTTTAGTCATGGAGAGGCTTTATTTATGTTGGTAAATTTCAAACAGTGGCCAACAGTGACCGCACAATGAAAAGGCCTGCAAGATTCATCATCGATAAATCACCTTGTTGCTGAGTTTCTTTAATTAAGGAAAAACTCCGTCTGTTGATCCCTGTGGTTGCTGGAAGGAAAGCAGGGTGGGGAGTGCCTTTGATTAATCCATCTATCAGCCCAGCTTTGGAAAGTGAGTCTCCTGTTTCTGATTGTAGTTGGGCAAAGACCTAAATAAAAATTTATCTTGTCAAAACCTATGGGCTAACTGAAAGCAAATAAAGAAGTTTTATGGCATCCACATAAAGTTAAATAAATAGCGCGAAAGTGCAATGTGTCCTACAGACATTTTTTAGTACAGTACGTGGCTGTTCTTAGGGGAGAGCTCATTAACTTAAAAAAAATTACCTTTATTGGGCCACTCATTATTGTCATGATTAAAACCAAAGACTGGGGCTCATGGCTTGGTGCTGTTGAAACCACCCAGGATGGTTGGCTTGGTAAGTGCTTCTAAATGGTGACAAGCACACTGTAGATATTAAGGGATCTTTTTATTGATTCTTCTAGAAGGTAGCCAACCTTCCTGCTGATGACATATCATGGGGGTAGTGGGGTAAAGCTCTTTATGTCTGATTGAACAGGGGACCTCATCTTTGGGTGAACTTACTTTTCATGTAGGGGATTCCCTGTATTGGGAAAAGTCTAGAAAAAGCCGATTGAGATTGGAAGGCTCTTTTCATCAAATGCACTTTAAGCAGGCGTCTATCTGAGCTTGGGTTCCTGGCAGAGTACTTCCTTTTTCTAGTTAAAGGATGTCTTTGAATCAGACGAAAGACAGCAGCTGATGATGGAGAGGGCCAATTTTGATATTGAGGTGGGCTTAAGATTACTTGCTTTTCCTTTTTAGGTTGTGTAAAGGGTGCCTTCTTGCTACCAAGCTTCAGGATCTATTCACAGGAAAGTGTGATTTCTCGAGGATCAAACTGTGGGGCATGATATATCTGTTTGATGGAGCTGTACCATAAATGTGGGCTTGAGGGAATATGGAATGTTTTGAGAACCATCTCCTATGGAGTCCCGGTGCTGTAGGCTACTTTGGGACATGACATCTCTGTGTTGACAGTCTAAAGCTGCTCTTCTTGGATTTAGCTGATGGTTTTGCAAGTTCTTGGCTCTTTTCCTGACTCCTGTCAGCATACTGCCTTTATTCATGGGTCAGGGCTCTCAAGGATCCCCACAACTGAGGGTGGTTGGTGATCATGGTGATGGTGTGTGAGGAGCATGGGTGCTCCACCAGGATCTGGTTAGGAGAGATGGGGAAGCCAGACCTTCCCTTGAGTTAGGAAGATAAAAACTTACTCAAATGAGGGACAATATAGAAGTTACAATCTGGACCATAGAAATTAGTAATATGTAGATAAAAATTTCCAACTACTTTAGGATAACTGTTTCTCATGCGCTTTCTGTCTTTTCATTGACTCCAAGATACAGTTCAAGGTTATCTTGAAGTCACCTTAGTTTGCCCCCATGCATAACCAAGGGCACTTCACACCTTTCCCAGCATGGAGGTCAGAAGTTAACAGGGCCACAAGTACTGTGTTAAGCTCTCTCCAATGGGTCTAGCAAATGCAAGGCTGTGTGGGGAATCCAACAAATCTGAGGTCATGGTGCTTGCCCTGAAGAAGCTTCTGATCTCCAGGAAGGAGATAGGATTTATGGAACTGCCAGTTTGAAAGTGAGGACAGCTAGAGGGTGCAATCATAAGATGTCATTGTTCTTTCCTTCCACACTTGGACTGTAGTTCCTCCTCCTGCAGGAGAGACCTAGAGTAAGTTCTGTCACTCCACAATCTTTTGTTTGAAAAAATGTTCTTTTATTTTTTTTAAGTTTTTTGATATGGACCATTTTAAAAGTCTTTATTGAATTTTTATTGAATTTGTTACAATATTGCTTCTATTTTATGTTTTGGGTTTTTGGCTGCAGAAACATGCAGGGTCTTAGCTCCTTGACCAGGGATTAAACCTGCACCTCCTGCATTGGAAGGTGAAGTCTTAACTACTGGACTGCCAGGGAAGCTCCTGCAAAAAATTCTTAATACAGTATTACCACAGTGGTTTTCAGCCTGGGCTACCCATCAGAATTGCCTGTGCTTCTTTTTTTTTTGATATCAATATCCAGGCTGCTCCCCAGGCCAATGAAACCAGTATCTCTGGGGAGGGATCCAGGCATTAGGAATTTTTAAAACTCCCCAGGTGAACCCAGTCAGGAGGGAGAATCATTGAAATGTGCAGTTCCTGATGAATAATGGAAGCTTCAAAGTCTATTTCAAATTAAAGCTTCTCCCCTTCTCTTCTTTTGGCCTGGGAGGAGGGCATGGGAAGCTTCTGCTTCTCATCTTACAAGTCTATTACTCTCTGTCAATTTGTTCACCAAAGTTGCCAACTGCTCTGTGGTTGGGTGATGATGCGGGAGGAGAGGTAAAGGCTGGGGGTCTAATGTGACTGGCCCCAGCCAGTGTTGTCTGATGTGGCTTCCTCAGGCTGTGGCAGATGTTCCAAGCCCATTCATTTTGGGGGCAGGGATGAGCCTTTGCGTATTCTTCAGAGACTGCCTTCCATCACTTCTCTGCAGTTCCCTCGGTTTTCCAGCATCTTATTCACGTGGAGAGACTGTTCTGGTGCTGCTTCCCTGGAAGACTGTCCTAGACAAAGTCCCTTTAGGATGGTACCAGGCTGGCTCTCTCTCTCAGTCACGTGGGTTTCCTCCTCTTTCTGCTTTCAGAGAAGCAGTCGCCCTAGACATGCCCTCAGGCTTGTCCATGAAGGGGTCTGGCACCAGCCTCTAGTGTTCCACAGACTTCTGGAGACTAAAGCTCTCACTGGGCTCCCCGAAGCTGCCTCCTCCAGGCTGGAGGTAAGGGGAAGCAGCGCTTTAGCAAAGAGCACTAACTAGCCCCCAGCATTTGTTCCACTTTTTTCTACATTGTAAACGTGATTTCCCAGAATAAAAACTGTGTGTCTCGGTTTCCCTTGCAGCCAGACAAGTCTCTGTGACTAAATCCTGATCAAATGCGTGTTGAGTAGAAGCAGTGTAGGCAATTTTCAGGAATTGTCTTTAAAGGGAGAAAGCATATCCCTCTCCTCGTCCCCCTTTTCTTATTGCATGAGACTCAGCTGGCTGGGCTGGAAGAGCCATCTTGGTCCCAGAGGTGGGGGAGGAGCAACAAGCTAGACAGAGCCTGGGTCCCTGGGGTAGGGCTAGCACACACAGATGGCCTACCTTCACTCCATCCTTAAACCCCATTACTTTCAGGCTTTCCTGGTGGCTCAGATGGTAAAGAATCTGCTCACAATGAGGGAGACCCGGTTTGATCCCTGGGTTGGGAAGATCCCCTGGAGAAGGGAATGGCTACCCACTCCAATATTCTGGCTTTTATGGGTTTTCTGACACAATTGAACCTGATCCTAAATAATTCAGAATTTTTTCCTGAAATGGGCTGCTGAGCACGAGCTTAGGCAGGTAGTGGGCCACAAGGACATAGGTATTGCAGACTAGAAAGATGGAGCCCCTTGTTATGTGGTGGCAAAGCATTTGGTCAAATTGTCATCTGCTGCAAGGCAGGCCACAAATGAATGGAAATAGTAGGGAAAACATCTGAATGTTGGTGGTGTTGAATGCTTCTTGCTGTTTTTAGCTTTAATCCTGCAAGAGAGAGCTGAAGTCAGCAGAGAGCTGGTAAGGCTGCAAGCAGAGATGGAAGGCAACATCCCCTTGCTAAGGCAAGCAATTTGGCTGCTGCTTGTGTTCTAATTTGGCTGAAAGCCTAGCAGTTGGGGTCTTCGAAGTGTTGAAAAATCTATATCTGTACCCCAAATTGAAGCAATTTTAAGAAGTGGCTACCAATGGCAGAATTGTTAGGATATAACACTGTAGCCCCAAGTTTTCTTCAAGCAACTTCTGTTAGAGTTCTCTGCCCTTTGGTGGGAATCAGGCTTAGCTGACTGCACAAATCAGAACTCATCCAAGCCTTTGGTTTTATTTGCTACTACATTGGAAGGACTGATGCTGAAGCTGAAACTCCAATACTTTGGCCACCTCACGTGAAGAGTTGACTCATTGGAAAAGACCCTGATGCTGGGAGGGATTGGGGGCAGGAGGAGAAGGGGATGACAGAGGATGAAATGGCTGGATGGCATCACCGACTCGATGGGCATGAGTTTGAGTAAACTCCGGGAGTTTGTGGTGGACAGGGAGGCCTGGCGTGCTGCGATTCATGGGGTCACAAAGAGTCGGACATGACTGAACGACTGAACTGAACTGAACTGATGTTGAGAGAGAGGAGTGTGGTCAGTAAAAGACTTGAGACGTTTTCAAAAACTCTGCCTAGATGCGATCTTTCACTGTGGTTTTTCACACATAGACACAAACTGACTGGAAGTCTAAGATTTTGAAGGAATTCTATTGGAAAAAAGAAGTCTGTGAACATCAGCCTCATCTAGCTCCTGAACCTGTGTTAGCTGAAAGAGGGAGTAAGAGAAGATCATGTGTGTTCTCCAAGGCCCATTTTACATGTGGTCAAGAGGGTGATGGATAAGGAAGAGACCTTCCAGAGGGCAAAGACAGGGATAATAGACAAGGGAATTCTTCTCAGGAAGGAGACTGAGAGGCTGCCAGACGGTCTAACCAGGGAATTCACTCAACTATTAAGGAAAGAAATCTTTGCAGTTTCTGACCAGTGGGCTATGACAATAGTTATGGGCCAGTAACTTCTGGACATTTCCCATTTCCCCCATTTCCAAATGGGCTTTTTTATTGCTGTTATCTTGCTTCTTTTCTACCAGTTTTATTTTAGGTGTGTGATGGGAAGATAACTTACTATTAGTATAGATCACCTGACCATTCAGAGCTCTATCTGGGCCTGGTGGAGAAGACTGAGCATCGCTCACAGGTCCTGACTTTAAGCTGAATGCAGTTACTGCTTGGCTTGGTTGTCTTTTTTGGAGAGCATGGGTGTGTTCTGTAACTTCTTAAAAGGATGCACATGATATTTTTAGGGCTTAAGAGGTAGATTGTGGAAGAAACAGCTAGATTTCCTGTTACATCTGTTGCTCCCTTCCTCAATCAGTACCGGGTTTCTTGGCATAAAGACTACATTTCCCCATCTTGCAGCCCCTTGTAACTAGGGTTGGCTATGTCACCACATCCAGGCCAATGGAAGATAAAGTTTGTGTATGCAACTTCTTGAAAGTGTCCTTTCTAGAAAGGAGGACACTTTCTCTTTTAACTTTCCTACTGCTGGGAAGGCGGGTGGAGTCACCACTGCAGCCCTGAATCATTAATTTAAACATTTACAGGAGAGATAAGTGCAGTTCTCCTTTCAGAAGTCACTGCCATTTTGGTTCTGCTCTTACTTGTGGTTGAAGCCAATCCTATGGAGGATATTGACAGAACACATACGAATGGGGAATGAAAACCTCTCCTATTCCCAACTTCTTCAATTTCAACATTTTATATCGTTGATGACAAAAGTCGCAAAACTGACTATACGAGCTTTTCTTTACAATTTCCACACAGGTGGCAAGTGGTTTAGGTAGGGATAGCTGGCACCTATTTTCTAGATGTCCCCAGGGAAACTGAGACAGAAAGAGTCCCACTTTAACATCCTATTATAGTCATGTATGTGAAGGAGTTGTTCCAGAGACTGTATACTGTAAGTTAATGACAGATTTCATGATATGTCCTATAGATTCTCAAGGAATACAGAGAATGGAGAAATTATTGTAGGTTAGACCAGGTTTCTCTGGTGGCTAAGATGGTAAAGAATCCACCTGCAATGCAGGAGACCTGGGTTTTATCCCTGGGTTGGGAAGATCCCCTGGAGAAGGGAATGGCTACCCACTCCAGTATTCTGGCCTGGAGAACTCCATGGACAGAGGAGCTCGGGATGCTACAGTCCATGAGGTTGCAAAGAGTTGGACACAGCTGAGTGACTTTCACTTTCTTTCATTTTTAGACTAGTTAGAGAAGCTTCTAAGCTATGGAAGACTCAAAGTGAAGGTCTGGATTGAAAGATAAGAGAGTGAGCCATATAGGGTGTGTGTGTGTGTGTGTGTGTGTGTGTGTGTGTGTGTGTGTGTGTAGGGGTGAGGCAGTTCAGACTGCACAAGTGAAAGTGTGTAAGTAGGAATATATATAGTACAGGGGGGGCATTTTCTTTGGCATTATATAGTTCTGGGTGAAACTTGATCTCCATCTCCTTCATTTTCCTTTTCCTTTTTCCTCATAAGTTGATATATGAATTGCATTAGAGTGGTTTAAACAACTACCTGCATTATTGGTGAAAAATAATAGCCCTCAAAGTACCATCTTTTTATGTTTTTTTTTCAGATGTGGAAGACACTGTTTATCTGCCTTCTCCATCACCATTCCTCCCAAGCCCCTTCCAACAGACCACTGTTTTGGTTGGGTTATCAGGCTGCTATGTACTTTGGGGGACATCAGGTCCTGTCCCAATGCAGAGGGGGCATCTCAATTACTCTAAGCCAAGCAAGGGAATCTGTTACACTCTTTAGTGGTTGCCATGGGAACTTGGCATGTATTGCAATTCTGGCTGAATTGCAAGGAGAAATCTGCTAGGAGGTGGGGGTGTTCTGGAAATTTTCTTTGTTATAAAAAGCAATATAAGGATACTACATTTGCCAGATTCCTCTTACATGCTGTATGAACTAAATACTTAAAATATCTGCAGACATCTGCCACCACGAAGGGACAGGCCTGAGGACAAAAGCCAACAAGCCTGGGAGAGCAGAACAGAAAAATGGAAAGAAAGAATCTTTGCAAACTTATCTCTGTCCTTACCCAAATATATACAAACATGGATATGTCATTTTCCCCTCCTGTAAAACAGCTCTATGAAGCATTTGTATCAGCTTAATCTTTTCTTAACTATATATCATGGAGTCTCTGTAGGTATTAGGCAGAGAGATAACTAACTCAGTATGGAAAAATAAATGTATAATATTCCTTTGTGTGGATACATTAAAATTTATTCAGCTCTTTTGTATTGATGGATACTTAAGTTATCTCTAGTTTTTCCAGTTATGTGTTTCCTTATATATAGAGTCTGTTGTTATGTTTACTTCTATAGACAGATGACATGAAGTGATATTAGTGAGTAAAAGGATTTATAGGTTAGAATAAGCTAATTGCTGTAACAAATAGACCCTTGAATATTTAGTATTTCAGACAAAATAAACGTAAAAGTTCAAGTTAACAGTTCCAGGTACTTAGATGGAACTAAGGGTCTCTGCTACCCATAGACATTCAGGGGTCCAAATTGTGAGGCATCTGTTACCTTCAACAAGTGATTCAAATGTCATACCTGAGCTCGGATTCAGTCACCTGTTGCAAAGGAGTCTGGCAAATGTAGTTTAAGTATGCCCAGGAGGAAAAGGAGACAGATTTTGAGAACAGCTAACTAGTTTCTGATACAAAGGGTAGATATAAATATATTTCTAATTAAAATATGTGCTACCAGATTACTTTTGCCTATAGTGGCAACGATTCACATCTCCACTGGCCATATCTGTCAGTGGCCGTAATGCTAACCTTTGCCAGTCCTGAATGGTATCATTCTTTTCATTTTTCCAAATCTGATGGGTGAATAATGATACTGCTTTAATTTGTAATTTCCTAAATAGTAATGGTTGAGTATCTTTTTATGCAAGTGACAGTCACCTGGCCAATCTGTTTCAGATTTTTAAAATTTTGTTTTAAGTCTTTTAAAATTTTACTATTTATTTTCTATTTGTCCTACTTTCCATCTCTTTTTGTTTTTGCCTTATTTCAGATGAATTACTTTTTATCATTGCATTTCTCTCTTCTATTAGTTTGTTCATTTTTATTTTGCTTTATTACCCTTTTAGAGATACCCAGAATTTCAACATACCTCCTTGGTATGTTTGTTTATGTCCCAATCTCTCTCTCTTCTTCTGAGATTTCAGTTACACATACGTTAGGACTTTTGATTTTGTCCCACAGGTATCTGAGGCTCATGCTCTTAGCTGGAGTTTGCCGTGTGCATGTGGTTCAGGTGTTAGCCAGAGATTTGGGCAGAGTATAAGCCCAGAAATGTGATCACCCTTTCTGATGCTCTCCTTTCTGGCATTTCCCTCTAGCTTTCAGTGCCTCTGGTTATCCTTAACACTCTCTTCTGTTTCTTTCTTTTTTTTTTCAAGCCAGTAATGATGTGGGTTTTCTATTGGATCCATTCTATGCAGCACTGACTTTGGTCTACGCTTTAGGCCAAATGCCATCAAAGAGAATAAATCACTGTAGGCTCTTCCTTTTTCCCAAGTGTCTACTCTCCTCCACAATCTATGTGCCTTTTTACCCTGTAGTGCCTTTGAGATGTTGTCTATCATTTTGAATTTTGTCCAGAATTTACAGTTGGGATCTGTGTGAAATTTGGGTATGGTAGGAGTCATTTCACAACATTGGAGGTAGAAGCTGGGTTGTTTCCTCTCAGCACTTTTGATCTCAGGTGGCCTCGGCTGGCAACGGCTCGGGGCAGGGCTTGGGTTCCTAGTCAGAGGATGAGGCCAGGTCACAGTGGTGAGAGCACCAGGTCCTAGCCACTAGACCAGTGGTCAGTGACAAGGGTCCTGGCCCTTTGGCTTTGCAGAAAAGAATTTCGACAAAGACAGAACGTGGCGAAGCAAATAGAGTATTTAATTAAGAGGAAAAAATACAGTATGTATGTATCGACACACAGGCAGACTTGGAGGGAAAGTCCTTGAGTCGTGCCCTTGTGGCAGTTTGAATTTCTTTTATAGGTTATTTCTTCTGAGTGTCCTTTGGCCAATCATTTTGATTTGCCTGGTTCAGAGTCCATATTTGATGTATCTCAGGATCCTCCCATGTGTGTGCATGCATCTCTTAGCCGAGATGGATTCTACCGCCAAGGCCGTGGGTAGAACATCCCTTAACATCACTTTCCTTTGATCTCCAAGGAACCTTTCTGTGCATGTGGTCAGGGAGGTCTCCTCACTTTGAGAATCAGAAGTATGTTATCTGAGCAGAGCCCAGCCTGCTCCCTCAGTTGCTATACTCCTCTTGGAGTTTCAGTCCACAGGGAATGAAGCTCCAATTGCTTTACCATGGCAGAGCCCATCTATCTCCTGCCTAACTTTGAAAATATCACTTCGTTGTCTCCTGGCCTTCTGTTATTTCTGTTGGGAATCCAGTTGTCAGTCCATTTGTTCTATTGAAGACAATCGGTCTCACTTCTCCATCCCTTAAATTTAGGCTTGTCTCTGTGATTTTCAAAAGTTTCCACTATATCTGTGAAGATGTGGGGTTCCCCCTTCCTTCTACTTTTGGTAAGGAATCTGAGATTTATAGTGCTTCCTGAGTTTGCAGCTTATCTTCTTTGATCAATTTTGGAAATGTCCTAGCCATTAGCTCTTCCAGTATTGCTTGGTCCTTCTAGTCTTCACTGGCTTGGTAGCTTATTGAAGCTTTCAAGCAGGTTAAAACAAATTTACCCCACGTGTTCTTGTACTCAGCAGGAAGATAAGTTTTTAGCAAGCATTGCCACCATTGCAGGAACTGGAAATTCTTGTTTTTGTTTTTTTTTTTAAATCTCACCAAGGGCTCAGAATACCTCAGCGTTTAGTAACAACTTGGAACTGTTTTTTTTTTTTTTAAACATGAGAAAATTGCTCAATTTCAAGGCTGGCCGTGATAGTAAAAGGGTATCAGAAGAAGAAACAGTATATCTTCAATGTCCACAAGTAGTGTCATCTATTATGACTTTCATCTGCCTTATATTGTTCCTCTGACAACAAACTGTGGTTATTTTCATGTAGTCCTTTTCAGTATGTGGGAGTGCTCTAGAAGTGTATGTAAAGAGGGATCTGTCCTCACTGCAGGGTTCTTGGGTGGGGAAACAAAGTGGCTATCAGGCTTCCAGTTTGCCCAGTGCTAATTGTCATGACTGCACAGCCACATCTGGAGTCATATCTGAGCTGCCAAAACGACTCAGATCAGAATGAACCTCCTACAACCGCTAAATTGTTTAAATGTTGTTGGTTTGGGGGAGCAGAGTTGCGTTCATGGCAGAGCAGAAGGTGGTGGACTTATTTTCCCAGCTCAAGTGGCCTCATCCCGAGCAGAGGGCATTAGACCCAGTGATCATGGCAGGGACTGTCTACTTTCACTGTGACATCTCTGTAATCTGTTGTCTGCCCTCCTTTGCACTCATAATCCCCATTTCACCTGCTGTTGGCTGCATTTACCTGTTGTTTTCCTTGCCCTTTCACTCTCCTACCTGTTTCTCTTTTACTTTTAAACCCACATCTTCATCCTTAGTTCCTGCTGCACAGACCCGTGCCTGTCAGGGCAGAGAGAGAGAGTAGGTTCTCAGGGATAACTCTGAGTGTGATAATGAGTGTGATAATGAGATATACTGTTTCTTCTTCTAATACCCTTCTGATACCACCACACACAGTGGTGGTGCCTGGAATATTTTTATTAGCAGAAACAAGGGGCGATCTGGGAGAGCAGCAAGGCTGGGGCTCTCTTACTTTAGTCTGCAACTGACATGTCAGTGATTTTGTGAATTGTACCAGCAGCCTTTATGATAAACTAAAAAAAGCCCTCACCAGCAAGTCCGTACCATCTTCAGCTTCTCTGCTCCTGCTGTCACTTAAGAATATTTGTTTGAAAAGTTAAGTATACTTTGACAAGCATTTTGGTAAAACCCAGATTTTGAGAAAATAGACCCACAAAATAGACTGTTATTTTTTTTTAAACAAACAAGCTTTAAGAAAAAGATTTGAGGGGAACCTATAGATTGAAAAAAGACAACACAACTAAAATGTGTAGACATTATTTGGATCATTATTAAAACAACTATACCATCAAAGAGGTATGAATATTATGAGACAATTAGAAATTTGAATACTGACTGGATATATGATATTAAAGAATGATTAAGATTTCAGGTGTGGTAGTGTCACTTGCTGAGTTAAAAAAAATTCTTCTAGAGACACAGTGAAAATATTTGTTGATGAAATGAAATAATGTTTGGGCTGAGCTTTGAAATAATATGATAGGGGAAATGGGTGGAAATCTAGATCATATAAGACTTTGAACTGATAGCTATAAAGTCTGGGTGTTGAGAACAAGGAGATTTCTTATATTTTTGGTCTACTTTCATAGATGTTTGACGTTTTCCATAATGAAAAGAAAAAAGGATCTCTGTGTCTTTGGGCAACTTTGTAGAAAGAGTTCCAAACAACTCCCAATTAATAAAATTCACCCGGTCCACTCCATTTTGCATAATATCACCAAACTGACACCTCAAATATAAGGATGCTTGTGGGTCTGAAAAACAAAGCACATATTGTAGGGTGGATTTTCAGTTTCACATAAAATGCATAATTGGCCTGAGGCCTGCTCTCTTTTAGGCTAACTGCTTGCAGGGGCTCATCCAGATTATTCTGTGTGTGTGTGTGTGTGTGTGTGTGTGTGTGTGTTTGTGTGTGTGTGTGTGTGCGCCTAATACTCACATTAAAGCCTTTGAAATAGAATTCCATCCTGTGCCATTAGACTGCTCCAACTTTTTAGAGATCACTTGTGATCCTGAATATTCCAGACAAAAAGCAAATACATAAAATGAAGTTTCATAGGATTTCTCTCCATGTAGTTAATGTTATTAATAGTTGAATCTGCTCTTGGTGTCAGGTGCTAAGCTAAATATTTCACATGCAGTATTTTATGACATCCTCATAGTTATTCTGTGAAAAGGTACAGCCATTATAACACTTTTTTCTGATATGAGAAAATGAAAGCTTGGAGTTTGCATAACTTCTCCAAGGTCACATACTGGTAATTAAGGTATGGAACTAAGTGGGGTTTGAAACCTAGGCTGCTTGACTTCAAGTCCAACTCTATTATGAATTCCAAGTTCTATGATAATTCAGTTTACTGCAGATTAAATTAAATTTAGGCTCTTTGAAATGTACATATTTCGGCAAAAGAGAAAAAATAGAGAATTAAAAAATAAGTTAAACATACATGTAAAATAGATAGCCAATGGGAATTTGCTGTATTCTCAGGGAACTTAAACCAGGGTTCTGTAACACCCCAGAGGGGTGAGATGGGGGGAGAGGTGGGAGAGAGGTTCAAGGGGGAGGGGACATATGTATGCCTATGGCTGATTCGTGTTGATGTTTGGCAGAAACCAACACAATTCTGTAAAGAAATTACCCTTCAATTAAAAAATAAATAAATTAAAAAAAAAGTTAAACAGACCCAGAAGAAATAAAAATCAAATGTCAAAGTTCCAAAAACACCTTTAAGTTTGCTAGAATTTAAAAACTTAGGGGGCTGGGCCATAGAGGTGGTTGCTGTAGTGGCAGTGACCTTCCATGAAGCTTTCTGGCATCTTCCTCAGAGCAACTCACAGCGGTACATGGTACATTTTCTTCTCTTTCTTCGCCACTGAAGGCAGGGATGAGATGAGCTTTCTTGATCCAGGGGATTTGGCAATCCTGGTAGCGACCTGAGATCCTGTTTTCCACACATCCTGTTGCATTGTCATTGGCAGTACACCAAGATTGCTCAGCCTGTTCACAGAATATCAGTGTAAGGCTCTCTCCCTGGGCTTGGTATGGTGGCCAGGTCAAGCGCAGGAGGGAAATAAATCAGTCCCTTGTGAGGGCCTCCAGTGTCTCTAGGTTAGCTTTATTTTTCAGTTCGTTTGGGTAACTTAAGGCCAGGAAAGGAGAAATTGCCCACTGTGTTGGGAGTAAGGGGGAATCTTGTAAGACAAATAAGACCCAGACGAAGAATAATTTAAATCTACCCCACCCTAGAATATTCATCAGGGCTCACTTCAGAGGGCTCCAAGGGATGCTCATTATTTTGAAATTTCCCCAAGGGTTCTAGCAGCCAAGAGAAGCCTGTGGCTATGTGGCTATTGTTACAGGATGTGGCTTTCAGTCTATGAACTTGCAGTCTTTGACAGTGGTGACATTAGGAGGAACTCTGAGATTGGGACTAGCCAAGCTTGAAATCACTTGGGAAGATGAACCATGTTAAGAGTGGCTGCAGAATAGACTTGAGAAGGAGGCATCCTTTCAAAAGAACTAGTACGTGAAACCCCTGCCATCAAGCTCACGGGTTCTTTGGGACTGTGTTGCGGTTATTGGGCTGGAGTCAAGCACCAGCAGTAAAAGAGAAGTAAAGCAGGATGGGCTGGATCAGTTACTTTAAGGTGGGATCAGTGAGTAGTGACCAAACTTCTGAGAAATTGAAGATCCATATTAGGAGCAGGCTGTCATCAGCTGATGGAATTCTATTGCCCCTTAGACTGTCTATAGAAGGTTCCATGATTTTGGATGTCCAGCTAATTTGCTCATAGAAGCACTTCCTCCAGTGCATGGACCAAAGGCTCAGGACTGTTCTTCTCTCTTCTTCCAGCTCTTGCTATCCAGTTGGTTGGCATGGTACCAGTTCACAGAGACTCTGGCAACTTCCCAAGAGCCAAATTTAGGAGAGCCTTGGAATTTGCTCCTTTTTTCTACCTGAAAAGCAGAATGTTTCCTGGGGATTCTTCAAATTTATTTTTTATCTCTGTTTATTTTAATCTATAGATTCCTCTCTCTCTTGCTCTCCTTATTCCATTTATTTTAAAAGTTTTTATTATTATTGATTATACACCATCTACATTTATTACAAAACACTGACTATATTCCCTGTGTTGTACAATCCATCCTTGAGCCTACCTTACACTCAACAGCTTGCATCTCCTGCTCCCCCATCCCACTTTGCCCCTCCCCATGGGCAACCACTAGCTTGTTCTCTATATCTGTGTCTGCTTTTTTTTTTTTTGCTTATATTCATTAGTTTGTTGTATTTTTTTTAAATTCCACATACAAGTGATATCACGCAATATATTTTCTTCTCTCTGACTTATTTCACTAACGCAGTACCTCAAGTCCATTCATGTTGCTGCAAATGGCAAACTGTTGCTCTTTTTTCTGGCTGAGTAGTAGTCTATGTGTGTGTGTATGTATAACATTTTTATCCATTCATCTGCTAATGGAGGAGATTCTTTAAGGTAAAAGTTTGAAACACTGCTTTTATAAGAGACTCTACAAAAACTTCTGTTTGCAGCAGCACTAAATCTACATGCTTCTTGATTCTCTATCTCTCCCATTAATGTGGTTACTCAGAAAAGAACTCAGAGAGTACACTTATTCCTTTCCCTTCCTTTTAGCTTTAGTTCAGTTGCTCTCTTTACCCAATGACTGGTACCTCAGAAATAGCATCTCACTGAGTTTTAAAGAGAACAAACTTTACCTTTAAGGAGAAATTATACATTTCTTCTTTGATGTACATTATCCTATAGCTCTGTCCTGGTCTTTTGGAACTATATGTAGATGATTTATTAATGCAATGCCCCTAAGAGGCCAGATAGGAAGTGGGGGACCAAGGACAGGGAGTGGAAAGAAGCTATTCAAGTTACTTTGACTGCCTAACAAATTACCCCAAAACTTAGTGGCTTAAAACTATGTCACTGTTTATTTTGCTCACAGATCTACAGCTTGGACGTGACTCAGTGTGGACAGCTTAACTCTGCTCTATTCGAAGCAGTTGGAGTGGCTCAAAGACCAGGAGTGGGACTGTGTGAAGGCACATGTGCTCCTGTGTCTGGCATCTGATGATGTCTCAGCTGGACCACATAATCATGGCCTCTGCCTAGAATGCAATAGTCAGAGAAAGCAAAGTTGTAGCATGATACCATTTTTAGTATGATACAGTACACAGAAACTTAATAAACACAGTCCACTAGGTATAGATTACTTATGGACACATATATAAGCAGTAAAAGTATGAAAATGTAAACTGGGTACACATGTTCAAAATGATTTCACCTGGGGGCTGTAGAGGTTTGTACTTCATCTATGATGTTTTATTTGTAGAAAAAAATCTGAAGCAACATGATAAACTTAATATTTATTATATGTGGGAAAAGAATCATGAGTATTTTCTATTATTTCTATCTTTCTATATACACTCTCTTTTTTTAAATAAAGGAAACATTTTGGAAAATTAAGAACACCTTTTAAGTTAAGGATATTTACATCGGCAGTACCCCAAAAAGCAATAAGGTTGAGGTTAACATATAATAGAAAATAATGTGGAAAAAAAAGGATAAAATAATGAAGGATTGTCAGAAAGTTAGGTATGAATTGGAGACTAGAATCGTAATGTAGCTATGCGATGTAGAACACGTACTGTGGAAAGCTGAATATGGAGAAGAAAAGACAAAGATTCAATTGATGAGGGAAAGGCTATATATACAGGGCCAGAGAGAAGGGAACAGCAAAAATGATTGTTATTCTTGAGGAAGAACCCACCTTCTGAAAATTTATAAATGCCATCTTACTCTATTTAGATTTTCTGATCAGCAATCTAACTATATTAGATATTTTCAAGAGGATTTACAAACCTGGAAGAAGCTAGGGTCTGTGACTTTTCCATTAATTGTTATTATTGGTTTTGTTGTTTGTCAGTATCAGGAAGTGTGTTTGGGGGACAATATTCTTTACCTTACACAAAACCCACTTCTTTTCTAACCTTAAATAAAGACTACAGTCATTAAATGACGGTGACATTGTGTTTGCAGAATTGCTAAACCCAGAAAACCTTTTTTCCTCCCTCCACTGAAACTGATTTTTATTCAGCAATATAATGCCATTGCATTGACAAGGAACTTGAGTAATAATATTCTGCTTCTAAAAATTCATTTTGAATGACCTGAGTGTATAGGGTTTTTATTTTTCATTTTTATAATTATGAAAAGTGAATAAACTAGCAGTGGAAGATATAATCTGTGATTAAGATCCTTTTTGTAACATCTTCCAGCTAAGACTTGTGAATGACTCTTCTTGGGTTAATTGTACTTAAAATCAGAATATGTAATATAATATTAACTGTGTTAAATTATGCATAGAAAAAGAACTGTAAAGAAATAAAATAGCAAATGAGGATATATCTGGGTGGTGGGATTCTGGGGGATTCTAATTTTCTTTATGTATTATATATTTAAATAATTTCCTGAGATAATAAATTATATTTTTATAGTCAGAAAAATAGATGCTATTAGGAAAGTCAATGTATATATGGTTTTTATATACCATCTGATAAGAATTATGTAAATACCATGCACAAAGAAAAGATTGAGAGTTCTTCCATGGTTAAACAGACAGCCTGCTGCCTTTGGATATTAGAACTACAAATTCTTTTTTTCTTTTCCTTTTTCTTCCTTCTTTCTTTTTTATGGTTTCACATCTGAGATGGCTGTATATTTCTTTCCTAGTGAAAAATACTTTTTACTTTACAAATATGCTAAAATAAAATTTATTCTACTCAGCATAATAATACTAAGATGTGTGTATATAGAAAAGATATACTTTCTATTTTTAATTCTTTAAACATAGTAATCATTTAAACTGTAGCCCTCCCTCCTTACGAATAAATTGTTTTTAAAGTTGATAGTGGTCCAAACACTAAATTCACTGTAAGACTCATACTAATACAATAATTTTAATAAAATTAGATTTTTTATAAAGTAAAATTGCTATGGTGAAATTAATACCTTTAAATTTATTACAGTGAAACAGAAGATTTGAGTTTTGGACTTGAAATTCTAGACCATAGTTTTAAAGAAGAAAGGGCTTTTGAGTTGATTTCAAGTCCAACTTCCTCATTTGATAGATGAACAAATTGAAGTGGGAAGAAGAGAACTAAATAACTCTGAGTTTCACATTAATTTGCACCAGAACCCAGTGTTTCAGTGATTTTTCTTATTATAACCATGCTTTTGGAGAGGACTATTTTTGAGATGTGATACAGAGGAAAGTGACATGTAGACTATTTACCTAGGCATCTTCACATGCAAAATGAAATATGGCCTATTTCTTTTCTTTCCTCTTAAATTTTTTTTCTTTTCTTTTTTTTTTTTTTTACAATTACGTGAAACATCTTTTGACTCCTGTGTTACAGCTCCATGGCTAAAGTTGTCTGGTGACCATCTTGGAAGGAAGTACAAAATCCCTAATGCTACTCTTCCTGCTCAGAATTTCACTATAGAATTCCACTGGAGGAAGCCGTATGAAGAGTTCACTGAAAACTGAACAGCTTCTAGAATTAAGCTAACAAAATATCTTTAGTTTCTTTTATACTGGTGGCTCAGATGGTGAAGAATCTGCCTGCAATGTGGGAGACCTGGGTTCAATCCCTGGGTTGGGAAGATCCCCTAAAGGAGGACATGGCACATCAGTCCAGTATTCTTGCCTGGAGAATTCCCATGGACAGAGGAGCCTGGCAGGCTACAGTCCATAGGGTCGCAAAGAGCTGGACATGACAGAGCAACTGAGCCCACAGCACATACTATTTTTTAAGACTAAAAATCAGTACTTCAAAACATTTACTTCAAAAGGTAGCTCAGATTTTGTTGAACCCACTCTGCTTGCAAAATAATAATAAAAAAATCTGTCAAATAGTCCAGCTCTAGATTCTAGAGTTTAGAAGAGAGAGAGAGAGAATAGTGATGAGAAAAGCGATTTTATAGGCGTGGTAGTGGTGTGGAGTGGTGCTAATCATTATTTCACTGGTGATTGACAGGCATCCAAGGGTATTCTGGGTAAGTCTTATTTTTCAAGGCACGTTCTAGTCCTGTGAAAGCACCGTAGCAAATTTTTTGAAATATATTTGAGATTGGACTCTGGTGTTGAGTTTTTCTGAATATGTGGCAGCATAATGACATATTATCTGGGATTTTAGGCTCCCTTTTGAAGTGTAGGTCATCAGATTTACATTTTAGTATTTCCACTAGATGGCATTAGAAACTTCTGAAGCCATGAAGTAATTACTAGTCACCTTTGTTAGGCTGTAAATTACACCTGCATGTTTAAGGGGTAATTGGCAAATGACTTTCTGGTATGTTTAGCTCTTATGCCTGGTACATGGCTAAGACATTGGTATCAGATCTCTCCTTTGACATAAATAGCTCCTGGGATTATCAGATTGTCATTCCACATCTCATGTTCCAAGCAGGAGTTTTGAACACAACCTATACCTTCACTTCACTATAAATCAACACAAAGTAGCATTGCTTTGTCCCACCTGAGCAAAGCAATCAGTTTAGAGTAAACATATTAGGTGGAAAGGAACAACCAAAACTTTTCTTTTCCCAGCTCACTGAGAAAAAAATTGTTTGTTCTTTTGAATGGGATGCTGTGTTTCAAACATGAGAGGGACAAAAAAATAACTGAAGATCTATCAGCTTATTCTAGTGGTTGTTACAGGGGAACTGTGCTATGTAGGTTTTTAAATTATAAATGAAAATTAACAGTCAAGAATAGGTACACATTCCAGTGTTTCTGAAAAAATCTTTGCTTCTTTAGATGCTCTGTCTAGCTAAACCAAGAAGTAGGTTTGGCATGTGTGTATGTATGTGTATATCTTTTTCTTTCCTCACCGTGGTGTGTCTCTGTGGCTGCTGCCTGCTTCCTAGCCTGGCTTTCATCATTTCTTCCTGTTGATTGGTGTCACCTCGCATGCTTAGAATGTCTGCCTGTCTGTTCAGAGTGTGAACACATTCCTCAGAATGCTGATCTGCTCGTTTCACACCAGTGTCAAAATGACTTATTAAATTCAGCACCTCCTGATACTCAGTAGCTGATGTGTTGCTGTCCAAACAGTAAATGACAATAAGCATATGCAGCTGGTGGGCCTAGCAAACTCATTTAATTTGATAAAAATGTCACCGCAACATGCTTTAAATCGCTGTCCTTTTCATCATTGCTAATTGCTAGCTATAGACCTTTTTCCTATGCTTAATACAAGTGTTAAAATACTGCTCCTTCCTGCCTGATTAAGAATTTTAAAAAAATGTAGAATTCCTTTTCAGTGGCAGCATTATTTCATCAAGAGATGGATTTTGCTCTTAATTAGCCAACATGCCACTAGGGAAGCTTCAGAGTCATGGGTGTGAAACAGCCTCAAGCAGGAGATCAATCTAAAGGAAAAAAATGGTGGCTGGGGAATAATTGGCAGCTCCGGTGAATGTGGGCTGGTTATAACAGTGACAATATGTTCCAGTGGAATATCACAAACCTCTCTCCTGTTTCCAACTTGGCACATTTCAAGCTCAACAAAAGCTGAACAATATATCCCATGGTTATTTGTCTATTGTTTTGTATTTTTTCCTTGCTGCTTCATTGAGGTTTTCTCTTGTGTTGGGTTGACAATCTGGACATTTCCCCTGAACGGATTAGGGGATTAAAAAGGAATATGAATTCTAAAAATAATAATCCTTCAATAGCTTGGTGCTTAAAAACAGATCTGGAACTGATCCTTACACCAGAAAACAGGCAAACCTGCACTAATTTGCTAAACCCAAATGTTGATTTAAAACACAGACACACATACCCATAAATTGAACTCAAACTTTTTGAGTGATGTCTATTTGATGAATAGGAACTGACTCCACTTTTTTTTGAATTATACAATCCAAAAAAGAGGCTACATGAAATTTTCTCCCAAGTGAGTTGATACTTAATTTAGTTCAAACTCTTACTTTTTTTCTTCTTCTTAAATAAGCTCTGTGTGTCGAGCCTGACTCCGGCAGCAAGTGAACTGACAGCCACGCTGGCCACCAGGCTCTCCATCCACCCATTAGCACCTGCTCCCAGCGGGAAACTTTATCTAGGATCTGACAATTGTGCACAATGCACTGAAGAAGGAAGGAAAATCTTCCCTTCCTCCTGATATTCTTGCATTTCAGAGCCTGGTAGCCTTTCTCTTTCTCTTTGCTAAACACGGAGCAATGATTCTGTATTATTTCCTATTTTATTTATGTGATTGAATGTGTTTCTTTAAGTTGTTTGTGGAAGAAAATATCACAATCATTTTGGTGTAAATTCCAAATGATGTCTCTAGTCATCTACCTATAGTCTTTCTGCTTTGATTGGCTAATCTAAATAAGAGTCCATTGAAGGTCTGGATAACCATACTTTGAAATCAAATTTTTAAAAATATTTATTTTTAATTGGAGGATAATTGCTTTATAATATTGTGCTGGTTTCTGCTATGCAACAGTGTGAATCAGTCAGAGGTATACATCTACCTCCTCCCTCTTGAGCCTGATTCCAACTCTACATCTAAAGTTAAGAAGTACATTTTGGTCACCAGGCAATCCCGGGCTGTGAGAGGTTGTTTCATTTTCCCATCTCTTTGGGCGCTGGGGGTACCTTTACCTCTGGCATGCACAAGAAGAACATGTCTTTCCAGAAAGGCCTGCAGATGCTCTTTATGCTTAAATTGAGCAATGCTGAAGAGCAAGACTCTGAGCTTTACCAGATCAGTTGTCAATCTCACTTAGAATCTGCATTTCCAAAGAGAGAAAGTACTAAAGGCTCTGGGCTCTGATTAATACTGGTGGTGGTGGGCAGGCATCAACCAGGTGTCATCCCATGCCTGGCAGGTACATGGTGGAAGGCAAGGCTGGTGGCTCCCTGGTTGACATGTTGGGGCACAGGGGACCCCATCCAGGTTTTCAAACCATTACAGAACTTCCCTGGTCTCAGCTGCAAATCCACTTTACATATCAGTGCCTTACAGGGTTCATTTCCAGAAAAGTTTGGAGCCAATTCTTTCAATTTTCAGCTCAGTAAGGGAAGCCTGATGTGAAGAGCTGACTCATTTGAAAAGACCCTGATGCTGGGAAAGATTGAAGGCAGGAGGAGAAGGGGATGACAGAGGATGAGATGGTTGGATGGCATCACTGACTCAGTGGACATGAGTTTGAGTAAACTCTGGGAGTTGGTGATGGACAGGGAGGCCTGGCGTGAGGCTGTCCATGGGGTCGCAAAGAGTCGGACACGACTGAGCGACTGAACTGAATTGAAGGGAAACCCTACTTAATTATCTTTCTGCATAGAACTCTGGGCCCTTCATGTTTTGGCCTCATCTTCACACATGCTCTCATTAGCTGATTAGTAGATATTCTTCTAGAATTACTATATTTCCTGAAACAAGCTAGAAGACAGTTTTTATTGGTTACATAGAAGTTTTCTTTTCTCATGCATAAGTAATAAATAAATACAGTATTGTCTCTTCTGAAATATTTAAGTAGTAAGGCCTCCAGATACTCTTCCTGTCTCAATCTGGGGCTGATCCCTGGAGAGACCGCCTTGTGCCTTGGCCCATGTGCTTTAGCCTCTATTTTTTTTTTTTTTTTTTTACAGAAAATGATAGCATTTATTGAAGGATGTGAAGGAAAACTTTTTTTTTTTTATTTTTTTATTTTTTTTAATTTTTATTATTATTTTTTTTTCCAGTGGGTTTTGTCATACATTGCTATGAATCAGCCATGGATTTACATTTTTGTGTATTATTACATATGTGTGTATGTCCATGGGCCTGTAGAAATCACCTAGTGTTATGTCAGTGGCCTCTTTTTTCAAGCACAAATAGTATCATTCTATGTGTATCATTCCACAATTTGATCTTTGAACCGAATAATGTGTCTGAGAGCTAGCCAGGAGATTTGGGTTATTCCTTTGAAGAACTTCAAGGGCTCCCTTAAACAAAAAGAGCAAAGTTTATTTAGCAATTTCTCTTCATTTTATAGATGAGAAAATGACGGCCCAGAGAAGTTAAGTGAATTATCCAAGGTTATGCATGCTTCCTGCATGCCAAGTCGCTTCGGTCGTGTCCAAGGTTACCCAGCTACTAAGCACCAGGGCATGGGTAAGAACCCAGGCTGGTCTGAGCCTCTAACCTGTGTGATTCCTTCTTCGTCATCATATTCCCCTGGGGATGCCACCTCTGCTACCCTCTCTGCACTCTTCCCTCACCTGCTTTACTTTTGAATCTTCACTGGACTCTAGATTCATCTTTCTGCTATGAGTGACCTAATTCAAACACTCAGTAGATCTAATCAGGGGTCAAATCTACTCCAACCTAGAATTTACTCTAGGATGAACAAATATTTTGAAAAACATATTTTTTCCTAGGCACCATTTTAATATTTTATTTGTTTTTGCTAACCAAGTTTTGTCAACCCTCAGGGTATCCTAAATCTGCAAGTCTTTTTTATTTCATTTTTGTGCCATGTAGTTGATTTCCAATGCCGTGTGTGTGTTGTAGAGCAAAGTGAATCAGTTTTACATATACATATATCCACTCTTTCTCAGATTCTTTTCTCATGTAGCTCATTACAGAGTACTAAACAGAGTTCCCTGTGCTATATAGTAGGTCCTTATCTAATTCTACAAACCTTTTAAACTCTTTCCCTCAGTGGGTTCTATTTTCCATGTTTAATAGGAAAATGTGTAGGAAGGATGTGGGAAGCCATTGCTTGGGGAAATACTGCCCTCAGGAATACGACAATTGCAGTCATTCTTATGTTTATGTTGGGATGTTTATGGTGGGATCAGGAGCAGTTATGGTGGGGTCAGCAGGAGTTTCTGTTTTTGAAGAGGCTGCCACATCAGAATGGGAGATAGACAAGGTAACTCAGTTGCTTTACAGATGAAAGGGCCTTTATCTTCCCCCAAAGACTGTCATAACTTGGGACTCAGCGGTTCATTCCAGAGAGGATCTGTTCTTGCAAACATCCATTTGATGCAGCCCTTTGAGAAGTCATCAGTGAGTACTAATAGATGAACTGTCTCAGAAAAAAAAAAAAATTGCTGTTTAAAAAAAGTCCTGTTTGTAAATTTTGCTTACCTATGGAATGAACTAATTTTTGCATCTCAGTGCTCAGATCTGGAACTTCACATAGATGTATTTGAACATAAAATTTTAAAGCCATTGTTGCCCCAGCTATGTGCTACAGACACCCCCACCCGAACCCCATTGACCACCTGGTTAGTTTTCTGAGAGTTTCTGCGGGAAAGGTTTACAATGGCTGGCTCCTGGTTTGATGTCATATCGATAAATTATGGTGCTTTAAACAGATGTGATCTCACAGCGTGGAATCCTTCAGGGTAAAGCTCGTGAAAAGGTTTCTTTCCCCCCTTGGTTTCATTGTAGTTTTGTTGTTTGGAGGTTTTATGTTGTTCATTTAGTTCCCTGGCTATTGGGGTTTTATAGTCATATTTCCTTTGTTTAATATAATTTCCTTTTTTTTCTTTTAGCTATTTTTGTTAGGGTACCCAGAGGCTTCAGTTATGAGTGGCTGTAAAATAAAATATATTATGATTATTACAATGATAAAGTATAAGCTTTTAAGAGTCTGCTTATATTGACCCATATATTCTCTTTCTCCCTCTCTCCAAGATACACACAGAAGCACATTGGAAATGCAGTAGAAAACGGCTGCCAGTTTAAAAGCAGAAACTAAGAGGCACAAACCCACGCGTGTGGTGAGAGGGCTTCAAGCTAGACCAGCTACCAGGAGAAGTGAGTCCCGAGACTGGATTCTGTTGCCTCTTCTCCTCTGTGAAGTGGCAGATGCCAGCATCTGGGCTTGAACTTGATCACTACTGTTTAATTCCTAACCTTTTCTGGGTTACCTGCCTTTCTGGAGTTACAGTTTTCTCATCTGTGAGTTGGGAGATGGAAGGTTTTTCACCTGAAGTCTGAGTGAGGTGTATGCAGAAGCACCATGCATAGTATCTGGTGGATAGTAGATGCTCAATGAGTGTGAACTACTATGACCTCTGCTTGCTTCTTGCACCCTTGTGGTGGCTGGTCTCTGGTGCTCTGTGCGCCCTGAGACAGGGCAGCTTGCCCCAAGTGGGCACTAAAACCGTGTCTGTCCTTGCTGTCTCATTTCCTAGGTCTTCCGTGCCACCTGCTCCCTTCCAGTTTCAGATCCCAGGGTCCATTCCTATAGAACCTTGCATCAGCTGGCTATCATGCTAAAAGCAGCTGATGACCACTCAGGTACGAGATGATAGTGATTTATGGGTGCCGTCCCTCCAGATAGCATTTGCAGTATTACAGGTTTTGCTTTTACTTTATCGGGCACTAGAAGAGCATTGTGGAGAAGGCGATGGCACCCCACTCCAGTACTCTTGCTGGAAAATCCCATGGATGGAGGAGCCTGGCAGGCTGCAGTCCATGCGGTCGCTAGGAGTCGGACATGACTGAGCGACTTCACTTTCACTTTTCATTTTCCTGCATTGGAGAAGGAAATGGCAACCCACTCCAGTGTTCTTGCCTGGAGAATCCCAGGGACGGGGGAGCCTGGTGGGCTGCCTTCTATAGGGTCGCACAGAGTCGGACACGACTGAAGCGACTTAGCAGCAGCAGCAGCAGCAGCAGAAGAGCATTGAGAACAAAAGGAAGCTTTCTTTTGCTGGATGGGAAGAAGGCTTTTCATTTTGAAACCTTTCAGATCACACCCCACAGGAAGCTGCTCAGTCTCTACCCATATTGATCTCTTCCTGTGCTGGGTTAAATAGTGTCCCCCTTCCCCTCTCAAGTTCATGTCCACCTAGAACCTGTGAATGTGACCTTATCTGGAAATAGGGTCATTGTAAATACACTGAAGTTGAGGTCATACTGAGTTAGTGAAAAGTGAAAGTGTTAGTCACTCAGTCGTGTCTGACTCTTTGTGACACCATGGACTGTAGCCTGCCAGGCTCCTCTGTCCATGGAATTTTTCCAGGCAAGAATACTGGAGTGGGTAGCCATTCCCTTCTCCAGATATTGGATTAGTTCAGTTCAGTCGTTCAGTTGTGTCCAACTCTCTGCGACCCCATGAATCACAGCATGCCAGGCCTCCCTGTCCATCACCAACTCCCAGAATTCAACCAATCTCATGTCCATCGAGCTGGTGATGCCATCCAACCATCTCATCCTCTGTCATCCCCTTTTCCTCCTGCCCTCAATCTTTCCCAGCATCAGGGTCTTTAAAGCGAGTCAGCTCTTCACATCAGGTAGCCAAAGTATTGGAGTTTCAGCTTCGACATCAGTCCTTCCGATGAACACTCAGGACTGATCTCTTTTAGGATGGACTGGTTGGATCTCCTTGCAGTCCAAGGGACTCTCACGAGTCTTCTCCAACACCACAGTTCAAAAGCATCAATTCTTTGGCTCTCAGCTTTCTTTATAGTCCAACTCTCACATCCATACATGACTACTGGAAAAACGATAGCCTTGACTAGATGGACCTTTGTTGGCAAAGTAATGTCTCTGCTTTTTAGTATGCTGTCTAGATTAGTCATGACTTTCCTTCCAAGGAGTAAGTGTCTTTTAATTTCATGACTGCACTCACCATCTGCAGTGATTTTGGAGCCCCAAAAAATAAAGTCAGCCACTCTTTCCACAGTTTCCTCATCTATTTGCCATGAAGTGATGGGACCGGATGCCATGATCTTAGTTTTCTGAATGTTGAGTTTTAAGCCAACTTTTTCACTCTCCTCTTTCACTTTCATCAAGAGGGTCTTTAGTTCTTCTTCACTTTCTGCCATAAGGGTGGTGTCATCTGCATATCTGAGGTTATTGATATTTCTCCCAGCAATCTTGATTCCAGCTTGTGCTTCCTCCAGCCCAGCGTTTCTCATGATGTACTCTGCATATAAGTTAAATAAGCAGGGTGACAATATACAGCCTTGACGTACTCCTTTTCCTATTTGGAACCAGTCTGTGGTTCCATGTCCAGTTCTAACTGTTGCTTCCTGACCAAGCCCTAAATCTAACATGCCTGAAGTTTTAACAGGAAGAGGCAAAATTGGACACAGAGATAAACAAGGGATCAGGCTAAATGAAGACAGAGGCAGAGCTTGGAATGATGTGCCAACAGCAGGGATTGCTGGCAACCATCAGAAGATGGAAGAGGCAAGGAAAGACTCTTCCTTAGAGGGTATATGGTCCTGCCAACTCTGACTTTGGACTTCAAGCCTCCAGTACTTTGAAAGAATACCTTTCTGTTGTTTTAAGGCACCCAGTCTGGGTACCTTGTTACAGCAGTTCCAGGAAATGAATACACTGACTGTGCAGGATGTCTGCTGAATGTTCAGACTTAGCCCAGTGGGTCCAGCAGTAGGGAGGGGTTGTGGGAAGATTTTGCTGTCAGGCAAGTGATGTTGGCTTACAGCAGAGCTCGGCATGTTGGGCATGAAGCATGTGGTCTTCAGTTTGAGGAGGGGAGCATGTAGGCTTCGAAAGGACGGGTGATGCTGAGCAAGTAACTGCCTGAGTTCAAGGAGTGCAGGCTTCACTTTATAAAAGGAAAGTCCTCATAAAACATACCAGGCAAGCTAAATTTTTCTTGAATTTCTCTAGGAGGAAATGAAGTTTCAAGGGATCATTGGCATTTCAAGAAATTAGAAATGTTTTTACAAAGTGGAAGATCTAGCCCCCTCCCCAGCCTGGGGATTGCTATTTTGTGAGTTTCCATCCTTATGCTTGTGAAAGTGAGGACTTCCCAAAATGCAAGAGCCAAAGGAGGTCTGGGAGAGTGAAGGGAGGCTGACCTTTCATATTCTATAAAGAAAAAAATTGTACAACTTTGACAGTTTAAGAATTTTAGAATGATCTCTTTAGACACTTCATAATTTATTTCTGAATGTTAAGGAATAGAATTTAACAAGAAGAGGCTACTGTGTGTCAAAATAGAGGAAGTTTTTACTTGATCATTTGAAATAGCAGTGAAAACTAGTTTTTCAACCATCCATTCAACAAACACTTTCCAAGTGCCTGCTACATGGTAGACACTTTATCAGGCACACCTGGTGAGAAAGATACCAATAATCTCTATCCTTGCCTTCAATGACCCTGGGGGAGGGGATACACAGGCTTGTAAATATATGTAATTATAGCCTTCGATAACATTCCTGAACATCCACAAAATGACTGTCCCCATGACAAATGCTCTGTACCTAGGACAGCATCATTTACTCCCCACAACTCGATGAAGTAGATTCGGTTACTGGTCCCATTTTGCAGATGAGAAAATTGAGGCCTGGAGGGACTAAATTGCTTAGTGTTAACCAACTAAATAAGTGGTGAAGCAGAGATTCAAACCCAGGTCTGGGGCCCTGAAGTCTCCACTTCTCCTCACCACGAGTGGTTGAGATGTATCTGATGTATGTGCCAGAGTCAGACTCCCTGGGTTTGATTCTCATATTCACTTGCCGCTAGTTGTGTCCTTGAACAAATCACCATACCGCTCTGTTCCACAGAGAAAGCTGATGACAGGGCCTGCCTCACAGGCTTGTTGTGAGACTGCAATGGTCTGATGCAGGCGAAATGTTTAACACACACCCCAATGTGATCTGGTCAGTGAGGATACATCAGCTTTTGTTGTTACATGCTGATGGGGGCTTGAGAGTCCCTTGGACTGAAAGGAGATCAAACCAGTCAATCCTAGAGGAAATCAGTCCTGAATATTCATTGGAAGGACTGATGCTGAAGCTGAAACTCCAATCCTTTGGCCACCTGATGCGAAGAACTGACTCATTGGAAAAGACCCTGATGTTGGGAAACATTGAAGGTGGGAGGGGAAGGGATGATAGAGGATGAGATGGTTGGATGGCATCACCGACTCAACGGACATCAGTTTGAGCAAGCTCCAGGAGTTGGTGATGGACAGGGAAGCCTGGTGTGCTGCAGTCCACGGGGTGGCAAAGAGTTGGACACAACTGAGCAACTGAACTGAATCGATGGGGGCTACTGTAGGGTTGTGACCAGAAGGCTGTGGAGTAGAAGTTCCTGGATTAGACTCTGCCCCTCCTATATGGTGCTTTGATCCTGGTCCAGGCATGGATCTATTATTGAGGTCAAAAGGGAGATCTATGTGTGAGGGAAGCTTTGTAATTAGGGGTGGCGGGTGAGGGGAGGGACAAACATGACAGGCTTTACTTTCATGGAGTCCTGTTTAAAAGGGAATAGTTAAAGGTTTCAGTCTATTTAAATGTATTCCACCATAGTATTTGATATACAGGATACAATCTATAGGATGGTAATGGAGGTGTGCTAGAAAGTTCCTCTAGGCAAAAGGACCTTCTACCTCCTACCTAGGTAGGAAAGGGAATTAAGGACTTTTTTAAATATGTCTAAGTGTTATTTGGAGGTAGTAGAACAGTAGCTTCCAACAGTTGGAAATACTCTACCTCAAATCGTGTGAATACATGTCTTAGCAGAGATCTGGGTTCTGAAAAATGGCAGGTAAACCTCCAGAACAGGTAAATTGATGAGAACTGGGAATGGTCTACAGCCACCTGGTACCGGTGACATTTTGAAGTACAAAGGCTTGAACTTGAATCTAATGCTTTGTTATTCCTCTGCAACTTCCATACATAGGCTCAAATATCACCTCTTCCAGGAAGCCTTTCTGATCCCCCCAGAGTCTGAGCTCTCCTCACATATCCTGAACACCGCTAGAGAAGAACTCACCATATTTGTTGGAATAACCTCTTGAGGAGTTTGCTCTCCTTCTCCAACCCCCATAATATTTCTAACACCATGGAAGCAGCACATGATAGGTACCCATGTTGTAACTGGATGGAAGTAGGTATTATCAGATTAACAAAAAGAGGGGGAATTGGTTCAGAGAGGGGAGATTCAGAGAATGCTGACTACAATAGTCTCTCATTCTATAATCTTGATGCAAACAGACCTTGGTTCTACATGCTTGAATTTAAAATCCACTGTATGGTCAATCTGTGCTCACGAATTCTACCTGAAATAATTCTTTTTCTCTGTCCAGATGTAAACAGCCTACAAATCTCAGGTAGAGGGCTCAGTTTCTTGGAAGCAAAGTAAATGTGGTGGGTCTGGGTTCAGGAGAAAAGGGGACATTGATTGATTCATCTCTCCTACCCTCCAAGAAATAAAGAAGGAGAACATTTAAGCTAAGGCAAGATCCACTATGAGGCAGGGGGCATTACCTTGGGAAGAACATCTGCTCTGTCAAGGCCACCCATCATGTCCTGAACATCTACAGCATGTGGGCAATCAGGGAATTTACACATCTTCAGACCTGCTGTACCGTCTGGGACAACTCTACCATTTGTACCTAAGATGTTGAAAATGACTCTTCTATTTTCCCAGGCAGCTTTGGGATGATTTCAAACTTGAAAAAAAAAATTGAGGGTAAAAATTACCTCCTCTTCTTCCTCCTCTTTTTTCTTCTTCTCATCTTCTTCTTCCTCTCCTCCTCCTCCTCTTTCTTCTTCTTCCCCTTCTCCACTTTTTTTTTTTTTTTCTGAAGGATGTTCCATTCCAAATCAGTGAAGATAGTCTGTAAAATTCTAGATTTTGTTTGAATGTTCTCTTCCACATAGGACATCATTCTTTCTCTATTGGCAGAAGCAGCCCTTTGTCTAGGCCAAAGCATGGCCATAATCCAGGCCTACAGAACAATGGGTTTGGAACATATTGTTATTTGTTACCAGGACAGCTTATAGCACACGACTTACCCTAAACAAATGAACTCTAAAGGTTTGGATTACCAAGGGCCATAAGTCTAAACCCACTCAGCTTATCTTTGTTGGGGCTTACCTCTTCAAAGACAGCCTCCTACTCTAACTCCTACTATTACCTGATTCTCTGTTTTAGCAGAGATTTTTAAAAAGCCTGGATAGACAGATGCTTGGGAAGCTTCAGATGCTGAACCACTATAAGGGAGAGAGATCTGAGAGCAGAAACAGCATCTCTGCCAGCAGGGGTCAGCCCTGCTGGCTGCTCACATCAGGTAAGTGGCTTGACATCACAGTGTCAAGAGTATGGCCTTGAGAGTGAGTAGACGTGGGTTGAAATTCAGGGACTTTAGCACTTACACTTTAGTTCTCTTTTTCATTATTTTCTTCATTATGTTATCTTTGATCTTTTTGTTTTGTTTTGTTATTTTGTCCTCTTGAGTATGTAATATTTTACAAGTGTAAACACTTAAAAAATATAAAAATGTACGTGCTTAGCGTCTTCTTCTCTTCTGTCCCGGCTCACTTTGCTTGCCTCTTCTCGGACACTTACAGGTAACCTTTGTTATTAGATTCTTATTGTTCCTTCTTGTGGTTTTTAAAATGAAAACATAAGCAAATTTGAATATATATTATAATTTCCCTTTCTTTCTTATCCCCAAAGAACAGAACTGTATCTACCGTCTTGAATCTTGTTTTTCTCATTTTCAGTATCAGAATGTACTAAATGTACAGAATGATCTTCCTCATTTTTACAGCTGCCCGTATCACTGCATGGATATACCATACTTTATTCAACTGGCACACTATTGCATTGTTTCTAGGCTACTGCTGTTAGAAATAATGCCACGAGGAACTGCCTGGTATATATGTCCTAGGTATGCTGGTATGCCTGCAGAATTACCTTTGTTGGGGCAAAAGATAAATGCATCTGTAATTTTAGCAGTGCGTGAGCCACTTACTGGATAGGCCATGTTAGGCCAGTTGATGATTGTCCTCCCAGATCCTTAATTTCAATCAGGTGTGAAATGCCCACCTCCTCCTCAGGTGGTTGTGAGGATTAAATGAGGAAATGGTTGTAAAATGCTTAGCACAGAACAGCACTCAATAGCAATAGTTGTTAATTGTCATTAAACAGAAACTTTCAAATCTGGCAATCCTTTTGTCTCTAGGGATCTGGAACAGATTTGGTCTCCTAGTAGGTGCTCAATAAATATTCACTGATTGAGTACCATAGGTAAACTATTGAGATGTTATTACTTGCTTCATTCCATGTCTTTTCATGAAGACAAATCTCCTTCTGGTTTCAGGATTAACTGTACTTCTAAACAAGCAGTCTGATTTTCTTCTAAGGACACCAGGTAATGTAATGGATGGTGTTTCCCTCTTTTCACCTTGGCTGCTAGGAGACTCAGAGTCCAATTTGTTAGTCTCCTCTAGCTAGTATGCAGACCATTAGGGCAGTTGTATCGTAAATCCGAGTTTTTCCAAACTTGGCTGTGTAGAATTACCTGGGTTACTTAAAAAAAACCCTGATGGCCAGGTCACATCCTATACCAATTAAATCAGGATCTCTGGGTGTGGGACTCTGACATCAGAACTTTTTAAAGCTCCTCAGTGGGGTCTAATGCACAGACAAGTTTGAGGACAGGCATTCTAAACTAACCTATACCTAACTTTATCTCATTTTTCCTATCCTTATTTTTCCTCCATGGTAACAAATCTTATTTCTCTCATCTTCTCCATTTGTATCTTCACCTTCCACATGGAAAGTAGTACATGGCTTAATGTAAGTTATCAATAACATGATGCTTGGCAAAAGAAGAGGTAGAGGAATAGAGAAGGAGCTCAGGTGTCTCTCTAGAGAAAAATTCATTTATTCATTTATGCATGCATCATTCATTTATATTCAGCAAATATTTATGAAGTGCTTTGGGCTCAGCTTCCTCTTTGGGGACCATGTTTGGTGAGAATAATGCCTTAGAGAGATTCTTCCTAGTGAATGTGTTCTTTAGGCAGATGATAATTTCAGGTTATCTGATAGAAGCTGTGCCTCTGACATTTCTTTCACCCTCCAGGGAGGCTCTTGGCATTTACCCAGAGAAACATCCTAACATCTACAGAAGGGAATGGTAAAGAACCCAGAAACATGTCCATCCCTAGAAGGCGTCTTGGCCCCAGGAAAGCCAAGTATTTGTATGACAAGGCATAGAGTAGATTTTGGCTTATGTCTTTCATCACTTGGCTGAGTCCTTTGTCAGATAAAAAGGTAGCAGCTGAGAGCATTAGTGGAACAATCATCAGCCTAAGCTCCCTGTGAGAGAGCAGACAGGGATGAGGAGGCTGGGTGTGGGCCGACGGCAGCAGCAGTGATCGCCATCCACACAGACCCACCGTGCTCAGAGCCCTGCAGCACCGGCCAAGAAGCACCCTTAACTGCGTGCGGGATCCTGGACTGACCCTCCAACAGGAGCTGTCCCTGGTCAGTGGTGAGCCCAGACAGGACAAGCAAAGCGAAGAGGCGCCTGCAGGCCCCTGGCCACAATTTGGACTTCTTCTCTGAAGGCGGACTCTGTTGATTCTGTGGGCCTGGCTCCCTCCCTGGGAGCAGTACGTAAACAGAAGCAAGCCAGCAGCAGGGCCACCCCTAAGCTGGGTCTCGCCTTTGCAGCAGGCTTCCCTGCCAAGGTGAGAAAATGTGAGACGCTCCCCAGTGGGTGCAAATATGTGGAAGAAAATTGAATGGAATTCATCCCCCACTGAATTCCACTCTCACTCTATGATTTGTTCAGTTCTTCTGTATCCAGCTAAAGGCTTTCTGTTGTTAAAAATGAAATTAGAACCAAAAGGAGATGGAGGAGCCATTGTGGCCAAAGATGACACTGGAAAAGGTGGCAATTGGTGGCCACCTTGCCTCTCCCTAACTGGTCAGAATCCCTCGGATAAATAAGCAGAACGTTGCCAGCACCTCTGGTAACCACTGCGGCACTGCGGAGCCACTGTGCACCCTGGGGCTCTTGCCACAGTGGGGCCCTCAGACCCCAGGAACCTTCCAGCCTCGCTCCCCTGGACTCCTCTCCTTCCTTTTGTTCAGGGGTTGGGGCTCTGCTGTCCCTTCAGCACCCACCTCCATGGTGTGAACGCACTTCCCCAGTTCTGGAAGGATTTATGCTCTTTGGAGGAGCAGATTTTTAAAGCCAAAAGGTTTAGCTGTGATGAGCAAAAGCACAAACAATAATACCACCACAGCCAGGCCCCTTGGTACAGAGGCCTGAGCAGTCAGCCTTGTTGGTGAGTGGGGTGAGGTGGTGGGGTGGGCTCTCCCTGGGTCCCCAGTGAACCAAGCACTCTTGGAGGAGTGAGGACCAACGTGTCTGCTCAGGTTTCTTTCACTGAGAGGCAAGCTCTGCAGGTTGAGGCCCTGGCTAAAACCCACGGCAAGGCCTTGAATTGGAGCGGCTTTTTCTGACGAGGTTGTTGGGCCCACTGGGCTGGGCTCTGCCAGAAAGTCATATGAGCCCTGGCTCTAGTTCTGACGTAAGGAAGTGATTATGACTGGAAACTTGAATCTGGAATGCTGTCTCTTTAGGCCCAGGGTACTTCAAGTGCGCCTTGCTGGGTAAAACAGGTTTTTCCAGCTCTGCGGGTGGTCTCAGGGCCACTGGGAAGAGCGTCTAGCTGAGAGGCTTGCGCTGTGGACCCGCCTTGGTCAGTCACCCACTGTGTGACTTGGGACAACTCACTCAGCGTCTCTGGGCCTCCTGTGAGCGTCTCAGCCCTTTCCACCTCAAGACAGTTTATGTAATCAAGTGTGTTATTAATTTCGTGTCATTTTCCCCCTGTAGTTTATGTAGACAGAGAGTGCAGTTGCGCTAAAAATAAACTGGCGAAACCAAAACACACATACACAAAGCCCCTCGGCACCTCTCCGCTGAGTTTCACTTGTCAGGAAGGGCTGCTAAAGGACAGCTTGATTCGTCTTTATGCAGTTGTCTGCAAATGGCACTTGAACGAAAATATTCCCTTTCATCTCGGTGACAGAAATATGATTCAGTGATTCTTTGTGAAAATGTAGATGATACGCTGCCGTAGTTACAGTGAGTTAGGTTTAAGTGGCAAATGCCTACTGATAAAGACTTAATTAAAGACACAATAGCAGTGGGAGGTCATTATAGTAATTACAGTCCTGGCTTTATTGTGGGGGCCCAGTCCTGAATTGTAGCAGCAAGTTATCGCTACAGAGCGTCTTGGTGTGAGGAGGCAGTGCTCGGGCTCCGTGCACTTAGACCGTCACTGATGGTGGGATTGGTGCTTTTTCTGCGAATGCCATGGTTCCACTTTATTTTAGTGTAGGTTTTGGGCCTTATTTTAAAAATACGTGATAAATCAGTCATTTCAGGCAGGGGCATTCTGTTTCATGTTTCCTTGGACATGTGTGGTATGTGATGGGTTGTAAAGGTGCCCTGGGATTTCTTTGTGGCAGCACATCCATCCATAAACCTTATAAAGGGGAATTCTGAGGCCTCAGCAAACTGTGGTAAGGCTGGGAATCCCATGCTTGCCTGGAGTGGAGCCGTGGGTGGTGCCTGAAGAAAGCCCGGAAGAGCCTGACTTCAGACTGGCTGTGAGGTGTGGCAGGCTGCTGTTTCCCATGTCTGAGCAGCTCCCCAGGGCCTCTGCCTCTAGCTCTTTTCCAGGACGCTGTTACTTTACTTGGAGTGTCCTGTTCCAGGCCAGACTGCAGGCAGAGTGTCTTTGTGCATTTAAGGAAAAATCCCTCCCCAGACTTGCAGGAAAACAGCAGGGTCTTGAACTGGGTTTCTTGTCATATAGGTTGGAATATTGGTCAAAGGATAAGAGTTGCTAGCAGTTTGCCACTGTGGTTAAGAATATTGTCAGCATTATAAATTATCTCCAATCAAATAACATAATATTGGTAGGTTAAATATGAAAGTCTATCAAAATGTGAATCATCTAAGAAAGTAGAATTGTGGTTGCTAGAAGCTTGGGGGAGGGGAAACTAGGGAGTTACTGTTGAATGGGTGAAATGAAAGTCGCTCAGTCATGTCTGACTCTTTGCTACCCCATGGACTATATATAGTCCATGGAATTCTCCAGGCCAGAATACTGGAGTTGGTAGCTTTCCCTTCTCCAGGGGATCTTTCCTACCCAGGGATCAAACCCAGGTCTCCTGCACTGCAGGCGGATTCTTTACCTGATGAGCCACAAGGGAAGCCCGTTGAATGGGTACAGAGTTTCTGTTTGGAAGATGATAAAGTTCCAGAGATGGATAATAGTGATGGCTGCAAAACAATGTAAATGTACTTACGCCACTGAACCGTACACTTAAAAATGGTTGGGGCTTCTCTAGTGGCGGCTCAGTGATGAAGAATCTGCCTCCCAATGCAGGAGACATGGGTTCAATCCCTGGCCTAGGAAGATCCCACATGCTGTGGAGCAACTAAACCTGGGTACCACAGCTACTGAGCCTGAGCTCTAGAGCCTGGGAGCTGCAACTGCTGAGCTCACATGCCGCAACTAAGGAAGCCCGATCACTCTAGAGCCTGTGCTCCACAACAAGGAAGCCAGGCAATGAGCAGTCTGTGCACAGCAACTAGAGAATAGCTCTGGTTCGCCGCAACTAGAGAAAGGCCCAGGAAGCAACAAAGACCCAATCAGCAAAGCCAAAAATAGCTAAGTCAATTAAAAAAAAAATGGTTAAGGTGGTAAATTGTAGGCAACGCCAGTCTTCTGCCTCTTTGAAGTCTGAGATAAGTAGTTTGTGGTTATTAGGTATTCTGTTCACCAGTTGAAACTGTGAAAGGTTTTATCATTTTCCCCAAAGACTCTCCTTTTTTCTGACTCTTTCCTTGATGTTAGCTTGCCTAATAATTCTTCAGTAGGCATTTCTGTCCTATTTCTGGTCCCTGACCAGAATGATGTAATGAGATGTACAGATCCAAGAAAGTGAAAGTCACACAGTTGTGTCCGACTCTTTGTGACCCCATTGACTATACAGTCCATGGAATTCTCCAGGCCAGAATACTGGAGTGGGTAGCCTTTTCCTTCTCCAGGGGCTCTTCCCAACCCAGGGATTGAACACAGGTATCCTGCATTGCAGGCGGATTCTTTATCAGCTGAGCTATCAGGGAAGCCCTACAGATCCAGTAAGACTCATGGAATATGATTTTAGGATATCCAGGAAATAAACCTCAATATGCACCTTCCGCATCATTCTGTTGCTAATGCTGGAAATGGTCTGAGTAGCAATTCATCCCTTTGGATTGCTTTAGAAGTTATAGATACCTTAAAAACCTAAAGTGCATGCAGAAAGGAGTTCCTTGACTCTTCCAGAGTAGTCCTAGGCCATCAAGGTTCAGATGAAATTAAATGGGACCCCACAAGTCCCCCTTAGATTTCTGTGTCCTGATACTTCTTGAGCTTCTTGACTGGTTCCTGACTTTGGTTATTGGTTAAGACCTTGGCTAATAACTTACTTGATTTGGCTGGTCACAACTCACAACTTTCTGGTTGGCCCTAAATTTGCTTTGCCTCAACTGACTCATCTGCTGCCTTGTTATGTAGCTGCATCTCTTCTGGCATCTACCTCCAGCAAGTCCCAGGTTTGGGTTTAATCACCTTTCACTCGTGTTCAGGGGCTTGGATTAAAATGCCAGAAATCTTCAAATGAGTGACTACTCTGCCTGAGCCACCCAAGGGATTAAATTCCAGAAAGAGAAGTGGATGGTGGGATAGGATGGAGAGAAATATTCAATAATGGAAGACTTTAGCATCTCACTTTCAGCAATTGATAGAACTAGTAGACAGAGATCAGAGAGGCTACAGAAGACCTGAACAAACCATCAGACAGTAGGATCTAATTGACTTTTATAGAATATGTCACCTAACAATAGTGGAATATACATTCTTTTCAAGCACTCATGGAACACTTTTCAAGATGGACCATCTCATTTTTCCCTTTCTTTTAAAAGAATTAAAATACATGTAAATCCATGGCTGATTCATATCAATGTATGACAAAACCCACTGGGAAAAAAAAAATAATAATAATAAAAATTAAAAAAAAATTTAATGTGATTTTTAAAGGATACTTTCCATTTACAGTTATTACAAAATATTGACTATATTCACTGTGTTGTACAATACATCCTTGAGCCTATCTTACACTCAATATTTTGTATCTTCCACTTCCCTATCCCTGTGTTGCCCCTCCCTCCTCTCCCCACTAGTGACCTCTACTTTGATCTCTATATCTATATGTGGGAAGATAGACCATATCTTGAATCATAAATCATGCTACAAAATTTAAAAGAATTGAAATTATTTAGATTATTAAGCCATAATAGAATCAAACTTGAAACCAATAATAAAAATGCAACAGAAAAAGTTCCAAATACTTAGAAGTTAAACAACACATTTCTAAACAACTCATGGATCAAAGAGGAAACCTCGAAAGAAATTTTAAAAATGTGTAGAATTGAATAAAAGTGAAAACACAACATGTCAACAATTTGGGATGTGGTGCTATGAGGGAAATATATCCACTAGGTATTTATGTTAGAAGAGAGGAAAGATCTCAAATCAATAATCAAAGCTTCTATTTCAAGAAACTAGAAAAAGAAGACCCAAAGCAAGCAGAGAAATGAAATAATAAAGGGCATAAATAAATAAAATTAAAAATAGGAAAATAGAAAAATGTGAATGAAACAAAAAGTAGGCATTAAAAAGAAAGTAGTAAAATTGACAAATCTCTAGCAAGAACACAGATAAGAAAGAAAATACACAAATCCTCAGTAACAAGAATGAAACAGAGGGTATCACAACAGATCCTGTAGTTACTGAAAGAATAATAGGACATTATTAGAAACAACTTTATGCTCAGACATTCCAAACTCAAAAGAAATTGACCAATTTCTCAAAAACACAAGCTACCAAAACTCAGCCAAGATTAAATGGATAGTCTAAGTAGTCCTATAATTAATTTAAAGTTGAATTTGTAATTACATAGCCACTGCGAAAGAAATCTCCAGCCTGAGATGATTTTACTGAGAGGATTTTATCAATTATTCAAAGAAGCATTAACACCAATTTTAGACTATCTCTTCAGAAATTAGAAGAAGAAGGATACTTTCCAATTCATTTTGTGATGTGATTATTACCCTGGTTCCAAAATCAGGCAAAGAGAGCACAAAGAAAAGAAAGTTATATGCAAAATATCTTGTGAACTTATATATAAAAATTTAGCAAATAAAATCTGACACTGTATAAAAAGAATTATAGACCATGACCAAGTGGTATTTATTATAGGTATGCAAGAATAATTGAATATTTGAAAATGAATCAATGTAATCCACTAGTCCAACATCCTATCAATTGAGGAAGAATAAACATTAGACAAAATTTAATACCTATTCCTGATAAAAACTCTAAGCATGTTAAGAATAGATAGGAACTTCCTAAAACTCATAAAAATCCTACAACTAACCTAGTGGTGGAAGACCGAGTACTCTCGCTCTAAAACTGGAAAAAAAGCATGGATATTTGCCCTCACTACTCTTGTTCAACATAGTTCTGCAAGTTCGAGCCTCTGTGATAAGACAAGAACAAGAAATAAAAGGAAGACAGATTGGAAAAGAAGAAATAAGACTGTGTCTGAAGACAACATGATCCCAAGGAATCTATAAAAAACCTTTAAAAACTGAGCTTGATAAAATCAACACACAAACTCAACTGCATTTCTTTATACTGGCAATGAAGAAAACACAGCACCATGCACAACTGCTGCAAAAAATGAAGTGCTTAGGTATAAATTCAACCAAACATGCAGAATTTGTGTGTTAAAAATTACAAAATGTTGCTAGAAGATCAAAATACTTGCAGAGACATATTGCAGATCAGAAGATTCAACACAATAAAGCTATCAATTCTCTCTATATTGATTTATAGTTTAATGTAACTGTTACCAAAATCTTAGAAAAGTCTCTTGTAGACTATATACGTTTGTGCTAAAATTCATATAGAAAGGGAAAAGTTCTTTAATGGCCAGAAACAATTTGAGGAAGAGTAATAAAGTGAGAGAAATTATTCTTCTTGATATTAAGAATTATTATATAACTAAACTGGGACAGTGTGGTATTTGCAGAGCGATAGAAAAAGAGATCAATGGAACTGAGTGGAGAAACTAGAAATGAATCCACACAAATATGCCCAATTAAAATTATTGACAAAAGGAACCAAAATGATACAATGGAGGTGGGATAGCCTTTCAATAAAAGGTCCTGGGGCAATTGGATATCCATATGCAAAAAAAATGGATATTGAGCTAAATCTTCCATCTTATATAAAAGTTAACTCCAAATGGATTGGATTTAAATGTGAAACATAAAACTATAAAACTTCTAGAAGAAAATAAGAGGAGATCTTTGTGACCTCAAACTAGGCAAAGAGTTCCCAGACTTGACATCAAAAGCATAATCCATAAAAGGAAAATCGATAAATTGGACCTTTTCAATAATAAAATTTTTGCTTTGTGAAACACTCTTAGGAATGAAAAAGACAAATTACAGACTGGGAGAAAATATTTGCAAGTCACATATCTGAAACTGACTTATATTTAGAACATATAAAGAACTCTCAAAACTCAACATAAAAAACCAGACAACCTAACTAAAAAGTGGGAAAAAACATTAATGGACGTTTCTGCAAAGGATATACAGATGTCAAGGACATGAAAAAAGGTTCACCATCACTAGGCATTAGAAATGCAAATTAAAAACTTGAGATGTCACTATATACTTATAAGAATGGCTAAAATAAAACAAAAATAGTGATAAATAAAATATAGTGATAACACCAAATGCTGGCAAGATTGTGGGGATATTGGATCACTCATACATTGCTGGTGGGAATTATAATTATACAACCACTCTTGAAGACAGTTTGGCAGTTTCTTAAAAATAAAACATGCAATTACCATGCAACCCACTGTTTGTGCTCTTGGGCATATGTTTCAGAGAAATGAAAACTATGTTCCCTCAGAAACTTGGGCAGGAATGCTCATTGAAGATTTGTTAATAACCCCAAACTGAAAACTACAGAAATGTCCTTCAGTGGGTGAATGATTAAACAAACTGTGGTATATCTATACTATGGAATGCTATTCAGCAATGAAAAGAAATGAACTGCTCATATACACAAAAGCTTGCATAACCTTCAAGGAAATTATGCCAATTAAAAAAAAAAAAGAAATAGAAATAGAGTGGTTCCCAGAGTTGGTGGTGTTAGAGTGAGGACAGGGGGGTGAATGTGGCTAAGAAGAGGGTAACACAAGGGAGTCTTGTGGTGATGGGACAGCTGTGTATCTTGACTGTGGTGGTAGTTACATGAAACTGCACATGTGATAAAATTGCATACAGCAACATACACACACCAACATATGGCAAAATCTGAATAAGCTCAATGATTTGTATCATCAATTTCCTGACTTTGATATTACATTATAGCACAACAGTTATATAAGATGTTAATATATGGGAAGGTTGGGTGAAGCGTATACGGGACCTGCTTGTGTATTTCTTCATAACTTCCTTTGAATCTATATTTATCTCAAAATAAAAAGTTTTAAAAATGCCAATAATTCTCAAAGGGGTGACTTCTGAGTCTCATATGGAAGAGTATAGATTCTTCAGTGGAGAGCAGATCTGTGATGGTAGGTGGAGGAGAGACTACTGAAAAGTAGCAAAAAGATTTCTGAAGACAAATTACTATATTCCTCTTTATTTGGGATCCAGATAATCACGATGGCGTGATCACTCGTCTAGAGTCAGACATCCTGGAATGTGAAGTCAAGTGGGCCTTAGGAAGCATCACTATGAACAAAGCTAGTGGAGGTGATGGAATTCCAGTTGAGCTATTTCAAATCCTAAAAGGTGATGCTGTGAAAGTGCTGCACTCAATATGCCAGCAAAGTTGGAAAACTCAGCAGTGGCCACAGGACTGGAAAAGGTCAGTTTTCATTCCAGTCCCAAAGAAAGGCAATGCCAAAGAATGTTGAAACTACCACACAATTGCACCCATCCCACATGCTAGCAAAATAATACTCAAAATTCTCTAAGCCAGGCTTCAGCAGTACGTGAACAATGAACTTCCAGATGTTCAAGCTGGATGTAGAAAAGGCAGAGGAACCAGAGATCAAATTGCCAACATCTGTAGGATCATAGAAAAGGCAAGGGAATTCCAGAAAAACATCTACTTCTGTTTTATTGATTATACCAAAGCCTTTGACTGCGTAGATCATAACAAACTGTGGAAAATTTTTCAAGAAACAGGAATACCAGACCACCTTACCTGCCTCTTGAGAAATCTGCATGCAAGTCAAGAAGCAACAGTTAGAACCAGACATGGAACAACGGACTGGTTCCAAATTGGGAAAGGAGCACATCAAGGCTGTATATTGTCACCCTGCTTATTTAACTTATATGCAGAGTACATCATGGGAAATGCTGGGCTGGAGGAAGCACAAGCTGGGATCAAGATTGCCGGGAGAAATATCAATAACCTCAGATATGCAGATGACACCACCCTTATGGCAGAAAGTGAAGAGGAACTAAAGAACCTCTTGATGAAAATGAAAGAGGAGAGTGAAAAAGTTGACTTAAAACTGAACTTTCAAGAAACTAAGATCATGGCATCCAGTCCCCTCACTTCATGGCAAATAATGGGGAAACAATGGAAACAGTGACAGATTTTATTTTCTTGGGCTCCAAAATCACTGCGGATGGTGATTGCAGCCATGAAATTAAAAGACACTTGCTCCTTGGAAAAAAAGCTATGACCAACCTAGACAACATATTAAAAAGCAGAGATATTACTTTGCCAATAAAGGCCCATATAGTCAAAGCTATGGTTTTTCCAGTAGTCATGTATGGATGTGAGAGTTGGACCAGAAAGAAAGCTGAGCGTGGAAGAATTGATACTTTTGAACTGTGGTGTTGGAGAAGACTCTTGAGAGTCCCTTGGACTGCGAGGAGATCCAAGACTTTCATCCTAAAGGAAATCAGTCCTGAATATTCATTGGAAGGACTGACGCTGAATCTGAAACTCCAATACTTTGGCCACCTGATGCCAAGAACTGACTCACTGGAAAAGACCCTGATGCTGGGAAAGATTGAAGGCAGGAGAAGGGGATGACAGAGGATGAGATGGTTAGATGGCATCACTGACTCAAAGGACATGAGTTTGAGCAAGCTCCAGGAGTTGGTGATGGACAGGGAGGCCTGGCTTGCTGCTGTCCATGGGGTCACAAAGAGTCGGACATGACTGAGCAAGTGAACTGAACTGAGCCTGCCAGGATACTATATTGAAATATTAGTAGTTTCTTGACAGGGGTTGTGTGACAAAGCTTTGAAAGATATGGGATATGTTTAAAATTTTTTTGTATTGAAAAAGTTTTTTTTTGAACAATTAAAAATATAGAAAACTAAAACGAAGAAAATTAAAATGTATGCATATTCTCAGTATCCAGAATTATTCATTGTTAACAGATGGCATATTTGTTTCTAGTCTCATTTTTTTCCATTTTAAAGAAAAATCACTCTATTGTTTTTCTAGGGAAGTTATATTTTTGCGGGTGAAACAAGGAGATGTTTAAGAGAAATGAGAGGAAAGACAGAAGATAACAAAAGCCAAAATCCCTATTCTATTTTCTTAGTTTTTTGCTTTAATTTGATTCCCCGTTTCTGCCTGACAAAGGGAGACTGAATTACTTCAACTGCACTAAGTATTCAAGGGGATATTTTACGGCACCACAATGATCGGGTTTACTGCTAAAGAGCAGATGCCCCTGGCACAAAATTCAGTCAATAACTGAGTTTGGAAGCTTAGCAAAGACAGATAATTTTGAACAGGCACAGTATTTAGAAATGGTTAACCACTGGCAAGTGTGGAAATTGTTCATTATAAGCATAGGCTGAGAGGTTAATTTTCTGTTTTCTTACTGACTACTTACATATCTTCCACTCCAGCAGTTTAGTTTTTAATTCTCATAAGTAGAGTCTATTATTGGATATCACAATGGTTAGTATCTGAAAGTAGGGAAACAGAAAAATGTTGTATTTTCTTCATGCAACATATTTGCCACCTGCAGCTGGGACATCTGCTTGGATCAAAAGATCTGCAGATAAAAGTTTGATCTCTTTAACCTTCTCGTCCTGGCTTTATTAGAAGACTTGCTATCTAGGATTAAAATATCAAGTAGTTATTTTGGAAAAGATGATCAAGTTCTGGACAAGAAAACGTTCCTTAGTGAGGAATGTTAAGGAGAACTGTGGTTATACAGGGAATCTGGAGGACCAAAGGCACAAGACTGCAAGTGTGAACTTGAGGTGGAAGGCTATATAGAGGCACACTTGTGCATCACAAATGGACCTCCTGGGGCAATAAGTACAAAGTATGGAATGTTTAAAACTGGGAAAAAGGGATCTAAACACTGAGAGGACTGATGGATTTTTTTTGGAACAGCTTGAGATAAAATTCACATACCATGCAATTCTCTCATTTATAGTGTACAATCCTCTTTATTCACAGTTACACAACCATGATCACAGTCAATTTTAGTACATTTTCAATACCCCAAAAGGAAATTCCACACCCTACTTCTTATCCCCCTGGCCCTAGGCAGCCACTAATCAATTTTTTGTCGCTATAGATTTACTTATTCTGGACATTTCACGCAGATGGGATCATATAATATCTGGTTTTGTCATCTGCTTCCTATATTTACACAATGTTTTCAAGGCTCATTCATCTTGTAGCATGTATCAGTACTTCATTCATTTTTACATTTCATTTAATATTTAATTTTATTTATATTCCACTGCATGGGTATGCTGTGTTGTGTTTATCCATTCATCAGTTAATGAATATTTGTGTTGTTTCCACCTTTTGGCTATTATGAATAATAGTGCCCTCAACATTTGTGTGCAAGTTTTTGTGTGCACATATACTTTCATTTTTCTTGGGTTATATATCTAGGAATGGAATTGCTGAGTCATATGGTAACTGTACGTTTGAGCATTTGAGGAACTGACAGACTGCCTTAGAAAGTACATTAGTGTATTGTCCACCCCTCCCACCCCCCATAGTGTATCAGTCTTCAGAATTTTCCACAGCCTTGCCAATACTTATTGCTGTCCATATTTTTTTTTTATTATCACCAGTAGGTGTGAAGTGGTATCTAATTGGGACATTGATTTACATTTTCTTGTTGATTTAATGAGACTGATAATCTTTTCATGTGTTCATTGGTCATTTGTATATCTTCTTGAGCAAAATGTCTACTCAAATCTTTTCCCAATTTTTAAATTGAGTTGTCTTTTTCTTATTGAATTGTAAGGGTTCTTTATATATTCTAGACATAATTGTCTATTGGATATATGACTTGAAAATGTTTTCTTCCAGTCTGTGAATTGTCTTTTTTCATTTTATTGATAGTATCCTCCTTTGATGCACAAAGCTTTTCATTTTTATGAAGCCTAATTGATCTATTTTCCTTTTTGTTGCCTATGCTTTTGATGTCACATCTAAGAATCTATTGGCAAATCTGAGGTTCTGAAGCTCTATCTCCATGTTTTCTGCTAAAACTTTCATAGTTTTAGAACTTATATCTTGATCTTTGATTCGTTTAGAGTCAATTCAATTTTTGTGTACAGTGTGAGGTAAGGGTCTGGCTTCATTCTTTTGCACCTGATTATGTAGTTGTACCAGCACCGTTTGTTGATTTTTGGTGGATTTTTTTTAAGCGAAAAAAAGTGACAATGTTAATTGTGTCTGACTGCAGCCCCATGGACTGTAGCCCACCAGGCTTCTCTGTCCTTGGGATTCTCCAGGCAAGAATACTGGAGTGGGTAACCATTCTCTTCTCCAGGGGATCTTCCTGAACCAGGGATCAGACCTGGGTCTCCTGCCTCGCAGGCGGATTCTTTACCATCTGAACCACCAGGAAAGCCCACTTTCATAGTTGCATTAAAATGCGTTGATTTCTGCTGCATAGCAAAGTGATTTAGTTATATATATATATATTATTTTCCATTATGATTTATTACAGGATATTAAATATAATTCCCTGGGCTACACAGTAGGATCTTGTTTATCCATTCTGTATGTTCTCTGTTGTTGTTGTTCAGCCACTCAGTTGTGGGTAACTCTTTGAGACCCCAGGGACTGCAGCACATCAGGCTTCCCTGTTCTTCACTATCTCCCAGAGCTTGCTCAAACTCATGTCCATTGAGCTGGTGATGCTATTCAACCATCTCATTCTGTATGTTCTGGTGGATTTTAAATGGGTTGTACATCCTATTTTTCGATCAATAGGACTGGAAACCTTGAAGACTGAGTCTATTCGTTTTATAAAGGAGGCAAAACTGCTTGTGGACCAAATATGCCCTGTCACCTTTTGGAGTTTTTTCACCTGTATGTATGATGCTTCAGGTGGGGCAGAAATGCAAGACGATTGTGGCAGTTACTGAGGTGAGCTGAAGTCTGGTCATGGATCAAGGTCTAGGGAGGTTCCTTGGAATGATCCTGCTCTGGTGAGGAGATATCACCTGTGCATTGGATCCAGCCTGTTACCTGGGGCCCCTCGGCTTCCAGGTTCCTCAGTACAGCCACTTTGGACCTGCTGAGTGTGCTGGGTTGTGGCAGGCTAGGTGAAGGGTACACACTTCAGAACTTTCTTCCTCCCTTGGGACAGAGACCCTCGATTTTCTTCCAGAGTTTCCTGTTTCTCACACTTTCAATATTTTCTTGAATAATATCTTAGTCCCTTATAACTGGATAAGGAAATAGTGTTTTAGGATAAGAAACCCAGTAGGGAATTTGGGGCAATAACGTGGGAGGGGAAATTGATGGGAAGAGCATAGGGAGACTGGGCCCTTCTCCTGACACTGCCTTTAGCTGGCAGGGCGAGTTGGCCCAGATAACAATGATAGAGACTATTAGGGCTGCCATATCAAAATATTACAGACTGGGTGGCTTAAACAACAGGAACTTATTCCTCACCGTTCTAGAGGCTGAAAGATCAAGGTTTTGGTAGTGATGGTTTCTCCTAAGACCACTCTCTTTGGCTTATAGCTGGTCACCTTATGCTGTGTCCTCACGTGGTCTTTTTCTATGTGTGTGCTCCCTGGTGTATTTCCCTCTCCTATTCTTGCCTGGAGAATCCCATGGACAGAGGAGTCTGGCAGGCTATGGTCCATGGGGTTGCGAGGGTCGGACATGACTTAGCAACTAAACCACCACCACCATAAGGACACAGTCCTTATAATGGATTAGGGTGCATCCATATGACATCATTTAGCATTTAAAAATTTTGTACTGTTTTATTTTTTAAGTACTGTGATGTTAACAATGAACCGAGTATACTATTTTAATTAAAATTTTGCTTTGAATTAAAAAAATCTAAAAAAGGCCAAAGAATAGAAAAACAACTCCTATGTATCTATCACCTTGCCTCAAAAAGTATCAACTCACTATAGCCTAATTTCTTTCAAGAATTAACCTGAAGCAGATTCCAGAGAGCACAGAATTTTTATCTATAGAGGTTTATAACTATTTTTCAGTTATTTTGAGATATTACTGATATACAACATATCTAAGTTTAAGATATACAATGGGATGATTTGATATATGTATAAATTTTGAAGTGATTACCACAACAGGTTAGTTAACACTTTTGTCCCCTCACATAATTATGAATTTTTGTATGTGTGGTGATAACTTTTACGAGCTACTTTCATAACAACTTTCAAGTATTTAATGAAGTTCTGTTAATTAGAGTCACCAAGCTGTACATTAGATCCCCAGAACGTATTTGTCTTACACTCTAAGTTTGTACCCTTGGATCAACATCATCCTATTTCTCCCAGCTCCCTCCCTCCATCCCAGGCACCTAGCAACCACCATTCTATTCATTTCTTTGAGTTTGGCTGTTTCAGATTCCACATATGAGTGGGAATATACAATATTTGTCTTTCTCTGCCTAGCTTATTAGTATAATGCCCTCAAGATCCTTCCATGTTGCCACAAAAGGCAGGATTTGCTTATTTATTGGGGCTGAATAATATTCCATTGTATATACTATCACATTTTCTTCATTCATCCATTGATGGACACAAAGGTTGTTTCCATGTCTTGACTATTGTGAATACTGCTGCCATGAACATGGGGGAGGATATATCTCAAGATAGTGACTTCATTTCCTCTGGATATATACCCAGAAGAGGACTGCTGGTTCCTTTATCTCTATATATTTTAATTTTTTGAGGAACCCCCATACTATTTTTGTCATTTAACCTTAATTACCTCTTTAAAAGCTTTATCTCCAGTTATAGTCATATTGAGGGGTTCGGACTTCAACATGCAGATTTTGGGGGAAAAAATTCAGTTCCTAACAGTGATGATGATGTGATGATGATGATGACGATGATGATAAAATAGAGGGCATCATTTATTGAGTTGTTATACATCCCAGACACTATTATAATTGCTGGCTCTAGATTATCTCATGTAATTTTCCCAACATCTTATGGAACAGGTACTATTAATACTATCTCCTTTTATAGAGGCACAAAAACTGCCCAAAGCCAACACACCTAGTGAGTTATATATAGGGTGAGAGTTTGGATTTTAGAGTCTAAGCTCTTGTCTTTTAAGCTATCCTAGCTCTAGACATCTGGGAGACTCATGTTATCCATGTGTACAATGGATTAGATGTTATTTAGGATCTCTTCCAGTCCTAACATTTAAGATTTTATTGGACTGCACGTTGTTATTTATCAAATAAATTACTTTTAAGGAAGGCCCAGTTCTAGGTGCTTTGGAAGATAATGAAGGAGGGCTGGTTTTACTCTAAACTCTTCTTGGTGCCAGTTCTTAGTTTCTTGCATTATTGTTTATGGTCAGATCCGTTGTCTACATTCAGGTCTGTATTAGGGAGCTTGCAGCATTTTTGCTAGCCTGAGTTTTGTTTCAGTTCCTGGTCTCATCACACAGAACAGTCCCTAAGGGTTTTGAGTTCACTCTTGCTTTCAGGAAACCAGGGACTTGCCCTGCCTTGAACTCAAGTTTCTGACCTCAATGACAATGTGTCTTTTGCCACCTGTCTGTACCTCTGCCACTCACCTGCCTTAGGCCCTGGACACCCCCTTTCTTCTTAGACAAGGTGCTCATTGATGACCTGATATCCTCCAGGAAGCCTGTGCAATGCCTGGCCCCCAGTTCTCCATGACTGCCACTCCCTGGAAGTTAGCTGTGTGGCATCTAAGAGATGAGGAAGGTAAACTTGCTACAGTAGGGGCCAAATACTTGGCTTTAAACCCACAATATCTTGGCTCATTAAAATAATGGCATTGTAGTTTTAACTTTCAGATTATTTCAAGGCTACATTTCAAGGGATATCCCAGTTGCCTGTCTGTTACTGCTTTTTTGCCTTGGGATTTCTAGCTTCTTCTATCACACACTGGCATTTCAGATTCACTTGGTGCAATTAAAGAAACTGCATGACTGTTAGTTTCTCCTCTTTTTTCCTCCCTCAGATAAACTGTAGAATTCAACTTGATTAAAACATTTATTAAGTGAGATTTAATAGGTTCCAGTAATGCTGTGTGTGTGTTCGTGTGTATGCACATGTATGTGTGTGCACTTATTATCCATTTCTTCCATGTGTGCCAAGAATGGCTATGTGCACATAGAAAACTGTTCGTGGAACTCGTTCGATTCTGCAATTTACTAGCAATGTCAAATTAGGAGGTTTAATGGATTCCTACACAGAAATTCCTAGTGTGGTTGTATTAGCAGTAAGTTTCATTAAAAAGGGCTATTTTTCTCTACTGGGATTTCAGTAAAGAGACAATGTTTATTTTTTCAGTGGAAAATTGATTGTAACTAAGAGGCTACTTGGCTTGAAAGTGGGGAATTATCATATCATATGATTAAATGAAAGCTTACCTTGTTAAAAGGTAACTAGACATATCCCAGTAGAATTGAGACAATGTTTGATTAAGCCAGATTTTCCTACTTTATATTCAAGGAACAAATTAAAGAATAATTGAGATCCTTTTCAGATCTTTTATAAGCTGCATATATAAAGCTTCAGCTCCAGGTGGCAAAGCAATTAACTGATGAATAAAATCAACCCCACTGTCATTCGTCAGATGTTTAAATTCTATAAACCAGATAAATTAATGTGTTCCTTAAGCCAAATAAACGGTCATGCTCTCCATGTTACCACTCAGCTCCTTTGGGGGAAAGGTTGGAAGCATGTTCCTAGAATGGCTAGGATCTGCTTAATCAGAAAGGTTGAAATTAAGTTGCCCATTTGATTTTTTGAAATAAATGTCCTCCTGGCACAAAACCTATTTTCCAAGTAAGGTTTTTAGATGTGATGATTTGGTTTGTCTAGTAACCTAAGGAGACAGCTGGACTCAGGGATACATTCTCCTGGTTGAATTCATTTCCCTGTACTTGGCAGGGAAGTTATTTATAAGCAACTGAAAGTGCTCTGGTTTCATTTATTCCTTGTTCCTGAGTGTTAATGCAGAGAATCAGAACCTATCCTGCCTTTTATGCTTCCAGATTAATCTGTCAGAGATGAGTCCGAGTAAGTGCAACTTAACCTCCATTGAATGATGACATAGGAGCCTTTTCCAACATTGACATCTAGATGAGGTAGACGTAAGGTCCAGAGGACATTATTTTATGAGCGGGTAGCTAACTTGTTGGTCAGTTCTGCTCTTCACTGTCAGCACTGCTTTCAGGACTTGCTCACTGGTCTTTTACCCTTTGCCATCTGGTTTGCTGTCACGGTGTTGATACCAGGATCACTGTGGGTGCTACAACAGAGTATAGTCCTGTGATCAGGAGCTTCAGTCACCTGGGCGCTTGCTAGAAATGCAGAATCTCAAGTCCTCCTGACTTACTGAATCATTGTCTGCATTTTGTCTGATTTATGCAACAGAAAAGCTTGAGCAGCACTGTGTTAGGGGGTACTGCCCTTTCAAATATAGGCAGAGTTGGGGTTAAGAAGCAAGCATATGGCCAACAGGAATATCCAGTTTGTCGATTTTGTGAATCTTACAGTCTCTTTTCTCTTTTATTCCATTTGCCACTAGCAGTTAAAAAAGAGGTTAACAAAAAAGAAGAGCTAGAACTCATTTATTATAATATTGATTATTGGAGTCCAGCATTCTTCTGGAACTGTAACAAAAATTGGCAATTATTTATAGAAATTGAATTTAGATCTTGCAGTCATTACCAAGAGGACGCTGGATGAATTTTCTTGTTGAACTGCCAGCTAGCTATCTATTAAGTACAAAATATTGGTCCCAACATGGTATAGTAGAGAGACAACTGGATTGGATGTTCAGGCACCAACTTATCATCTGATTACAGGCAAGCAGTTTCACTTGGAGCTTGATTTCCCTGTGCATAAAATGAGGGATTTGGAAGCAGATGATTCTAGGGTCTCTTAAAGGTCTGAATGTTCAAGATTTGATGTGACAGTGAGGAAGTCTGAGTAAGATGTTCTGAATATATTAACTCAGAATTATTCCAGGGGCTGGAAACCAACCCCACACATGAATTCTCCTGATGCTGTTGGAGTAGTATCATCCCCAGCATTTGCTCGGCAAACGTTTGGAAATTCTCTAACCATATGAGTTCCCAGGGATCAAGAGGCAGACATTTGGGTGTGATGTAGGTGTGTGCGCATCTGTGTGTGTGTGTGTGTGTGTGTGTGTACACATTTGCAGTCTATAGGGGCTCTGTGAATATTCATGTTGCACAGGCACTGGAGGGAATGAGGCAGCAGCATAAATATGTTTTAATGCAAGAAAGAATATGAAATTCATGAATAGCAGAATGAAGCAATGCTCAACATAATCTTTGCTGTAAAATGAAAATTTGATATTTTCCCAACCCCTGGTGTATTGTATACTGTTATTTTTTTTTTTAAATGATAATCTATCTTCTCTCTCTTCCTTCTTCAACATGTTTTATTCTGGTTTTCATTTTTCACTTTGAGGTTTATTTCGGGTTGTATGTGAATGCTGAAGAAGTTGGGGTGATTATTTACTGCTGCAAAGAGATTGTCTTTGAAGATGTATTACTAGAAGTTAGTTGGTTAGAGAAAAGTCTCCCAAGTTCTCTTGTATTTGGAAGGCAATCCTGGACAAAAGCTGTGTTGGTGGAGAGATGGCCTATAAAGCTTTTTCTCATTGGGGAATTGATTTGAAGTTTCCTTTCTTCCTTTTTTTTTTCCCCCTTAACACAAGACTGGATTAATTGCCTACTATGTGCTTGAAACTGGAAATAGAGAGAGGAATAATTCGCCATCACAGCCCTTAAGGGCTCATATCTTGCAGAGAAATGCATGGTCTGTAATTTCCATCTCCACTGATAGCTCTCACTCTGAATTTTATTGTAATGTGAGCATATAAGAAAAGTCATAATGGTTATTTGAGAGCAGTTTCACTTTCTGGTTACATAGTGTTTACTCAAATTTGTGTAGAGGTGTGTGTGTATGTGTGTGGGGATGTATGCGTGTGAAGGCTTTGAGTAACAGCTTAAGTGATACTAATAAAGCAGATTTCTGGTCTCCAGAGGAAGGCAGATTCTCAGTGCAAAGTATGATATATTCCTGGAAGTAGGTTTATTTCTTAATTTGAATATGTTAAAATACATCCAGGGATCTTCAAGGGGACTGCCTTACTGGGAATCTTCTGGCTCTTAAAATTGACATTTGCAGTGTCTTATTTTATAATTCTGAAGAGATAAATATTCTTTCTTTAAGTTCCACAGGTACAAGACTGTGCTTTTTAAATGCAGAAGTGTGCCTGTCCTAGGGAATTGTTCTCAGGCTTTGATGAGCAAAAACATTACCTGGGGAGCTAGTTCACAATGCAGATTCCCACCGTGGCTTCTTCACACCCCAAATTTTGATTTGGTAGGTGAAAGATGGGGCCCAGTACTCTGCATTTAAATCAGCTTTCCAGGTGATTCTGTTTAGGTGGTCTGAAGTCATTCTGGAGAACATGCTGCTGCTGCTGCTAAGTCACTTCAGTCGTGTCCGACTCTGTGCGACCCCATAGATGGCAGCCCACCAGGCTCCCCCGTCCCTGGGATTCTCCAGGCAAGAACACTGGAGTGGGTTGCCATTTCCTTCTCCAAGGCTTGAAAGTGAAAAGTGAAAGTGAAGTCGCTCAGTCGTGTTCAACTCTTCGCGACCCCATGGACTGCAGCCTACCAGGCTCCTCCATCCATGGGATTTTCCAGGCAAGAGTGCTGGAGTGGGTTGCCATCGCCTTCTCCGTGGAGAACATGGGTATACCATTTATCCATTGGGATCATATCTAGGCATAAGCCCACCTACTGTATGCTGTGAAAGTATTTTGAAATCCGTGATTGAAAGACTGCTATGCAAAGCATTAGATTCATGATTTCACCAATGAATAAAGACTCATGAGGCCATATTACATGATGCTCAAGAATTTAGTCTCTGTAGTCAGACTGCCTAGGTTTTAATTTCCACTCTCGTGACTGGTGGAGGCTCTCTAAGCCTCAGCTTCCTCAGTTATGCTAGGGATAATAATAATTATTAATTACAATATCAATCTAATTAGGTTGTTGTGAGGATTAAGTGAAATAACATATATGAAATGCTTAGCACAGTGTTCAGCACAGAGTGTTTAATAAATTTTGGTTGATTTTTGGTAACAACATAACAAAAATTACAGTAAATAGTATTGCATCCTTTCCCTTTCTTCTTAGGTAACGGTGAGCACTTTGGAGTGTACCAAGTTAATCAGCACAGAATCCTCAGGAAGTGGTTGAGGAGTCTTTAGTCGCTTTACAGTGGTCCCTGCGAACTGCCTATGTCATATTTCATCTTCAATCCAGTTAGTAGTGGCTTTGCCTCATTGGTTGCATTTCTAGGTTCTTTCAATCCCTGCCATACAAACTGATTTCACACGGAGATGAGTACAGGGTGTATCTTCCTCTTCTAGGGAGTGCACACATTTTCTTTTGATGAGACTGTCATTTACTTGATTAGCTGGAACAGGTAATCTCTGATGAACAGGGTTAATGCAATTGACCTTCATGGTTTAGACAGAATGGTCAGCCTAGTCTCAGGTCCCTGATGTAGGGACAGGAAGATTCCTAGGATGAATGGCTGCACCTTTTTCGCAGACACTGAGCTTTTTGGCTTTGAGTCTCTGGTTGCCCAAGTATTTATCCAGGAAGTGGGTATAGATTTCCTTGAAAGTGAAAACTTGAGATTGGCCTGATTTAAGATGATGTTTCCCAGTGCTTTGCAAAATGCCAGCCTAGACTGGGGTTTTTATTTTCTTGCTGACTGAAATAAAGTTTTATCAGAATCATGAGAAATGATAAATAGACATTGTTATTTCTGTCACTCCTCCACTGATCCTCAAACTACCACCCACTGACAACATCTGAATGCTGTTCAACCACCAGAGCTCTGAATCGGCCATGGGTTTGACTTTGGGAAGCTGGAAGACTGGAAATTTGAAAAGCTCCTCAGGTGATTCTAATGTTCAGCAAAGCTTGAAAACCTCTGCTTTACAGATAAGTCTACATGTTCTCATCTTCAGCTTTCTACAAGCGCATTCCCTGATATATCAAATTTGTTTTCCCACATACTTTATGAATTTTTGAAAGTAAAGCGACTTTCAGAATTACCCTAGACCAGTGGTTGTCAACCATGGTTGATTTTGTCCCTCATGGGATATCTCGCAATCTCTGGAGACATTTTCGACTGTCACAACTTGGGCAGGAGGGAGTGTGTACTATTGGCATCTAGGGGATAGGGGCCAGGGCCAGGGCTAAACATCTTACAAAGCACAGGATGCGCCTCTCCCCAGCACCAACAGAGGAGTATCCTGCCCAAGACGTTAGTAGTGTCAATACTGAAAAACTGAAAGTGGCTCAGTCCTGTCGGACTCTTTGTGACCCCATGGACTGTACAGTCCATGGAATTCTCCAAACCAGAATACTGGAGTGGGTAGCCTTTCTCTTTTCCAGGGGATCTTCCCAACCCAGGATCAAACCCAGGTCTCCTGCATTGCAGGTGGATTCTTTACCATCTGAGCCACAAGGAAAGCCCAACAATACTGGAGTGGGTAGCCTATCCCTTCTCCAGTGGATCTTCCTGACATAGGAATCTAACTGGGGTCTCCTGCATTGCAGGTGGATTCTTTACCAACTGAGCTATCAGGAATCCCTGCCTTAAACTTGATCCCTCTCATTTTACAAATGGGAAGATAAGAGATGATATTTTGATTTGCACAAGGATTCATGCATAATTATTGGCAGAATCAAATTCCTAACAATTGCAGCTTTACAGTGCAACCCTGCCCTTATGCCTCCCCCTCCCTTTCAACCTACTGCCCTAGGGAAATTTGTTATTCATCTTGTTTCCTTTTGCTTCTCAAATATCCCCGGGCTCTCAATGGTGGTGACAGGTTTCCTGTATTTTAGTATTTCAAACTTCTTACATTAAAACCTAAGATAAATTGCTTAGGCTCAATAAACATCTTTCTTTCTTCTTTTTTTCCCTCGTAGGAGTGCCGTAACAACAACTTGGTACTGGGCCTGGGTTGCTTTGTTCTGAAAAGCAGCTTTGATTAGGAGTTACATAAATCCATGATTAATTTTAAAAATGGCCAAATGAGGTAATTGTCACTCCATAAATCTGGTTTGGTAAGCAAAATGTTTCTAACTTAGGCACCCACAAGATGAAATTACATAGCGGCTTCGTGGTGATGAGAAGGGTGATGCAGTCTCCTCAGGCCTCCGTCAAGGCAGGGTGTGTGTGCACGTGCCTGCGATCGTGACTGCGCGTGCCTCTGGGCATGTGACTGAACGTGACTGTGTGCGTGGTCACGCACGTGACTGCGCTCCAGCGTGCAGGAACGGCTGCGTGATGCCGAGGCGCCGCAGCGTCTTAGCTCCAGAACCGCATGGAGAGCGTTTAGGAAGCGGACACCGTCTTCGATTTCGGGACTTGTGAGTACATCTCCCTTTATCCGCATATTCCCTCAATCGCTTGCCCCTCCCACCCCAATCTTTCCCTCAGCTAAATAATTAACTGTGATTATTTTTGGAAGGTTGGATTTGGGATTATTCGTGTGTAAGGTGTGTTTCTTTTTACGTCTTTATTCTCTGCCTTTTCTGTGAACGCGTTTTTGTAATAAAAATGAAACCTTTTAATCACATATAACTTTAGAATCGCCTGCGAGCATCTAAACAAAACCCTGGGGCGCCATCCACAGAGACTGCGATTGGGTCGGTTTGGGGTTGGGGGGTGGGGGGAAAGGATGACTGAGTTTCCCTCAGAGATTCTTCTCTGTGATTAGGATGAAGACTCTAGGTCTAGGAGAGTGGTCCTCAGCTTTGTCTGCAAAGCTGCAGAAAGACACTGATGCCTGCCTCTGTGCACCCGCAGAGTGGTGTTTTTTATTTTTTAAAAATTTTATCTTTTGGATCCACCACGTGGTATGTGGGGTCTTGGTTCCCCCACCAGGGATGGAACCCCCTCTGTTCCCTGCACTGGAAGCAGAACCATCAGGGAAGTCTGAACCGCCAGGGAAAGTCCCCTGCAGAGGTTCTGATTGAGTTAGTCTGGAGCTGGGCCTAGTCTTTGGAAGAATTAAGTGTGCCCCAGGTGTAGAGAATGTTATACAGAGGGAAGTTAATCAGAAAGAGAAAAACAAATCCAATATATTACTGCATATATGTGGAATCTGAAATAATTGGTACAGATGATCTTAAATGAAGCAGAAATAGAGACACAGACAAAGAGAACAAAGATATAGATTTGGAGGGCCGAAAGGGGGGATGGGATGAATTGAGAGATTGGGGTTGACATATATACCCTATTGATACTACGTATAAAATAGATAACTAATGAGACCCTACTGTATAGCCCAGGGAATTCTACTCATTGCTCTGTGGAGACCTCAGTGGGAAGGAAATCCAAAAAAAGACATATCTATAGTTGATTCACTAACCCAACATTGTAAATCCCCACCCCCCTGAAAAAAAAGATTTCCCCAGGTGATTCAGGAATCAGAAGGGCTGCCTGGTATCCCTGAGGATTTTTTTTTTGTGGGGGGGGGGGAGGTGTCTTGGTTTTGCTCTCTAACCAAGCTTCCCCTGTCAACTGAGAGTTAATGATATTGTTCTAAACTTTGAGCACAGCTGATCACAGGACTGGAAGCAAGGGTCCATCCCTTTTTGGGGGGAGCAGTAACAATCAACGTTATGGGGACACTAGTTATAAAGATAGATTGTATTTTTAATTGTTGAGAAAAGGATGAGCTTGAGAGATTTTATTATTAAGACTGATTTACCTTCATAAACTACCCTAAGCAGATTCACAAGAAGTAAGGAGCTGCCTCTGGGGTGTAAACAACCCTATGCAGTAGGTGCTAATCCATGTTTTTAGTCTCTAGTTACTTTTGCCTCTCTTTCATTTTCCTCCTTCCTGTGTCCCCCCCCGTCCCCCCCCCCCCCCCCCCCCCCGCTTTTTTGTTTTTTTTTTAAAGTAAGGGAAGGCCTCCTTCCACTTGTATCTTAACAGACTCCTCTGTGTTGGTGTTGAGGTTGAATTCTGGACTTTCCTTTGTTAGAGCAGCCAGGCAGCTTTTTAGGCTTATTAATGACACTATGCTCCCTGTGCCATGACAGAGGGCCTTTCTGAAGCTGCTGAGTTCTCCACGGTGAGGGGTGCCAGGAGGGTCTAGGGCTGGGTTGACAGAGCGGGGCTCCTAGCAGGAGGCAGGCCCTTGTGGGCCTCAAAAGCCATCCAGCCCCAGCTGGCTCTGGCTTCCTGCTTTTCCACAGGAACCACTTGGGAGCAGTGTGGCCATGCCTATGAGGGAGGCTCGGGGAACCTTCCTGGAACTGACCAGCACAGCCCGGAGCCTGGAGCCCACGGCTGATGACAAGTTAAATATTTCACAGAGTATAAATCTTTCAACTTGCAAATGCTCCTTCGGTGAGAAATCAGACAGTGGGTAAGGAGTGGGCAGAATCCTTGCCCCACTGAACGAAAGTGAGGATGGGAACCCTGGGCTTTGTTCTGTGATTGGATAGTACAAAATTTGTGGAAAAGAGGATTCTCCGCTTATGATGGGTCCTGGATGGGCTTCTGAATGGGAGTCACTGATGCTGATCTTTATCTCACTGACAAAAGATACAAAACAGAGAGAGAAACTATCACTGGCCTGATGTGCTAGCCACCACGCAACAGCCTCAGGTAGTCAGCTCCTCTGACGCAAGTCAAACAGAGGAACATGTGACTCAGGCCCTTTCTGATCTTGCTTTTTATAAGAAACAGTATGAGGTGAACGCAATAACCACTACACTACAGGCTGGATGCATGAGACAAGTGCTCGGGCCTGGTGCACTGGGAAGACCCAGAGGAATCGGGTGGAGAGGGAGGTGGGAGGGGAGATCGGGATGGGGAATACATGTAAATCCATGGCTGATTCATGTCAATGTATGACAAAAACCATTACAATATTGTAATTAGCCTCCAACTAATAAAAATAAATGGGGAAAAAAAAAGAAACAGTATGAACTTTTCAATCTTTTACATTTGTTCTGGGTCTTTGGATTAGATTCTTTACAGTGGATATGTCTTGCCACCAAGGAGCTCACATTTAAAGTATTGTCTTACAAAATTGTTATGAAGTGTCTGTGAGTGTGTGATTAATGTATTTCTGTTTTTTGGATTGCTGTTTTTTGTCTTGCTTCCAGGATCTGTTTAGAAAGGGAGAGAAGGAAGGAGTTGAGGTTGGGGGGTGGAGGACAAGGGAGCATATGAGCAGAGGTGCAGGCACGAGAGAAAAGTGGGCTGATTAGAGGGTTCCCCAGATTGCCAAGGTCACAGGGCAAGAGGAATTGAAGTGTGAACCTCTGAACTTGATTTGTTGGTTGGCTGTGAGCTCTCTCATTGCAAGGAGTCATCAGTTCCTTGCTGAGAATAAACCCAACTCTGGGAGGAGAGCAGGGGGAGGAGTTGTCAGGTGGGAGAACAAACAGATGCCACTGGCAGCTTTTTGGCTTCTCCCTAAAAGTCCGGAGAGGTAAAGACCACCTGGCTGCCAGCTCTAGTGGTGTGCATCTGGGGTGGATTTCTGAGGCTGTGAGATGCACTCAGAAGAGGGGATTCCTAGAGATCTGGTGCTCATGGCCAGCCAGGACTAAGCACACCAACTTGCCTGTCTTTCCTGCTGTTTTTCCCTCTGGAGGTCAAGACTAGTCAGTTCCTGCTGGGCCAAGTGAGATATTTCCTTCTTGACTGCCTTGGGAGCTTCCCACACCCAGGATAGAAGGGGCTACCATTGCTTTTGGGGGTGATCTGGTGTCTCTCTTCTTTCTGGAGTTCTGGGAGATCCTAGATTCCCTGGAACCAAATGGAGATTTTTAGGTATCCTCTATCTGAATTTAGCCTAAAAGTCAGCAAGCCATCACCACAGCTATTTTACCAGTTACATCCTCAGTGACCCATGGAGTAAACAAACTTAGACTCTATAACTAAGCAAGTCAAAAGTCAACCAGACACCAGAACTATAAAAAGTTTCATCATAGAGGGAAGATTCAGGGCTGCCATGTCAAAGTTTTAGGGGCTGTGCAAAACAATGAAACAGGAGCTCGTCCTGGGAACATCAAATAGCCTATTGTATATTAGAATAGCTTATTGTATATTATGGCGTGGACAGTTCTCCAGGTGAACAGATGAAGCATATCAGGACTGGCTTAATTGCTTTGTAGTTAGCTGGAAATGGCAGCACTGATGGATACCACATACTTGAGTACAGGGGTTTTTATTCTTGTTTGGCTGTGATGATGAAGACCATAAGAAACATGTTGGGCACTGTGCTAGGTGAATTAGATTTATTTCTCACTTAATCCTCACAACAACATTATGAGGTAGGTGCTATTGCCTCTCTATTGTACAGATGAGACTACTTTGCTTGAAGAGGTTAAGCCGTGTGTAGGCTCACCTGGATGGCAGATGGAGGAGCCTCTGTAGCCTGTGTTCTTAACTTGTATGCAGGTCAGGAAGCAACAGTTAGAACTGGACATGGACCAACGGACTGGTTCCAAATCGGAAAAGGAGTACGTCAAGGCTGTATATTGTCACCCTGCTTATTTAACATATATGCAGAGTACATCATGAGCAACGCTGGGCTGGAAGAAGCATAAGCTGGAAACAAGATTGCTGGGAGAAATATCAATAATCTCAGATATGCAGATGACACCCACCCTTATGGCAGAGAGTGAAGAGGAACTAAAAAGCCTCTTGATGAAAGTGAAAGAGGAGAGTCAAAAAGTTGGCTTAAAGCTTAACATTCAGAAAACTAAGATCATGGCATCTGGTCCCATCACCTCATGGGAAATAGATGGGGAGACAGTGAAAACAGTGTCAGACTTTACTTTTTTGGGCTCCAAAATCACTGTGGATGGTGACTGCAGCCATGGAATTAAAAGACGCTTACTCCTTGGAAGGAAAGTTAAACCAACTTAGATAGCATATTAAAAAGCAGAGACATTACTTTGCCAACAAAGGTCCATCTGGTCAAGGCTATGGTTTTTCCAGTGGTCATGTATGGATGTGAGAGTTGGATTGTGAAGAAAGCTGAGTGCTGAAAACTTGATGCTTTTGAACTGTGGTGTTGGAGAAGACTCTTAAGAGTCCCTTGGACTTCAAGGAGATCCAACCAGTCCATCCTGAAGGAGATAAGTCCTGGGTGTTCATTGGAAGGACTGATGCTGAAGCTGAAACTCCAATACTTTGGCCACCTCATGCGAAGAGTTGACTCACTGGAAAAGACCCTGATGCTGGGAGGGATTGGGGGCAGGAGGAGAAGGGGGCGACAGAGGATGAGATGGCTAGATGGCATCACTGACTCGATGGGCATGAGCCTGAGTAAACTCCGGGAGTTGGTGATGGACAGGGAGGCCTGGCGTGCTGCGACTCATGGGGTCGCAGAGAGTCAGACACGACTGAGCGACTGCACTGCACTGAACTGAACTCCCCGTTTAGAGGCTTTTGGGGAGATACTCCAGGGTATTGACCCTCATAGATTTTTTCTAGTATGGATTGGTAGGCATGAGAGTAAATTCCTCCTCTTCATTTAGATTCATTGTACCAACAAATTAATTGTGAGACCATAAGACTGAGAGACTAGCTCTCCAGCAAGGTGCTGAGTGAAATGAAAGACTGCCTTCATTTTAATTGCTTTAAATAGCAGTGTTGAGTCTTCATGTAGGGTTCCTAGTTGTAGGTTTGAACCAACTTCCTCTTGAAAGGAAGTTGAGAAACCTATAATCCCTAGGTAGAACAACAAACAAAACATTCCCTGCCCTCTGACAGTCTTTAAAAACAAAGCAAAACAAAACAAACTAACAGAACTGAAGTAGGATTCCCTCATTTTGTAGGGGGATGTTTTAAGGACCATTTCTCTAATTACCAGCTGAGCTACTAGGGAAGCAGAAGAAGGGGATGACAGAGGATGAGATGGTTGAATGGCATCACCAACTCTATGGACATCAGTTTGAGCAAGCTCCTTGAGTTTGTGATGGACAGGGAAGCCTGGCATGCCACAGTTCATGGGGTCACAAAGAGTTGGACACAACTGAGTGACTGAACTGACTACTGACTCTCTAATTACTTTGCAAACTAAAGACAGTGTCACCTAGTGTTTGGGTAACAAGATCTGGAGTGGTGCTGTCTCTGAATGACCAGACTCAATGACAGGGTGGCTTGAAGGTGAGTGTAGGGCAGAGCACAGTGGACAAGAAGAACTTGCTCTAGTTCTGGCACCAGTAAGTCCCATGACTTGAACCAGTTCCATCATTTTTCTTCAGCTTTTCTGAGTGGTTTAGTTTGAGATGGCAGTAAGACTGCCTCTTGGGCTCACCTGGATGGTCATAAATGTTGTTGGGGGACATGTCAGATAATGGAGGTCAACCTATTACTCTTATTTTGTGTGACTCATTTGTTCATAACAGACACTTGGTTCACACTTCCTGCATGCCAGGTACTGTGTTTTGTCGTTGTTCATTTGCTAAGTTGTGTCTGACTCTTTGCGACCCCATGAACTGAAGCATACCAGGCTTCCCTGTCCTTCACTATATCCTGGGGTTTGCTCAAACTCATGTTCATTTAGTCAGTGATGCCATCCAACTGTCTCATCTTCTGTTGCCCTCTTCTCCTTCTGCCCTCAGTCTTTCCCAGCATCAGGGTCTTTTCCAGTGAGTCAGCTCTTGGCATCAGGTGGCCAAAGAATTGGAACTTCAGTTTCAGCATCAGTCCTTCCAGTGAATATTCAGGGTTGATTTCCTTTGGGATTGACTGGTTGGATCTCCTCACTGTCAAAGGGACTCTCAAGAGTCTTCTCCAGCACCACAATTCGAAAGCATCAATGCTTAGCCTTCTTTATGGTCCCTTCTTATGGTCCCTTCTTTACTCTCGAAGGGACTCTTTCCTGTCAAAGGAACTCTCAAGAGTCTTCTCCAGCACCACAATTCGAAAGCATCAATGCTTAGCCTTCTTTATGGTCCAAGTCATACATGACTACTGGAAAAAGCATAGCTTTGACTATATGGACCTTTGTTGGCAAAGTGATATCTCTGCTTTTTAATATGCTATCTAGGTTTGTCATAGCTTTTCTTTCAAGGAGCAAACTTCTTTTAATTCATGACTGCAGTCACCATCCACAGTGATTTTGGAGCCCAAGAAAATAAAATCTGCCACTCTTTCAACTTTTTCCCCATGTACTTGCCATGCAGATGCCATGATTTTAGTTTTTTGAATGTTGAGTTTTAAGCCAACCTTTTCACTCTCCTCTCTCACCCTCATCAAGAGGCTCTTTAGTTCCTCCTCACTTTTTGCCATTAGAGTAGTATTATCTGCATATCTGAGGTTGTTGATGACTCTGTTCTTAGAACAATACTATAAGGGAGATACTGTTCTTAATTTTGCAGATAAGGAAACAAGTGCACATGGAAGTTAACTTGCTCACGGTCACCCACAGGTGTGGGGTATGTGCTAGAGTCAGGCTTGAACCCAGGTGGTCTGAACCTATATCTTGTGTTTTTAACAACTATGCTGTGGTCCTTCTCCATCTGACCTCCTCCAAAGTATAATCAGTTTTGATATGTCTCACATGTCTCTTTTTCAGCGGGGTGGGGAGATGTTCTGAATGAAAAGGTGGTATGCTGGGAGCCTAACGGAGGCTTGAGCTAGAGCTCAGTTGTAAGGCTGTGGCTTTCAGATTTCAGAGTCCTGCCTGAGGAAGATCTGGAGAGTTTTGAGAATGTCTGATATTTTCTTCTCATTATATGTTCCAGATGCACTACTTTTCCCCTTCTATAGAAATGATATTAAATCCCAATGTTATTATTTTGTAAATTCTAAAATTACTGTGCAGTAATTTTTAGTATTCATTTGTATCATCAGTATCTTTATGTGGCTTATTGTTCTGTTCTCATCTTAATGATAGCAATTATTGGCATGCCTTTCAATGTCCAGCAGAATGTAGAAATCAGCATGCATCATAAATCTATGACTTCGTTTTTATTATTTATTTTCTTTTTACAATGACATGTGTTCAGTGAGAAGCAAATAGATAATACCAAAATAAGAAAGATAACATCATCCAGAATCATACCATTCTGTGATAGCTATACCAAAGAGATATCTATAGAGTTTTGCTCGTGAAAGACTATATTCAAGAATTTTATACCCAGCCAGCTTGTCTTTGATGTGTGAAAACAATTATATTCTCTGACAGGCAAAGCTTCAAAATTATCTGTGATAGTGGTTCTCTTGGGTAAGGTTTTACTTGTCTGTTTTGAAAAGAGTGCATGAAGATAAGTTCCAGGTGACCAAGAGATGGTTGATGGTGCAGTGAATGATCAGAAAAGGAAAACCAGAGTATGAAAAAGGCTGGGGCAAACACTTAAACCAGTGAGTGTACATCTGCATTTGTTTGTATACCTGCTGCTGCTGCTGCGAAGTCACTTCAGTCGTGTCCGACTCTGTGTGACCCCGTAGACAGCAGCCCACCAGGCTCTGCCGTCCCTGGGATTCTCCAGGCAAGTACACGGGAGCGGGTTGCCATTTCCTTCTCCAGTGCATGAAAGTGAAAAGTGAAAGTGAAGTTGCTTAGTCGTGTCCGACTCTTCGCGACCCCATGGACTGCAGCCTACCAGGTTCCTCCATCCATGGGATTCTCCAGGCAAGAATGCTGCAGTGGGGTGCCATTGCCTTCTCCATTTGTATACCTAGGTTGTTATAAATATAATTAAGGATTACATATAAAATCTGTAATTGGATTTCTATTTACAAGCTGAAAGCAAATCTAAAAAATCATTCTTAGAAGATATATAATACAATAGTTATTATGTGGTAATCTGTTCTATACCTCCAGATTGTATCATCAAAATCTGAGAAGGGAATTCTGGGAATAGGTAGGGGAGAAGGAATGAGAGGTAACAGAATGAAGAAAAGTGGGAGAAATTCAAGGTATTTGGGATAATGTTAATCATGTGTATTTGGAGTTTCTTAATAGCCTGAAAAATGAAATGTTATACAAATATTTTGAGAAAATGTAAATTAGTAAAGTTTATAATTTTACATAATATTTGTCTTTCAAAAATTTACTTAAGTAACGTCATGGCTTTTTAGGTAGTTATACAATTTGTGCATTTTTTAAATTTTTGAACCCAGTTCTCTCTGAGCTTGTTCTGCTGCAAGCTCAATTCATTGTGTGTTTCTCTAAGTAACCTCTAGGTAGAGAAGCATATTGTTCTGTATGCTTACGTCTGGGGTCTGACTGCCCAACTGGTACTAGAGATTAAAAGACAATTTTTTCCCTATTTTTTTCCTGAAAGTTATAGACATCATGTTGAAGCTAGAAGTCTTCATGTGTGTACATGTCACTTCAAGGAAGTAAAGTAAACAGATTGGAATTTATCAAAAGATGTTCTCTAATTCTGATTGAATTTATACTTAATACTTCTTGAATATTGTTTTCTTATAACTTGGGGGTCACTGGCACTGATACAGCTTCCTTTGGAAATGTTGATGTTGCAGTTTGCTGATATCGTGTGTGTGTGTGTGTGTGTGTGTGTGTGGTGGGTGCAGAGAGGCCCAGGAAGCATTCATGAATCAGATGTTCAGATGAGGACAGATAGGAATTCCTCCACTAGTAGGCTTGTTGCAGGAAGGCTAATCAACACTTCAGCAAGGAAGTTAGCAGCCTTCCTCCCACCCTGACTGCTGCTTCTCCTGGCGGTAGCAAGGTTGTCAAGCCTCATTACTGGAAAGTTCATCCTGTTAGATTCCCACTTAAAGCAGGAGGATGTGTTAGGAAATAGCTCAGACTCTGTGACCATTCTGACATAGGCAGTGACATACCAAGTTTGATCAAGGAGTTTTATTTATAGTTTTGTTAGAAAATGTGAAAATTAATAACTGATTAAATAAGTAACCACATTTGCGTACTACTGGATTAGATTTAGTGTATTTGCTAAGTTGATTCTGTCATTTCTGACTCTTTGTGATCCTATGGACTGTAGCCCACAAGGCTCCTCTGTCCATGGGATTCGCCAGGCAAGAATACTGGAGTAGGTTGCCATTTCCTTCTCCAGGGGATCTTCCCAACCCAGGGCTTGAACCCACATCTCTTAGGTCTCCTGCGTTGGCAGGCAGGTTCTTTACCACTAGTGCCACCTGGGAAGCCCTTTAGCATATTTACTCTTGGCTTTATTGAAGTGAGGTTGGCATGAGTTTTGGGGTCAGAACAGAAGAAGAAACAATACCAGTGATGGACACAGGCTTGAAATATAATGTATTATATATACTAGCTAGGTTATATGACATTCATAACTAAACCCAGAAATCTGAGGGCGTTAAGGCAAAAAAAGTAAGGCTTATTTCTTGCTTTCATAAAGTCTGGTGTGGGCTTGGGGAAGCTCTGGGCAGGATCCCGTCTATCTTGTTAGGCTGCCATCTCAACAGGTGGCTTCCAGCATTGCCAAGGCAGAGGACTGGAGACCAGTTCTTTATTTGGTGTCCCAAAAGGAACAGGTCACTTCTGCACACATTTCAGTGGCTCTGCTTAATCACGTGGCCCCATGTAACTACAGGGGAACTAGGGAGTGCAGGCCTGTGTGTCTAGGAAAGATACCAAGCCTGGGTGTGGGTGAGCCCTGCCTGCTTTTACTACACTCAGGAGGCCAGGCATATGGCTGGAGTGGAATCCAGGCAGTGTTCAGAGGCTGATGTTACAAATACTCAGCAGGGGATGCAGCATTCCTAGGGAATCGGGAAGGGATCCCACTTTCTTCTTTGCAACAATGACAGCCTGCACAGCCCTGGATCACCTGCACACAGGGAGAGGGCACTGCCCCCTGCCAACAGCTTTTGGCTATGGGTAAGCTTCAACTTGGATTGATAGGTGTTGAATCTAATAACTTCTTAATGGCTTTTTATTAAATGACTCGCTGACATTAAATGACTCTTCTGATACCTTGCTTGGCTCCTGGCCCTGCCTTAGCAGGACAGTCTGCTCTTCAGGTCTGGGTTCCTTCTCCAGTCTGACCTGTCTTCCTAATGTCCTGACATCCCCCTAGCCTTGGATTGGTGTTTCCGGTTCCAGGCCATTTCTCTGTGACACCCATAGCTGCCTGGCACGAGTGGGGAGGGTGCAGTGAGTCCTCATCAGTGTGTGTTCTCTAGACCTGCTGTACTGTACAGAAAGCTGATCCAGGGCTCCTGTCAGTAGAGGAGGCCTTGTCCTTCTTCTCTGTTGAACTCTTATGGCTTTTTCTGGTTAAGAGTCATTTCAGGAGATAGAATGCCTGGGTCCAAACCTTGCCTCTCTCACTAGTAAATGGTGAGACCCTGAGCAAGTGACTAAACCTCTGTGTGCTTCAGCTTCTTGTTTATTGGTATAGTAATAATACCTAGCTTTAGAGTAGTGGTGATTAGGTGACTTAATACATGAAAACCACTGGAATGGTACTGAATGAGTAGAAAATGATTAAAGAACATTAGCCATTGTCATCCTCTTTCAAGATTCAACTCAAATGTTCCTGAAACTTTCCTGATCTTGCTTCTTTTCTGGGTTTCCTCAGCCCTCTACTCATGCCTCTGTTATAGCATTTATCATGTTATCGTTTGTGATTATGTATGTGCCCATTTTTCTCTCCTGCAAGCCTGTGATTACTGAAGTGCAGCACACTGCTCAACATTTACCCTAGTCCTTGAGAGAGTATCTGATGTGCAAAAGAGATTAACAAGTGATTTCTGAACAAATGGGTAGATCCAGAGTGGTAGAAATTGGTAGAATTCACCAGTGTCCAGTTTTCCTCTTTTTCCAGAGGAGAACACATTTCCCAGCTGCCTGTGCCTCTAAAAGAATCTTGAAATTGAGTTCTGCACAATTTTCCATGAGCCAGCTCGCTGCTCCCATCCAGTTGGTTGAAGGACAGTAGAGTCGGAGGATAGAAAGAGCCTAGATCCCTGATCCATCACTTGGAAAAGAGGGACCTGGACATTTGAAATTGTGTCTGGCTTCTGAAATCTGATCCTGTTTGTTATAGCAGCTTGTGAACTTACCTGCTGATAAAACAGGGATCTGGGTATGACAAAAATGTTCTTGTAGACCTCATGGCATACCTCCCGAGCCCAGAACAGCATTTTGAGCCAGCCTGTATATGAAAAGCAGAAATGTACTGCAGCAGCTGAACTCTTGGAAAGATTGGGAGGGATGGAATGGGGGGGGGAGGGGGGAGGGTGAAGTGGGGGGAGCTAGCATGCCCACCCTGTCCTCAGCAAGGGGCCAGTTTGGAGTCAAATGTGGATTTCTCTGAACTTCTGGTTCTCTGTAACCTTCCCTTCTTCAATTGTGAACAGCCGCTGAATATGATTCTCCTTTTCCTGGAAAGTTACTTAGAGAGAAAGCTGACTTTCCTTTGTCTACACAAAGCATCATCCTTGGAAACAATTACAGTTCTTTTTATAGTTTTGGTTCTTTCATAGGTACCTATTGTCCTAATAAGTGGAACTGCTTGGAACACAAAAGCATTTATTTCCTCTTTTAGCTAATTTAATTTTTATAGCCCCAGTGAAAAAATACTTTATGTTTTCACTTGTCTAATGCGATTTTAAGATAGTTTATTCTTGGATTCAATTTTGTTTTCATTTTCTAGAAAATCAATTTAATTCACAGAAGGTTCATTCATTTAATGGCTTTCCTTGCACATGGTTAATGCTTAAGCATTTGATCAGATATTCCTCTTAGCAGTATCGTCACGAGGCTCAACCAGAGAAGGTGTTAGATGGGGAAAGCATGTACGTTTGGCAAAGCCTCTTTCATCCTGACTGATTGACATGGCAAATAAGTCTGAATTGGCGAAGTTGAACTGCGGAGTGTTTCTCAAAGAGTTCCTGTGTAATTTCAAGTTGTTCCAACTAAGTTTTCACCAGTGAGGCTAATGAAGACTTTTAGGTTATTTCCTTCTACCTTTCTGGTATTTGGTATGTATTTCTATACCTATCTTGTGAAATTCTCTTGGGTTCCTGAAAACTTTTTGCCCTTAAGTCTTAAACATTCCCTTTACACCTTTGCTTATTGTGTTATGTAGCAGCAGCAGCAGCAGTAGGACTGTTAGTAAAAATAAATGTTAGGCTGGTCCATGTCTGTATAATTATAATTTCAGAATTAAAGGCTTTTACTTTTAAAGTTGGGTGGCAATTCACCATTGGGAAGAAGTTTCTTAATTTCTTTCTTGGGCATGTTATGAATACTGTAACTAAAGGATTTATGATCAGATCGTAGATATTTTTTGTTTATTTTTGGAAGGGAGAGTGGCTTTTCTGAAGATGTCAGTCTTTTGCTGGAAAGTCAGTTCAGCAATGACTACAACAGAAGACTTGGCTTTCTAGTGTCAGACTTTTCAGGTTGAGGGCAGTGCTGTGATACAGCACAGAGCAGGCATTTTCTAGAAGGCCATGATTTCTCTGAAGTGAACTTTAATGTTTGAAGAATGTATCTGACTTTGCAGGAGAGTAAATGATGATCAGGTACAATGGAATATGCCACTCTTGACCTTTCTTCTTTGTTAACAGTGTTTACTTCAGACTGGCTCTTAGCTGCCCATGGTGAAAAATATAAACCTTGAGCAACTTTATGGTGGGCTCATAGATTATCTAAGAGATGGTTTATAAGTAGAGTAACAACATCATTTGTCCTTCAAACTTGGACACTTTTGAGGGTGAAAAGACGTGTTATTAATAGTTAAAAATTATGTCAATGATACAGGTAAATGGAGGCTTTTTCAATCAGTTAACCTCTGTCTCCCTCTCTCTCTGTCACACACACACACACACCCATGTGTGTGCTGAATGCAGAGACTTTAAGACACTAGAGGAGGGCAGAGATACATAATAGAATTATCCTGGGTCTCAATAGAATTATCCCAGATCCCCTGGCTTCCTAACTATCTGCTAGTTAGAAACATCCATTTTTGGGTCTTTAGTGCACACAAAATAAAATGGTATTATATTAGTCCCTGAGATTTTGGCATTTCTTATAGCAGCTACTCTTATCATATTCTCAGTTGCTCAGTCATGTCTGATTCTTGTGACCCCATGGACTGAAGCCTGCCAAACTCTTCTGTCCTTGGGGTTTCCCAGGCAAGAATACTGGAGTGGGTTGCCATTTCCTCCTCCAAGGGATCTTCCTGACCCAGGGCTCGAACCTACATTTCCTATGTCTTCTGCATTGCAGGCGGATCCTTTACTACTGAGCCATCTGGGAAACCCAGCATTATCATAGCTAATGCGGAACAGTTTATTTCAATGCAGTGAATTACTATTGAGACTCTGCTGTCTTTCCATTGGGGATACAAAGATATATAAAATCTGATCATGGTTCTCGAGGAGCTTAGAGTCTGGGGGAAGTACAGATGTATATATTTAATGGTACTTAATATTTATGAATGGAAGGAGGTGAATTTAATTTTGAACATGCTGATTTGAATGTCTGTAGAGTATTTGAATGGCCTTACCCCGTATGTAGACAGAGAAACTAAAGCTGGGAGGAGATCTGGTATCAAAGGAAAATTGATTGAATTTGCCGTTTGCAGAGGTCCCTCTGGAAAGTAAGAGAGCCTTCACCCGTTTTCCTCAAGATGCTTTTCGATGTAGCTCTCCTGGGCCCTCTGAGAGCTCATTCTGCCACTGGTGCCTGAGCTCTCATCTCTTGGGTGTTGGCCTCATATTGAGAAAACAAAGGAAAAAGGAGCATCCCATGTCTTTGGATCTCTGATGTAGTTTACAAGTCACTCCTCTGTACGTGAGCTACTCTGATATTGGCCCTGAGGCATTGGCAGGAGCGTTCTTGTGCCCATTCTATGTCCCCAGGCCTTACCCCTCAGCGAGTAGGAGAGATGTCTTCTTATTTGGAAAAACTCAATTCTGGAGGGATTCAGCCTCTCCTTGGCATAACCATGGGACCTTGGAACTCTCCTAAAGATTGTTTTGTTGCTTTTGGGGTCCCCTGAGGGTGTCTCATTTGAACTCAGGCCTCACTTATTCTGCCACTAGGACCTCACTGTGCTGGTAGATCACTCCCTGCCACATCCAGATTGACGGTTTGCTCCCAGGGAGAGTGGAAGGACTGATGTGGAATCATGCTCATCTACTGCCCTCATTCCTTCTATCTAACCCATACTCCCAAATTCCTTTTCCAGCAAAGAAGCACCTACATGCACCCAGGGCCTGCATGTAGAGAATTGGAGGGACAGGTGTTCCCCCCCACACTGGATGTGCTCAGATCTCAGTTATGAAGCTACCAGTTTACTATTATATGTACACACTCCTGTGTGCATGCTCAGTCACTGAGTTGTGTCTGACTCTTTTTGACCCTGTGGACTGTAATCTACCAGGCTTCTCTGTCCATTTAATTTCCCAGGCAAGAATACTGGAATAGGTTGCCATTTCCTTCTCCAGGGGATCCACCCAACCAGGGGATTGAACTTGTGTCTCCTGAATCTCCTGCATTCCAGGTGGATTCTTTACCACTGAGCTGCCAGGGAAACCCCATATACACACACTTGTGCACACAAGTGTACATGTTGCCGGGCTCAGATAAATGAACCTGTTCCAGCTGTCCATTTTTGATAAATTGGGATATGGAATCCAGGACTTTTGACTCCGAGTCTAGTGTTCTTCCCTCTGCCTCATCCTGATTTAGAGGAAAATTTCTATGAAAAAGTTGATCAAATCGGCAGAACCATCTGCTGGAAGCTTGAATCAGTGCCACAGTGGAAATTCTGCTTTCTGCCTCATTCTCCAGGGCTTAGGGAAGCTGCCATGCCCGGCACTAGGAACTGTTGGGAGAGCTGGGTAAATAACAGGGGCTTTGTCATGGGAGCTCCCTGAAGTCTTCCGCTAGTGTGAGTGGTGTCAATGTTTTCATTATTTTGGCTTGCGGTTTGTAACTTGTCATAAGAATTAGTTCCGGCTTAATTGAGGGCCTCATGTTGAAGTAAGAAGAGGAAGTGTTGTGGCCTCTCAAAATGCCTTTTATAAGATCCCAACACTTTGGTTCTCAGCAGATACAGCTGGGAACGGTAGCACGTGTGAAGGAACGAGCCACCAAATGTTCTGAGTCCAGTGTGCTCTTGGCCTCTGAGTGTGGCGCTTGCATAAAGATTCTTGGGAAATAGGAACAGACACATTTTTCTTGTCTTTCTTTCTTTTTAAAAATCTCTTTGTTTTAGGGATTGTACTGCCTGAAAGCAAGAGGCGCTCTGGCTAGTGTGATATACAGCATCTCCACTTCCCTTGGAAACAGGCATCCAGTCCTCAAGCTGATTCTCAGCTCTGCTCTGGACCTTTGAAAAGTTTCTTTTATCACATCATATCAACTTTGTGTCTATTTTCTCTTTTCTGTGCTAATTGGAGGCACTAATTCACACTCCAGTGTTAACGGATTAAAGTGTGATAGAGTGTGATAAAGTTCCCTGAAAACATTCTCAACTTTTTTCAGGGGCTTTCATTATCTCAATGAAGAATCCTCCCTTTCTTCTGGTTTCCTGGGCAGAATCTCTAGCTTTAGTGAGCAGATGAATCACCTGGAGAGCTTGTGGTGTGAAGATTCCTTGGCCTGCCCCCAGAGATTCTAGCCCATATGTAGGTGAGGCTTTTTATGATGTGGTGGTTCCACATGAGCAGTAGTAAATGTCACAGATCTTTCTCAGTACCCTCCCACCATGCCTGAAAGTCTCCTCATTAATTTCTGCAACAGCATGCATTGGGTACTTGCTGTTTGGAAGACACTAGACTTGGACCAGGAGCTGTGGCCTCCCCGAGCCTTTACTCGATTCTACTGGAAGAATCGAGACACACACACAATTAATAATAGAAGGGAGTATAGGCATGAGGGAGCTGGTTAATGAGAGCTGGGGTGACGGAAAACTCTAGGGAGGTGCTACTCAAGAGTGGACCAGCAGCCTCCACATTACCTGGAAGCTAGTTAGAAATGTACATTCTCAGCTCCCACTCCAGAACCTTCTGCCTCTGAAAGTGAAAGTCGCTCAGTCGTGTCCAACTCTTTGCGGCCCCATGGACTATACAGTCCAGGTAATTCTTCAGGCCAGAATACTGGAGTGGGTAGCCGTTCCATTCTCCAGGGGATCTTCCCAACCCAGAGATCGAACCCAGGTCTCTTGCATTACAGGCGGATTCTTTACCAGCTGAGCCACAAGGGAAGCCCAAGAATACTAGAGTGGGTAGCCTATCCCTTCTCCAGCGGATCTTCCCTACCCAGGGGTCGAACTAAGGTCTCCTGTTTTGCAGGCGGATTCTTTACCAACAAAGCTATTGCCTCTGGGAGTCCGTTAATCTATGAGCACCTTTTGTCTTTTGCGTGTAGCTCAGGTTCTCTCTCTTTCTGCCCTGGGCACTGATAGGGCTTGGCTTAGTGGTAGCAGCAGGAGAAAGAAGAGCTGGAACATGACATTTACCCATAATTCCACCATCCAGAGATGGCTCCTTGTGTTAGTTAGTATATATCTTTTCAGACTTATTTCCATGCAATGTGGATATATATAATGAAAAAAGTATATAAACATAAATTTACTATACTGTAATACTAGGTTTCTCTGGTGGCTCAGATGATAAAGCGTCTGCCTCCAATGCAGGAGACCTGAGTTCGATCCCTGGTTCGGGAAGATCCTCTGGAGAAGGAAATGGCACCCCACTCCAGTACTCTTGCCTGGAAAATTCCATGGACGGAGGAGCCTGGTAGGCTACAGTCCATGGGGTCACAAAGAGTCAGACATGACTGAGCAACTTCTCTAATACTAGCTTTAAATTCTCTTTTCCCCTACTTAACTGTAATGGTGGACTATTTTTCCATGTAAGTAAAAATATTTTCACCACATTAATTTTAATAACAGTATAACATTTCTTTGTAGGGATATATAATAAATCATTTAACTATTCCCTATAGTGCAAGTTTTTCCAAATTTTTGGAATTACTAGATATCTTTTAGAAGAATGTCTTTGTATATACACCTCTGTGCATATCTGAAACAACTTTACTGAGCTTAATTAAGTAGATTATTTTTTTGCACTGTGTTCTTCAGATGTAATTCACAGAACATTTATGTCAGAGGGACTGGTATAAGAGATGAAGCTTCCCATTTAATAAGTGCTATTAATAACACCTCCAGTATTTCATTTGATAATCAAAAGAACATGAAGATAGAACCAGTTGTGCTGAAGTATTTTTATTTTGCTTAATTAATGGACTTAAGGACATTGGTAAAGGACCCTATCAATTATCACAGGACGAAAAATGCTCTAGCAAATACAAGTGGTAAGATAGGACCCTTGTGTGTGTTTCTCAGATTGTTGCTCAAACACATCTTGGACTTTGGAAACTAAACTGAGTTTCTAAAGTAAGTGGAAGATGAGCTTATACAACTGTGATTTTAATAGAAATCTATCCACAGTATCAACAGATTCATTAAGAAGTCTGCTGGTGGTGATGTTAAGAAGGCTGGCAGATTTTCAATTCAGATCGACACTATTCAAGACAGAGGCATAACTGATGTTTATTCAAGAATCCTAAGACATGTCACAGATTCTGTGGAGAACATCTGATATCTGTAGAGAGCTCGAAGTAAAGTCCTGGGAAAAATATGTTCCAGACGGTTACAGATGTTCTCATATCAAATCATATTTCTACAAGAAGTTATGTACCATATTCAGCTGATGGCACAGCCAATGTGAAGGGACAGTTTAAGGTTTTCTTCCTGTTAAAAATAATTGATTCTATCAGTGTTATGGATAGTGTTAGTCACATATTTTGAGTGTTGCAATGGTGGATTTAGAAGGTGTCTGAACCTCCAGTTAATCCAGCAAAAAATTCAGTCACTTGAGTCCACTTAGAACAATTTGCATGCTGAAGCTTGTAGAAACTCCCAGAATATTAACTGAATGTTTTACCAAATTAAGTACATTTTATAGGTCCTCAGGTATCACACCAGTGCATACATGATTATTTCAGATGTTGGCTTTGTGGCATTAGACATGGTGGAGGGTTAAAAGGAGGGCTTTAAGAAGTGTTGAAAGGGCTTTGTCATTCCCTTGTGGGAACTAATAGAAATGTAGGAGAACATATTCCCACACTGAAGATTGCTGTAAACACCAAGCCAACAGCAAGGAGACTGTCATGGAGGCTTGAAGCTCTATGTACAGTTCATTGTTTCCGAACATTTGCAGATTGCTTTGTTTGCATAAAAATTTGACTTGAAAATACCACTGTTCAGAATATGGCTTCTAAAACCATCAAACTAAGTATCAAGAAGATGGAAGGATTTTAAAATATTTTATAAATAAAAGGAACTCTCAGAACCAAATATGGAATATTGACATTTTTCTGGAAGATTCTTTACCTCAACTGTTTGTATGTGATTTGAGGGTGAATTGAGAAAATAAGTTGCCATTCCATAACATTTCCAGGGTATTGACATAATCTCAATGTGTTTCCCACCTGCTTTCTGTTTTACTAAAGCACCTCACATAGCAAAAGTATTTTTAATCTGCTGAAATAATTTCTTTGAAGATCTAATCTAAAACACCCACTTTGCAGAGCAGGGCTTAATTCAGTGTTGGAAAATATAAAGAATTATCAGCGTTTCGTGTGGCCTAGGCTATGATAAATTGATGTGTTTACCCCATGCTTATGCTGGTGAATGAACAGTGGCATAAAAAGTTAGGAAAAGGGGACTAGGAGGTGGCTAAAATTTGGGGCTAAAAGTGGGGCTAGGGTAATCCACTGTCCAGGTTTCCCAGGATCTAGGGGTCTCGCTGGGTGTAGGGCTTTCAGTGCCCAAACCAGTAATCTCCTTGGGGATCACCAAGACCAACCTTGTGGGAGTGGACCCATCTCTCTGCCTTATCTTTTATAACCGTTTCCCCCTTCAAGTTTATTCCTGAGAACAATTTAAACAAGATTTCACAAGGATATCAATGTGGGGGACACACATGTACCTGGACACAAAAATTTGCCTGTATTTCTTTCTCACCCCTCTGCCTCGAAACGCCTCGAACACACACACACACACACACACACACACACACACACACACACACACACACACACACACACACACACAGTGTGTTTCTCAGTTTCTGCCTTCAGCACCTGTGTTAAGAACCACACAGAAACAGAGGTGCTCAAAGGAAGAATCTTACAATAAGGACTTACTCTGTACAAAGCACTCCAGTGAGTGTTGAGGACACCTGGGATGATGGGATACAGAGATGAAAGTGAAAGTGAAAGTCGCTCAGTTGTATCTGACCCTTTGCGACCCCATGGACTGTACAGTCCATGGCTACAGTCGGTAGCCTTTTCCTTCTCCAGGGGATCTTCCCAACTCAGGGATCGAACCCAGGTCTCCCACATTGCAGTCAAATTCTTTACTGTCTGAGCCACCAGGTAAGCCTGTGATACAGAGATGAGAGACCAAATCCTGCCTTCCAGGAGGTTGTCCTATGTTCAGAAAACTGAAACACAGCAGCAAACAGTTCCATCAATAGAAAGAAAGTGATAAATGCCTTAAGAAAGATATTGACAAAGTTCTGTAGGATTTCAGAGACATTGGTGTTTTAGTTTCATAGGCAGGTGGTATTTGTATTGAGTCTTAAAGGAAGAGTAGGGTAGTGATAGTCAAAGGTGGGGGAGTAAGACTGTTCAAGACACACTCCCCACCCTTTAGTCATTTGTGTTCTAAGTGGGAGGCAGAACAGTAAATTTTGTGGCCATGGGAGTTCATGGAAAGGAAAGAATTAGTCTAATCTGTGCAGGGAGGGAGGGGAGATATACTGGGGGACCTGGAAGGAGGACTGGATTTAAAATGAGCAGAGGTGAGCAGGAGGACATGCAGCTAGTGTGTTGGGGCCTAAGTAGACTTAAGCCAGAGGCAGAAGTGAATGCTTCCATATTTTCTGACACTGCAAGACACTTGTGGTGTGGCATGTGGGTATGGGAGTGTGCGGAAGAGTTGGACTAAAAGGATGACACAGATAACTCTAGAAGGCCAGGCTGGTGGGGGTGGAGTGAGAGCTTGGCTTAGAAAAATAAGGCCACTAGGAAATGGAAAAGACTTCTTTGGGGCAGTTGGGTGACATGTTAAAAGTACCTAGTTTAGAAAGTTTCTTGGGTCAGTTGTGCACAAGATGGCTCAGAAGGGAGAAGGGAGAGGAGACCCTTTTTGAGGGCCCTTTCAGAAATCCCAGCATAAATGAGTGAAATGGACTGGATGGGGTCAGCAGGATGGAGAGGTGGGGGGAATCTGGTGGGTGTTTTCAAGGAGGATATGACAAACGGATTTGGTGACAAACTGTGTAAAGGGGATCAAAGAAGAGTCAATTTACTTAAATCTTTAAAGTAAAGGCTTTTCCGCGATGATCTGTAACATTCCTTTCTGCTCTGAGAATTCATGACTTCCAGCTTTCTAGACTTAGCAAGTGGAAAAATGCCAGTATTTTCCTTCCTTCTTTTCCATAATTCAACACCTTTTATTCAGTGTCAGTTACTGTAGGGAGTAAGGATGCGGCTCCATCTCTGGAATACTTTTCGGTTTAGTAGAACTTTTAAACAGATAATTCTAATGTGACCTGACAGGTGCTGTTGTGGAGATGTGGTCATAGGACTGTGAGAAAACTGAGGAGGTGCGGCCAGCTATGTCTGGAAGTGGAGACAAGTTGATATCCGAGCGAAGTAGTAAGGGATGATCAGGAGTTCGTTAAGCTAGGTAGGTAGGGTGGAAAGAAAAAACACAGTGTGAGTAAGAGGCTGGTTCATGACTCTACCTGGGACTGGTGTGGCTGGAACTTAGAAATGGATTGAAGGGGGAAGAGAGAGGAGGGAATTAGGCAATTTAGCAGGAAAGTTAGGTTGTGGTTATGTGAAGAAGGATCTTGTTCCATGAAAGGAATTTGGACTTGATCCTGTTGCTAATTGTGAATTCCTAGAGATTTTTAAGAGAGGTAGAGAACGATCTGTGTTTCTGGAGTTGGGGAGGCTGGAGACACGGAGTCCTACTGGAAGCCATTGTAGTCCAGGCAAGAGATGATGCACAAGTGTGTCGTTTGTGAAGTATTTGGGGGGAGTTGAGTCTAACTCTGAAAGTTCTGAGATGGCAAGGCATTTATTTATGGATTTATTCTTCCCCCTTACACTTAAATCTGTCTTAACTTTGCCAGGCACTGTCCGAGGAAGCGAGGGTAAGAAGAGAAACAAAACACATCTGTGGCCACCTTCAGCTCATTGCGCTGATTCTCACCTTTTTATTTTTTCATCCCAGTACTCATAAGGGACATGACATACACCTGTGGGAATGGGGATGGTAGCATATGAGAAAGGAGTTGGGGGTGTGGAAGAGGGAATGTGCCCTCAGTGGAGAAATAGCAGATGTGAAAGGTGAGGGGGAGACAGACCTGTAACTGCCTCTCCTTCTGCAGGTGATTCTGCTGAGCTTGTTTCATTTAGGACACTTTCAGTTTCAAGTAACAGAATACCGTACTCTAGAGTGGCTTGACCAATAATGATGCTTGTTTATGATGGACGACAAGAAATCCAGGACTGGCCAACTCAGTGACTCAGTGACATCACTGAGAACCCAGAATCTTCATGCCTTACTACTCTGCCGTCCTTAGCAAGGTCCTCCTAAGCTGTCTGTACTCATGGTCACAGGATGACTGTTACAGCATCACATTTAGAGGTAACTATGGCAAAGAAAGAAGAATTCTTTCTTCCTTGTGCATCTTTTTTTTTAAAGGGAGAAGAATCCAATCCCAGAAACCCTTAGCAGACTTCTCATGTCCCAGTGGCCAGAAGTGGGTTGGAGGCAAACTCTTGAATCAACCACAGTCACCAGCAAAGATAATAGGGGAGCAGGAGACACTGGAAACAAAATTATGGCTAAAAGCAGAGACGAAAGTGCAGATGGTTTTTGAGTAGGCAGGCAGTCCTTCTGCTTAAAAGTGCCAGCTTTGGGAAAGAATCTCTTAGTTTCTGGAAATAAGAGCCTCATGTTGTGGATAAGTAATTAGAACTGGAGATAAAGATTTGAAAGATACTTGAAGAAAAATAGAGATTTTAATGATCTGACATATGTCTTGTGCTTTACCCATCTTAACTCTCAGAATAATAGGCAGGTCATTTTGCTGAGGAAACCGAGGCTCAGGGAGGTTGAGGAACTAGGCAATATTACACAGCTGGTAGGTGGCAAGAGCTGGCGTTGTTTGTGTCCATTTTATCATCTGCATTATGGAGAGTTTTGAACATGACCAGAAGTAGACAGAATGGCATAACAAATGCCCCCTGTGCCTGCACTTAGCTCTAACCAACTAAACAGCCTCTTGCTAATCTTCCACTCACCTCCATCAATTATTTTGAAATAAATTCTACACCGTTCGTATCACTTCATCCACAAATATTTCAGAATCTCTACAACGTAAGTTCCATTTTCTTTTGAAATTAATTATAATACCATTGTATCTAAAATATTTAACAATCCTTCTTTAATATCATTAAATATTCAGGTAGTGTTTAATTTTCCAATTATCTCAACAGTGTGATTTTTTTTTTTTTTTACAATTTATTTGAATGAAGATTCAAATAAGGTCCACAAATTGCGGTTGGTTATGTTTTAATTCTTGTTTAAATCTAAGTTCTCCCCCCATCTCATTTTTTCTCTTTGCAGTTGATCTCTCGAACAAATCAAGTTATTTGAGTCTTTCATAATCTGGATCTTGCTAGATGCATCTCCACGTTGTTGGTTTGACATGTTTCTCTGTATTTTCTGTAATTGGGGTTGGATTCACAGGATTGGTCCAATTCAGATATGATTTTATTTTTGATAAGAATACTTCATAACTGGTCTTGTACTCTTCCACTATAAGATTTTCTTTCTCTTTGTGATGCAGCAGCCAATGATGCTCAATGCATGAATACTTTCATTCCTGGGGTCACACAATGGTGATTTTATAGGATTGTTGTGGACTGACTATGTCCTCTGAAAGTTCAGATGTTGAAATCCTAACCCATCAATCTGATGGTATTAGGAGGTGGGGCTTTTGGGAGGTGATCAGGTCATGAGAGTGGGGCCCTCATGAATGAGATTAGTGCTCTTACAAAAGACGCCCTGGAGAGCTCTCTTGCCTTTTTTCTTTCCGCCGTGTGAGGACACAGCTGTCTGTGGACCAGGAAAGAAGGCTCTCATCAGAACCTGACCATGTTGGCACTCTGATCTCAGACTTCCAGCTTCCAGAAATGTGAGAAATAAATTTGTTTATAAACCACCGAGTCTTTGGTATTCTGTTGTAGTGACTTGAATGGACTAAAGTACATCCTTCTTCAAGTATTTGCTGGAAGAACTGAGATTTAAAAGTGTATTTGATTTTGAACAGGTGCCACTGTTAGTAGAGAGATGGATGAAGTGACATGCCAGGGGAGGAGCATGGGCCAGGGGCAGGGAAGGATAACTTCAAAGCATTTGAGACAGTACAAAAACCCTGGAGAAGAAGGTTGTCTGGTCTGTTTATATCCACAAGTTAGCTAGTTGCAAATGCATGATCTACTTGGATTGTTGAGTACTGTGCATCAAGCCCACTGATTATATCATGGCGGAACCCTGACACATACAATGATTTTTGACATTTTTGTGTGCTGTGCTTGAAGAGCATCTTTCCCTTCAAGTCTTCCAGTCAGATTGAGGGACAGAGAGCACACAAATGATGATGGTCTAGCCCGCCTGGAGTGTGATGAAGTAATAGAAGGCATCACACAAGTAACAGGAAAGTTTGGAGCCTGAGAGCATTTCCATGGAATCAACACAGTTTATTTCACAGCCGCAAAAATACAAAGCCCTCTAGCATGCATTGTGAACCTTGGAAGGAAATAGAAAACTCACACCAAGGAAGAGATGCGGTTGGTGAAATGTACATTAAGTAAAAAATGGCAGAAACATATATGGATTTCATAAATGAGTTCCAGTTCTGTTGTACATTGTGGCTAGATCGTAGGGATTGAAGGAGGTGAGCAGGCTTCTTGCAGAAATTGAGGCACATGTGGAAGGTTCCCCAGAAAGGAACAGTTGAGGGAGGAGAGGGAACATTGCGGATAGAGTCTGGAGTGAGGGTGCTCCGGAGCCTGATGTCAGAGTGAAGAAGCATCTGCTCTACCAATAGATGAAAACAAATTTCGGGATTATATTTTTGAAAATACACTTCTGAAAAAGAGTGTTTTTGCCCATAATGTTGAAAATCTGTTTGACTTCTTTGTTATATTTATAGTCCACTCTTTTTTTTTTTTTTTCTGAAAGATAAGGTCTTTTTTTCCCCTCTTCAGTTTTATTGAGATATAATTGCAGGAGGCCTGGTGTGCTACAGTCCGTGGGGTCACAAAGAGTCAGACACAACTGAGCGACTGAAATAAACTGAATTGCATATAGCACTGTATTAAGTTTAAGGTATAAATGGCAACCCACTCCAGTATTCTTGCCTGGAGAATCCCAGGGACAGAGGAGCCTGGTGGGCTGCCATCTCTGTGGTCACACAGAGTTGGACACAACTGAAGTGACTTAGCAGCAGCAGCAGCAGCAGCAACAGCATACAGCATAGTGGTTTGACTTACATGTATCATGATTACCATCATAAGTTTAGTGAATATCCATCATCTCATGTGGATAAAAAATTAAAAAAAAATTTATTCTTGTGATGAAAACTCTTAGGATTTGCTCTCAACAGTATTCATGTATGACACACAGCAGTTTTGATTACATTAATCATGTACCTTACATTTCTAGTATGTTCATATAACTGGACATTTGTGTCTTTTGACACAATTCCCTCTCCCCCTAACCTCTGCCTCTTGGTACCACAGATCTGATCTTTTTTTCTATGAGTCTGTTTTTGAAGTATCATTGACCCATAATACTGTGTTAGTTCCTGGTATACAACATAGTTATTCAATATTTCTATACAACATTCAGAAAACTAAGATCATGGCATCCGGTCCCATCACTTCATGGCAAATAGATGGGGAAACAGTGGAAACAGCAGCTGACTTTATTTTTCTGGGCTCCAAAATCACAACAAATGGTGACTACAGCCATGTAATTAAAAGACGCTTACTCCTTGGAAGAAAAGTTATGACCAACCTAGACAGCGTGTTAAAAAACAGAGACATTACTTTGCCAACAAAGGTCCATCTAGTCAAGGCTATGGTTTTTCCAGTAGTCGTGTATGGATGTGAGAGTTGGACTATAAAGAAAGCTGAGCACCGAAGAATTGATGCTTTTGAACTGTGGTGTTGGAGAAGACTCTTGAGAGTCCCTTGGACAGCAAGGAGATAACACCAGTCGATCCCAGAGGAGATCAGTCCTGGGTGTTCATTGGAAGGACTGATGTTGAAGCTGAAACTCCAATACTTTGGCCATCTGATGTGAAGAGTTGACCCATTTGAAAAGACCCTGATACTGGGAAGGATTGAGGGCAGGAAGAGAAGGGGACAACAGAGGATGAGATGGTTGGATGGCATCACCGACTCAATGGACATGAGTTTGGGTGGACTCCGGGAGTTGGTGATGGACAGGGAGGCCTGGCGTGAGGCTGTCCATGGGCTCACAAAGAGTCAGACACGACTGAGCGACTGAACTGAACTGAATTGATATATTATAAAATGGTCACCATTGAAGTCCACTCTTGTTATTTGTGGTAGTTATGTTTTATAAAGTCACCATGAACACTGAATTAGCAAATCCTGAACCCCTGTTCTTAAGGGAAAACACAGGGTTAGGTTCCTGTGAGCCTCTATTACAACCCATTAATACCTTGTCTTATATGTATTTCTGTTCAAAGACTACTCATTTAATACACATTGTTGCTTGGTTAACACTGGGCTCAAGGCCAGTGGTCCCACAATTCATGCCTGAATGAAGCTTCTCTAACTTGTTTATTTTCTCCATAAGGCTCACCACAGCCTTCTATGCTCAGGAACACTAGATACCACTTTGGTACTATGCTTGGCAGCCATTTCTAGCAGGAAAATCACCAACAAAAGCTAAAAAGTATAATAAAAAGTGGCACTTAAAAGAAACTACAGAAAGACAGTTGTTTGCAGTATGAGAGCTGAAACCGGGAGGCAGAGTGTCTCCCTTCTTAACTCTGCTGGGACGTGTGTGTCGCATTGCTTGGATTTTTTGTCGTTCTGCGTCTGTTCATGAATGACCACGAGTGAGTATTTATGTGAGGGTTACAAACAAATTTTGGTGAGTAGGTGAGTTTGCAACTATAGAATCTTTTCATGAGGATTGATTCTGATTTGAAAACCAGTGTTGAAAGATCATCTTGGGGTGATGGGTGGTATGCAGAATTGCCACAGGTTTTCAGGAGTTTTCCAGCACATTCAAGACTTATCACCCAGCAGCTTCATGTGCAGATCCCGTTGGTGAAGGCCTGCCTTCGTGTTGGAGGGGAAAGAAGGGGAAGAGACAAAGTGTGGCCCCCAGAGAACTAAGGAGAAAATGACAGTGTGGTGTCAGGCCTCAAGAATCCAGGAACTAGGGGGCGCGAGAGTAATGGGAGAACTCCCTGGAATCAAGGCGATTGAGTATGAAGACCTGGGATGGAGATGAGGGAAAGGAACCGGAAGAATGAGGCCACCGTGAATGGTCGAACCACCCTGTGATTTGTGTCGGTGCAGTAAAAGCTCAGACAGACTGGCTCTGCCGCAGAGGGATGCTATGCCTCTTTTTTCTGCTTAGCGCCCTGTGGATGCTTTACTTCTCAACCAGTTGTGCTGTGTCCCCTGGGCTCCAGAAGAGGGGAGGACAGCAGTGGGTTCCTGTTCCCCTGTTTTGGGCCACATCAGGGGTGTCTGGGGTAGAGGCCTCACGCCCCGGACTTTCCTGCAGATGATTTAAGGAAGGACGCAGGACTGGTTTTCACTTGCAGAGAGAACATTAAAGCTAGAGATTTGATCCTTTGCGAGGTCTTTGAACTTATAAACACAGACGCATATGTGTCAAGAATGGAAACTGGCAAAGACTGTATTCCCTAGTTTGAACTTAATTGCTTTTGGTATGTACTTGAAAAGATAAAATATCCCAAGACGTTTAACTTTAGAAAGTTGTTCTGTTGTGCTGCACAGTGAGTGATTTTCACAAGGTTTTGGCTGAGATATTCAGTATCAATATGCGGGAATGGTTTCAATATGTGGTAGGCCAATAAAAACAAAGTCACTGTGACCTACGCTTTGCAGATCTGAGAGGGACAGAGGAGCAAGTAGCGATAATGAATTCCAGTTTGGAGGGAAATACTGTAACTCTGCAGCCACACATCTCCGTCCTCTATCCTGCTCCGAATGTCCTCTTGGGAGGGGGGCATAATGCTCCACTGGTGGCTTCTGAGGGAGCACTGACATGATGTGGTTAATGACGAGGCCTGAGAGTGGGCCCTGCGGAGAGGGGGAGTCCTGGTTCCAGCTGGAATCACGGAACCCGCAGAATTTGCCACTGGGTTTGGAAAACTCCTGTGAGCAGTGAGCCTCACTGAGAGGAAAGAGCACCTCCGTCCCTCCCTCCATGCCTTCCTTTGCTGCTGCTTCTGCAGGCGGGAGTGTTGCTGAAAGCTTTGACCCACTCCCCTGCTTCCAGGTATTAGATCCACTCACTGGATGGGGATGGGTTAATACAGCAGTCTTCCCTTCCTCTTTTTTGCCTGGCAGGGGTGGGGAGATGGCTTTCCTTCCTGCCTTAGTGGTGTGAAGTGTGTGCATGGGGCAGAGGACAGGGTAAGAAGTGATTGTGGGGTTTCTGGAAACCTACCCACCATGTCCCAGTAGTGCTCAAAATACGGACACTATTTTTATTTCAATATATTTAATTGACGTATAACATGAGTTTCAGGTATATAACATAGTGATTTGATATTTGTTCATGTCGTAAAATGGTCACAATAATAAGTCTAGTTCACCTACAGTCATGGAGACCCTTTTTTGGTAATTGATACTATCTTGTCCTGAAGCACATGTTTGTAGAGAGTCACCAAAAAAAAGTAAAATTTTTCCATTTACGTGAAATTGGGTTCTTCTACTTTGAAGCAGTATTTTCCGGGTAAGCTCAGAGTCTCTGGGCTTCTGCTTTTTCTTTCAGGTTCCTCCCTCTCTTAGTCCCTCTTCTTCCTCTCCCTGAGTGGCATCTGGGCGCAGGAAAAGGCTTATATAACATTTTGTCAACATTGAGGGAAGGATGTGTTGTACATGTGTCGACCTTCTCTGCTGGCTTCTGTTGACCTCCCTTCAAGGTGCTGCTCATCTTACCTCTCTTTGGGAGTTAGTTTCTGCTCAGTAGCAGATTGTCAGTGGCCGGTGGCTCTGGTTGGTGTGTCTTAGGATGGTGTGACTGGGTCTAAGCAGGACATGGCAGTACGCCTAGGGTTAGCATCCACTTGGCCTCTCACTGCTACAGACCCTCCGAGGCTTAGCTGGGGACTCCCATCAGAACTGGCTTTAGGTAGATTAGTTTTCAGCTTCTGCTCTAGGATTTTCTTGCCACATGTCAGGCACCCTTTAGCAAATACTTTCTTAATTCTCAGCTACCTTCTCCCATGTCCACCACTAGGCTTCTGGGGTACTTCTAGACATGCCATGTCAGGTGTAGCCTGTGTGGAAATTAGAATAACTCCGGCCCATCTACTTGGGCATTTCCCTCAGCTGATGATATTCTTCTGCTTCTGAACTGCATGGACTGTGTGTGTGTGTGTGTGTGTGTGTGTGTGTGTGTGTGTACACATGTGCCTGCACTTGGTTGCAGAGCAGTGGAGGGAGGGAGAAATTAAAGCACCAGAAATTGAAGCATTTCCCAGTTTATTAAGAAGGCTATTGTAAAGGATACAGATGAACAGCTCCATGAGCGGTGTGCAGGGCGGGGTTTGTGGGGAAGGGTGTGACGCTTCCACGACTCTCCTGGTGCACCACCCTCCAGGTATGCACCAATCTGCAATCTCTGAAGCTCATCATTTAGGAGTCTCATGAAAGATTTCTTGCATAGGTATGATTGATTAAATCATTCTCCTAAATGCTTTTGGATTTGCCTATCTATCTGGGATTTTTGCTGTCTCACTTTCCCACGTCTTCCAGGGCCAGCCCTCAGTAGGTGAGGAGTTGTGGGGAAAGTCTGCTTACTTCTCCTTCTTTCTGGCGGGTATTGCTTTACATCCTATCTGTGCTGCCTACACTGCGGCTCATGCAACAAGCTTCGTGCTTGGTCCCTGCGCTTTGTTCTTAATGTACACAAAGATGAGTTTTGAATAGAAATAATACTTTTTTCTCTTTCAACAAAACTGACTTCTAAGATAGTAGTTTCGCTCTAGTAGTTTCTCTTTAATAGTATCTTTCTCTTCTTAAGAAATCTAATATAAAATATAGACCAAAAAAAAAGAGGATTTCTTGGTTCAAGGTTTTGCCTCCTCTTCACTTAAACAACAAAGGCCTTTGATTCGGTGGGCAGAGAGCTGTGGGGCAACATGATTTATAGGTAATGAAAAATACATTAGTGTAATATTTGAAAAATAGGGTAGAAAGGGTTGAGGACTCTGTATTAGAAGAAATGGATCAAATGAGGCTGTTTGCATGCTGGGGTGGCTGAGTGAAAGGAAAATATAGCTGGATTGCCACAGTTGGATTTTCTTGGGGTATGTGGTTGCCTTTCTCAGCCTTGCTGGGTAGGGTCAGCAGATGTAAGTCACAGAACCAGCTGCAGGAAGAAACACAAACATGGCCCCTCAAGTTCAGGTTGCACAGGGCCGATGGAGGTGCCTATGATCTTGTGAACTCTTCTTCCTCGGAGATCCTTCTTCTCTAGTTTATTTAAAGATGTCCCAGCCACTTTTCAGGGGTTAGCTTTTTCTGTAAAGAGCTAAATAATAAATATTTTCAGCTTTTGGGGCCTTATAGTGTCTGTCACAAGTACTCAACTCTGCCATTATAATGGGAAGGCAGTCATATAATACTTAAGTGAATGAATGGGCTCATGTTCCAATAAAACTTTATTTACAAAACCAGGCAGCTGGCCAAATTTGGCCTAACCATGGTAGTTTGTTGACTTCTGATCTGGAAAGAAATACTAAGTCAACATAGTAAAATAACTGGCTAAACTGATCATCCTATCCTTTGTCTGCCTGACACACATTCACAGGCACACACACACACACACTCATACACACTCTGCATACATAGACCAGACCATGTTTTTCTTTTTTTAATTGAACTATAGTTGATTTACAATGTTATGTTAGTTTTAGGCATAAGCAAAGCAAAGTGATTCAATTATATATATATATATATTTTTTTTTTCAGATATTTTTCTATTATAGGTTATGACAAGGTGTGGACTATATATAGTAGTGTGTATCTGTTAATCTCAAACTCCTAATTTATCCCTCCCTGTCCCTTTCTCCTTTATACCATGTTTTTAGCATTATAATGACCTTGACTTTGACTTTGCCCATCAAATGTCCAGAATGTGGGGATAGAAATCCTGAATTATTTCTTTCAGCTTCTGAAATACTCATCAAGCTTTGTGACTGTTATTTGTGGAGATAGTTTGAATTTTTAAAATCTTTTACTACTTTTTGCCTTGGGAAATCTCCAGATTGTCTCATGTTTGATTGATTTCCAGATCTTTGGGGCAGGGCTAGGTGTTCCAGAGGCCACTCTGTTTCTTAGTGGAGAAGATGGAAGGGCCAGGCAAATATGCCTTATGACCACAAACTGCCTGAAAGGTAAGATATTCCATGTGTATTCAAGAGCACTTATTAGTTTCCTGGTGCTGCTGCTGCTAAGTCGCTTCAGTCGTGTCCGACTCTGTGCGACCCCATAGACGGCAGCCCACCAGGCTCTGCCGTCCCTGGGATTCTCCAGGCAAGAACACTGGGGTGGGTTGCCATTTCCTTCTCCAATGCATGAAAGTGAAAAGTGAAAGTGAAGTCGCTCAGTTGTGTCTGACTCTTCACGAGCCCATGGACTGCAGCCTACTAGGCTCCTCCGTCCATGGGATTTTCCAGCCAAGAGTACTGGAGTGGGTCCTAGGGATGTCCTAATAAATTACCACACACTCTGTGGCTTAAAACAGTGCAGATCTATTTTACAGTGCTGTAAGTTAGCAGTCTGACCTGGGTCTCCCAGGGCTAACATTAAGGTGCTGGCAAGGCTGCGCTTCTTTCTGGAGGCTCCAAGGAAGAAGCTGTTACCTTGTCTTTTCTGACTTCTCGAGATTGTCCTTGTTTTTGGTTCATGGCCCTGTTCCTCCATCTCCCAAGCCAACAACATCCCGTCTTTGACACCCTTCTGTAGTAACATCACCCTCTGACTGACTATAGCCAGGAACATTTCTTTGTTTTTAAAGATTGTGAAGCTACCTGATTAGGTTGGGCCGACCTGTAAACTCTAGAATAATTTCTTTATGTCAAGGTCTTTAACATTAATAACATCTGGAAAGTCTCTTTTGTTGTGTATTATAACATGTCATAGGCTCTAGGGGCTGGGAGAAGGACATCTTTGGGGGGCTGTTATTCTGCCTACTACAGAGCAAAATCTTGCCTTGGATTTGTCTCTTGTTTTCTGGTCACATGGAAGTGCTAAGTCACTTAAATTTATTGAAAGCAAAGTGTTGGTCCGAGGGGATCAGCTGAATGGAAGCCGAGTCCACTGTACTAGTGGGGAGTGGCCTTCCTCAGGGGAGGTGTGTGATATAACAGATGGGCCCCGAGCTCACAATCTGAGGACTTAGGTTCTGATCCTGACTCTGCTGGACACCTCACTTGCCAACTCCGTCCTTTGCTTTATCTTCTGTAGCACAAAGAAGGTGGCTTAGACAGTGGTTTACTAAACCTTCAAGCAGTAGAGATCTTTCTTCAAATCATGCCTGTAGAGCTGCAGGTAAGAGAGGAGCTGCTCTGGCGCAAGCATAGCTGGAGAGCCTGGAGCCCTTCCTACAGACCTCCAGGGGGACCGCTTCTTTCCACGGCACCTTGGAACCCTGGAGATCACTGGGCTAGATTGTGAGTCAGCTAACTGTAGACTGTAGTCCTCAGGTCTGAGGACTGTTTCCATTTAGTCTGTGAACCCAGAATTATACATGTATATGAATGTTTCTGTGTATTCCTGTATGTATCTGTATAATTTTTTATTGTGGTAAAACATAACAAAATTTACTGTCTTAACCATTTTTAAGAGTACAGTCCAGAGGCATAAGTGCATCCACATTGTTGTGCAGCCATCACCACCACTTATCTCCTGAACTCTTTTCAGTAAAACTCCCCCGTCCCTCTCCTCCCAGCCCTTGACAACCCCCATTCTACTTTGTCTATGAATTTGACTCCTTTAGGTATCTTTTGTAAGTTGAATCATACAGAATTTGTCTTTCTTCTTTCACTTAGCAAAATGTCCTTAAGCTTCATCTTCTAGCACATGTCAGAATTTCCTTTCTTTTTAAGGTTGAAAAATAATCCATTATATATGTTTACGACATTTTGTTTATCCATTTATCAGTTGATGGAAACTTGGGTTGCTTCTACCTTTTGACTGTTGTGAGTAATGCTGCTAGAAACATGGATGTGCAAAGAGCTCAAAGTACTTGGATAGTAGTCTTCGTGTTCCATTTTGTGGATGATCAGAGCAAAGGTTACAGATCTGCCTCTTCCCTAGCACAGGACTGGCACAGAGTTTGCTGCGCTCTATCCCAACATCCGTCTTGTACCTCAGCGGCCCTTTTAAGAGCCTGAAAGAGCAGAGCTGGTAGCTCCTCTCTGGTGTATTAGATTACAACCATCAGACTCTGTCCTAAGGAAATAGTGAAGGCTGTGCACGATGGTGGCAGCATTGCTGATAACAGATACAAGTGGGAATCACCTTAAAAGTCCAAGAGAAGGGGTTTTATTGAATCAATTGTATGTATCTGTAAAATGGAATGCTACAAGGTCATTGAAAAGGTAGTATAGATAAATATTTATTGACGTCAGAAGATAGTCGTGATTTATTAATGAAGAAAGATAAATTACATAGCAGCATTTAAAAATTATTTATCTCTTTTTTTGGCTGCATCAGATCTTCGTTACGGCACTCCAGCTCTTCATTGCAATGAATGAGCTTCTCTAGTGGTGGCGTGTAGCCTTAGTTGCTCTGTAGCATGTGTGGTCTTAGTTCCCCAACCAAGGATTGAACCTGTGTGCCCTCCTTGCAAGGTGGATTCTTAGCCACTGGACTACCAGGGAAGTCCCATTTAGCAGCGTTTTTAACAATTAAAAAACCAGCATGTGTATATACATGTGTGTACACATAGGTACATGTACTTTTTAATATGTATAAGTTTATTTTATTTCGTCTATTTTAAAAAATAATACATTTATTTTTGGCTGTGCTGGGTCTTCATTGCTGTGTGGGCTTTCTTCTAGTTGTGGTGAGCAGGGGCTACTCTCTTGTTGCCATGCATGGCTTCTCGTTGTGGTGGCTTCTCTTGTTGTGGAGCTCGGGCTCTAAGGCCCACGGGCTTCAGCAATAGGCTCAGCAGTTGTTGTCCCTGGACTTGGGCACAGGCTTAGTAGTTGCAGTGCCTGGGCTTAGTTGCTCCACCACATGTGGGATCTTCCTGTATCAGGTATAGAACCTGTGCCTCCTGCATTGGCAGGTGGATTCTTTACAACTGAGCTACCAGGGAAGCCCTATAAATTTACTTTAAATACACACACACACACACACACACACACACACACACACATATAACAAGGATACACACAAATCTATTAATAGTGTTTAACTTTGGGTAGTGAGATTGTGGGCAATTTTTTTTTTTTTTGCACACTGATTTCTTCTTTTCTTTTTCATTAGCACATTTTCATTAGAACCTTTTCTCTGAGTATGGTTCTGCTAACTAGAGTTCTCCCCTTTATGGATTACAGCTGTGTCATGGTGAAGGCTTGTCATTACTTCATTGTGTAACTCAATGAAGCTATGAGCATGCTGTGTAGGGCCACTCAAGGTGGATGGGTCATAGTGAAGAGTCTGACAAAACATGGTCCACTGGAGGAGGAAATGGCAAACCACTCCATTATTCTTGCCATGAGAACCCTATGAACATTATGAAAGGGCAAGAAGATAGGACACTGGAAGATAAGCCACCCCCCACCCCCAGGTTAGAAGATGTCCAATATGCTACTGGGGGAGAGTAGAGGGCAATTACTAATAGCTGCAAAAGGAATGAAGCAGCTGGGTCAAAGCAAAAATGATGCTCAGTTGTGGATGTGTCTGGTGGTGAAAGAAAAGCCCGATGTTATAAGAAACAATATTGCATAGAAACCTGGAATGTTAGGTCCATGAATCAAGCAAATTGGACATGGTCAAGCAGGAGATGGCAAGAGTGAACATTGATATTTTAGGAATCAGTGAACTAAAATGGATGGGAATGGGCTAATTTAATTCAGATGAGCATTATATCTACTTCTGTGGGCAAGAATCCCTTAGAAGAAATGGAGTAGCCCTCATAGTCAACAAGAGAGTCTGAAATGCAGTACTTGGGTGCAATCTCAAAATTACAGAAGGATCTCGGTTCATTTCCAATGCAAACCGTCCGACATCACAGTAATCCAAGTCTATGCCCCAACAATTGATGTTGAAGAAGCTGAAGCTGACCCGTTCTGTGAAGACCTACAACACCTTCTAGAATACCAAAAATAGATGTCTTTCATCATAGGGGATTGGAATGCAAAAGTAGGAAGTCAAGAGATACCTGGACTAAAAAGCAAGTTTGGCCTTGAAGCACAAATGAAGCAAGGCAAAGGCTAACAGAGTTTTGTCAAGAGAACACACTGGTCATAGCAAACACCCTTTTCCAACAACACAAGAGATGACTCTACACACAGACGTCCCCAGATGGTCAATACTGAAATCAGATTGATTATGTTCTTTGCAGCCGAAAATGGAGAAACTCTATAGAATCAGCAAAAACAAGACCTGGAGCTGACTGTGGCTCAGATCATAAACTCCTTATTGAAAAATTCAGGCTTAAATTGAAGAAAGTGGAGGAAAACAATTAGGCCATTCAGGTACGACTTAAATAAAATCCTTTATGATTATACAGTGGAAATAATGAATAGATTCACGGGATTAGATCTGGTAGACAGAGTGCCTAAAGAACTATGTTTGGAGGTTCATAACATTGTACAAAAAAGGCAGTGACCAAAACCATCCGAAAGAAAAAGAAATGCAAAAAGGCCAAGTGATTGTCTAAGGAGGCTTTACAGATAGCTGAGGAAAGAGAAGAAGTGAAAGGCAAGGGTGAAAGGGAAAGATATATCCAACTTCATGCAGAGTACCAGAGAAGAGCAAGGAGAGATAAGCAGGCCTTCTTAAATGAACAATGCAAGGAAATAGAGGAAAACAATAGAATGGGAAAGACTAGAGATCTTTTCAAGGAAATGGAATATCAAGGGAACATTTCATGCAGGGATGGGCATGACAAAAGACAGAAATGGTAAGGACCTAACAGAAGCAGAATAGATTAAGAAGAGGTGGCAAAAATACCCAGAAGAACTGTACAATAAAGGTCTTAATGACCCAGATAACCACGATGGTGTGGTCACTCACCTAGAGCCAGACATTCTGGAGTATAAAGTCAAGTGGGCCTTAGGAAGCATTACTATGAACAACGCTAGTGGAGGTGACAGAATTCTAGCTGAGCTATTTCAGTCCTAAAAGATGATGCTGTTAAAGTGCTGCATTCAATATGTCAGCAAATTTGGAAAGCTCAGCAGTGGCCACTGGACTGGAAAAGGTCAGTTTTCATTCCAGTCCCAAAGAAGATCAATAACAAAGAGTGTTCAGACTACTGGAAAATTGTGCTCATTTCACATGCTAGCAAGGTTATGCTGAAAATCCTTCAAGCTCAGTTTCAGCAGTACGTGAACGGAGACCTTCCAGATGTACAAGCTGGGTTTCAAAGAGGCAAAGGAACCAGAGATCAAATTGCCAACATTCTTTGGATCACAGAGAAATCAAGGGAGTTCCAGAAAAGCATATACTTTTGCTTCATTAACTGTGCTAAAGTCTTTGACTGTGTGGATCACAACAAACTGTGGAAAATTCTTAAAGAGATGTGAATATCAGATTACCATACCTCCCTCCTGAGAAACCTGTATGCAGGTTAAGAAGCAACAGGGGTAACTGGAAATGAAACAACTGACTGACTGGTTCAAAATTGGGACAGCAGTACAACAAGGCTGTATATTGCCACCCTGCTTATTTAAGTTATATGCAGAGCACATCATGTGAAATGCTAGGCTGGAGGAATCACAGACTGGAATCAAGATTGCCAGGAGAAATATCAATAACCTCAGATATCCAGATGATAATGATTCTAATGGAAGAAGGTTGAAGAGGAATAAAAGAGCCTCTTGATGAGGGTGAAAGAGGAGAGTGAATAAAGCAGGCTTGAAAGTCAACATTAAAAAAAAATTAAGATCATGGTGTACAGTCCCATCACTTCATGGTGAATAGATGGGGAAAAAGTGGAAGCAGTGGCGGGTTTTATTTTCTTGGGCTCCAAAGTTACTGTGGATGGTAGCTGCAGCCATGAAATGAAAAGATGCTTGTTCCTTGGAAGGAAAGCTATGATAAACCTAGACAGTGTATTAAAAAGCAGAGGTATCAGTTTGCCGACAAAGGTCTGTACTGTCAAAGCTATGGTTATTCAAGTAGTCATGTACAGACAAGAGAATTGGACCATAGAGAAGGCTGACTGTTAAAGAATTGATGCTTTCAAGCTGTGGTGCTGGAGAAGACTCTTGAGAGTCCCTGGTACAGCACAGAGATCAAACCAGTAAATCCTAAAGAAAGTCAGCCCTGAGTATTCACTAGAAGGACGGATGCTGAAGGTGAAGATTCAATACTTTGGCCACCTGATATGAATAGTTGACTCTTTGGAAAGACCTTGATATTGGGAAATACTGGAGGCAAAAGGAGAAGGGAATGGCAGAGGATGAGCTGGTTAGATAGCATCACTGACTGAATGGACATGAATTTGAGCAAACTCTCAGAGATAGTGGAGGACAGAGAAGCCTGGTGTGCTGCCGTCCATGGGGTCACAAAGACTTGGACATGACTTAGTGACAGAACACCACCACCAGCAACAACTAGAATTCTGAGACATCTTTCTTATGTAAACCAAACTTTCTCCATTTCCTTCATTTGGGTCCTTTTACATTTTTACAATATTCTCAATCTTTAACAGTTGTTAAATCTACCCCTAATTCCATAGCGAATTAAAAAAATAGCTCATTATGTCCTCTCAGTGCAATTTAGTTTTCATGGAGACCACTCTGTTTTAGTTCTTCTATCTCATTTCTATACATTTAACCAAATTGCGTACTTATAGTACTAGGTTCACTTGCCATAGACAGTTTGGGCCTCTTGTTATAGGTGGTAGAAGTGGAGGTATCCAGGAATATTGAAGTAGTAGCCTTTGACTTTATACTGTATAATATACTGTATAATATAACTCTCAAAGAGTAGCCTTTGACTTTAGGTATTCAGTGTGTGCTTCATATGTGTGGGTTTTAGAGAGAGAATAGGGGATAGTGGTTAGTCTGATGAGCTGTTTCAGTGAGGTTCCATTGAGAGGACTTCTACTTTGTATATGTTTTGCTTTCATCATATCTCCATTTCTGCTCACATCTGCCACTTTCCCCAGCTGACCTGACTCTGCTGTGTGGAGAACTGATACCCTCACACTTACTTTGAAAGCCTTGTGCTTCCTCTCATACGTATAGAGGACTTCATGTCAACCACTCTTCCCTCCAGAAGCTGGGCATCCTTTGTTGTGCTTCTCATTGAAACACAAAGCATGGGCTTGTTCCGATGGGCCCACACTTCCAGTTCTTAGAGCCCACAACTCTGGACTCTGCTTTCTCCCAGCAGCTGGTGTAAGGTCTGCGTGTTTGGGGCCTGCCCAGACCCTGCTGCTATTTCATGACCATATGCAGCCTTGTTTTGCCTTGTTATTGCTTTTGGGTTTTCTCCTTAGGATAATACATAAAAGGCTTTCAATAAATACTGAGAGAATATGGTATGTCTAGGATATTTCCAGAGGGACCTGCAGTCCTACTGATAGATTGTGGAGCAGAATCCCTTTCTAAGTGCTTTAACTACTTGTTTAGGCATTACTTTCTTCTTCATCCAGACTCCTTGGCACTTTCTTTCTTTCTGCCAGCTGGGTTGCTGACTTCTTCAAAAATAGCACTAGTGCTTACATTGTGTGGACTAGCTTATGAGTCAGTTGGCAGCTGATTAGTACTGGTTTCTCATTGCCAAGGTTTACACATTTTCTTTATCATTTAGATGTCCTGTTCAGTTGAATTACATGGGACCTCACAAGCAGATTGTACTGACACTAGGAACTCTAGGAGGAGTAGATCTTGTATGAGAGCACATGTCTCACGATTGCTGAATGGGAATCGTGAATAAAAATTCCAAAAATGGCATCACCTGTACAATATTTAGAGATTGAATTATGAAAATCCTTCTCCCTTTGGAATCCAGGGAATTAACCAAATAACTGATTACTTAGGGTTATATCATTTTACCCACTTGTCTTCCCAGAACTGCTGATTATTATTTATTTTTCGGAGTTTTGAGTTGAGTAAATATTTTTTCCCATAGAGGAAAATAAACATTTCAAGAGCAAGTTACCACCTATTATATTTTCTTTCCCTCTTTTCTGTAAAATTATATAATCACTAATTCTGATTTACTGATAGCATAAAATTTGCACAAGTTTGACCACACGAACTAGTCAGGGTGATTTACAAATGTTCATCAACTGATCATAGTCCAGCCTGCTGCTTCTTAAGAGCCAGGGGAATTTTTTTTTTCCAGGGGAATTTTTATATTAAAAATACAAAAATATGTATAACCCCAAGAGATACTAATTTGCACTACCTGAACTGTGACCTAGGAGTTTTTATTTTGAAATGTTTTTCATGTGATTCCGATCTGTGTTAAGTGGGAATGCCAAACACTTCAGAAGAACTCTTCTTTATTTATAGTCTCTTGTAAAGTGAACCCTAGGCCAGTAGTTCACAGACTTTAATGTGCATTGGAATCACTTGGGGAACATGTTCAGTAAGAAGATTCACAGGTTTTCTCCCCAGAGTGTTTGATTCACTGGGAATATTGTCGGGCCTGGGATGCTTCACTTTAAAGGTGCAGTCCAGTGACCCTGATAGGGGTGGTTTGCAAGACCACAGTTTGGGAAACATATTGATAGTGAGAAATGACGAAACAGGAGCTAGGTTTGTGTATTCTTGGAAGAGGTATATGGAGGTTCACATTTTATTTAGGATTTCAATTAGGATTAAAATTGGGATGACAGCAATCAGATTTATATTAAAAGGTTTTTATAGAAGAAGTGAAGGAATCAAAGAACCATGCCTGGCACAGAGTAAATACTGTATAACTCTCAATTATTGCCGAACCTAGTACTTCACTTTTTATTTATTTTATCTTTGCTTATTTGTTTTTCAGTTCAGTTCAGTTCAGTTGCTCAGTCGTGTCCGACTCTTTGCGACCCCATGAATCGCAGCACGCCAGGCCTCCCTGTCCATCACCAACTCCCAGAGTTCAACCAAACCCATGTCCATTGTGTTGGTGATGCCATCCAACCTTCTCATCCTCTGTCGTCCCCTTCTCCTCCTGCCCTCAATCTTTCTCAGCATCAGGGTCTTTTCAAATGAGTCAGCTCTCTGCATCAGGTGGCCAATGTATTGGAGTTTCAGCTTCAACATCAGTCCTTCCAATGAACACCCAGGACTGTTTTCCTTTAGGATCGACTGGTTGGATCTCCTTGCAGTCCAAGGGACCCTCAAGAGTCTTCTCCAACACCACAGTTCAAAAGCATCAATTCTTTGGCACTCAGCTTTCTTTATAGTCCAACTCTCACATCCATACATGATTATTGGAAAAACCATAGCCTTGATCGATAGACCTTTGTTGGCAAAGTAATGTCTCTGCTTTCTAATATGCTGTCTAGGTTGGTCATAACTTCCTGCCAAGGAGTAAGCGTCTTTTAATTTCATGGCTGCAATCACCATCCGCAGTGATTTTGGAGCCCAGAAAAAGTCAGCCACTGTTTCCACTGTTTCCCCATCTATTTCCCATGAAGTGATGGGACCAGATGCCATGATCTTAGTTTTCTGAATGTTGAGCTTTAAGCCAACTTTTTCACTCTCCTCTTTCACTTTCATCAAGAGGCTCTTTAGTTCTTCTTCACTTTCTGCCATAAGGGTGGTGTCATCTGCATATCTGAGGTGATTGATATTTCTCCTGGCAGTCTTGATTCTAGCTTCTGCTTCCTCCAGCCCAGCATTTCTCATGATATACTCTGCATATAAGTTAAATAAGCAGGGTGACAATATACAACCTTGGTGTACTCCTTTTCCTATTTGGAACCAGTCTGTTGTTCCATGTCTAGTTCTAACTGTTGCTTCCTGGCCTGTATACAGGTTTCTCAAGAGGCAGATCAGGTGGTGTGGTATTCCCATCTCTTTCAGAATTTTCCACAGTTTATTGTGATCCACACAGTCAAAGGCTTTGGCATAGTCAATAAAGCAGAAATAGATGTTTTTCTGGAACTCTGTTGCTTTTTCGATGATCCAGTGGATATTGGCAATTTGATCTCTGGTTCCTCTGACTTTTCTAAAACCAGCTTGAACATCTGGAAGTTCACGGTTCACGTTTGTTTTTAGTGAACATTGTTCATCTCATTTTTTTTAAAACTTTTTCTCTTCTTTATCAACAGTATTGTAGTTCCTTTTTAAGATAATTTCTCAATATACACAGATTAATTGTTTAACATTATAGAGTTCCTTTGTAGTTGAAGATTAGAGAAATAAAACATAACTTTGAAGTGAGGAAGCTAAGGCATCAGCTAGGTTTCCTCATCAGCCGAATAATTCCCTTTCATCTACTGGTCTTTTAGTGCCTGCAAGTAAAAGAATCACCACATGGATTGCTAAGGACTGTTAACTTCATAGAGATAGAGATTTGCGTCATTATTTAGTCATAAACAGTGCTTTTTTAAAAAAATCAGTTTCATAGAGATGCCAATATATTTTCAGAATAGAACAAGTAAATGAGAAGGTACTGTGCTAAGCCAAGGACTTCTTGAGGCATTGCTTGATTCCTAATCTGCAAGTGATATTCTTGTGAGAAAACTGGGTAATCAAAGGTATGGCGTTGTTTAGTTAGTTGTATAGAGGGTAGAAGAACTTGAAAGATGGATGGCTGATGGATCAGAGTAAGACATCCTGCAGAAATCTGTCTTAAACCAGGCCTGGCCAAGCTTTTCTCAGTATAAATGGCATGGTAACCATATTTGAACATGACATGAAACTGGGAGGACTAAGAATTTGGTACATCAGTGATCGTGGAAGACTAAATCCAGAGTTGAATGTAAAAAATTAAAAAAAACCAAAACACACACTTGATAGTAATAAAGGTGAAGTCCTCTATTTAGATGATCAAAACCAAAACACCAACCAACCAGTCAACTAACCAGTAAGTGATATGAGTACGGATGCGGTTTAACAGAAGTTCTTAACTCAGGTTTTAGCTCACTCATTCATTTGGCCAATGTTTATTGACCACTTTCTGTGTGCCAGACGCTTTTCTAAAGGTGTGCTTTCCGGTAGGGCAGCCACAAGCTGCCTGTGGTGTTGAGCACTTGGAATGTGGCTAGTCTGAATTGGGATACTCTGTAAATATAAAATACACACAATATTTAAAATGCTTGATGTGAAGAAAGGAATGTAAAATATCACAATAATTTTTTATAGTAGTTACACATTAAAATGACATTTTGAATATATTTGGTAAAATAGAATAATTATTGAAATAAATTTAGCCTGTTTCTATTTAAAATGTGACTACTAGAAAATTTAGAATTGTATATGTGGCTCATATAATATTTCTATTGACTAGAACTGCCCTAGTCCCTGGGCATACATCACTAAATAAAACAAGGTCTTTGTCCACTTTTATTTATTCATCAAATAATTATTGAGCACATGTTTTGTGTCAGGCATCACTCTTTTAGGGCATGTATTCCAACATGAGAAAGATCATCAGAAAGTAACCAAATATTTTAATGTAGAGTGAAATGCTATGATGAAGATACAACAGAGTGATGTAATAATGGTTGTGGGAGAGAGAGGAATTTCTGTTGTGAGATCTGGGAATGGTTTTACCCTAGTGGTGCCATTTAAGCTGAGACCCGAGTTACCAAGAAGGAACTTGACATAGGAAAATTGTCAGAGCCTTACAATCATAGCAGACCGAGTGTAGAGGCCCTAAGGTGAGAATAGGCACAGCGCATTTGAGAAGCAGTGAAAAGTCCTGTGTGATAGGGACAGAGTTGACAGGATGAAGCAGGAGCCAAATAGTGGGGGCTTGTAGGCTGTTGCCAGGACTTTGACTTTTATTTTAAGGGCAAGGTGAGGTCATTGAAGGGTATAAAGCATGTGAGTGACATGATTGAATGTAAGTTTTGATGGGATCCTTTTGCTTGGGAGACGAGTGAGAGGGAGCACATGGATTCTGGTAACGTGGGCAAGAGGTGATGGTGACCTGGAGTAGGATGATGATAGGAAGTGGGAAGGAAGCTCCCGACTTGAGAGGTAGGTCTATTGAGCCTTATTGATGAATTGTTGTGGGGTGTAGGGAATCAAGGAATTAGGTGCACATTTAGCACTCATCTGAGTGTGATGTCACACCAGAAACAAAATCCACCAGCCCTGCCAGTGTGATCTGAAGCTGCTGTGGTAGAATTTGGCATTTTCAGAGAAGTGTGAAGTCTCCACTTTGTTCAGTGTCTGCTAAATCACGGGTAAAGGTCAGACAAGAAGATGGCTCAGGTTGTTCATTGCCAACACTGAGATGCTTGACCTCCTTGATGTTTGTTTCCAGGGCTCAAGTTCTCATTTATTTTAAGATCTTTCTTCCACCAGCCTGTTCTGGGGTAATGTGTATGTGTCTTGTATGATGGTCATGAGTGCAGGCTCCAAAGTTAAGTATATCTCAGCTCCAGTCTCATCACCAGACACAATTATTATGTAATTTCTCTGGGCTTTGTGATCCCCAACTGTAAAGCTGACTTAAACATTTTAGTTCCTACCTCAGAGAGATGCTGTGTCTATTAAACAACATAATGTGTGTAAAATACTTAGCTCAAAGCCTGGCACAGAGTAGGTGTCCAGTAAATGTTATTAAATATTTATTGAGTATCTGCTATGCTCCAGGCTTTGTGCAAAGTTAGAGTTGTTGAACTGTAAGTGAACATTATGATTCTAGTGTAACCACCTGAATTTATAGCCAAAGAGACTGAAGTCCCAAATGGTAAAGTGGTTGACCTGGACTGGATTTAGATCTCCTCTGTCCTGAAGACACAGGGATTCAGGCTTTTGCCCATTGATTTCCTGGCCAATCTCTCTTCTAGTCTTTTCCTCTCTTCTTTCTAGTCAAGTCAGAAAGTATTTAATGAGCATCTACTGTATTCCTGGAGCCACTTAGATGTATAGAAGTGGTTCTTAAACAGATGGGGATTTTGCCCCCCAGGGGAGTTTGGCAGTATTTGGTGACATTTTTGGTTGTCACAACTGGCATCTACAGGATTGAGGCCAAGGATGCTGCTAAACATCTTTATAAAACACAGAGTACAGTCCCTCCTCACAGAGAATTGTTTGTCCCATAGTACTGAGAGGTTGAGAAACTGAGATGTAGAGGATATACAGATAAACCACACACATATGATAAGTATATTTTCCTCCTTGAAAGGGATTCCTGCCCCAAGGCAAGGTTGGCTGGCTGGGTGGGAATACTCTTGATACGCTGTGATAAGGCCCTTCAAAACAGCAGTGTCCACCGTGAATGCTTTCTGGATTTTGGGGCCCTAACTGCTTTCCTTCAGACAGCACTTACTGAGAATCCACAAAGGTAGAGGAATTACTGAATAAAATATGGGGAGCCGCAGAGCCAAATGAAGACACATTATGCATCCCTTCCTGAGGGCTCAGACTGGGAGGAAAAGTCTGGTTTCTCAGGGCTCCTTAGTAAAGTCTCCCATTTCCATTTCCTGCAATGCCCCAGGTAAGCAAAACCAAAACAAATGGGGACAGCCTTGGAATTATATACATTTATTCATTTTGAAAGCAAAGCCTTTACTCCATTCCCTGGTGGCTCAGATGGTAAAGAATCTGCCTGCATTACGGGTAACCTGGGTTCAATCCCTGGATCGGGAAGATCCTCTGGAGAAAGGAATGGCTACTCACTCCAGTGTTCTTGCTTTCACATAGGAAATTTGGAAAAATACATAAAAGGCATAAATAACCCCTGTTAACATTTTGCTTTTTTTTTCTTCTGTACTTTTTACTTTACACAGTGGTGATCATTCTGAATGAACAAGCTTATAGACTGCATTTAAGTTGACATTCTTTCATTGTATACATGTTACCTCTGTGGACACATTTGTGCATAAAACTCTTCCTATGTTTAGGGCTTCTGTGGATAAATCCTCAGAAGTGAAGTTAAAAGTAATTTAATTTAAAAGTATAAGCAATTTGATCTAAAAGTATAAGCAATTTTAAGGATTTGATATATGTTGAAAATTGCTTTTCATGAGAAATTATTCCAATTACATTCTTATTGACAGCATATGGCATTGCCCTCAAAAGTTACTCTTAAAAATTATGGGTTTGGGTAATGTGGTTCTAAGCCAGCCAATATCAGGAATCAAGTCATATATTTCTTGGAGTAAATGGAGGAATATACATATACACATAGGCATACACATATGTATATGTGTATATGAATAGTAAGTGCTTAATAAAATTTGTGTTGATTTAACTTGCAGTATTGAGTTTAGTGTTCACAGTGCGTTTATTGGAAGATTTAAATTTCTCAGTTGTATCATGTTGCATATACACTCTTTTGCATTCATAGTATGAAACTGTTACTGTATTTTGAACTATTTCTGTGACTGCAGCATTTCATAAGTAGGTACCATAGTATTAGTGTTTGTGACATCACTGTGATTTGTGTAGCTATTTCACTCTGGTCGAGAGAAACGTGGATTAGAGTTTTATCTTTATTTCTTTTCCTTTCTTTCTTATTTTTTTAGTTTATTAATAAAAACTGCCAAGCAAACAGCCATTCCTCAAAGAAAGGAATACACATTTGCCTTTCCTTGCTACAAGTTGGAACACAAAAATGTTACATCAAAGAAAAAGTATGCAGTTTCAGTTTTATGGTCCAATCTCTCTGTCCGCAGCATCAGGGAAGCACTCCCTTGAAGTTAGTACAGGAATATGTTTTCACAACTTAGCAATAAGCTGAATTTCTTTAAAGGAGCTTTTATTTTTCCCCTACTACTTCAATTATAAAACTGGAGATGTAGACTCATAAAAAAGGGGAAAAATCAATGATAGACTAAGTTTAAATATTTGACAAGGAAGTAATTTAAGACTGGTCCAACAGAGACCAGAGACTCTTTATAGGAGAATAAATGTAAACGATTAATAACATAAAAAGTACAACTTCACTAAAAAAGAACTGCAAATTGAAATGCGATACCATTTCTGCTTATCAGATTGACAAAACTAGATATTCTTCAATGTTGGTAAGGATGCCTTGAAATACATTTGCAGGCATCACTGTTTGAAATGTAAATTGACATAAGCATTATAGAAATCAATTTAGCAAAATGTATTAAGAATTAAAAAGAATTCACATCCTTTTTGACTCAGTAATTTCTCTTTTATAAATATATTATAAAGTAAGCTATTAAAAAATCTGTACTAATAAATATGTCCAAAGATGTTTGTTGCATTGTTATTTATAGTGTTGTTGTTGTTTAGACACTAAGTTGCATTTGACTCTTTTGCCATCCTGTGGGCTGTAACCCTGCCAGGTTCCTCTGTCCATGGGATTTCCCAGGCAAGAATTCTGGAGTGGGTTGCCATTTCCTTCTCCAGGGGATCTTCCCAGATCCAGGATTGAACCCGCATCTCCTGCATTGGCAGACAGTTTCTTTACCAGTGAGCCATCAGGGAAGCTATTATTTATAATAGTCAAATATTAAAAAGAATTTAAATATTCAACAGTAGGAAATTGGTTAAGTACACCATGGTGAATATTCCTTCCTAACCAAGCTTTTGTGGTGCCAAGACTAACAGGATTGCAGCAACCCAGACATTGATGAATAAGAATCATTTAGGTGCCCCAGCACCTTCTGAGGGTGGAGATGAATCATCTGTAGGTTTAGAAAGCTCACATGTGATTCTCATTTAAAACTAAATTTGAGAACAATGGATATATAATGTGATGCTACTGTTAGACCTGCCAGCTTCTTGACCATTTTCCACAGCACGTGTTAATTTACTGAATTACTTTTTTGCCTTACATTAAATAATTGTACCAAAACCAGACATGTAACATTTGCAGCAGTGAGATCATTCTCTAGATTATCCCTAAGAGCTGGGAAGGGCTTCCCTGGTGGCTCAGAGGGTAAAGAATCTGTCTTCAATGAGGGAGACCTGGGTTCGATTCCTGGGTTGGGAAGATCCCCTGGAGAAGGGCATGGCAACCCACTCCAGTATTCTTGCCTGGAGAATCCCCATGGACAGAGGAGGCTGGCGGGCTCCATGGGATCACAAAGAGTTGGGCACGACTGAGCGACTAAGCATAGCACAAGAGCTGGAATATCATCATTTCCTCTGAGAACGGTGCCTGACACATAAAGCTTGGTGGATATTATTGAAGGAATGAGCAAGTGGGCAGTGGTTCCTATGGCTTGCATATCTGTACTCTAATGGTTGGTTCCTATACTGCTTATTGTTAGATGAGAAAATGTTTGATTCCTCAAAATCCAGGTTTTATTGGGTTAGTCATTTGTTTTTAGGTATGATTTTGATTATGTCAGTCAGAATCTTGGCAAGAAATAGTGGAAACTTCAAGCTAGGAATTTATAAAGTGGATCACAATGGTGCAAGCTGAGTTACAAGAAGCCAGCCAGAGGGAGTGTGGCACAGTGGGAAGTGACATGGGGAGCTTGGTTATCTCCAGGGTTCAGGGGGCAAGAGAAGACGGGACATGATGCAGGTCCATGGAGAGGACTGGCTGATGGGAGAGGACCCCCTGCAGGATGGGGTGGCAGGACCAGATGCTTGGCTTTTACTCTCCGCCTCCTCCTCATGGTCTCTGCGGCCCTAAGCCAGCTGAAAGTCAGAGGACCAGGTAGCCCTTGGTGTCGCCCATATATGTCAGCTTCTTGGCACATGGAAGTGAGGAGGGAAGAGTGGAAAAGGTGTCAGGAGTGACAGGGGAAGACACCCAGCCAAGGGATAGAACTGTGGTGGTTAACCTGGAAGCAGTTCTTGCTTTCTAGTCTTTCTTACCCTCAACCCTATTGGCTGGGTGGATGAATCAGGTTCTGGCAGGTCCTTAGTCTTAGAATCATAACACAGACCACAGAGAAGAGAGGAAGCAGCATTTTTTCACCCTTGACTTGCTTGTCAAAGCATTAAGATTTTAGGTGGATAATATCTGTAAGAGACAGAAGTTACAAGTCATTTTGTGTAAGGAAAACCACATACAGAGCTTTCACTTGCCAATGGTTGTGTTCTGCTGAAAGCTCCAGTTGGATGTGGTTGTCTTTTTGGCCTTTTCTGCCTAGAGACACATCCTCTGGGCACACAGCACTCAAGCAGCAGGCACTAAGAATGTAGAGCACATTTCCTCCCCCCGGGGAACACTGCCTTTAGGAATACAGCACACAGAACTGAGAGCATCTCATTTCTGCTTTTTTGGATGTAATGCTCATGTGTTTTGTTGATGGATAGTATAGTCATGCCCAGAGGTTGTCTCGTACTTTCAGCAATATTAGAGGTTTTGAGTGGGGGAAAGCCAGGAGAAGACCAAGAGGGTCTTTGTGGTCATTGCTGTTCAGTTGCTAAGTCCTGTGTGACTTTTTTGCAGGCCCCTGGTCTGTAGCCCACCAGGCTCCTCTGTCCATGGGATTTCCCAGGCAAGAATACTGGAGTGGGTAGCCATTTCCTTGTCTAGGGGATCTTCTTGATCCAGGGATTGAACATTCTCTCCAGAACTGGCAGGTACATTCTTTCCCACTCAGCCACCAAGGAAAGCCCCAAGGGATTCTTTAACTACATAATAAGGAATAAAGAAGTCGAAATAGTTGTTTCATGCAGGATCTAGATTCACCCAGGGCAGCAGAAACTACCTGGGGATAGCTAAGGTCTTTTAAGGAACACAGTGTGATATGATAACTCTTTCAAACAAGTAGGGGCATCACTGCAGCTTACAGTAGTCTGGGATCCCGACCGAGTCATACATGTGTCTCAGGTGAGCAGCTTAATTCCTGGGCTGTACACGGTAGCTTGGAATTGCATAAAAAGCTACAGGAAGATTCAAATGAAGTGGTACTTGAACTCTGCCTTACAGGCATGTGGGGAGTAGTCTGTTGGCCTGGAGGCAAGAGTGTCAGAATAAATAGCGGAATGAAGGCCATTTTTATGAATTTTATTTCCAGTGCATCTTACACATTAGATGACTAACGCCCCCTGTGAACTTCTGCAAGTGGAACCAAAACTGTTTAATGAACAAGTGACTTTTAGTGCTTTATTTTCATCTAGAGCTTCATTTGAAACAGATCATCATTAGCTTTATGGTTTTAATCGTATTGAAATTCCTTGTTGTAACCTATTACTTTATAGCATTAGTCCATTAACCTGGGTGCCATGGAGCATGGTTTTAGAGCCTGTATTTATATCTGGACTAATTGCATGGATGCTTTCAGTATAGAATGAGGTATTTTTCAGATCACCACAGGAAGAATAATTTGAACCCTTTCCCAAACTTCAGGGTTTGGGGTAATAAAAACCAACACACAACAAAACAAAACAAAAAGACCCTGCACATTATCCTGAATTTCACTTGCTTTGAAATACCTACCATTCTATCAACAAGGAATTGCAGAATAGTAATTCTCACAGTTTGTGATGCTGCCACATGTTTTTCATTTGGCAGTACTGTGGGAAGCATTGGTCTCTGGGCTCCCCAATCAAAACCAGGTGGCTAATGGTTACAAACTGGAGGACCATGAGGAAATTGGTGCCTTGCTCATTAGGACACATGGAGATAGAGCATCCAGGCTGCTGGCTGTGGGCTTAGAAGCTCAAACAAGAATGACCAAGGCCCAGCTCCCTGTGGGGACCTTCGTTAATAACCCAGAAGGTGGCACAGCTGTTAACGCCCTATTGACCTGAAGCATTTCTTCCTGGAGTGGGAAAGTGACTGATGGGGACTTCAGCATGTTGAGATCACACAGGGTGTTTTCACTTCTGCTGGAGGAAGGAACATTGAAGTTGGAATTGGGCCCTCTGTTACCTCCCAGATGCTCAACAGCAGGGGTGTTTATAATGCCCATCAACCAGGCTTTCCGTTGCACCTGTTGGGGGACCAGCTGCAGAAAGCAGGTGTATCTGGGGACTGAGAGGACGGGTGACTGTGGAGAATGCTGAGGGCTGCCAGATGTGCTCCACATAAACACCGGGCCAACAGCTGGGGGACAGGAAAGATGTGGATTTAATTAAAAGTGATGTGCAAATTTGATTATTAATTTTAACCCACTGTGTAAATGTAATATATACACATGCGTGCACACATACGCTCACACACACACACACACACACACACACATATATTTGTAAGATATGTATTTCACAATAAATCAATGGAATGTGTTGATGTAAGCATGAGATTCACTTTTCACCAATTCCATGCACATTATATTTCGTTCATTGGTCCACACATTGTTCATTACATTTCCATGTCTATTTAAAAAATTTTTCCCCAGGCAGGAAGCTAAAATTCTGGTTTTGAATGTTTTGCAATCCTTAGAACACCCAGTTGTCAGTTAAAATAGAGAAATTGAATCAGGCAGCCTCTGAAGCCTGTATTTACATCTGGACTAGTTATATGGAATATTCAGTGTAGGATGGGCAACTCTGACCACAGTTGTTTATATTGTGGATGGTGGACTCTCGTGAGATTGGAACAGTCCCTTCATTTCCCATGTGCTCCTTACAGCAGGAATCAACAGACAGCAGTGCTTCATGAGAAGTGTGAAGCTCAGGGGAGTGTTAATGTCACCTGCCTGGATTCTGTGTACAGTGCATAAGATGTATAGGAAGCCCAAGGAGAACTTTCTGTGGCTGGCTTTATAATACAGGTGTGTAGAGGGTCTTTTAATTTAGCAGTCTGAAGGTATAAGGCTCGGCCCACCACTCAGGAGAGCTGGAGGTGAGAACGCTCTCTATCCTGGGAACAACACCCTTTTTGGTTTTGTGCAGCACTTTAAACTGGCATGGCATTGAAACATGTAAATTATCATATGTGAAACGAATCGCCAGTCCAGGTTCGATGCATGATACAGGATGCTCAGGGCTGGTGCACTGGGATGACCCAGAGGGATGGGATGGGGAGGGAGGTGGAAGGGGGGTTCAGGATGGGGAACACATGTACACCCATGGCGGATTCAAGTCAATATATGGCAAAACCAATACAATGTTGTAAAGTAAATAAATAAATTAATTAAAAAAATAAACAAACAAAAAATAAACTGGCACTAGCCAAAGATGATAGTTGCAAAGTTTTGGCATCAAAGCTGAGGGTAAAATCAGAGGATCTGAGAACTGTCTTTTGGGGTCTTCAGGAGACTCCCACTTGGCTTGGAGTGCCCCAGTGTTCTTTGAGAATATTGGTTCTTATGTAAGAGCCCCTTGAAACTATAGGCAGAAGGTTGTGTATATGTGAATATGCATTTTTCTTAGTGGTCTTTCATATGTTGTTTTCTTTGGATCCTTGAAACTCCCAAAGGAGAAGACCAAAGGAGAATAGTGTTTCTTTTACTTTTTAAAAATTTTTGGCAGTGCTGCATGGCTTTCGGGATCTCAGTTCCCCACAGTGGAAGTGCAGGGTCCTGACCACTGGACCACCAGGGAAGTCCCGGAGAACAACGTTTCTTAGGTGAACTTTGTCTTAACAGCATCTTATTTCTCTTGAGGAAATTTATTCATAGCAAGAAATAGTAATGATAATAGCAACAATGGTATCAATAATGGTTAACACTTATAGCATTCATTACATTCCAGACACTGTGCTGAGCACCTTATACATATGTTAGTTCATTTAATAAGATGTTTATAATTGTCAAAAACAAAACAGGGCATTGGGCAATAATGAATAATTACAGGCATGTTGAATATAGGTCGAAGAATTGTTGATTTTGAACTGTGGTGTTGGAGAAAACTCTTGAGAGTCCCTTGGACTGCAAGGAGATCCAACCAGTCCGTTCTAAAGGAGATCAGTCCTGGGTGTTCATTGGAGGGACTGATGTTGAGGCTGAAACTCCAATACTTTGGCCACCTGATGCAAAGAGCTGACTCATTTGAAAAGTCCCTGATGTTGGGAAAGATTGAGGGCAGGAGGAGAAGGGGATGACAGAGCGTGAGATGGTTGGATGGCCTCACCAACTCAATGGACATGAGTTTGAGTAAACTCCGGGAGTTGGTGATGGACAGGGAGGCCTGGCATGCTGCGATTCATGGGGTCGCAAAGAGTCGGACACGACTGAGTGACTGAGCTGAACTGAACTGAATGTAGGTATTCAAGGGCTTCCCTGCTCTGGTCTTGAATGCCACTTCTTTTCAATATTTTTTGAAGTCAATATATTAGTGTTCTTTGCTGGATAACAAATTACCATAACCTTGGTGGCTTTAAAAAGATGTCCACTTATTTCAGTTTCCATGGGCCAGAAGTCCAAGGAAAGCTTATTAAGATGATAAAGGCATCCTAGGCTGTAATATAGATGTCTGTTCTGAGGCTTGACTGTCGAAAGATGTACTTACATGCTCCCTCTGATAGTTGGCATGAGTCATCTTCCCCTTTTCTTGTTGGCTGTTGTCTGGAGGTACTGTTCAGCTACTGCAGGCTGCGTACTATATGACTCTCTTGTAATAAGGCAGTTTACTTCTTTAAAGCCAGCAGGGAAGCCTCTTTCTCTGCTGTCTGCTAAGATAAAGTCTGATATGTAACAGCATGGTCATGGGAAAAACAGCCTGTGACATATAATGTATCAAGAGAGTGACAGCCCATCACTTGTGACGTAGTCTGTGGGTTAGAAGCAAGTCATAGGTTCCATCGAAATGCAAGGAGAGAGGACTATACATTGGGGTCTCTTTTATGTGTGTTGGCCACAGCCAACACTGTGTGCTGGTACAGTTTAAGCTAGTTGTTTGAAATATATATATCGGGGCGGGGGGGGTGCATCATTTTCTACTTTAGCTCTTTGCTTCCAGTCTACAGGGAGCACTGCTGCTTCCCAGGTGTGCTTTGCATGCTGGGCTGCTGAGCCTTTGCTCTCAGCTGTGCTCCCAGCCTGCAGTGCCCTCCCGTACCCTCTCCCTTCTGTTACTGCCATTGGCAGACTGAAAGGCTCAGCTCAAATACTGTGGCTTTCCTGAAACCTTCCCTGATCCTCCCACTCTGTGGGTGGTACCTTTCCTATAGCAAGCACTTAATTCTGGATTGCATCATAGTTACTTGTATAAATATGTCTACTTCAAAAATGGAATCACTTCTTACGTATTACACATTTTTAAATTTTTTGCCAGAGCCCATTATTTTTCCGGGCTTCCCCAGTGGCTCAGCTGGTAAGAACACTCCTGCCAATGCAGGAGATGCAAGAGACACAGGTTTGATCCCTGGGTGGGGAAGATCCACTGGAGAAGGACATGGCAACCCACTCCAGCATTCTTGCCTGGAGAATCCCATGGACGGAGGAGCCTGGTGGGCTGTAGTCCATGGGGTCGCAGAGAGTTGGACACGACTGAGTAACAGCACACACACTTTATTTTCACATGGGAAGTACTAAATAAATGTTTGTTGAATAAATTTCCCCTAAAGGACTGACCCAGCTTTTAAAGTTCTCCCTTATTTATTTTTGACTGTGCTGCGTCTTTGTTGCTGTGTGTGGGCTTTTCTCTAGTTGTGGCGAGCCGCGGCTGCTCTCCAGTTGCAGTGTGTAGGCTTCTCATTGGCAGTGGCTTCTCTTGCTGTGGAGCACCAGCTCTAGGCATGCAGGCTTCGGTAGTTACAGTGCATGGGCTCAGTAGTTGTGGCGCACAGGCTTAGTAGCTCTGTGGCATGTCTTCTTGGGTCAGGATTTAAACCCGTGTCTCCTGCATTGGTAGGCAGATTCTTAACCACTGGACCATCAGGGAAGTCCCTTAAGTTCTCCCTTGTTTAAGGAATGAAAAGAAGCAACAATCCATCCTTCGTATTGGTTTGGGTTTCTTCCCTTAAAATGGGGCCAGGACACTTGCTTTAAATCCTTTCCTTTTTTCTCTACCCCAAATGAGCTACAGCAAGTACCCCTGTAGGAGCCACTCAGGGCCTAGTTAGCCCAGCTTGAAAAGATTCCCAAAGGTGAAAGCTACTGAAGAAACCATTTTTAACAGTGTTCTGCTTCTTAGCGAGGTATTGTGCCCCACTTGCCCTGCACTTTCTTCCTGCCATTTTGATGCCTAAAGCAGATGTTCCTGCTGGCCAGTCACTCCAGTTTGGTGCCACCCAGAAAGCATCCAGACTATGTTGCAGTCTGCCTCCCAGCCATTGAAAGGGGTTTCTGGTGGGGCCTGTCATCCCAGGAGCAGTTTAGGTGCTGTTGTTCAGAGGTGAAGCATCATATTTTATTCTCCCTAGTTACTGACTCAATGTTAGAATTTTTGCCCCTCCCCCTCATTTCTTTTCTTTCTCAGTGTATAGTGATAAAGAGCTTTCTCATACAACCAATTTAAAAACTACTGTCTATTTTTGGGGGTACTGTTAGCACAACATTAATAAAATATGATCCAAATGGTGTTTTCAGATGCAAACTTGCATTTCTGTCTCCTTTCCCTGAGGCTGATTACCACCTGGAGTAAGATTAAAGAAGAAGATTTAAAAACAGAGGGAAGGGAAATTCAGGTAAAGCAGCAAGAAATGTTCCTGACATTGGACTCTGTAAAGGCAAAAGGTCTAGCATTGATTTCTTATGTTTAATATGAAAGGGGAGAATGAAAAAGCTGTCCTAATGCTCAACAGTCAAAAAACTAACATCATGGCATCTGCTCTCATCACTTCACGGCAAATAGATGGGGAAAAAGTGGAAGTAGTGACAAATTTTATTTTCTTGGGCTCCAAAATCACTGTGGACAGTGACTGCAGCCACAAAATTAAAAGACACTTGCTCCTTGGAAGAAAAGCTAAGACACGGAGAAGGCAATGGCACCCCACTCCAGTACTCTTGCCTGGAAAATCCCATGGATGGAGGAGCCTGGTGGGCTGCAGTCCATGGGGTCGCGAAGAGTCGGAAGAAAAAAAAAAAAGCTAAGACAAACCTTGACAGCATATTAAAAAGCAGAGGCATCACTTTGCCAATAAAGGTCCATCTAGTCAAAGCTATGGTTTTTCCAGTAGTCATGTATGGATATGAGAGTTGGACCATAAAGAAGGCTGAGCGCAATAGAATTGATTCTTTCAAAATGTGGTTCTGGGAAGACTCTCAAGAGTCCCTTCACTGCAAGGAGATGAAACCAGTCAATCCTAAAGGAAATCAACCTTGAATATTCATTGGAAGGACTGATGATGAAGGTCCAATACCTTGGCCACCTGTTATGAAGAGAGTACTCACTGGAAAAGACCATGATGCTGGGAAAGATTGGGGGCAGGAGGAGAAGGGAGCAACAGAGGATAAGATGGTTGGATGGCATCACTAAATCAATGGACATGAGTTTGAGCAAACTCCAAGAATAGTGAAGGACAGGGAAGCCTGGTGGGTTGCAGTTCATGGGATCCCAGCATCAGATATGACTGAGTGAACAACAACAATGATAGTCAAGTGAGCCAGATACTGCAGAGCTGGAAAAGAGGAATTCCATCTGAGCATGAAAGTGAAAGTGCCAGTCACTCAGTCGTGGCTGACTCCTGGTGACCAATGGACTGTAGCCCATCAGGTTCCTCTCTCCACGGAATTCTCCAGGCAAGAATACTGGAGTGGGTTGGCATTTCCTTCTCCAGGGGATCTTCCCGACCCAGGGATCCGAACACAGCTCTCACATTGCAGGAAGACTCTATACCCACAGAGCCACCAGGGACTACTGATAATATAAATAACGTGGATGTAGTGAGAGTCACCCTCTATTGTGGGAAGGGTTGCCGAGTGTTCTTGGTGTTGCTTTGTCTCCCTGCCTCCCCCCCAATGCACCTATGCAGTTCCTTTCTGAGTCTTGCATAAATACAAGAAACATAGTATCTTAACTGTCATTTCTATGAGGCAATATCAGCCAGACTTAGAATTTGCAATTTGTTTAGTAACCGGTGCTTTAATGAGGTGGCTCCATGGACATGGATCATGTTCCTAGAGAACCCAGGACAGAACTGGTCCCAATATGAGCAAGGCCACTTGGCCACGCCAGAGGGTGGTGCCTGGTGGGAGTGATGGCTGCTTTGTCATTTAGGAAGCTTCCAGAGCAACTGAGAATGCAGCCAGGTTTCAAACTGGATCTGAGGTAAATAATATGTTCAGTATTAAAAGAAGGACGATGGAAAACCAAAGCAACACATAGCCTGAGAAACTGAGGACTGTTCAGTGCCAGGGAACACATAGGGATGGAGGTTTCCTCTAGACATACTGCTTGTATTTCCCTGAGACACAGAATTTTTTAAAGCTACTGGGGCTGTGGGCTTTCCTCATGGCACAGTGGTAAAGAACCCGTCTGCCAATGCAGAACACACAGATTCAATCCCTGATCTGCTAAGATCCCCTGGAGAAGGAAAAGGCCACACACTCCAGTATTCTTGCCTGGGAAATCCCATGGACATAGGAGCCTGGTGGGCTACAGTCCATGGAGTCACAAAAGAGCTGGACACAACTTAGTGACCAAACGACAATAATAACAACAATGGGGGTTGTATTCAGAGAAAACAGTAACCAAGAACTAGGTAGTTTTAGGGGGGAGATACCCCCAACTTTATGTAAGGAATTACTATGAGTTTCAATAGTTAGTTATTTAAACATTTTCCTAAAGTCTGTGTTTGTGTTTATTTCCATCAGCGGTGGCTGTGAACACCCAGTTACGGGGGATGGGGTCTCAGGATTTGAATAGACAGACCAAGTGCTGCTTTCTAATGCTTTTATCTGTGGACATCACCACACTCCAGCCAAACCTCCAAACATCTGTAGAACAGGTGGTACATACCAGGGCTGGGGTAGAACTCTTTTCCCAGGAGGCCCTCTACTCTCTTCATCTGTCCCTGCATAAAAGTTCACCCCATCTCCACCTTTGAAGTGTCAGCTATAGTAAATCATAGATGACAGCAAGGATGTCCCAACACTCCCAAGTTATGACTCACAGTGGAGATACTAATAGTTGGGGAGAGTAGATGCAGTAATAGCTACGAAGCCCTTGTGTGCTGGTTGCTCATTTGTGTCTGACTCTTTGTGACACCATGAACTGTAAGCCCGCCAGGCTCCTCTGTCCATGGAATTCTCCAGGCAAGAATACCGGAGTGGGTAGCCATTCCCTTCTCCAGCGAATCTTTCTAACTCAGAGATTGAACCTGGATCTCCCTCATTGCAGATGGATTTTTTACCACCTGAGCCTCTAGGAAAGCCCTTTGTTATTTTTATTGCTGTTAACTATTTTTTCAAATCATTTTTGTTGATGGACCAACTCCCTTCATGGGTCTGACATTAACCTGTGTCTTTCACACCTTGTCATTTGCTTCCTATACTGTGAGGCTACAATAATGAGTCATGGGATATTTTTTTAAAAATAAGAATAACTTTTCCCCACTATACTGGGATATTGAAATGACTTAGCCCAAAAGTTTAAGGCTGAATATGTATTTATGCCATATTAGTGAGAAGACAGTTGCTAGGCTAGAAATAAATCAGTCTGGTAGTGCCAGGGCAGTGGTGATTTTGCCCCCCAGGAGACATTTGGCAATGTTTGGAAGCATTTTTGAATGGGGGAGTGTCCTCTTGGCATGTAGCAGGCAGGGACCATGGATGCTGCTAAACAGTCTACATGCAAGACAGTCTGTGTGTGTGTGTGTGCGTGCTAAGTCACTTCAGTCGTGTCCGACTCTTTGCAACCCCTTTGGACTGTAGCCTTCCAGGCTTATCTGTCCATGGAATTCTCCAGGGAAGAATACTAGAGTGGGTTGCCATTTCCTCCTCCAGGGGATCTTTCCCATCCAGAGACTGAACCCGCATTTCTTATGTCTTATGTCCCCTGCACTGGCAGGCAGGTTCTTTACCACTGCACCACTGTGTTAGTGATTTAATAAAAGGGCTGCTGTAACAACTGCTGACATAACAGATTACCACTAATTTAATGGCTAGCTGTATTATCACAACATAGATTTAACTTACAGTTCTACAGGTCAGAGGTCTTTCATATGGCTCCCAGGGTTCAAATCAAGGTGTCATCAGGATTCCCTTCCTTTCTGGATGCTCTTGGTGAGAATTCACTCTTTTACCTTTTTTCAGCTTCTACAAAGTTGTCTGCATTTCTTGGCTTGTGGCCCCCTCCCCTGTATTCAGAGCCAACAGTGGCAGGTCAAGTCCCTTTCAAGTTTCAAATCTCTCCTGCCTCTTCCATCATCACATCTCTTTGGACCAACTGTTTTGCCTCCGTCTTTAACTTTTAAGGGCTCCTGTGATTACATTGGGGCTTTCCCGGTGGACCTATGCAGGTAATCTCCCCATTTTAAGTTCCGCTGATTAGCAACCTCAGTTTTATCTGTAAATTTAATTTCTCTTTGCCATATAATGTAACAGTTCACAGATTCCAGGTTTTAGGACATGAACATCTTTAAAAGACCATTATTCTGCTCGTTACAGCTCTTACAACAAAAATTATCTGACCCCACACATGAATAGTGCTGAGGTTGAGAAAGTCTATCCTAAAGAAAGCTTCCTCCTCCTGGAAGATGGTGCTTCATTCACTGTGGGTAAAAGAAAAAGATAAGCTACCTTTAAACCAACTCACCTCAAGTGTTCACATCACAGTACATTTAGCAATTTGCACAATTTGCTTTAAAAGGCACTGCTGGGTAAGATTGCTAGTCCACTGCTGGCCAAGATACAATGATAACTTGGTCCACATGGCGAGGAAGTGAAAATCTTCCTATTAAATAAATGAAGCGGCAGCTTCTGGTAACAAACATATGAAACAGAATATTCATCTTTTCTTCAATGGGAATAACACATGACAAAAGTGAGGCTTTCTTCACATTGTTTGTTTATAGAAAATTCATCTCCACTGAGGCCTTATGTTAAATCTGCTCTCTGATGTTAGCATTTCCAGGATGCACAGGGCCACTGGAGTATGTTCTTATGATCTTACCATTTATTTACCTTGATACGAAACTCCAATTACTGTCAGAGATGCTTCTTGTTAAATATGGTAAGATCTCCAGCCTCTGAGTGTGTGAATATGTATTTGATTCTCTGGGGCCGGGCTCAGACAAGTTATCGAATCAGAGTTCTGGGGGCCTGGGTGCAAATTAATTAAATATCTAAAGATAATAGTGGAGAAAATTTGGGCTTTAGAGAAAAGGCTGAAATTTAGGGAGAGAGGATTAAATCGCAAGAGATTGTGAAGCTGGTTTTCTTACACTGAAGCTTTCTCTCCTGGCCTTGCGTGGTGTGTGTATGTGTGTGTACACACACACTCGTGCTCATGTACTTTCTCCTTTACCATGAGCATTACTGTGCTTTTGTGTTGCTTTCTAGTAGCTTTCAACACCTATAGCAACTCTTTCAGGTTATCTGAAATCAGGAATCTGAATCTAACACATAACTTCCAATGACATTGTGGGAGACTACACTCCAGATAAAATGTTAGAATTCTCCTGATTATTCTGACTGTCATATTTAGTTACCAGCTTTCTTTGGGTAATCCAACTCTGTTTTATTCAAGAGCTATTCTAAAAATACAATCAAAGGACACCTACTGGCTACAAGCGACTTTGCTCATGTCTAATAGGGCTGTGAAGAATGGTTTAAATTTAGTACAGATGGGGGAAAATACGTGCTGTCGTCAAGAGCCTATCACACTTTTAACTTATAAAATATCTTGACTGGAGTCTGGCCAGAGCGAGTCTGAGGTGGGCGCTTTAGTGAGGATGAATGTATTGGGTCAGATAAAGGAAGGACAGAAGCAGACCTCAACTAGACTGTAAATTGAACAGAATGGGATACTGTTATTTTTGGCTTGGTGAATAGAAAAATGTTACTCTGCTCATCTCTTATTCCATTTTTTGAGTTGCGTTTAGTCTCTGTTTTAGGGTTATATATATATATATATATATATAAATATATATATATTTCTGGGACCCACAGAGGCCTGCTTTGGGGGAGCACTGAAGTTCTGTGGTTTTGAATGTGAAACATAAACGTTTGCATCATTGTTGTTGCTGGGATGGGGAATTTTCCAGGGAAACATTTCACCCTTCACTGAAATCTGCTCTGTGCTTAGGCCTAGGAGAATGATCATTTCCTCAGTATAAAGCACATGCTTGCAGCAGCTCAGTTATACTTTATGACCCTGGAGCATATCAACAATTTGATTTGGAAAGCCAGCTTAGTTCCTCCTTTGCCTTCCATCTTATCATCTGTGGAAGTTGTTTTGCCATTCTTCTCTGATACGAAGAAGATGGAAGCAATGCAGTTTTAATTGTGAGAGGTAAAATGTTTTCAGGCTTCTCTGAAGAAACTACCTTTTGTATGACAGTAATTAGCACAAAGGGATTGTGATATGTCAAAACCCTAAGGACATTCCAAGACTCAAATGCAGATGGGGAGGAAGGACTTCCCAAGATGGAGGAAACAAGATATGGTGTTCTGTGGTGGCTCCAGACGTTGAGTGCCATTAGAGGCCCCTGCAGGACCTGCTGAAATACTGATCCCGGGACCCCACTGTCTGAGTTTCTGATCTAGTCTTTCTGGGGCAAGGCCCTAACATTTGCATTTCTAACACGTTGCCAGGGGCTGCTGCTGCTGCTGTCCCAGGTCACACTTTGAGAACCAGAGCATGGGGGTGCACACAGGGACTTTGAACCTGGTGTCCACCCTTTTTAATTTGCATTTTAAGAGATCCTCGGGTCATTTGTTTGCACATTAAATTCAAGAAGCGCTGATTGAGTTTAACTGCCCCTTATTTTCCTCATCTGTAGAATGGGAATAATACTTATTTCCCAGGCTGTTGTGAAGTGAAATGTGTATCATGGGCTTAGCTGTAGTGCCTGGCACCCAGTGAGCCCTCAGCAAATGTTACCAGGCATGAGTATTAAGCCTACTTGGAATAGAACAAGTAATTTCTTTCCTTAAAGGTCAAAATCATATGTTTCTACTTAAAATTTTTTGATTCTGTGTATTTCTCCTTTCCTTGGAAGTACAAACAAATGACAGGAGTAGGTTTGAGGACAAATGGGTTTCCTGTTTTAATTAATTCCCATCATATATGCCTCGACTAAAGTATCTTCAGTTATTTTAATGGAGTGTGGGGGAAATCCTGACAGTGAAATTGGTATTAAATGAAAAGATGTGTATGTTGAGCACTTTGTAAAGAGCTGTAGTAGAAGCACTTAAAGTCAGTCAGACTTCAGTAGGCTGTGCACACTGAAGAAAGTTGGAAATTGGCCTAAGACTTTGCCCCTTTCCTTCTCCTGTCTTTCTTTATTCCATTCTTTCCAGTTCAATTCTGTAATTATTTTTAGAATTATGTGAAATTATTTTGCCTCAGCATGACTCAGGACAGGTTGGTGTGCCTTTAGAAGGCTTCTTTGCAATGAAGCAGTTCGGTATTTCGTGATTCCTGAGGACCTATTTCAGCTCTCAGGGGGGCCTCTGGATCCCACTTCCCCCACCCCATTTGCTCTTAGGATCTGGCTAATAAGTGGCAGAAGCCCTGGGTAGTTTGGTGTTGTAAGTGTCACCCCTGGATCTGTAATGTGTGGGCCTGGTATCTGACCTGGGACCAGCCTTATGTGCCTTGGACAGATTCCTCATCTGTATTAAATCCCAGTTTCCTCATCTTTGTAACTAGAAATCCTTACACTTTTCCTGTCTGTGTCCCTTTGTTGTCATGAGGGGCCATTTAAGACGATCCTTGAATAACAGCAGCCCTGTTTTTCAGTGTCACATGGGCAGATCCCTGGAATGCAAGAGTAGAAGTGGCTTCAGAGAACAGGGGCGGGCCCTGGTGTCAGAAATCTGCTCCCCATGCTCAGATTGCTGAGGTTTTATTAAACTTGGTCATAAAGCCGTTGGCCAGTAAAGGCCAAGCACATGCACACACGAGAAAGTCCTGCTTTGTTTCCAATTTACGCATTTGAGGGGCTGGCACCCTCCTTTCAGTGTCCAGCAGGTGAAATACTGCTGGGAGAAGCCCGAGGCAATGACAGCTGCCATGGGCTTTGTAGTGAGTGGAAGCTGTTTACTTCACTGGATGAACAAGTGACTTTGTCCTCATCTCCACTGTGGGGGAACTTCTCTTACATGCCAAGCACTGGCTGCCTCCTGAGTACCCAGGTTTTCCCAGAGGGAGGGGAGGTCTAAAGAAGACTGCATGACTTGCATTTAGCAAGTCTGTGACTTGGATCTCAGGGAAGACCATTCCTTTCCGTCCAGTCTCCCCTACAGCCTTGACTCCTAAGGATCTTATTGGAAGTTCTTAGATACTTGTTTAGCTATATAGGTAAACAAGCAACAAAAAAACCATTCAACTGCAAATCCTGCTAGTAAGCTTTTCCTCTTAGGGAGAAATTCAAGTTGTTGACTGTAAAGAGTGTGGTCCTAGGCTTGAATCCTGGTAAGTTCCAATCTTTGAACTGTTTCCTCTTGGCTTAGTCTTGCCTTTTTTGGATAGAAATTCAGATTTTTTTTTTCCTTTCTTGCATCCTGTTAAGTCACTGATTTAATTTCTCAGTATTAACTTCAATTTTTGCATCGTGACCTTATTCCTACCCTCTGTGCTACAGATGCTAGAAAACAAACAAACAAAAATCGCTTGAGAAAAGTTCCCCAGAGCTTGATTACTGGGTCCTATATTGGTTCTGCCCATGTGCAAGGCTAGCTTTCAGAGTTGAGTGAAACAGAGTGAGAGGCAGGGCATGGGGCATCCACTTTGCTGCTGCACATAAGGCTGGAGACTGCTGTGTTCCATGCTCACCAGCTTGCAATGGTGGCCCTTTTCACTGTGGCAGAGCCCTGGAGCTTACTCCATCAGGTTCTGCATAGGTGTTTTAAGCCTCCTAATGCCTGGCAATAAATCATTCTAGGCTGAAACCAGCTAGAGTGGTTTCTGTTGGCTGCAGCTGAATGCTAACTGATAGTGACTGGGCACCTGCCATTCTCTCTGATGTAACGCTGCAGCTTTCACACGTTCTTGGCCAGCCTAACCGTCTGCCCACCAGAGTGCCTGCACCTGTTATCCCAATCCGACAGGGGTCTTTTCCTCCCCTCGCTCCTAGGCATGTTCCTTGGCATGAACTCTGCTGCGACCACAGCCAGTCAAGGTCTGTTCTGTGGCATTGCATGTAGAAGGATGAGTTATGAGGTTGTGGGCCCTATGTTGTAATGGTTAGCACTCTGGACTTTGAATTTACATAACTTCATGGCCTAATCTTATGCTGATTTTTCAAATATATTGTTGATCAGAAATATATATTGATCAGAAATTCTCCATACCTTCTGTCCTATTGGGTGTCCCAGTTTTTCAAGACATCTGGAATTTTTCACTTATTCATCTGACATATTTAAGAGATGTACTTTTAAAAAAAGTGAAGGAGAAAGGGCACTTTTCATTTCAAAATTTTCCATCTGTGCAATTGTCCAGGTGTTATCAAATAGCTTTCTTCAGAGAATCATTTTAGGAGAATTGAACATGTGTGCTGAAGATAAGAAACCTTTGTGAAAAAAATACAGACATTTTAGAAATGAGGCATATCAAGGGACATCCAGAGTCAACTGAAGTCACTGACTTAAACTTCAGAGCTGTGGATTTTTTATGTGGGTTCCTTGACATTGTACCATTGGTCTTCCCTTAACGCATCTCAGAGGATGCAGCTGAACTTATTCTTCATTCAGTAAAATGTTCAGAAGTCAGGCAGTGCTTGAAGTTACTGAGAAGTCCTGCTGTCTTCAATGTGGAAATGTATCTGAGAGGCCAAATGGTTTTTATTCTTTTGATGTGTGATATACATGTGAACAATCACATACAGCCTTCTCCTCTCCGTCACTAAACCTGTATGCATGCCGGAAAGTGTTCTCAAAGGGATTTGTGTGTCTTTTCTAAGCCTGAGTGGTGGAAGAGAATGCCTAGTGATGTGTCTTGGGTAGACAAGGTGTCTTATATGTGACCAGCACACATACACACACTGACACACTCACTGTTAAGAATTGTTCCTTTCAAAGCACAATTATTTTTCGTCTTTGAGCACAATCCATTCCGGGAAACTCTATCATAAAGCAGTCACATTTTCCCATAAGAACGATATCATAATTGGGCATTGCATTCCTGACCAAGGACCTGCCATTAAATAAACCATAGATGTGACAAAAATATGTCATAAAAGCAAAGATGCAACAGCTATAAACCTCTGTAATAATTCTAAAGAATAAAATTATGTTCTGTCATATAAATGGGCTCAAATATACTGTACACATTGATTATATAAGAAATCTCAATGAACTATAAAGTCTATATAATAACATAAAAAGTACAAATCTAGTGCATCATAAATTTGACCTAAAACTAATATTCTAACTATAATAAATATTAAACATTTAATTAAGAATCATTTTTCTTGCCTTGTGGAAGTTTGGAGGATGTATTAGTATATGATTTGAATGGCCCAGTTTTCTCAAAAAGAGCTAAACTTACGCCTTCTATTATTTCATTGAAACTTTCCATTAATAAGTAGAGACATTTCAGAAAGCATCCCAATGACCTTGATACAATAGCCCACAGGAACACTGTTGCCAGTAGACACAACATTTCAAACCATTAATTAGGGGAATAGATATTATGAGGGATGATATGGATTTGTTCTGTGGAATGCTGAATGGGTGGATGGTTATATTAGAGAGGTGAGGACTGAGAGCTGTGTCCATATGTCTAGTTCTGAGCTTTGCTGTAAACTCTGTTGTGTGTGTGTGCTCAGTTGTGTCCGACTCTTTGTGACCCCATTGACTGTAGCCTACCAGGCTCCTCTGTCCATGTGTCTCCAGTTAATAACATATTCCATATTTATCCAATGCTCTAGTGCTTAGTGACTTAGAAAGAACATCTCTACTTCAGTAACTATATGGCACTCTTTTGCTTCCATTTAGAAGAAGACTTCCATTTGAAGTTCAAGAGACTTCCAGGTTCTGCTACTGTTTTCTTAACAGAGAAACATTTTAAAAATCAGTAAAAATAACTTTTTAGCTTCTTTTAAATATAGTCTTTGAGTATATGGTAAGGAATACTATACATTTTCATTTATTCATTGCTTCCAGTGTCTGGAGAAATGCCTAGCACATGATTGGTGTTCCATAAATATTTGTGCAAAAGCAAGAAAGGAAAGAGAGAAGTGGGGGTGAGGAGAAAGCAGAAAGGGGAATGAATTGCTCATATAAGAGCTTTAACCACCTCAGGGTTCTGAGGAGAAACTTGAGTTGCTTATAGAGAAGATGCTTTGAGGAGTTGAGGAAAATTTCCATCCGGCAAAAGAATAGTTGGCCAGTTCAAATTCCATAAGTGGAAGACACAGGAACTCAGATGAGTGAAGTCTAGAGCAGGGCACTTTAAGAATCAGTATGATTCAGGGGATCAGGCAAGATACTCGTCACCTATCTCCTCTTTTCTTACTCATTCTCTGCAGGTCCTCTCATCCACCCCACTTCATCTCATATATTTCAACTTTGGCCTGTAACTCAGTAGCTTCTAAACCTGTCTTTGCACCTCAGTCTCTTATCTCAGATTCTGGTACTTATATCTGAATATCTACTGGACTTATCTGTTTGACTGTCCTCAGTGCACCTCAAATTCACCTTAAAGTTAAATGAATTATCTTTTCTCACCCTAAATTTTAGTATCTTTATATTTTTAGTTTCTATTTCTACCTTCTTCATTCATTGGATTTTCTTAAGCAAAAGAGAGGAAAGAGTATATTTGAACAAATTTGAATTCTTTCCATTGCTACGTCCTGTCTTGTTTTTAGGTGAAAGGAATTCAACACCCAAAGTCTTGGCTAGCAGATCCTGTTGTATTGGTCTGTGGGTTGGAAGCAATTTCTTAAGAGCTGTGCATATTGAAAATCGTACATTTTTAGAAAAAGCCACTTACAGTGTGTATCCTCAATGCTTTCAACACGTTTCGAGAGTAGGCTTTATGGTGTCAGAATGGATTAGCTCTGGGGAGGGTGGCTGCAGGAAGGTTCAGGAAGAACCTCGGTCTGTGAAGTTTCCCAGGATACAGAACTTTGAGTACTGAACCAGGACAATTCCAGGTAAACTGGGGTAGCTGGTTACCTTGTAAAGGGATATATATATTCTCAGTACTGTCTAGTAACAGGAAACAAGTCAATGAAAGTGATGAGTAGAAAATCTGTTGGTTAACATCAGATTTTTTTGGCCATATCAACACATAAAAGTGACAATATTATCTTCATATTAACTTGCTTAGACTCTGAGAAGCAGTGAATTTGTAATGCAGTAGTTATCATTGATACAGGTTTGTGAAATATTGTTGAATCCATGAGCTAGAGCTAGTATTCAGATATTTAATATAGACAAGTATTATAAATCTATGAACAATTGTTTGTGTTTATATGACAATCTCGTGTCATCCATTAGAACCCATATATAGAGAGTAACATTTATTCAACAAATGTGTAGGCATTGGTTTGACCACATGTGAGAAGGCAAAGGGATATTTGAAATACTAATATTCCAAAGACATATTCAAGCAAATACTCCATTTACTACGGTGGGCATTTTTAATTACTTAAGAATGGTTGGCTTTTATGGTCAATTGGCTATAGCTTTGTTGTTGGTAATAAATCATAAATTTTAACGTATCACCTTTTTAAGACTATCCGGGGCAATATATTAAAGTGAAGAGAATATGTAAGAATTTATACAGCATGCCAATTTTGTTGTAATTGTTATTAATAAATTAGTAAGGAGGGAGTAACAAAAATGAATTGCTGGAATTCATTAGTTGAGGGTAACTTTTTCTGCATGAGCCAGTTATTTCTAAGAGTACACAGAGGAGGCAGTGCCAAGATATCATAAAAATGGGGAAAAATGTCTAGTGGGACATCATAGCATTGGGCATTGTTTAAGTATTATAATTCTAGTTAAAGAGCAAATGAAAATGAATTTGACTCATTTCCCAGAAAGCTCACTTTGTATTTTAATGGGTACGTATGTAGACAGATTGCCTAGGTTTTGTCCATTATGGGGCCTTATGCAAGTTAGCTACCCTCGTCAAGCCTAGATTTTTTCCATTGGTAAAACTGGAATGAATATCTCTTGAGTTGGTGGGTTGAGAGTATGAATGTAAAACTGTTAAAGACTGCCTGAAAGAGTGTTACTTGATATTATTTCATGCATTGTATATTATTATATATTAATATAATACATATTGTAACAATTACTACATAATATGTTTGTATACTATCTTAGCTCAGCCACCATGCTTTGAGTGACTTTATTTCTCACAGTTCTGGAGGCTGAAAAGTCCAAGGTCAAGATTTCCCAGATTCAATTCTGGGTCAAGATGTCCCAATTCAATTCAGGTGTCCCAGGCTCTCTTCCTAACTTGCAGACAGCTGCCATCTTGCTCTTTCCTTATGTGATAGAAAGAGAGGCTCTGGGGTCTCTTCCTCTTATAAGGGAATTTCATCATGGGTTCTTTACCCTCATGACCCCCTCTGAACCTCCCAAAGGTCCCATTTTCAAATACCATCACACATGTTAGGACTTCATTTTCAGGGGGATATAAACATTCAGTCCATTACATATATAATATACTACAATTTTTTTATACTTTATGTGTAAAACATAAAAATAACAAAACAGCTAATATTTGTTAGTTATTATTAAATAAATTTTGGGATTATCAGTGTTGGGATCTGCAACTGAATGAAATGCCATCTGGGTGTTACACTGGAATAGTTGCCAATTTTTTGGTCATTATTTTGCCCTTACTGTGAACATGCCTTGAATATGATAATTTGAAGGATCACACACTACCAGAAATGGGTTAAATGTATATGAAATTATTAAAAAGAAAAACTGTGCAAACATCATTAGTTAGGAAAAAACTTTTGTAGTAAATGCATTCATTGAGCTTCAGATATAAGCTTCATCATGGATTGCTATTCATTAGCTTAGAGGATTCTGCCTTTCTGAGAGCTATCAGATGGAAAACTCTGGGTTGGCTTAGTACTGTTTGAAAATACAAGATCTTTGCAATTCTCATACTCTTGGTAAAATGTAAACAGTTCTTCAAAGGATTTAATGACATGGACAAATTTAAAGAAACTTAATTTCAAATCAACAACTGATAATCATTAACACTGGAAGCCTAAACATGACCTAGGGTTGCTAATTTGCTGATAATTTCTTTGTAAGCACATATAAATCATTAGTAGGAGATAAAGAGTGGACTGAAAGAAGTGATAAATTGAATGAACTTGCAGTAAATACAGGAAATTCTGATGCTGGAGGAGCTCAGGTATGTGTCCAACAATAAGGATGAAGAGCAAATAGATTTGATGAAGAAGGCTAATTCAAGTAAGTGGGATTATCTGTTTTAAGAATTGGAGAAAGGAAGGGTTGTGTGTGTGTGTAGATGTTTGTTGAATGAATGATGATGAAGGGATGTGGACTGGGATTAGCTCAGGGGGACACCTAAATTTATGTTGATACTCTTTCTTATCTGCTACTTTTGGATGAGGGAGGGAACCTGAGTTGGGAGAGATCCCCAATCCTGAAAGGAGAGATGGGACCAAGTGGAGCATATGGAGCAAACGAATCTCTCTATAGCATCTTCACTATTGTCAGTAATTACACGTTCTATCTCCTGATTGGTGGTTCCTGGGGGAGGGGGCATTGTTCCCTGCTGATGAAGTTTAATGTCAAGTGTAGACTGATTTGCTTTACCTTCAGGCCCTTTTTTCTCAATTTAGAGATGGCGGCTGTTTTTCTGTCAGACACAAGCTTCACTTAATGACTGTGTATTTTATTACCCAGTAGGTCATATCCTGTATATTTTAAGAACAAACACCTCCGAGACTGTGCCTTGGTAGAAGGAGATGACATGTGTCACTGCTGTTATTTTCACTACAGCTTGGTGGAAAAACTAATTACCTTTTCATCTGGGCAAATTCAGAGGTCAGTTTACCACTAGTATATCACTACATGACAGGGAACACGGGTAATTAGGTGGGATGTGTAACCTGGATATTCCATGGATCTCATTACATCTTATTTAGAAAGGCTATAATTTGATTGGTGGAAAATTAAGGCATCTTCTCATGGGTCATTTTATCTTTCTGCAATAATAATTCTTGGCTTGATTAAAAATTGATCCGGTGTCTTCAAGTGAATTTATTATTGCTGCAATCTATCACCCCCAGACAGATAATCTGGTTCCCATCTTTATCTGATTTGAAAAATCTGTCACTTATTATGTGTTGTTTTTTTCAATCATTTAAATTGATAGCATTCTAGAAAAGCGTGTGCAACCCCAGGTTTCTTGGAGAAAAGCTTGCGGAGGGTGTGGGTGCATCCTCTTATGGTAAAGAATTGGATAATCTGTCAATTTTAATAAATCGATTTTGAATCGGTCTATGGTAACATTTTCTCTATTAAAAATAATCAAGCCCCATTTTGAGGAATAACAGTTGAAGGATAGTATGATGGCAGACTGTTTTTCCTCCTCCTCTCTCTCTCTCTTGCTCCAGCTTCTTTTGTTGAACCAGAGGGCTTTATTAGTTCCTTTAAAGATTCCGAGACTGCAAAATGCAAACTCAAATCCTGGTGAGTCAACCAGAATATGTTTAATGACCTTCACGAAGTTACAGAACATCAGTCCATATGCAGGGGAAACATTTTGAGTTAACTTAGGTTTTCAAGGAAACATATTAAATTTAATTATTCACATTTTATAGTTCTCTTAGCTCGTGAGTCCAATAGAAGAAATAAAACTTACAATCATCAAATGTATTTTTAACCTTTACTTTAATAATAGTTGTTGTTTAGTTGCTTAGTAGTGTCTGACTCTTTTGTGACCCCATGGACTGTAGCATGCCATGCTCCTCCGTCCATGGGATTTCCCAGGCTAGAAAACTGGAGTGGTTTGCCATTTCCTCCTGCAGGAGATCTTTCTGACTCCAGGATCAAACCCACGTCTCTGCGTCTCCTGCACTGCAGGCAGATTCTGTATTGCTGAGCCACTGGGGTGTGTGTGTGTGTGTGTGTGTGTGTGTGTGTGTGTGTGTGTGTGTGTGTGTGTGTGTGTGTGTGTGTTAGTCAGTCGTGTCCAACTCTTTGTGACTCTATGGACTGTAGCCTGCCAGGCTCCTCTGTCCTTGAGATTTTCCAGGCAAGAATACTGAGGTTTAGGTTTAGAGAGGTTATTTAATATCCTGAAGTTACACAGTTGGTAAGGGGCCCCACCAGGATTCAAATCCTGATGGTCTGACTTAAGAGCAGGGTAATTATCACTACAGGTGTCTGCTCTCCCCTTCTTTTTGAAAGTTTGCCTTATGCCACTTTGCTTTTATAAAACACCTACGTTAGTACTGTAATGAGGCTGCTAGTCTTAGAATTAGCTTTCTGAGGACAGATAGAAGGAAGCCTTTAGAATAAGCTTAAAGCCAACAGTTTCAATAAAGCAATTAGTACATATTTATTAAAGGCTTCCCATAATTGAAGCAGCATTCTTAGGTAATCGGGAATACAAAAAGTAATATATAAGCAGAAAAATAAATAATAGAAATGATAAAATGTACAGGGCAGCGTCATCATGCAAGAATTTATTCCAAACTGCTAACAGGTTGGGGCTGTAGAAATTCAGAGGAGAGCTACTAACTGTAGGTGCAGCAACCCTGGAATAATTCATGGGAGAGGAGGGTTTTGCATTGAGTCTTGAAGAACAATCTAGAATCTAGAGCGAGAGAGCAGAAATAGTTTTCTTGATAGGGAGAATAAAGTGAGAAAAGCACAGAAATGGGAAGGAATCAGATGATTTGGATGCCTGGAAAAGAAGAGATGGGATTGTTGGAGGACAGAGAAAAAGCTGGTAGATCGTTTGGGGCCAGATGTGGAAACCTCGTGCCCTAAGGTCTGGAGAGTGAAATTTGTCTAAGGGGCCAGAGTAAGCTGGAAGCTTACATTGAAAGCTCTGGTGCAAAAGGGGGTTGTGAGCAAAGCAGACCTTCGGTGGGTGGGTTGAATGTAAGAAAACTGTAAGTTAGAGAATAGCTGATGTCGGAGAGTTGCTTGCTGATCCACTGCGAGAGGCAGACAGTTTTGACCCTGGAGAAGGGTGGCATGAAGGTCTTCAAAAACATCCAACTGAAGCTCTTGTGATGTGGTCTCAGGACTAGAGCCTATGAAGCCACTATTCCTCACCACCCCCCCCCCCCCAACTCGTCCCCCATGTTCTGCCTCAGCTCCCCATGTCCGCTCAGTCTCATGTTCCCTGTGTTGAACAAATACAACCCAATTTCCTGTCCTGCTCTGATTGCTCCCTCAGCTTGGTTGTTCCTGGTTCTCCACTCCCCCAGCCTGATTTTAGCCTCATGACTTGGCATTCCTCTTCTGGCCACTTCTGTGGCTGCCTCCCACTTATCTGCTTCTCTGGTTTATTGCAACTCATGACTCTCCGCCCTGGTGGCCTCCCCTGCCTGCCGTCCTCACCAGCCCAGCCTGAGCCACGGAGACCAGTTAGGAGGGAATTGCCATAAAAATAGATCACAGAGTGTTAGTGGCTGACAATAGGGGCTGACAATTGGATTTTAGAGGAAGAGAGTTACAATAGTACATAAGGTTTTTTGCTTTTTTTAAGAAAATTTTTCTTAAAATTAAGTCACTTTTAGGATCTTAGATCTTAGGATCTTAGGTTTTAGGATCTTAGGATCTTTATTTCTTTGGGCTCCAAAATCACTGCAGATGGTGACTGCAGCCATGGAATTAAAAGACACTTGCTCCTTGGAAGAAAAGTTATGACCAACCTAAACAGCATATTAAAAAACAGAGACGTTACTTTGCCAACATAGGTCTGTCTAGTCAAAGCTATGGTTTCTCCAGTAGTCATGTATGGATGTGAGAGTTGGACTACAAAGCAAGCTGAGCACCGAAGAATTGATGCTTTTGAACTGTGGTGTTGGAGAAGACTCTTGAGAGTCCCTTGGACTGAAAGGAGATCAAGCTAGTCCATCCTAAAGGAAATCAGTCCTGAGTATTCATTGGAAGGATTGATGTTGAAGCTGAAACTCCAATCCTTTGGCCACCTGATGTGAAGAACTGACTCATTTGAAAAGACCCTGATGCTGGGAAAGATTGAGGGCAGGAGGAGAAGGGGAAGACAGAGGATGAGATGGTTGGATGGCATCACCGACTCAATGGACATGAGTTTGAGTAAACTCCGGGAGTTGGTGATGGACAGGCCTGGCTTGTTGCAGTCCATGGGGTAGCAAAGGGTCGGATACGACTGAGCAACTGAACTGAACTGAACTGAGGATCTTAGATTTCTAGAGATCTCTTTTAAGATTAATGTGTATTTTAATATGATTTATAACATTTATTTATAGCAAGAAGTGGGAATCAAGAGGGCCAGCAAGCAGGTAGATGAGTTAACTGTATTATTAAGTCTGAATAAAGACAACCTGGGCTTCCCTGGTGGGTCAGAAAGTAAAGAATCTGCCTTCAATGTGGGAGATGCGAGTTTGATCTCTGGGTGAGGAAGATCCCCTGGTGTAGGAAATGGTACCCACCCCAGTATTCCTGCCTGGAGAATCTCATGGACAGAGGAGCCTGGCAGGCTACAGTCCATGGGGTTGCAAAGAGTTGGACACGACTGAGCGACTAACACACACCCTATAGCTTTTATTTTAAAAATGTGAAATATAGGTTTTACTCATTGATAATCATTTGACGAGTTTTTTTTTTTTTATTTTTTTTATTTTTATTAAGAGCCTAGATTCCAACAGTGTAATTTCTGCATCTTTTACTTCTGGACAACTGAAAAATTAACAAAACAAACCATTAAGTTGTAAAGTATCTTATAGTTTACATAGTGTTTTCACTCAGCCTGAGGATAACTGTTGAAAGGTTCTGTTAATCTACTTTTTCAGGGGAACATAATGAGGTTTGTAGAGGCACTCACCCACATTCCCATCAATTTGTAAATGGTGAGATTTGAAATTTGAACCCAGGCTTTCTGGCTCTAAGAACAGATCTTTTCACACGGATGCAGGTGCTTATAGAATGACATTGTCCAGGAGAAGTGGCTGTGGGCTCTTCCAGGCCGAGACCGTGCTGGTGATGAGCCCAGGCCATCTTACTGGTGAGATGAGGAGGGCAGGGGCAGTGGGCCTGGAAAAGGCAAGCTCTGCCATGTGGGCTAACTATCTCAAGGCTGGCCTTAATGGAATGTCCAGAGAATGTAGCAAACTTGATGTCGGTTGGATTAGGCTCTTGGTGTGGGTGGCTTCAGTAACAAACATGTGGAAGATAACTGTGTTGAGATTTGGGGAGGGCTGCTGTTGGGTGACTGTGTGGTTGTCTGGGAGTCCAGGATGGCCAAGCTAACTCCAGCCTTACCAACTAGTCAGGCAGGGCTCTGACATTGTGTCGGACATGGGGACACTGGCTCAAGCACAGAGCAGACCTGAGAGGGTGATTGAAGGGCTTCAGGGCTGGCCAGTGGGCAGGGCCAGGGGAGGCCAAGGGTCCTAGTTATGGGCTGAACCTCCTTTTTTTTTTTTTTGAACTGTAGTGTTCATCAGTCAGGGTCCCTCCATTTACCATGTTTGGGTTTTGAGATTATTCCCTCTTGTATACTGCAGTTACTGTTTTTGGTTCTATGGCCATCCTGGCAAGTGGCTTAGCTGATGACCTGATATTTTTACTAGGCTCTGAGCTCTGTAGAGAGCCCTGAGTGTTATGGGCTGGGATGTTCAGAACTGGGTTCTGGAGCCTCCAGAGAGTCCCAGCAAGGACACTGCTACTGGATTTCTTCCCTTCCTGTTCATTTTTTGTCTGATCCCTGAGTGAGCCCCAAATCATAGAGAAAATGCTGTTGGCTTAATTGTGTGAGAGCCCCTTAATATGACCACAGTAATACCTTCCACATGTTTATTGCTTTGTATGTTTCAAATCACTTTCATACCGATTATTATTTGGAATGGTTTTAAAATCCCTGCTTGATAGATTGGAGAAAATTTTTGTTTTCATTTCATAATGGGGAAACTGAGGCTTAAAGACCATAAAACAGGAAGGCAGCAGATGTAAGTCTCTCTGGAGACCTTCTGACTTGTGGTCACGTGTCCTGTCTAACACATGCGCTCTTTTTTGGGTTCTGCGTTAGGTGAGCTGAGGTGGTGAGGGAGGCCTACTTGTGTCATTTTACGTTAGTTTTTCAGTAACGCTGAAGATGAGGGTGATGATGACAAATCACTTGTAAGATGTGCCCATTCAGAAGTCTCTCATGTAGTTTCTGGCATTTCAACAGAATTCATTAAAAACCAACCTGAACCCGAGGTGACCTGAGGTCTTCCAATACACTAGCCATTCATCTAAGGAAACAGAACTAAATTACTTGTACCTGAAAGAAAGCCTTTTGCAAACCAAAGAGTGTATACATACTCTCACCTGAATCCGGCAGTTACATTCAACAGTGGCGGTTATTATAAATAGCTATATTCCTACAGCAACCCTGGAGAAAGAATGAAAGAAAATTGTGCAACCAGTTTAATGAGGTGTGTGTGTAAGAGGGATGGTTAGCAATTTGTCTTTAACAATCTTGTTACACGGCATGAGGCTCTGAGGGGAAAGAGAGAGAAAGAAAGAGATCGGGAGTCAATGCTATATTTTCTAACAATCCTCAAGAGAAAGGAGATAAAGACCAAGAGAATTCACTGAGCAAATGTTTTCTCTCTGGCAACAAATGCAGGCTCCGTGCTTGCAGACCCACCAGGCCATATGAACCGAAAAGGGTTATAAATCTGGATTTAACAAAGGTTTCACCCCAGTGGTAATAGAGTTAGAGGGTGAAAGGTTACATCTTGTTCATCCTTCTCAGGAATCATTTTCTATAATGCTGGAGAGTAATTTTGTGGCATTTCTGGAAGCTCAATTGAATGAAAAGAAATCTCATTTGGTACTTAAATCACTGTTACCAAAGTGGGTACTTAGAAAACCACCCAAGTATTCAGGAAAGTTCAAATGAAATGGCAGAAAACCATTTTAACTGCAACATCTAGTGCCTCCAGACATGTGGGTACCCATGTTCCCAGCTGTGTAACATCATATGGAGTGTGTTTAATTGGGCTTTTCTGAAAGGAGACCTCCCTTTGATAGGTCCACATCTTGAGCTCATATTTGGAAGGCCTTCTCCAGCCCAAGAGCTTCCCTGGTGCGTTTTCGTCTGCCTCTTCAGTTGCGTTTCAGTTCAGTTCAGTCACTCGGTAGTGTCCAACTCTTTGTGATTCATGGACTGCAGCAAGCCAGGCTTCCCTGTCCCATCACCAATTTCTGGAGCCTACTCAAACTCGTGTCAATCGAGTCGGTGATGCCATCCAACCATCTCATCCTCTTTGGTCCCCTTCTCTTCCCACCTTCAATCTTTCCCAACATCAGGGTCTTTTCCAATGATTCGGTTCTTCACATCAGGTGGCCAAAGTATTAGAGTTTCAGCTTCAGCATCAGTCCTTCCAATGAATATTCAGGACTGATTTCCTTTAGGATGGACTGGTTGGATCTCCTTGCAGTCCAAGGGACTCTCAAGAGTCTTCTCCAACACCACAGTTTAAAAGCATCAATTCTTTGGCGCTTAGTTTTCTTTATAGTCCAACTCTCACATCCATACATAACTACTCGAAAAACTATAGCTTTGACTAGATGGACCTTGTTGGCAAAGTAATGCTTTTTAATATGCTGTTCAAGTTGGTCACAGATTTTCTTCCAAAGAGCAAACGTCTTTTAATTTCATGGCAGCAGTCACCACCTCCAGTGATTTTGGAGCCCCCCAAAATAAAGTCTCTCACTGTTTCCATTGTTTCCCCATCTGTTTGCCATGAAGTGATGGGACTGGATGCCATAATCTTAGTTTTCTGAATGTTGAGCTTTAAGCCAATTTTTCACTCTCCTCTTTTACTTTCATTAAGAACCTCTTTAGTTCTTCTTCTCTTTCTGCTGTAAGGGTGGTGTCATCTGCGTATCTGAGGTTATTGGTATTTCTCCCAGGAATCTTGATTCCAGCTTGTGCTTCATCCAGTCCGGCATTTCACATGATGTACTCTGCATATAAGTTAAATAAGCAGGGTGACAATATACAGCCTTGACGTATTCCTTTCCCAACTTGGAACCAGTCTGTTGTTCCATGTTCAGTTCTAACTGTTGCTTCCTGACCTGCATACAGATTTCTCAGGAGGCAGGTCAGGTGGTGTGGTATTCCCATCTCTTGAAGAATTTTCCACAGTTTATTGTGATGCACACAGTCAAAGGCTTTGGCATATTCAATGAAGCAAAAGTAGATGTTTTTCTGGAACTCTTTTTGGATGATCCAGTGGATGTTGGCAATTTGATCTCTGGTTCCTCTGCCTTTTCTAAATCCAGCTTGAACATCTGGAAGTTCACGGTTCACGTACACTTGAAGCCTGGCTTGGAGACTTTTGAGCATTACTTTGCTAGCATGTGAGATGAGTGCAATTGTGCAGTAGTTTGAACATTCTTTGGCATTGCCTTTCTTTGGGATTGGAATGAAAACTGACCTTTTCCAGTCTTGTGGCCACTGCTGAGTTTTCCAGATTTGCTGACATATTGAGTGCAGCATTTTCACAGCATCATCTTTTAGGATTTGAAATAGCTTAACTGGAATTTCATCACCTCCACTGGCTTTGTTCGTAGTCATGCTTCCTAAGGCACACACAACTTCACATTTCAGAATGTCTGGCTGTAGGTGAGTGATCACACCATCATGGTTATCTGGGTCATGAAGATCTTTTCTGTAGAGTCCTTCTGAGTATTCTTGCCATCTCTTCTTAATATCTTCTGCTTCTGTTAGGTCCATAGCATTTCTGTCCTTTATTGTGGTCATGTTTGCATGAAATGTTCCCTTGGTATCCCTAATTTTCTTGAAGGGATCTCTAGTCTTTCCCATTCTATTGTTTTCCTCTGTTTCTTTGCATTGATTGCTGAGGAAGGCTTTCTTACCTCTCCTTGCTATTCTTTGGAACTCTGCATTCAAATGGGTATATTTCCTTTTCTCCTTTGCCTTTAGCTTCTCTTCTTTTCTCAGCTATTTGTAAGGCCTCGTCAGACAACTGTTTGACTTCATCAGTCATTAATTTAGTTAATTCAGAAATTATGTAATCAATTATGTATTGAGCAATCTCTATGTTCCTGGCCTTTATTCTAGACTCAGAAATGTTTAGGAAGATGTTTACAACACAGTCTTCATTAGTCTGGTTTCCATGGGAGGAAGACGTCTGATGGAATCATCCAGGAAGTAATTCGGTGACTTCATAATAACCATCACTTTCACAAGCCAAATCTAATATTAATAATACAGCTGTAATTCACGAAAGACACCATCTATTGTAGAAAGTAGCTTCACTTTATGTACAACTCGCATAAAGAAAAAGTATCCAAGATAGGAAGTTTAACAGGTGACTCCTACAAAAAGGCAGGATACCAAACAGCTACTCACTAAGTGAAAGGGTAAATGAAAATTCTCTAGAAGGGTCACCAAAGAAACCTGCATGTTCAGCTTTGGGCTTCTGCAGAGGTAATAAAACCCAAATCTCTCTGAGCATTTGAGTTACAAGTACTGGTAGTGCAGCCCAAATTAGAGAAATTAATTCTCAGTAAGCTCAGATAGGGCTTCCCAGGTGATGCAGTGGTAAAGAATCTGCCTGCCAGTGCAAGAGATGCAAGAGATGTGTTTTCTGTCCCTGGGTTGGGAAGATCACCTGGAGAAGGAAATGGCAACACACTCCAGTATTCTTGCCCGGAGAATCCCATGGACAGAGGAGCCTGACGTGCTATAGTCCTTGGCATCTCAGAGTCAGATTCGACTGAGTGACTGAGCCTGCCTGTCCGCAGGCTCAGATGACTCTCATTGACAGAAAGAAATATATATCTTATGTGGAAGAATTCAGCTTTAATTGAAGCCCAGGGATTGTGTGACCCCTTTGATTACATGACACATTCTGATTTCAGAAATGTTACAGTCTGAGAATAATCTGCATCTAAGAATTGATGAAGAAAAGTCATACTAATAATTTTCACGACTAACATTAACATATTTTATATTTTTTGGCTTTGTTGTGAACAGTGGAATGTTTCTCAGTCTTTTTAAAGTGTGACTAAAACCATCTTAAAAATATTCCTATTTTTATTGAGCTGTAATAAGCAAGATCATTATGCATGTTCAGTTCCCAGAAAGTTCCATAGTCTCTTTCCTTATCAAACCGCCTGGAAAAGATTCTCCAATAGAGAAATGAGAGCACCTTAAATAAATCCAATTCCAATGGACTTGAGGGAAACAGATGGCTTGTGTACCCCTAGAAGGTCAGGGGTTAGGTCTAGCTAGATCCAGTGACTCAGATGTTCTCAGCAGGACCTGGAGCTGTTCTTCCCTTGGTTCTTCCTTCTCCATGCTGGATTCAGACTCTGGCTCCACGTGGCGCTCCTAGCGCCTTCAGGCTTACATTGTTTTCCTTGTTGGCAATCTCAGTGGCAGTCCATCCTCTTCTTTCCACTGCCATCGCAGATCTCAGGATTGAGCCCCATCGGTTAGTTTGATCATGTGTATATATCCCTGGGGCACGATAAAGGTTTTGGCCACCCCCAAGCCACAGAGACAGAGTGGAGAAGAGAGGAATTTCAGCAATGCAGTTACCAGGTCAAGGGGACTTGGGGGCTGGAAAGACATCTGTCCACTCCGTGACCTCCTTGTCCTGGAGGAAGTGCAGTCTATTTGTGGGCAAACCTATGATTATATAAGTGACAATTCAAGGTGTAAAGGAAAATTCAGGGCAGTTAGGTGAGAGACCTGACCAAATTACGTGAGACAAGCGCCAGAAAAGTTGTAAGAGTTCGAAGGAGGAAGAAGTGACCGCATTAGAGTAACTGGGAACACTTCATAGAAGAATTTGGGAAGATGGTGAAAGATAAAGGAAGAGGGAAGCAGGTGGGAAAGAATGAAAACAATGGCTTGGGGAGGCGTAAAAGTAAGGAAATGGGTGTTATCCTAATTCTGGAAAACTGATCGACTTTCTGTGTGCCTTGGATTCTACAGACTTCTCAGCTGGTGCTCAAAAACCACTATTTTTATTCCTGGCCAGAGGACATACTCTCTAATTAACATGAAAACTTCCTCAGGATGAAAACTACTGGGCTGAAACAATTCTTGCATCCAGGTCTGATCCCACCACACCAGCCGTGTACTTGGTGAGGCATTTCACTTCTCCCGGCCTCAGCTGCCTCATCTGAACATGGCAATGATTTACCGGCCACATCTGTCTCACAGTACTGTGGTGAGGATCTAGAGGAGTTTTGTGAAGGTGTTTTGAATCAAACACAAAAGTCTGATACAATGCAAAGTATTATCTATGGCATTCACTCTGCGGCTGGTCTCATTTAAATCTTGTGCCCTGCTCAGTTCACCTTTAACTTCTATTAGACCTGTTCTGTAGATTGTGAAAATAAACAGTGAATTTATGTGGGTCACTAGAAATATGAATACAGAGAATAGAACCTCTGATTCATGAATTAACCAGTCTGTCCCTGAGCCAGTGTATCTAAGGCAGGAAGTGTATTTCTAGGTTGTGGAAAACTCCCTTCCTCTCTCCTTTCCTCCTGTTAATTTATCCATTCATCCATTCATTTACTATTTGTTGCATTGGACACATTATTTAATAAGGAAAATGCAACTAACGGAAATTGGCTTAGGAATGCATTGTATATTATTGTTAAATAATTTGTCTTTGAGGACTGAGAACACAACACAGAACATTATCTTCTTGTTACAGTTAATAAGAGTCTTGAAGGACTCCGGAGTACCATTATAAGCAGTCATTATTGTATAGGATTGGCCAAAAAGTTTGTGTGGGTCCTTCCAGTACAGAAAACCCAAACAAACTTTTTGGCCAACCCAATACTACAGATGTATGGATGTGCTAGTTAACAGAGTAGGGGTAAGTTTGAGGGTAAGAAAACTTGCTTTCATTGTTTTTTTGTTTAAAAAAAAGGTCTTGCCAGAAAAAATGGTTTCCCTGAATCTGAGAATTTTCATTTAGGGTCCCCATTGGATTTTAGGTGTTTAACTTCTCTATGGTCTTCCTTAGATATAGTCTTTGGAGAAAGGATGAAGTTAAAAGATTTAAAAACTTGCCTTGTTAAACTTTATTACCTACACATAGAATATTGATGGCCTAATAGCAAGAGGTCTTTTCTGTTTACCACAGCCTGTAATGATCAAGGAAATTCATTGGAAGACAAGTCTCCATAGAAATTGTCAAAATATGGCAACTTCCAAATGAAATCTCTCCTTTTAGGGAAAAAGAGTGTTTAATTGGTCCCATATGTTTTCCAGGGGGCATCTTTTCCCCCTGTTACTTCCCCTAGCCAGTTCTTCTATTTGGTGATGAAAAGGAAAGAAACATGATTTTAGGGAGGGCCTAAATATTAAGCATTCCTTTCCCTGATCCATCTTAGTGCAGTTGCATGTTGATATTAGGGGAATTTTTTTTGTTGTTGTTGTTATTTCTGTCACTTGGAATTTCTCCATTAATGGCGTCTCTGAAGACATTTTAGGAATGAATAATATCTTTTATCTAGTTGGAATATGCATGGGATTCCCATCAAATCTGTCCTCATGTGACTCTGAGCAGACACCCAGTAAGAGTTCCCCTTTCAAGTCTCTGTTAGGAATAAATACTTGGTTCTTCAGCAGTGCCTAGATGAAAACCTGATAGAGGACGTTTTGCTCTGAAAGCAGACTGTGGCCCAGCTGTTCTGTGGTTTATGAATTTTTTAGCAAGGCTGGGGCTGGTGGTTGAGCCAGCATTGGCTGAGTTTGGGCATACACTGGGGGTTTGATTACTTCAAGCAGGGGTTAGAAAAACCTGGCAGTTTTCTGGGTTTCCCCTCTGAGTTTTAGAGATTTGTTCAATTTTTGTTCAAAGCTAAGCTCAGAAAATGGAAAATGGAAGAAGCCAAATGAATCTAGAAACTTGCGAGCTGGGCAGTCCTGGAGAGTGTTTCTGTGAGCTGAGTGGAAAGGGGGCCACGTGGGGCCCAGTTCATCACCCTCCAGGAGGACGCAGCTCTCTTAAGAGGGCTGCTGCTGAGTGCGGCTCTCCCACAACCTTCTACCCGGTGGAAAACCAGTACTTGGGGTCCTACATCAAGTAAAGGCTGCCTTTCTCTGTCCGATCCCACTGTAGGTATGCTGGTGGGGAGGAGCAGGGAGAATCTGAATTTGCGCCATGGTGGGAGAGAGCCAGATCCCAGTAGTGAGAGAGGAGCACCTCAGAAACCTGAGGTTACCCAAAAAGTCTTTGGTGCGGCTTTTCCTTTTCTGTATTTTATCTCCACAGCAAGGCCTCTGAGGGCCAGAGGCCATGTTTTTATGTCTGTCTAAGTTTATACAGTCTGAGTGAGTTTTGACTTTGAGGGGAGGGAAAATACCCATTGGCTAGAGGTTCCCTGATCATAGGGAAGCCAAGCTAGGACCTGGGAATTCAGTTAAATCCTTTCCACCTGGAGGCTCTGACACTGGAGTCTATGTAGAACAAAATGAAGTGAATGTAACCTTTGCTTCAGTCCACTGAGGATTAGGGAAATAATTGATCTGCTGGACCAGGTAGATACTCATAATACACCATCCTCTATTAAGTGACTCCTCAGGCCTAAGTCCACTTAATCCTGGGTTTTAGAGAATTCCACTCTTGTCTGGGGGAGATTTAACACACAGTGATGTCCAGAGCCCAGACTGGACCAAGTGAATTTCGGATCTTGGGGGCTGGACATTGACTGCAGAATTCCCCAGGTGAATCTCATAAGCAGGGTTAATAAATAAGTCTTGGCCTATGCTGTGTATGTCAGCCAGATGCTGCAGTAGCCGAGTCTTCATTTTGTGTCCAGAGGCCAGGGTGCAGCTTGTAGAGGTGGGGTTGTCGTACTGTGCCAAGCTGCTTCAGTCATGTCTGACTGTGCGACCCCACGGACTGTAGCCAGCCAGGCTCCTCTGTCCGTGGGATTCTCCAGGCAAGAATACTGGAGTGGGTTGCTGTGCCCTCCCCCAGGGGATCTTCCCTACCTAGGAATCGAACCCATGTCTCTTACATCTCATGCATTGGCACGTAGGCTCTTTACCTCTCGCACCACCTGGGAAGCCCTTTTATTCATGATACTCTTTTTCATTAATAATACTCTTTTATTAATACTTGGCTGGTCAGGAAAGGCCTTGATGATAAGGTGCTTCTTGAGCATGGACATTAAGTAAGTGGGGGTGAGGATATTCTAGGCTGCTTTGTACCCCACAAAGAAGGCTAGTTTCTGATGGTGACTGTGTGGGGGAGTGACAGATGAGGGAAGGCATAATGGCCTTTATGTTGCTACTTGTTCAGGTAGAATTAGACCGTTCCCTTTAATGCCTCATCAGAAAGGAAGGAACGTACTAGTTAGAAATTACCCATTGGTTAAAAATAGTCTGACTCTTATGGCATTTGTTAACTGAATTAATATGAAATTAGAATTAAAGTTTGGTATAAACATGGTGAGAATTCTTAGGATCCAGCAGATAGAAATGTTTAAGAAGACAAGAAAAGAAATTGAGAGGGGGAAAAAAAAACCAGGGTTGCTGGTAGAGAAAGGGCAGTGTGGTTCCTTATTTGCTTGGCTTTGATCTGTATCTAATAGAAGCCCAGGGAAGGAGCCCGTAGGCAGGTCACAGCTATGCTTTTGAAGATGACCAGTGGCACTGATGTACCCCAAGTGTGACTGCTTCGTCGCCCCACGCCTAATTAGGTAAGCAAGGCGCTCATGGTGGAGATTATTTCATTTATTAGGTTCAAATGAAACCTGTGGGAATTGGTAAGACGTGATCTTAAATTAACATACTTCCTGCAGCACCTGCGATGCGGTATTATCAGAATTAATTAAACAGTCTGAAATCGCAGGCGCGGTGTCAGGCAGGGATAACCAGATGCCTGGGAGCCTGCATGCCCAGGCTGGGGTCTCCAAACACTCGAGAGTGTCTTTCTCTCTCGCTTTCCCCACATCCTGACGGGTCTCGTCGCGGAGCCTTTGAAGCTTCTGTAGATGTGGTGGGGGATTCTATGGGGATGCATATAAACAAGTAAACCAGTGTTGCTCAAATTTTAATTCTTTTCTGAGTGTTGCCCGGGACGCAAATGATTTTCTGAAGGGGTAGACAGAAAGCCTCAGAGAGCTGGCTTTGTTTTTCTCTCCTCCGAGGCTTCGATCAGTTTTAAGTTGTTTGGTGGAACAATAGGAGTCCATCTTTTTAAGTATTTCTCCCCCATCTGCTTGCACAAGACAGTTACCCAGATGAAACACGTGTGTGGCAACATAGAATAAAATGCTGTGTGTGCCCACATGTGTGTGTGAACTTCGGTGTGGTACTTTTCTGGAGGTCATGCCAGTTAGTAACATGTAGGTTTCAACTGATCAATAAAATTTGTTATTAAGGTTCTTTTGATTTGTAAGCCCCGTTTCCACAACATGGGCAGTGGCCTGAGGGTTGCCTGGCTTTGTGGCTAAAATATAAATTTCATCGTGTGTAGGCATTTATTATGAAAGCAGTTTCTATACCTAGTGAGTCCGATGCATTTTAGCAAGCCAAGAAAGAGCTGGGCTAAAAGTTGAATCCTTTTAGACAAGGGGGTGGTGTGCAGGGAGGGATGGCTTTAGAGGCCCAGTTCAGTTTTTGTAGATACACCCAGGAGCAGAGGGAAGTTGCCCTCTGCCAATCAGTGGACAGAAGCATTGTGGGCAGATAAGTGACGTCTAGAAAACAAACAAAAATAACTACTTCTTGTACCATACTGACATATTTTCCCCTTAGCATCTTTGAAAAGACATTCATTCTTAAAGACTTAACTTTCTTCCTCTGTCTTCTTAAACCTCATCCATACTACTGAGGTGGCTGTTTTCTTGCTGTGTTGTACTTAGTTGGATATACTACTGTCTCCTCCATTGGGTTGTAATCTCCTTGGATATCATGTTTTATTCAGGCTTGAAATTCTTACATTGAATTTGGGACAGTTTTTGGATTCATTTGTTTGATGAGGGCTAAGTTACTTTTTCCAAAAAGGAAAGTAGTTGAAGGAGGAAAAAAAAAACGGGTCAGGAAGGAAAAAGGCAGTTTATACAAGGTTGCTGCCTAGTGGGGAATGAAACAGAGGGGACACACCCAGGTCTTTTGGCTCTTTTCACTCTACTATGCTGCAAAGAAATATCCAGAACCATAGCATATTGAGAGCTTTTGGGGAGGTAGTGCAGTCTTGTTAATCGGTTGTCTCATAGAATATTTTAGGACAAGTCACTTTATCTGCGAAAAACCGAGAAAGATTTAATGATGAACATGGAGATCATTTTTTTTTTTCTATGTAGTTTTGTCTGCCAAAGGGCATTGGAGGTGATATATTTGCCCACTGTATTTTCTTAAGCTATTCTTCATAGAGCCACTCCTCAAAACCCCCATCTACTTAGAGAGTGTCTCTAAGACAATGTTTGAGGTGAAGTGAGGTGCAAGTCACTCAGTTGTGTTTGATTCTTTGTGACCCCATGGTCTATACAGTCCATGGAATTCTCTAGGCCAAAATACTGGAGTGGGTAGCCTTTCCCTTCTCCAGGAGATCTTCCCAACCCAGGGAACGAACCCAGATCTCCCACATT